>NC_142200.1:79947654-81147654 GCF_049639895.1 Pseudopodoces humilis | reverse complement strand
AGGATGTGTTGGTGGTGTTGTCCTCAAACACCTTGGTAGCAGGACAAACCCAGCCAGCTCATCGTGATAGAAAAACATGCAGGCAGGTCCCCCTTGGTGCTGCAAGTACACCACCTGTATGACCTCACCTTTAACTAGAAGTGCTATAAGAAACCTTTATGAGAACATCCTTTATGAATGGAGACGTTTGTTTGTAAGGAAATTATACATATAGCTCAAAGGACCAGAAAGGAGAAACTTCTCTCCGTGGACAGGATCTCTGCAGCCTGCCTTGGATATCAGTCCATGGTCTCTCTGATGATGCATGAACAGGAGGTTCCCAGCATTGGTAGGGACACCAGAATTATTCCAATAGTCTTCTCTAGAGGGCAGACTAGAAAAAAGAAAATAAGTTAGCCCTATACGATTAAGGAGGCTATCTTACTGAACTACTTGCTGTTGGATTATCTCTCCCTCTGTGTCCAAGGCTTAGAACTTCCACACAATATTTTTTACCAATAAAAAGAACAAGGAAAATCTCGAAATCTAAAAATTTTTATAAAAACTTTGCCAGCAGATCACTACAAGTAGATTGCATTTCTGACTATGGATGTCACTTCCTTCCCCCCGATTTCATCCTGCCCAAAAATATAGGCTAACTTCTGACTACTCGATTCTCAACTGGTAAATCCTGCAATTGCCATTGGAAGCTTAGTCCTGCAAAGAAAAAGAACTGAAGCAATAATATAAATTTACTGTCCCAGCAATCTGGAACATCTGACATGAAGATATTTTGGGACCAAAATGGGACCTCCCCAGGTAAGAATTAGGTTTTTGAATAAATAATTCAGAAGAGCACCAATGCTGCTAGGTGGCCAGATGTAACCTAATTTAGCTGCAGGAAATGGTCAGGAAAGTGAGAGCTCTTGAGTAACATCCCTTTCCTAGGCTTGGTCTCCATGTTTTGTAATACCTACAGACACTTCACCATGTAAAAGCATCAGTGCTGGATTTGCTGTTTTGCAGGTAGACAAGCCTAGGGCCTGTCTTTCTGCACAGCAGACAATTAGTTCCTTCCTTTCCAGATAAAGCCACAGGAGGTGGAGAGTAAGTGAACGAATAGACTTTGCCCAAAATCTTGGGTTTGTGCATGAGATTGGAGCCAAACTGCTGGCCAGCATCGGGATTAAGATGCTGCAGAGAAAGAAAACTTCAGTTATAAATATGACTATGCATGTAAGAAAGCTCACAGGCTTTCAGTATTTGGCACAAGTCTAAACATCCAAAGTCTGGACTTAAATAAAATGAAAGCATGTAAAATTCAGTTTAAAAACCCAACTCCTGTCACAGATTAAAATAGTAACATATAGAATGAAAAAAACAGATATGTTGAAAATACTTTAGTAGTTTATCAATAATTATCAAGGTATCCCTGTATGTGTTACAGATCCTGAGAAGCTCCTGTTCCCCCATCTTTTATGTGTTTGTGTGTTATGTGTGATTAGACTGAAAATAGAAATCTTATGAAGCCTGCATGCATTGTTTCCTGTAGTAAACAGTAAGATCTATGATTACGCTCACTGATTTCTCTGAGGAAGCTGACATACTAAAAACTGAAAAGCTAATTCATAGCAATAGATATTACAATTTACAGATGAAACATCAATATAACTTGGAATACAGGCAGACTTTTGGAGTTTATGAAGTTTATATGCTGCCAATCTATTGAATAGGTTTAAGTTCTCTGTAAGCACTTCATTTCATGGCTCTCAGTTTTTACAGGGTACTCTGGAAAAAATATCAGTACTTATATCTCAGGAACCTCATGAACTGTATGTAAGAGATGAAGATGTAACCACAAAATTACTTTTGGCACTACCCATACTGTCACCCTGGCCTCTCAATTAGAGTTTGTTAGGGGTTTCTTTCCACCTTTGAGGTAAGATAACATTTATACAAGGTGTGCAAAAATAAGCAGACATCAAATCTTCCCTTTGCATTGCTTGAGTAACACTCAAGTTCTTGTTATGGAGGATGCTACAGACATGAAAAGAAATTCTTGAAGTGATGGAAACATAATTTAGAAACCTTTGAAGCTCATTACAATTTCAAATCCAAGAAACCCCTGCATTCATTGTTTTCAAAATATTTGCATTGCACACATCAACTTTATTCTGGTGTAAGACTAGCTATTAGAAGAAAGAAAAAAACCCCACTTATCAGTGGAATTTTTTTTTTTTATTTGCCTTATCTATTTCAGATAAAAGTTGTTTTCTAGACAGTTACATAGTTCAGCACACATTTCAGACCTATATGCCTTTACTCATGTGAATAGTACTGGTACTGATTTTATTACCAAAGAAACAAAAGATTGTGGAAACAGAAAAAAACCCTGGGTGACTGTGGAAAGAGAGGAACTGAACAGAAGAATGTTTAGGTCTTCCACAAAGTCCTTCCTTAGTAGAACAGCCAGACATAAGTATAGATAGGACTGAAAATTTTAATTTATAATATTGAATTAAATTCTGGTCTCTGACTAGATAAGTACTTACATCAATCTTTATTGATATAAATAAAAAGACAACATATACTGGTCAGGTTCCAAATCAGTTAATAACAAAATACTAAACCTGAATTAAAACATACACTGTAGAGATATAACATACACATAGAACACATGATATAATAGAACAAAAATTCAATATAAAATAATATCAAAATAATTGAAGAAGTGTAATGTTCCTTTGTTAAAATAAAAAAAAAATCACCAATAAATACATTTCTAGTCTTCAGAAAAACCTATTCAAACTATGAAATATTATTTTCATTCTTTGCCATTGTCTGTATAAGCTGTCTTTAAAAAAGGGGCCTGGCATTTGTTCATTCCTTGTCCAAACTAAAACAAAAGTGTATTTGAATTATAGATGGCAGAAGGCGGATTGCATGATATCCAGAAATGCAACTCAGGGAAGTCCCTTTTTTAACAAATCTTTATGATTTATTTTATCAATTGCACATATTGATTGCAAAACATCACTTAAGCATATGCATGACCATACTAGGTATGATTCTATTGGTCTCAAATCACTTTGTTGGAATTGCATCAGAAAATTCTATTACTTGTTATAACATTTATTGTTACCAATCTGTTTTAAGCTTACTCTTTATTACAAACAAAAAGTAATTGTAGCTTACGACTCTACATTAATAGAAATGTCCCACCTGTAATTTAGTTTCTGAACAAGGTCAATATAACCTTTCACATTTAGTTTCTGTGTTGTCAATGGTGCAATTTGTTTATGACATGCAAGCTGCCTAAATTTTCACTGTTTACATTTCTGCACAGTTAAGACGCTAGAGTATAACCAGCCCTTCCTTATTCTAGGCCTCAATGGATCCTAATGATTTAAAATAGCCTTCTGAAGAGTACAAATGTTTCACCATTCATTTGCACCAGTGCCAGAACTACAGGCAACCATATATATTTTGAACTAGTAAGAGGTTCTCTCCTCAAAAATCCTCACTGTAGAACATGGGACATTAAGATAAAATAAAAACAGCAGTAGTGGAGCTGATAAGGGGCGAAGCTCCATGAATTGGATCTGTCTTGGGGATTTAAAGCAGACCCACAATCTACAGCTGAGTGCAATGAAAGACAAAAGATCAAAGAAACGGAAGCTTTTTTAGTGGGGCTTTGCTACTGTGACAGAACTCATGGTGATAAAATCAGGAAAGTCACAGTCAGAGTGTGTGAGGTGTTGAATAGCAAGAATGAGTCATCTGGGGGCAACATGATGAATTCCAACTCAAAAGTATAAGGGGAAGAAGGCAGTGCAACAGGCTGAAGTAGCAGAAGAGAAGCTGAACACCTGCAACAGTCTTTCAAAGATGCCAGTCTCTTTTCAATTAAAATTATCTTCATTCGGGATAAAGAAAAAGCTTTAAAAACATGTGTCAAAACAGAGATTCTTTTTTTAAAATGGTAATAATGATTCTATTAATTGCTTTCTTTAAAGAGTGAGAGCAGTACCAATAGGACAATAGTGAAAGTAGGACATCACAGAAGTGTAAAAGAAAAACATGGCTTAGAAAAAGTCAGTCCCATTTAACTACTGAAGCCTGAAAAAATACTTTTCCAAAGATGTAGTGCTTTGTCTCACTACATACCTCCACTCCTTTATTTTGGAGATGCTCTGCTCTAAGCCAAGAAGTTTTTCAAAAGTGAGGGAGCAGTATCAATGTTTCTAAATGCACAAATAAGAAAACCAGTAAAAGCTGTTTTGAGGGGAAGAAACAATACAATCACTGCAATGAGAAGAGACTCCTTCAGCTATACACTTCAGAGACTTTCATCATGCTAATAGTTCCTTAATCACATGCTTGAATTCAGGTACCTTTCTGAAATGATTTAACATTAGGCAAGAAAACTAACAATGATTGGCCATTTCTACCCCTCTAGAGGTGCTTGTAGGATTTCAATACTTGTGGGAGGAAAACTTTTTGAGAGAGATCTGGCTAAACTACTCTAAAGAGGTTTTTATTTTTAACAGCAGTTTACAGTGTACATCAATTTAGATATATTTAAGTAACCCTTCTATGCTGCTTTTATTTCTTAAGTAATATAATAATACAACATCCTGTCTAAAGTCAGAAAGGGAATAATTCCTTCTACAAGACCACAGAGAAAACTGAATATTCCTTCACAGTTTTCAGCAAAAATTTGAAAAGGACATTTTATGACAATAAGAATATTATTCTGGTTCTGAGCAAGGCACTTGTTTGCAAATAAAAATTGAGGGAAAAATAAAGAAATAGCTGCAAATACTGCAGTATCATGATAAAAAAGAATTTCCACAAAAAGTGAAACTAACAGACTTTTTCTTTTACTTTTCTATTAAGTACACAGTAGATATTAAACTGATAATTCATAATAAACTTAATAGCTAGTCTCAGGAAAGTGGGAAAATAAAACAGCAGGAAATAGGAAATTATGCATGAAATAATATTATCTAAGCCTCCCAGTGCATCTGCATTTTATACTTGGATTGTATAGCATAATGTAGTAGATATTGCCCCCGGGCAATTTGCACTGGACCTAACTATGTTTCATCAACTACCATAAGGATGTAAATTTTCCCTCTTGTCTTTTTTTTTCCCACTACTTAGCAAGGGAATAGCATTAAAGCTGAGTTTGGTGTTGCAACAGTGTTGCAAAATGGCACTGAAATATTTCGTTTGTAAACAACCAGGCTGCCTGCCAGCTTCGTTGTCGCTGCTCCTGTTGTGTGTGTGAATCCAAGCACCACTGCATGCTTTGTCCAGGCGAGCTTACCTTCCCCTGCACCTCCTTCACAACACGAGGGATCCATGTATGGCTGAGGCTTGAATGATTGCTCGATCCCTGATTTAGTAGGTGAGGTGTTGACCTTGGGTGGCTGCCCAACACTATCTCAGCCATTTGGGCACACTCTGTCCTACACAGGACAAGGAGGAAACTGATTTCCTCTCAGTCCTCTCAGTCGTTCTCAGACCTTAATGTTTATAGGGCTGTTCCCCTTCTTCACTCTTGTCTGTGAAGTACCAATGCATTCAGGCATTGCAGACTTCTTGGTTATCTGCTTCAAACAGCAGCAATCCCTCTTCTTAAATTTCATCACTCATCGTAATCTTTCAGTCTAACTTCTCCCCTCTCCCCACCACCACTATCCTTCTCTCCTTGCTCTCCCCCCAGTTCCTGTGCTTCTACTTAATTCTTCACATTCTAAAGATACATGAAGTGCAAAAGGCTTACATCAAGGGATGCTGCCAATTATACATTTAAGTCTAGGAACAGGGTTTGGTGATTGTTGCAAAAACATGTCATTCAAGTGCAACCTCATTTCTTACATAAAAATAACCTTCAATTTAAGTACCATTTGCTCACTTAGTCCTTTCTATGTTTAAGGCTCTCCTTTTCAAAGAGGCCTTCAATATTTCTTGTCTATTACTGAGAATTACTTTTTTGAAATTTGATTCAGGTTTAGACATCAAAGGTTTGCTGCCTCAGATGGCATGTGTCAAAGTTTTTTGAAAACACTTAGAAACTACTCTTTAGAATTCTTTTCTCCTGAAAATTCAGCTTCAGAAATACCACTTCATACAGGAAATATTAGAAGATTATCACTTCTCTGGTCTTTCAGTTTATTAAGCATATTTTGCAACACAGCCAAGTATGTTCCAAGTTAATGATGTCTTTCATTACTCAGTATCAGTAGTATCAGTATTCAGTATCAGTTACTCCACTATTACCTGAAGAGTGGTGTTGATGGATAAGTGGCTCAAGCATTTAGCTGTTCACATATGCTATGGCATCTCAAGATGGCATCTCAAACTGTGATAGAAAATTACTTAATTTTTAAAGGAAAACCCCAACATCAGTTTCTCAAACAGATAATATGCAAATGAGCTGAACACTGAACTACTTACCATCAAAAGTATAATGCAGTTGGTTTAAACTAACCCAACTGCAATGAGACAAAATATACTTGAGGAAGAAAAAATATTTTTCTACACAAACTGTCAGAAAATACCTCAACAATGTCCCTAGTAAACTATGCTATGATGTCTTCAAATTATTAAAATATTTCCTTCTTCCACAAAAACAAGGCTTACTTTAGGTATCTGAAATTATTGGTGGGAGGGTAGGGAAGTGTGGAGAGGATCCAGACTACCCTCTGCCTGTCCACCATATGTAACACATAGTGAAACTAAACTAAATTAAATAAACAAAAGTTTAGTTTAATAAAACAAAATAGTTTTAGTTTAAAAACAAAACAAAATAAAATAAAATGAAATAAAATAAAATAAAATAAAATAAAATAAAATAAACATATTAATTCATTTAGCCTTTCATATTTCCCTGAATAAGGACTTTTCAGATACATAAGGTAAAATACCTATAAACATCAGCAAAAAATATTTCCTCTAGTTCATCATAAATTGATGGATTCCACAGGACAAATGTACAGAGAATGCTTTTGGTTCAAGGAATACTATGCACTATTTTATTGTCAATAGCTTATTTTTGAGAGGGTGAGTGGATAGAACTAAATACATAAAGTGGGGTGGCAGTAGTGGGGATTGTTGAGTAAAACACCCTCAGCATTATTCCTAGGTTTTGAAAAATCAAGACACCTTAATGAATCCTGACTTTTTTTCCCCTTCTGGCACACCTTGATTTGCCACCTACGGCATTTCTGAATGTTTAGTTTGTTTTGACCTATTCCCAAACTGAACAAATTGGTTGTTTATCAGTTTTACATTAATTCCCAGACCATTCTGATTATCCATGTAAGTATATAGTTTAGCTTTAAAGGCTACATAGACTTTAAAGAGAAATGGCAACCTAGAGGTGAAAAAGCTGATTCTTTGCAATTACAGTAACACTTTGCTTTGGACAGCTGAAAATATTAACATCCTGTTGCAAGCATATGGCGATGGATCAGAGGTTCATTGGGAAATAAATTAGAGATGACAGACAGCTTAGAGAAAACAAATATGTTTTCTCTGATGGGGCATGATCCTTTGACTGCCATGTATCAGAAATGAGTATGAAGCTGATGAGAGGAGAGGAAGGAAAAATAAAATTAATTCAAGCTAAAACAATCATGTCAGCAGAAATAACTCCATATGAAAATTCTAGGAATACCCAAAGTAATCCTGTCTTCCTGTTACCTCTAATGTCAGCCTTTGTATTAAATGAGGAAAAAAAAATAAATCAGAAAGATCAGTAAAAGCCAGATATAATAGCCTTATTAGTGCCAGAATTTAGATCTTCACCAGAGATATAACATGATGTAAAAACATGAATCCCTTACTTGAAGTCTGCTTAGTATGTAGTCCAGTATCTTTAGATAATGCTTAAAAACATTACCCCTGCCTGTTTAAATATAAATTTAAAAAAATCTTCTCCTTTTAGAAAGCATATGCATAATCTCTCTCAACCAGCCACTTTCATTTTGAATTCCTAAGAAGGCTGGGCAGTGAAATTTAGCATGTGGACTTTGCCAAGGAAAAAAAGATAGTTTTCTATCATGTTCTTACATTGCAGTACTGCTGTATCTGAGATCACAGCAACACAAAGCAATTGTAGGGAACAAAAGAAATATATAAATAATGCAAATAACATGCACAAGATTTGCAAAGGTTAAAATAAATTTAACCTTAACATTTTAAGTATTTAAAACTTAAAATCCATTTCTTAAAAAGCAGATCCACCTGTCTATTTCTTGGTTTCTCTCAGAATGATTAGGTTTCTGTTCATCAAATAAACAGAATTTAGGAGAGATTCAATAGCTGGTCAGTTCAGTAGAACAGTAATAAGATTTTATATATTCTATGTCAACAACTTGTACTTTACTTCCTCCTTCCTCCCTTGTTATGTAAGCCTTTGTGAAAAATCGGTATATGAAAATCGTCTGATGTCTACTGATTAGTCACAGTTAATTTTTACCTCCATGTAGCACTATTACCTTTGTGTAAGATGAAAGCTCATGTTAACCTGTGCTATTCACTCACTGCATTTTTCCCTCTCGAGTTAAGAAATGTAAGTCACGCAGGATGCAGTTTTGAGAGTAGTTCTGCACAGACAGTCTTTGTACAAATAGCAACTCCACATTTAGAGACACAGTTATTAGCAATTTTGCCCAGCTTCCTCCTAGGCTATAGTTAGGTAAAATTAATGAATTCTGTCTTGTTCAAATTAGTTCTTAAAGTTAAAGACTAGGGGGAAAAGCTAATGTTAAGGGCAATGCACATTGCACTTTGTTATACACAGAACAAGCAGCTTTCCTATTCCTGTCTCTGGCGCTTGGGGCAAGAGTCTCCACATTCCACATTAAACAAAACAATGGATTGCAGTTCAAGTCCTTCAGGTTTCCTGTTGCTAATTAGGGTTATAAACAACCTTTTAGAAGCATAAATGGATCAAATTTATAACAAAGTGTCCTGGAGGCACAAACAGATTTAATTCCTTTCCTGCTGGTAATCTCTCTCTGTCCTACATATCCCAGAGAACGACTCACTTCATTCTGATAGCTACTTCACCTCAAAGGTCTGACCCTCACTGGGGTGTCACTGAGCTGGACATTTACTTACTGCACCACTAAGTTCCCTGCAGGTTTTGGCATATAAATCTTTGTCCCCCAGCCATGCATTTCTTCCTCCCAGCTCTGTATTGCAGAAAACAGTCATTCAGCACCTTCTACACATAAATGAAAAAGAAAAATATGCCTCACACAAAACGATATCATTCCATAATCCCCTGGGAAACATCACATATTTTGTTAACTTTGCTATCTCTCCTCCTCTCACAGAATCCAAGCGTGTTTGGGATGACATGACCTTGTTTACCAGCATTTTTCTCAAGCAATCAGTTGCAAAAATAATAGATCCATGGAATGGTTTGGCTTGGAAAAAATCTTGAATATCAACTAGTAACAATACCCCCACCATTTAGAGGGACACCTTCCATGAAACCAGTGTACTCAGAGCCCAAACCACCTTGGTCTTGAACACTTCCAGGGACAGGAACACATCCACAAATATTCTGGGCAACCTGTGCCAGTACCTCACCACATTGACTGTAAAGAGTTTCTTCTTAACTTCTAATTTATCTACCCTCTTTCAGTTTAAAGCCACTCCCTTGTGTTCTCTCATTACATACCCTTGTTGAAAGTCCCCCTTCATATATCATGTAGGCCTCCTTTATGCTCTGGAATGTGCTATAAGATTTCCCCAGAACCTTCTCTTCTCCAGGCTGAACAGCCACAGCTCTCTCAGCCTTTCTGTACAACAGAGGTACTCCAGCCCTCTGGTCATCTTCCTGTCCCTCCTGTGGACTCTCTCCACCAGATCCATGTCCTTCTTATGTTTGGTATCCCAGAGCTGGACACAGCACTCCAAGGAGGGTCTCAGGAAAGCAGAGGAGAATTCTCTCCCTCATCCTTCTTACCACACCTCTTTTGGTACAGCCCAGGAGGCAGTTGGCTTTCTAGGATGTAAGTGCACATTACTGACTCATGTTGAACTACTTGTCAATCAAAAAATTGCAGGGAATAATTTAATCAGATGCTAAAACTGAGAAATATAACACTTCACTATGATATTCTGTATAAGGAAATAAAATACTTATTCATCACTTGGTAACTTGTAAAATGTCTTGCAGCTCTTTTCCTCAGGGTCAGGGTTAATGAATGACAGATGGTATTCTTGTTTGGACTCAGAGATGTTTATATTTCTTATCTATGTTGCATTCTCACAGACCGTGAGTTCTTCAGCACACTAAGCTAACACACTAAAAATGGAGCCCCAGATGTCTCTTTACAAGGCCATTTAAGTGTAAACTACCCAATTATAAAATGACAACTAATTTATTTTTACTTTTAACCCAATAACCAAACACTCATGTTATACACTGTGGACTTTTCAACCCAATCACACAATATCGCCCAAACCCATGAAGAAGAAGGTGAAAAAGCAAGACAAGCCTATGCCCTAAAACCTCAATTTTTCTACATATATATTACTATATCCCAAAACCTTAAACTCTAAATTTACCACCATGTGATTTAACACACTTCTATTCAAACTACACACCCACAATCTCAGTTCTATCACTTAACTTTGGAAGCCTTTTCCACAGCCTCAGGTCAAATACAGTGTTCTCCTGTGGGTCAGTGCCTGCCAGCACAGAAAGCCTGAAATTCTCCGGGTATTCCAACAGTATTCCAGTTGTATTCCAACAGTTGTACCCTGGGTTCCAACAGTAACTCATTGGAAAATTATCTTATGTGACTAAGATACCCTTACACATTATCAAAACCCAGCCACTTAAGTTCTCAGAAGAAGCTCAGAATGCTGAAATGTATCATGATTCATTTAAGTACACTCTAAAAGTACCTCTAATTTGCTACTGACCCAGCTTGCAAGAACACAGAAACCCTGTAGATCCCAATCACACAATGATGTCCCTTTGTGGCTCTGTGTAAATGCAGAAATTTATTGATAGACAGTTTGAAATGTGATAGTCATAAAAGCTTCTTGCTACACATTTCCAAATAATCTCTCTCCCACTCACTTACCTCTCCCCCTGCAAACAGATGCAGAGGAAAGCCAGCTGCATGACTTATGTCACTTAGGCTGACCTATTTCCTAGGGAGGGATGCAGGTACCATAAACTCAAAACCTTCATGAAGCACTGAATCTCTTCTATCTGAGCATTTGATTTTTGCTATACATTCTAGGAAAGGTGCATAGAAAGGGTTGCTAGTTGCAGGACTCTCACTGCTTTAAGGAGCTGTGCTCCCTGATGATATAAATATGTGATCAAGTATGTAAGATCAAGTACGCTAACCTCAGGTCTTTGGGATGACTTCAGACAGGATTTGTGTTCTCCCCAAGCAGATAATATCCCTCATTAGCTGAGAGTCTTCACTCCTTCAGCCAAAAGTTCAATTCAAGAGTCCTTCCACCTTTATAAAAGTAAGGTACAGATATACAGATACTATGGATATTCACAAAAAAATTTAAAGAGGGGAAAAAAATTCTCTTTATTCAGCTATAAAACCTTTTAGTTAAACAAGAGCAGTACTATACAGTTTTAGATATAGTGAATTTAATTCCTACTAGTCCTCATTAAATATTAATTCCATAGTAGTTTTAGCTTCTTAAAAGAATTATTTTCATAATTCTTTGTTTAGATATTTCGCTTGATATTTTCACTTCTGCCCTGTTTGAGATGAAATGGCAGTACTTCCTCTCCTCTGGATTTGTATTCTCCCACTAAGTGAGAGCATACATGTGGCTCGTTGCTTGCAGCTGGGAGAGATTGGACTCTATAACCATTCAGATCCCTGTAGTGCAATGTTCTGTCTTCCTGTTACTGCACATACCATTAGCTCAACTGCAAGGAAAGCTTACAAATGAATATTGGTAAATTTGTTGCTCACTGGACAAAACAAAAACCCTGAAGACTAGTATATACCACCAGAACAAGGATTTTTGCCTTGAAATCCACAACTATCAACATTATTTCACAAGACTTTTTTCAACTTTGTATTTTAAAATATATATATATATATACTTCTTGGAAAGGTTCCTAAGGGATAGGGAGATGACGAGTTACTTGGTTTCAGATGCCCTTTACTTGACAATGGTTATAGTCTGAAGGCAGATTATCATGTCAAACCATTACCCTAAATAACTTTCAGAAAATGTTATCAACTGGCAAGAAATCTGTGAAGCTCTTTGTTTACCATTCCCTTGCCCATTATAAACACTTCAGGCTTGGAACTGAACACGGTAACAAAATTTTATGAATCAGGTTTCCTCAAACCAAGGATTACATAGTCCTGCTGCATGAATGTGGCAAACATATTATTTATTCCTCCACTTTTTTTTTTTTTTGACTAATTTTATTTCAGATATACTTGTTTTCAGATCTACACTTTTATCTCCTGCTCCAGCTCTCCAAAACCCCATAACATTAGTGTCTGGTAACATAAAATGTTTTACACAGGCACCAGGGACACCTGGCATAATAAGGCAGAGATTTAAAATAAAGTCTGCCAAAATAGGTACAAAAATTGCAGAAAATCTCAAAATAAGCATTCTCAGGAGAGCAATGAACTCGGTGAATTGAAATTTGAGTCTGATAGAGGTCAAAAATATAGCAATTTTGTTATGCCTGATTATCATAGGTGCCTTATTGCAGTCTACCATGTAGAGAATGTCTGGTCTTGGCTGTGATTAAGCATACTATTGAATCCAGAAAGATAGAGCTCTAGAATACTCTGTGTTGCTGTGCTATTATGAGTCTTACATTTACAACTGCTCAAAATGCTCTAAATTCACCTTAGAAAAAGCACCATCTGGCTATTACTGGCTGCAAATTACCAGCTGTGAAATATTACTATATTAAGAATGTCAGCCAAAACAACAGCTGACCTTTTGTGCAATAGAAATTCCGTGTATAAGCCTTGCAACATTTTGATCCAGATTTCAATTTACAAACAAAACTTATGCTAATTTTGCCTTTTCACAGAAGGGCATATTTTCTTCAGCATTTTAAGGATAAAAAAAAAAAACAAATCCAAAGACTGATTTTCTAAAAGGTTTAACTCTGTGATGTTTTCTCTTTATCACTGAAATTAATGGAGGATTTGTCTGGATTTGTCTTCATCATAGATATGAAGATAGATGCTGTATTTTAATTCCGGGAATTTTTTAAAATATTCATTCCTCTATATTTTCTTTCTTTCCAGAAAACTTTATAATTTATTCTTTATCAAGAACTATAAATGTGCCTTTTTTTTTTTAAATTAAACTAATATTTCTATGAGGTGGAAATAGTTTTGGGGGGAACAAACTCTTTTGATCTGATAATCTTGTGGATTTGAAGGGGTAGTGTGTGTTGTGTTTTGCTTATTTTCTCCATCGCTTCACTGACTATTTCACATAAATATAGATTTAAAACTTTGAGGGAAAAATGTTGTAAATCTAATATGATTTCTAATGGCAGGAAGAACTGGTATACATGAAAGCTGCTCTTTTTTTTTTTTTTTCTCTAAGATTATATTAACTGGTCCAACAAAAGATAAAATCTTTCCCTTCAAACTTTGCCGCAATAGACCTTGACAAAAGCAGCAATGTTAATGACACAAATGCAAGAAAAAAATGTGCTGTTGTGCAACACCTTAGCAAAAGAGCAGACAGGGAAACCCTTGAACATTTGTCTCAATGGAGAGGATATGAATAGTTGTTTAGGATGCTTTGAAAAAACTTTTGCTTTTATCAGGCTGTTTATCTACTATAAGATTAATTCTGCCAAGCATTGTTCTTCTTTGGCAGAGTATATTATGAAAAATAGATGAAAAAACATGATGCTGAATTAATGAAGTTGAAATGATGAAAAAAATCCATGCTATACTGCACATTTCCTTCTCTGTTCCATAAGTGTTAATTAACAATGAATATTAATGAAATATCACAAAGATTATTAATCCAGAGAAGCAGCTTGGTACTGAGGGCTTAGTACACAACCAAGTAGCCACTCATTAAGTCAACTGCAATAACTGGAAAATATGCATGCTCTTTGCCCAAGGAGGTGTACAAATGATCTTTTATTCAGATTTAAATTAGTACATTCAGAATTGACTAGAAACATTTGGCAAATCATTATGCTTCAGATAACAAATGGGAACTCATTTTACACAGTGATAAAGACAGTGCCAATTGCTCACATTTTGTGCTGGTGTTTCTAAACCTGAAAATGTCATATTATCTGCAGGGCTTTCAGTTCAGCTGTAGCAACCGTGTTTCGCTACCTCATCAAAGACATGAAGTCACACTATTGCACTGTCTGGACTTTGGCACTGCACAAAGAGACTACCAGCAACTAGTGCTCACTATCTGAATGTAATCAAAAACATGGAATGCACAGGCACATCCTAGCAAGCACCTAGCTCAGCTTCTGTCTTCAAACCACATATACTATTTAGAAAGACCATTCGGGCCTAGACACTTTCTGTCTTACCACCTATTCCCTCAATCCACCCTGGTATTGAAAATTGTTGCAGGAATGGCAAACAGTGCATTGAACCAAGCACATCATAGAACTGCTGTGTTGGAGCTTCTTGTTTTGCCTTTGGCACAATTTGCTTTAGTTTGGTCTCTCGGGAGTTAAGCTGTCTATATTAATCATTTATGTGAAATTTCATATGCAGTTTGGGGTTTTTTTTCTGTTTTATAAGGCTGTTTTAGACTGACATAAGGAAGCACATTTAGCTTACTTCAGGGGTAAATGCTTATCATCTGAAAGCTTGGAAGTTTCACTCTTCATTATATTTTCTAGGGCACAACTGAAGTTAAATAAAGTCAATATCACCAATCCTTTAGGACTTGTGTCTCACACCTCCTCCTTTACCCTGAAACATGATTGCTAAGCCCTACCATTCCTCTACTCTTAACTCTCAATACAAGAAAAGCCTTCCCCTAAAGCCATATGTCAGTGTTCAGCATACTCTGAGCAGGTTCTTTTAGATAATCTCTGTATGTAATGGATAATGTTTACTGTAAAATTTACTAACTTGGAGATGTTTGATGCTACACAGGGTTTCTGATTTAGCAGAGTGATACATAATATATTGAGAAAAAACTATACACAAGTAAATTTTGCTTCACAAAATATAGCAATTGCAATATACAGTTCAATCCCATTGCTGGTCTTGTCTCAAAGACCTTCTAGCTGTCACAATCTCAGCTGGGAATCTCACCTTACCAAGAAGGAATTTGAGGGTTGAAAGCAGCTCAGCATTGTTCCTCTCTTCAAAATGCTTTTGGCAGCTATTATACTCTATGTTGGGCTGAGCCATGAATTCACTGCCTCCATTCTGGTCTGACCAACTCAGGAAGACATTAACACCTCCAGTTAAGCCACTCAACTGCTGTCCATTTAAAACAAAACCTGTTGTAGCCAGCCACTGCAGGATCATGTCCAGGGAAGCTACAGTTACTGAGAACCAGCATGGGACAGGAAAGAGATGGGCCTCTGTTCATGAAATCATTTATTCAGCATGGGAACAAACTCATTCAGAGACAGAGGGCTCTGAACGAAGGCAGGGTGATGGGTTTTGAGGGACAGAACCAGGGTGGAGTTCAGGGTCAGGGACCACTAGGAACACAGCAAGGGAGAAACCCCAGGGGCTCAAACCCAATCAGAACTCCTGGGCCGCCCTTCACAAGGGATTTGGGGTGGGACAGCATCATCCAGGGCTTACACGGCCCCTCCCCCAAAACAGGAGGTCAAAATTCACTAGCTTGGCTTATAGCCATGCCTTTCACTTTAACAATGCTTATCTGAAACTAAATCTTTGCCTCCCTGAGGCACCTCACAACAGAAATCCACTCTCTGGTCCCTTTTGAGTGAAGGCAAAAGTCAGTTTCTTTGGATCTGGGCATACCCTGGGCTTCATGAGCACATCACCCTTGCAGATTACTCTTCTTCTATCACAGGGGTTTATTCATTGGGTTACATTACACCCCTAGGGTTTTAGTCAGTCACACCATGGTAATTTACTTTCTTTACCTCCACTGGATTTACTTTATGCACGTGACATCCCATTCACAGAAATGTTACACAGATTGTGAGGCAGGTCCTCCCTCTACAGAAACCATGCTGACTCTCAGAAAGCATTAATCCATGCACTTATATTTGTTATTGTAGTTTCTGCTGTCTTATCAGAGGCATACCAGCTTCATTGCTCTGTAGCTGACAGGATGTCCTCCAGAGCCCTTTTCCTCTGGTAGGATTGCAGCATCAATATTCCACTCTGCCCATACATCTCCTATTTGTTATGTTGTGCTGCAGACCAAGCTCCTAATTTCATATCTGAATTCCTTCAAAGTTCTCTGGTGAGTATCATCCTAGCCTTACCAGATGCAGCTTGTCTATCAGATCTAATATAACCCATATATTTACTGGAAATTGAGCTAGTGTTTCTGCTCTGTCTCCTAAAAAGCATGGGTCACCGTGAATCTCTCCAATATCTACAGCAGCAAAGGCTAGTGCTAAGAACTCACTTTATTTCCCTGCTGCTTCTCTGGCTCTTTTGTCCCCAAGCAAAGCGCCAACTACCTACATGGTTCCTCAGTTTTGAACTATTTAAAGAGCTTATTCATATGAACTCAAGCATGGCATCTGCCATATTTTGCAGGCTTTCCTGTTCTTTTTGATTTCATTCCTAACAACCTTTAAACTTTTTTTTTTTTTTTTTAATGGTAACCATGCAGTCTTGTTTGTTTTCTGTTTGCATCTCAACTTCTAGTTGGTCTTCTAGTAAAATGGATTTTTTAACTGACTCTAGACTGCTTGCATTTTCTTGAACTGCTGCTTTAAGGAGGTGTTTGGTTTTGACAAATTCTCTCATTTTCATACACTTCTAACTCTTAAAATTGAATATGCATGGACTGGATTTGTTTTGCTTGTTGGCTCCTGCTACAACATTAAACCTAATTGTACTATGGCAACTACTACGGAGCAGCTGTATACTGTTGATCAGCACTCACTGTAAACCAGAAAGACATATTTTCCTGTTGTTACACATAGCTTGTCTCAGAAGCAGCCAATTATTGCATCTAGAAATGGAATTGATCTGTAAAGAGGAGCTTTAATTTCCCAGTCTTCTACCTGCCATATATTTGCAATTTGACTGATTCTGTTTAATACTCTGTTCATTATTTTTCCTAACTATGGTACAAACAGTATAATTAACAAAATCTTGCTGTTAGAATCTTGGAATTATGGCCACAAGGATTCCAAACTTTCACCCTCCCATCACTGAAAATAATTTGACTCCTGTGAAGTCAATAGCCCGGTAAAATTATGTTCCATTGAATTTTCTGTTTCTGAAATGGCTGCTTACAAGCACCACTTAACATAATGTATTTTAATTCTTCTATTTCTTTTTTTTTATTTTTTATTTTTTTCAGAATTTAGGCTGCTGTAAAAATACTTCAAAGTTTTATACTCACTCCATTAAAGCTGCATATATGAATCAATTGTCATTATAGGCGAACTAATTTACCTCCTTTAATTTTTGTATGCCATTTATTTCTTTCAGACTGTTCAGGACTGCACTGGACAATCTTCACATCAGTATAAACCAGGTGATCTTCTGTGATTCCAAGCTTTCCCTCAATTTCTAAGTTTCAATATTCCTCTGTAACCTTTCTAATTCAGTATCATAACTTGACTCCAGTATGATAAAGATGCAGCTCATCCTTCCTATACAGTTTCCCCAGTTCCAAATATAAATAAATCTCATCTTTACATCATCTACTCATCTTTATACCATTATAATTTATCATTATCATTTATATCTCATCCACATATTGAAATTTCAAATCTCTGCCTGGCACTCAAAATAAAAACACAGATGATCCTATGGAGGTCCTGGACTCTGGTTATTCTCCTAAAACTTTTCTTACCTCTTTGTGATTAGTCTGTTGCTGGTTCCAATACAGACATCTGCATTCCTGAATAGACATCTCCTCATGTTCATTGCTTTTGTGCCTGGTATAAAAGTTCCCATTACCATCCTATTTGATGTCAAAAAAAGTGCATGTTTCCATGTATCACTGAATTTCCACTTACTACCACCTGCTTACTCCTACTTGTGGCCACCCCTCTTGTACCATGAGCACAAGACATTGATCTCAGATGAAAGTGAATCTTGTTTAAAAACCTTCTTGTTAGTAGTGTTCTCCGTCTTTAAAACTCGGTGCTCTTCTGCAGCACTGAGAATACAGTAGCAAAGGTGAGGATATCATGATGTTTTCCTGTCAGCCACATGAAAAATAAAATGTTTCCCTAACTTCCTTAATTCAGCAGTCCCAAACTAAAGAGCACATGCCCTTTCACTTGATACTAGTGGCTCCTTTACATGTGTTGACAAATACAAAATCTGTTCCTTAGATCAGTCATTGCATATACTGCACTTTGGAATAAATTGGGTAAGCCTTGCTCCACTTCCACTGAGGGTATCTTGCTGCATTCATAATTTTTTTTTTTTTTTTTTAATCTTTGTGAACTAATACTTTAAACTTTTTTTTTCTGTTTCAATGGGTTGATTATTGTTTCTTCCTTGAGATAACCACCAAGAGGTGAGAGATATGCAAGAACACAAAAAAAAACAAAGTTCAAGGAAGTCATCAACTACATTATTTTCCTATCCAACAAGGAAACCTTCAGACTTTGTCCTCTGCCTTAGATCTTGGGAGATTGGCTTTATGGTCTTTATCTAACCTTAGCTGGGTATATCAATGTAAGTTTTACATTAAGAGTTGAGCAGTATTGTCCATCCTTTATTGAATATATATGAGGAAACTGCTGATCAAGATAGCTACAGCATTCTGTATCTTGTGATGTTCACATTGATTTTCTGCATTTATAGGTACTAGAGAAAAAAATAAGTCAGCTCAAGTGCCCTGGTTACTAGCTCACATCAACTTAGATATACACATACACACAGCAAGTTACCAAAGCAGGTCTAGTTATGTTAGTAATCAGATCACATGGAATGCCTCCAACATTTTGGTCCTAGGCCTGATGCAGAGCTTCAATAGGTAAGCATCCCTAGCTACTGTTCTAGTGTGCAAATTATCAAGCATCTGTGAACAGTAACCTCAGCTGGAGATGGCAAATGACAACACAGTAGCAATAAGAAACAGCTTGTTCAGTCATCCATTAGTTGTAACTGACTGGGTGAACACTTGTCTACTCCAGCAGCCATTTACTTACAATTCAATGAAAGCATCTGTAACAGCAGTTTTTATGGCAAAGGAGCAGCAGAGAGACCATTCAAGATGGTACTTTTGTTCAAATGTTTCTTATTGCACTCAGAAATCCATTTTTGCCTCACAGTCCAGTGCTTTACATGGCACACCATGCTGAATTAGACATCAAGCACATTAGGTGTGTGTGATTTCTCGTGTTTTAAGGTTTGAAATTTAATCCAGCCTAGGCTTGCTAGCTTAGCAATATAGCTAGGCAATGATTTAATCGTACTGACATGTACATAAAAAATTCAATAATTAGTACAAGTCAGTCCCTCTAGCTTTCTTTTGAGAAAAAGGAAAATAGATTTTAACTTTCAGAATTTCACTGACTGAGTTACCCTGTTATTTCCCAAAGGTAGCTTCAACTAGAATTCTTCAGAATAAGAATTTTTGTGGAACCCCATCTGGAGTGCTGTATCCATCTCTGGGTTTCCCAGCGCAGGAAGGACATTGACTGCTGGAGTGAGTCCAGAGGAGGGACACAAAGATGATCACAGACATGGAGCACCTTTCCTGTGAGAAGAGGCTGAGGGAATTGAGATTGCTACGCCTCAAGAAGAGAAGGCTTTGGGATGACGCAGTTGTGGCCCTCCAGTACCTGAAGGAGGGCAACAAGAAAGAGGGAAAGGGACTTTTACAAGTTGTGTAGTGACGAGACAAGGCAGAAGGGATTCAGACTGACAGAGCGTAGGTTTAGGTTAGATATTAGGAAAAAAATCTTTACAGTGAATGTGGTGAGGCACTAGAACAAGTTGCCTAGAGAAGGTTAGGCTGCCCCATTCCTTGAAGTTTTCAAGGCCAGGCTGGATGGGTTTCTGAGCAACCAAGTCTAGTGAAAGGTGTCCCTGGTCATGGGTCAAAGCAGAGAGGTTGGAGCTATGTGATCTTTAGAGTCTTCTCCAAACCAAACCATTCTATGACTCTCCACAGAGTTTGTGAAGGAGTTGGCTAAAAAGAAAAGTACAGTGGGAAAAGAAAGGGAAATTAATAATTAAGATTTCAAAGTTAATTCATGAACTTGAAGAAAATATGCTTTTCACTCTGCTCTTTTAGTCTCCATAATATTTGATTGCTTTGGTTACTTAAAAAAAAAAAAAAAAACAGGAAAAGAGAAACCACCAAATTTTTATTAACATTTTCTGTTAATTTCTTAAAATAATTCTTCTCTAAAAGCCTTACTCTGTAGTAAGGAGTTTTTATCCAGATAAACAGATTTATAGTTCTTTTATTAACCAACCTAAAATCTTTAAATAAAATAAAATTAAAAGTTTTTGCTTTGAGAACACTGTCTTTGAAAAG
Source organism: Pseudopodoces humilis (assembly GCF_049639895.1). Taxonomy (NCBI): domain Eukaryota; kingdom Metazoa; phylum Chordata; class Aves; order Passeriformes; family Paridae; genus Pseudopodoces; species Pseudopodoces humilis. The sequence continues at coordinate 81,127,002 of NC_142200.1, read as the reverse complement.
AGCTCTTTTTTAACAAACAAGCAAAAAAGTGCTGATCATTGTAGTTTCGTCACTACTTACCATAATATGAGAAGACTGTCTGTAATGGAATCAATAAAAAGGGGGCAATACATACCCAGTTATTTTAAATAGCCAAGTAATACATAGACATTAATAAGCATCCTCTCTTTTGTAGGTCAGTTTCATGACATCTGTCATTAGCAGACATTGCTGGAAAATATTTAGGTTATAATTTTTGAACAGGCTGAGTGTGCTACAGTTTCAACCAAAATAAAAATGAATTTAACAACTAGATATATACTCCCTTTTCTGTTTTTCTCTAAGAGATCTGACCAATTACTGTGTATCTCAACTTAAAAGGAATGGATGCAAAGTTTTGCTTTATTAACCAGGTCATTTTGCAGAGGCAAAATCAGGACTTGGTGTAACTGTGGAACACAATTGCACAATATCAGGATAACCTATACAACACTTGCATTCAAAAGTCCTAGAAGGACAGGTTTGTGCACTAAGAATTGAGCACCACAGCATGTATTCAAACCAGCAGTCTTCTGTACAAGTAACAAATGCATGCAAGCAATCTGATGTTTTTTTTCACATTCCTGATTTTTTTTCTCATTATTGTGTCTCTATTTGGTATCCATTCCCAACGTTGATTCCTACTTGTAGGCAATTAACAAAGCCAGGGAGGCAACAGACTGTAAAGTGAAATCCCCTCTTCCACAGTTTCACAGTCCCATCCATTGTAGCTTGGTTTTCTGAGCACTGCTCACCTCAGAAAAATACCAACCAATTCATTTACTTGATTTTCCTTGCTGCCAGGATCCAGAAATTACTGTACACATACTTTTTATCTTTCCTCCAGTTCATGCTTGCTAACTTTTCTTCCACATGAAAAGCTGTTGTAACTTGCTACAATTCCTATTACACCTCTCCCTGTGCCTATTTCTCTGCTATGCCTTTTGGTTCTAGGCTAGCTGCTGTCTCCCATAGTTTTTCCACTGGAAAAGAAAAGCTGCAGTACTAAACAGAACAGAAGTTGCTATGATATGTGTATTAAGGACATCAAACAGCAACCAGAGATGCCATCTTTTACCTCTTTTAAGCTTCATAAGTAGAAACAGAAAAATGTTAGCGTGGTTATTGAAAATGCTCTGCTATTGGTGACATCTCTGATATAAGTTCACATATTCCCCTGTTTCCTTTTACTAATTCCTTTAGTTACACGGTAATTACACACTTCTGGGTTTTTTTTGTCTTCTTTGTAAGGAGCATGAAGAAATATCATAGATGTTTTCTAATCTAAGGAATTAGAATTTTTTTTACTTTAAGCATCCCTATAAATATTGACTGTAACACTAAAATATTTTGAGGATTAAAAAAAAATAAGTAATTAAGATCAGAACAGGAGGCAGACAAAGTTTCTCCTTCAGGATGTTTCTGAAACAGATGAGATTTGAAATAATTTTGAAAGAGAGCAAAAAATTAACTGCTCAATATTTTAATAATACAAGCCTTCAATATTTTGCCTTCAGTCTTTTGAGCTTGTTGCTTTCTGCAGGCTTTCAGAGACACTAGGAATGTGGTTTCCACTAGACGGAAGAGGATGCAACTAAAAAGTATGGGATTTGCCAGTGATAAACAGGTTCCAATTAGATTCTGTTTTGGGGGATAACTAATTCAATGTTCTTCCTAAACTTAAATGCTCTATCTGGACTTGGAAGAGGGGAGCAGACTAAAGTATATGTTATGGGGTAAAAAAAATTGAGTAGTGTGACTAGCAGCTAAAGCCAAGTTGTTTTGTTGGGGTTTTATTTGTTTATTCATTGTTTTGTTAGTTTGGGGCTTTTTCCATTATTTTTGTGGATTTTTTTTTTCTTTAGGCGCAGTGGTGGACTTGTATTAGTGACACAGCTAAAAGCCAAAAAATCTCTCATTTCAAGAATCCTTGTTCCCTTTCTGGCCACCAGACACTACCTGTTCATTTATGCGTAATGCATTCCAGCCCCCAAAGACCCATAATCTATTGATATAAAATAGCAAAAGACAGTATTACTCTCATTTTGATCATGCTTGCAAACAAATCTAACCCAACACAGCGTGCTTGTTTCAAGAGAATACTATATACTAATTAAATTCTTGCAAAGATATAATTATGTAAAAAGCCTCAATGCATTTCATGTTAGCACTTATTATTTTATCTTAATCTTAATCTCTCTGCTATGATTAAAATTTCATTATCACCTATCAATTGAACCATCCCTGAACATTTTGTAATACTTGAAAAGTATCAACCTTCCTCCAATTCATCCTCTTCTCTTGAGTTTTTAAACTGCTGTGTGCCTATTTATAACTGAAATACCTAATGGGAGTCATTAAAACTTTAACAAATCAAATATTAGCAAAAACACAAAACAGCAATCAAAAAAGCAACAAGCCAACCACCTCTCTACTCCTTTTTATATAGTTTCCTTTTAAACTCAATAGTAAAGCTGGGACACATACAGGAAATCAATTAATTTGCTACTGCCTCTTTGCAGGGATTCATTAGCAGGCAAAGGAAAAGTAGCAGCAGGTATGTTATATGCAATTGCTGCCTGAATCTCTAAGCAGAGGAATTTGAGCTGACAAAGAAAAATCAGCTTCTAGCTGGGCTTTCCTATGGGGTTTCTATTCTTGCCTAGTTAACTTTCATAATAGCTAACCAATAGGAAAATAAAGCAGCAGGAGAGGGTATTCCTGTGAGTCAGCTCAATCTCCACTGAAGTGGTAGTCACCGTCAACCTAAATCCCAGCCTCCACAATGTTCTGGGACTGGGAAAAAAAATAAAAATCAGAAAACTTAAAAAAAACCAATCCAAGCTATATAGCATATCCAAAAAATTAGTCATGTGTCCTGGGGTGACTCCTAAACTAAGACATCATGTCTAATCTCTTCTGTTACTGAAGCATAGGTAACATCCTGCTACCAAAGTAACTTCCATAAACATGAGTTCTGATTATTTTAAATTTCATCCTTTAAAGACAATCTTCAACCTGGACTCAGGTTGTTAAATCTCTCAAGAAAACTGAAGAATCCTGAAAAACATTCAGACAGAGGAATGTGAGTGCACTTCAGCTGATTCAATCAGCTTTCTCAATGACTCCTAGATAGCTGACGTTTCCTGAGGTTTTTCTTTAAAATTTGACATAACAAGTATCCATTCTGGATATGATCCATATGGATATGAGACTGGTATTCAAAATTGAGATTTTTATTAAGCAGAGAAAGAAATAAAAAAAAAAAACAAAAACAAAAAAAGTCAACTTCTGCTTAGAATGATCATCTTAGCACACAGAATAGTTGGTCTTTTTACCTTTGGATTAGCAGTAGTAGAAAAAAACCACAAAAGAATCTGTTCTCTTGGAAATAGAAGTCTGACTGGGTGCATAAAAGGAAAAAAAAAGTATCAGATTTAAGAACTATTCAAAATTAGTAAAGACTGGCTTAAAACATAACCCTTCCAAAGCTGCTCAAGAAATTCTAGTTACATTGACACTTGTCCATATTCAAATTTCTGGTAAGGGAGTGGATTTTGAGACAAAATGAGGATATCTTCTCCAGCAAGAGATAGTACTTGGCTAGAAAAAAACTGAGACGACATAAACCAAATATCCTGCTTTTCTATCTCCAGCAAGCAACTGCTGACATTATTTCTTCTAAGCTTGCCTCTTTCTTTCATGCACACAAGTACAAACAATGATGGATTATGTGCTATTTAGAATCAAACTGTGCATCTGGATTCAGATTAAGATTCTTTTCTTCCTTGCCTATGAGCATATATAATATATGTGGGTGGTATAGAACTAAGTGCTTGACTATTAGTCAGCTTACAATAATAGATTATTTCTTTAATAAATTTCTTTTTTGGCAGCTCCCTACTTCAACTCTGCATTTCCACTGCTTGGTTTTCTTCACATAGAATATGTTGCTGTCTCCTGTTAGGATGTCCAGGAAGGATAATTAAGTTGCTCTTTATTTGACTTTATGTTTAGGAAACCTCACAGAATGAACAGAAAGGAGTGCAACTTCTGAAGAAGGACAAGCAATTTTCTATATACCCATCCTAGGGTGCTGTGTATTTTGTATGTAGTAATGATTTAATGACACTGGAGAGGTGGCATAAGTTAAAAATCTTCACTGAAACAACCTGCTCATTATTCATGGTTGGTTTAATCCAGACAGAAACTAGTTATTGCTCTACCTTTGTCTCCTGCAGTTAGTTTCATTACAGTGACTATATCTGCATTTCTGTTTCCAGTACACACAGTTAACATCTGTGCTATCTGTCCTCTTAATGAGGTTCACTAGACAATATTGGTATTCAATTTTCAATTGTTTTTTCTGGTGAAATTTCTGGTGAAATTTTCCATATTGGCAATATTCTTCAGATAAGGTATTTCAGGAAGCTTAAGACAAAAATCAATCAGTCATGTCTAACAATGAAAATGGGTGCCACTATTTTTCTCATTTAGAAAGTCAAGGCTGTTGAAGTGTACAGTTTATAGTCTTTAGCATCTCTGCACATCTGTGCAGACTATTAAAATCTGTCCAATGGAAAAACAGAGAGCCCAACAACACTAGCTGTGATACTATCATAGATTGTATCATAATATATACACATAACAAGAGAGAATATTATTTGCATTATGCAACATCACTTCTTAGAGTTTTTTTGCCTTTTATTGCTTGGCTTGACAACTTTACTGTTTTGAGCATACTGGGGATTTTTCTAGTAATTACTCTAAATACAAAAATGATAGGGTTTTGAGTTAGCTTGACTTGGACTTGAAACTGTGGAAGAAAATTAACAGGGTTAATCTCAGAGTAATTAATTTATTTACAGACATATCCCTTTTCTCTTCATATCAGTATAAACATACAGAATTAGTCCCTCACAAAAGTCCCACATCAACATTTTCCTTCTCAGCAAGGTACAGTTTTCTACCTCTTGATTTTCATTTCTTAAAACAAAGAAACAAAAAAATCCATTGTCCTCCATAGTTTTCCTCTTCCATATAATTTATTAGACTGAAAATCACTCTCTAGTCACTTTATGCTATATATATACCAATAAACAATTTCTGAAACTGGAAGCTCATAATTTGTAGATCTTACAAGTGAAAGACATTTGTTTTAACAACATTATTAAGAAGCAAGCGAGGAACTGGAAGTGATTAGGTGAAAAATGGGTGAATTTTCACTGTATACACAAGAAGTCTAGTTTGAAAATAGGGTGTCTTAAGATGTCTTAGGCTAAGCCTTTAAATTAGCCTGTTGTTTTTAAGGAGCTTGCCTGCAAATAATAGCATTCAAAGTCTTTGTTACAGGGTTAATGTCAACACAGTTTTGTAAATTTTGAATGCAGTGAGTTAGAGCAGTGGAAGACCCAGAAAGGCTCATTATAAATCTAGAGGTGTTTCTCAGGCTTGAATTGCCCTCACCTTTGTGGGTGGCTTACATGAAGATTAACCAGAAAATATGCTTTTCCATCTCAGAGAGCAGCAGGTGGCAGAAAAATGGTTAAAGTGAGCATCAGATGTATTTTTGAAAGGGAAGATGGTAAATGCATAGTACTTCAGGAAGCAGAAGCAAGAGATTTAGCAACAAGTTAGTTGGTCAAAATAATTTCTCTGCCCAAAGAATAAAATGGAAAATAATACCTAAATACTTAAATAATTCTAGTTTCTCCGATAAAATACACATCTAGACCCAATAGACAAAATAGGCATCTAGACCAAATTAAACAATTAATTGATGTAAAACACATCTCCTTTTTTCCCCCTATTACTCTCATATTTTATTTTATGAACTCTGTAACATTTTCAACTGTGTAGCTAATGCAGAAAGATTACACATTTGATCTGAAGTAATTTTTGAACACTCATCACTGGAAGCTAAGGCCAGGAACTCTTTTGAATACCAGGATGCAGAACAGAACCTGGATTTTAGAGCGCCTCTAGCAGTATGCATATATCGGTAATATCTGCAAGTTAGATTTCAACTCCATGCTTTTCCTACAATAAGGTCAATTATAGCAACCAAGTAAATGACTCAGCATGTTAATTTATGGGAGCATTTGACAAGAGAAATAGACCATTAAGTCCACATTGCAATGCACATGTATACAAATCTCCCTCAAGTATTTCAAAGGCTGTTACAAGACTATACAAAGAAGCCTTGCCAAGGCACCCAGCTTGAGCTGAACAGCTGTGCTTTTGTTGCCACAGACAGACATGAGTGAACTCCTAGCAGCAGATTACTCATGTTACCCATCAGTCAGTCACTTTCCATGAGTTTGAACAAAGGCACCTGGTCTTGTTGTTGTCACAGCATTGTTCCACTCTGTCAAACTATGCCTTCCTGACTACTTTCAGATCCAAGAGCTATGCAGCAATATGGAACTGCAATGATGAGGATATTCTCTGCAAAAATTACTTTCTTGATGTAAACAGATCTGTAATTCAAGCCATATGCAGTATCCGTCTTCTTCCTCCCAGAGGATTTAACTTTTATTTTCCTACTGCAGTACATCACTTAAATGCAGAAGTAAATTATTATTTCTAATCCCACACACTCTCCATAAAGGACACAGAATCATAAAGAGAAATGTTTAGAACTTCAACAACATTAGATACCTTTTAATCCTTGTTTCCATTCAACATGTATGTTATGATTCAATTTTTAATTACAAACAACTTATTTTCCACCAGATTCCTGCTTAAATCAGAAACACAGAAAGGACAGTAAATGCTTCCTGCTTGACTAGTCAATATTTTCCTTCCTATTCACCAGTCATTTTGTGACCTCAAATTTTATTTACTACCTGCTGTTCAGGCTCTGCCATGAAGACAGAATTATTAATTCCCTTAATAGATTTTTCTAAAGCCATCATTCTGGCATCCAACTACTTCACAAAAAAAAAAAAAAAAGAAGAAAAAAGGCCCCCCCCAGCAAAACCAACAACAAAACCCCCAACAAAACAACAAAAAAATAAAAACCAAGAAAAACAAACATGCAGAAACAACAACAATAAAGAGTAATGGCTACAAAATCTCATGAGATGAAAAAATATCTGTCTCATTTTACAGATCTGGAACTGAGGACAAAAAAAGTAAGATATGTGGGACTTCAGAGTAGCCAAACTCAGGCAGGTGTGCATATGTTCATAGACCACTGCACCTTGCCTCTCCATACAGTCACTTTGAACAGTTTTCATCTCCACCCCTTGTGACAATGCTATCATTACATGAAGATCAGCTTTATTATTCCAACAGACTTTCTGTACAGCAAAATAATTGTACCTGATCACATCTGATTCCTATGGTTATTTTCTCTGTATGGTTTTGTGTAATTTAAGAGAGTCTGACCTTATGGTATAACCTCACACTGGAAGCACAGGTTTATGATTCCCACCCTAAACTGTACCACCTACCTCCAAAGACCCTGTAAGGACTAAAAGATCCATCCTGATGGCAAGTTTTTTCCTGAATGTTCTAGCAAAAAACTCAGTTATCAAAATTCAAGAAGTACCTTGAGGAAGAAAAAGGAACCAACTTTATTAGTTTGAGGTATTCACCCTTCTCTCTCAGCCCCCTGAAGAAAATTGCCTTATAATGTGGAAGGTAGGTATATGATAACAAGAATTCAGAAATAAATAAGCGTTACTGCTGAATGGCAGGCGGAATCTATAAACAGCATTTATCAATCTCACTAAAGGATTCCTTTTATACCCAAAAAGGAATAGCCAAGGGCTGCTCTAGAGTAAGATGCTATTCCTTCCTGCTTACTCCTAAAGAAAGCATTGAGAGTTTGAGAAGCGAGTTACATCAAACCTTTTGCTTCCTCAGTGAATAAACAGAAGTCAGAGATGGCACATGCTAGTTTCACCAACCTCCTTCATTTTACAGATATTTTTAGCTCCTCAGTTACAGTAAGGATGTAGATGCCTTACAATGAATTCATAGATTTGCTATTTGTAAATAAGGTATCTCATCAGGTATTATTTGTACAAAAGCTATCAGACTCAAACACCTTATTCAGTACAGGATAAGTCAACATCTAGAACTACATATTCACTAACTACACAACCTTCCTAGCTTCCAGGCTTCACACTCCAAGCTCCAAAGACAGAAAAGATGACTACATCAGTTTACTTTCAAAGCATAAGCAATCAGACCATAGACAAGTCTAAAATATCAGCACCTATATTTCTAGGCAAAAAATTCTAGCTAAAAGATACTGACATATCCAGTGCTACAAAACAGAGCAGCCCTCTTCAATCCATCCAATTTCAGGAAAAAAAATGTACAATTCCTAGTCAAATTTTCACAAATCTTTAGAAGGAGATGCCCATTTTAAAAAGCAGCATTTTGATCACTAACCTAGTCACAAAGAATTTATTTTACCAATCTTTTAGGTTAAAACCCCTTTGCTTCTATTTGTCAAGTCTTCTCTATTGTCTTTGAAATATAGAACAGAAATGCCAATAATAGTAGACAAATCCTCTAGCCACTGCAGCAACAACAAATATAGTGATATCTAAGAGCCTGGACTAAGGAAAAGCCTGTTAAAAACCAGGAGAACAGCACAGGTGTGGCAGTAGCAGAGCTAATGAGCAGCACATGTTTTCAGTTAAAACCCTTAATTTAAAGCCTCTTCTAAGCCAGGAAAAATCTCAGGAATGGAGATAACCAGTAATCAATGACCCTGTCAGCGAAGAAATCGAGATTGGAAGTCAGTTTTACTGCCAGTGTATTGCTAGGCCAGTACTTACTGAATGTTTTTTATTTATTCCATGGAGAAAAAGTGATGCTTTTATAGTCACATCATCTAGAAAAAATTTCCAAGAGAAACAACAGGTTGAAGACAGGCTTTGAATGGATACATACAGTCATAGTGCTTTACCTTGTATTATATCTTATTAGCTTATTTTACCTAGAGGCAAAGAACAGGATTTGTATAATAGAGACTGAATAAAATTTGTCTTGTAAATGTCCACTAATTTTCCTATTTGGGTTTAACCCGTGTCATTAAATTCCATGCCAAAATGGTTAAGAGTTTATCCATGTAATCAGAAGAGGTTTGGTCTTGTTTCACTGCTGCACAGACAACTAAAAGTCCAGCAGATTTCTGCACTCTCACATCACGGATTCTGATAATGAAGGGAAAGCCTGTGGGCAACCCACTGTGACAGGAAACTTTAAACAGCAATTAATAGGCAATTGCTTCCAGCTTCTTCTTCTTCTGTTTTGTCCTCTTAGAGATGGAGAAGAAAGGACGGAGCACAGATTCACAAAGTAAAAGGAAGACAACTTGGAGACAAGACAGAAGAAAAAGTCACAAATAAAATGTGAGAGCCCTCCAAAGCAGAAGGGGGCATCTACATTTATAATATGTCTCCTTGTCTAAAGTACCTCTGCCCTTTCCTAAGGGCTTTGGCAGGACAGATTTTACAACCTTTTCCTAAGGATGCCAGCATTGCTTCTACAAAGGAACCTGAGATTTGGGAAGAAACTTTTGCATGATAGGAAGGGCATTTTACCTGGGAACACCTTTACACCTTCCTACTCCTAGGTTCCCTCACTATTACCGAGTGGAAAGAGCTGCAAAAGTGGTATTGCACCATTGCATAGTCAAAACCTATGCTGAGTTTAAAGAGGAGCCCTAGGAAAGCTCTGCTGAGACACCCTTGGCTGGGGTAATCCAGTTTGGCAGCACAGACCCGCACAGGCTCTGCAGGCATTTGTTGCCTCCTGCTGCCCAGCAGTTTGGATGGCTTCCTAATTTATGGAATGGTGGCTAATTTCCAAGGAAAACAGGGACAAATTTAGCTTCTAGTGTCAAAGAGGATCACCAATTACAGAAATTAACACCCAAGTCATTATGAGCTACGTGCCCAAATATTGAATAAGAAGAGGTAGAAGAGGTCAAATTGCTGCTTGAGTGAGTTTTTGGAATATGGATTCTGCTTGAAAGGAGGCTACAGATGCAGTATACATGAAGGGATTACCTCTCCACACCCTGGTCACTCAACAGAAGGAGATCCCATTGCATGTCATGGCGCTTCTCTGACTGCCTTAACTTTATTAGGAGCTAGGCAGAGATATTGGCAGGTCTGTTCTTTGTTTCATCAGATAACCTGTTCATCCTTGCTTAAAGTGAGTATTTAAAGCCTACTAAAATTATTTGCATTTCTGGGTCAGAGAAATGCAGGTGACAAGCTGATGAGAAGCTTATGCCTCATAAATATCTACATGCTTTTTTAAAATATTTAGTAGATTTTAAAGGTCCTACATAAGCAAAGGTTCCATTTTCATCAATTGTCTGTTGAAAAATATGTAGTTGTTCCTTGATTACTGTCTGCATTATTTTTTCTCTTTTACTAATAATTTCATTAGAAATAGACTTAGGAGAATCTCCTGGGGTTTTTTGTTCTGGTCTATAGAAATAAATTGCTTTTGTAAAACGGGGCAGAGATGACTCTGTCTTGCAAGTGTGGGAAATTATTTTGCTAGCTTTAATTTTTACATAAACATGTTTTTAGAAAGATGGATTGCTTTTGAAAGAATAGCTTCAAAATATATTAAATGCCATAAATCTTTGTCTGTAGAGATCATATTAAGGAGAGACAGATTCTAAATGAGTAGATTTTATTAATGCAGAGAAGTTGAAAACAGTCATGACAAAAGATCTTTTAGAGGTGACTGCAAATGAAATGTTTGTGCTAAACTTTTTTCATAACTCCCTTACCATACATCCAATCCTTATTCAATCCCACTTATTAGAAATTGAAAGATTTGCTTTATCCAAAATAGGCCACTTTTTAGATCTTAGCTTTCTTGTAGAGTATTAGATTTTTGGTTTACCTCATCTAGATATTTGCCAGAAAACTTATGCATGTGTTTTTATAGCTAGATAAATAATGACTAATGACTTTGGCTATCAACCTGAAGATCAATGCTCTCAAAAAGACACCAGGTAAAAAATGAAAGTCTGTAGACATTTGGTTTTGTAGTCTACCAATGTAAGTGTGACTAGTGCATAAATTCTACATACAAGAAAATAATAAATATTATGGCTATGGACTCTAATAAACAAAGACAGTGACAACTATAAGGCTTGGTAATTTCAGTCCCGTACACTTTTATTTCATTCTCCCAACGCTCACCTAACTCACACCATTTTCTTCACCACAATTGCTGAAGGGAATTATAAAATATAGGAACATGCAATTCTGTCTGTTTCAGCATCAGGCTCACAATGGAGCTCATGGATGCTAATGACCTCAGATCAACTTGTGCATGAGAGAAAAAGTGTTCCCTTGGTTTTCTGGCACAGTAGCGTTAGGTATATGCACACAAAATTCTTTGATCACAAAAAACAAGCTATTGGTTCCTTGCTGAAAGAAAAGTCCTAAGTCCTGCAAAAATTTCTCTGATCAGAAACTACCAGTGTTTCCCTAAAACTAGGTGCAGAAGCCAACAAAATCTTTTTTAGAGTAAAAGACTGCAAGGAATTTTCTTGACTAAAATAAAAACAAATAACTTTGGTAACAATTACTGATACTTTGATAACAATTACTGATAAAGGATATAAAATTTTCTCTCACTTCTAGTAACTACTCCAGTGTCTTCAAAACACTTCTATATTAAATAGTTTATTTGTTCTATTTAGTGTGTCTACTAGGTTATCCAATTTTTGTGGTTTTATTATTTATTATTATTTATTATGTTGTGCTTTTAAAATTGCTATTTTTTAATGCATTAATTGCATTTAAAGCAATATTATCAGTTAGCTGTGACAGGATGAACTGCTCTATTTTTCCTAATTAACTGTTATGTTCTACAAGTATATGCATTTCAGAATAAATTTTACTTTCACTTCAGGGTATCTCTAATAATACCTTAGATTTAAGATGTGATTTCAAAATCAACTCTGTATCTGAAATAAATAAGAATTTTTGATCTTACTGCTACTAGTACTGTGTCGCTCTATTAGGAACGGCGAGAAGAACGACACAGACTCTCTTGGGAGTCTCTCGATCAGGAGAATGTCTCTCGGTTTATTACCTCAGGTCTTTTTTATAGACCGATACGTGAAAAGTACAGAAAAGAAACTCTTATTGGTTAGTAAACTAACACATCACCATCATTGGTCAGTGGTGTACACCACCCCTTGACCCTCTCTTGCAAGAAAACAAGGAACAGACAAACAGCACCTGCGAGGCTGTTTTCTATCTCTGAGAATTGTTTTAATTCCTCCTTAAGATTTCCCAGGCTACTTTCTCAGGCAAGACTGAGAAAGCTATGTGGCCTGCAATTTCCACAGGCACCTTGCTCCCTGTTTCACAGTTAGCATCCATAGTACTGCTACTACTACCACCACTATTACTACTACTAAAATTTTCACAGGCCTTATTTTGTCAGTGAGTATATTGGGATATATCTGTATTTGTTTTGCACTGAACTGCTGTTAGCTGCAATACAGTCATCTAAAGGTTAAGGCACCACTGCCTAAATTTTTTCAGGTTTGCTCTGTGGATATCATGCATAGTTAAGATTTAAGAAACTTAAACAGTAGCAGATGTTTTGAATGGGAGCAAGTAAAGGCTGCATTGGAGCTATCAAACTTTATCTGTAAACTAATGAACAGAAAATAGGCCTTGGTACAAAAATTATAAGAATAACAGCACCAGCTGGATAACAGGAACCACCAGCAAGGAACTCCACTTACTCAAGGCACTGGAAGGCTGATCCTTTCTGCTTAAGACAAATGCTGTAGACCATTGAACCCAAAAGTAGCAGTCAGATTGCATCTGTGACCAAGCAGCAATACTCATGATCAACAGAGGAAAGGAAGAGAGGTGGACATCAGGGAGATGGAATGCAAGACCATCTTCTGCAGAGCAAAATAATTTTGAAATTTGGTTAAGCCCATGTCTGAAATTTCAGTATTTGTGACTTCTCCAAGTGGTTTTATGTAAAGAGCATATTTTCATGGAAATTAATAGAAATTCAAGAGTGAGTTAATCATAGCAAAACAGGAATCCTTCACTTAGAAATATTCCTGTATCAAAAGACTGTCATGGTTTGACACTGGCCCAACACCAGGCACCCACGAGAGTCGCTCGCTCACCGTCCCCTGCCACAGCTCAGTAGATGAGAAAATAAAAAGAAAACAAAGGGTTCATGAGTTAAGGACTGTGAGAAAACATTTCAAGGGAAAAACTTAAGGTTGCAAAGTGAATTTATTACTAACAGGATCAGAGGAAGAAAATGAGCAGTAAAATAAGCACTTGAAACATCTTTCCCCCCCAAGCCTGTCCCTCCTTCCCACCAACAGTGCAGGGAGACAGGGCATGGGTTTTTTTGGGTCAGTTGATCACTGAGATTTTCTTCCTCTCCTCTGGGAGAGGAGAGTCCTTCCCCTGCGAGGCCGTGGGGTCCCTCCCACAGGAGACAGTTCTCCGTGAACTTCCCCGACATAGGTCCACTCTCACAAGCAGCAGCCAAACCACACCTGCTGCAACATGAATTCCTCCCATGGGCACACAGACCTCTCAAAACTGCTGTGACGTGGGTCATTCTTCCAGGGGTGCAGCCCTCCAAGGACAGGCTGCTCCAGCCTGGAAGCAGGGCCCTCTCTCCACCATATCTCCCACTGGATCACAGCCTCCTCCAGGAATCCACCCACTCCAGCATGGGCACCTTCCCCAGGGACTGTGGGTGGATCTCTGCATCCCCTGTGGATCCCCACGGGCTTCAGGGGCACAGCTGCTTCACCCTGGTCTCACCACAGCCTGCAGAGGAATCTCAGCTCTGGTACCTGGAGCACCCCCTGCCCCTCCTTCTCCACTGACCTTGGTGTCTCCATGTGGTTTCCCTCACATGTTCTCATCTGCTCCCCTTCTCTGAGTAGAAGAAAAAACGTGTGCCCTCTGTTTTGATTTTCTTCTTAAATATATCATCACAGAGGCAACTGTTGGACATGGTGGAAGCTTCCAGCAGCTTTTCACAGGAGCCACCTCTCTGGCCCCCCTGCTACCAAAAATCAGACTATAAAAAACCAATACATTAGGAAAGGAAGTGGAGACAAAGGTTTTAATTTAATATCAAGATAAAAAAATACTAATTATGTATGCGTTGTGCTCTTCAAATAAATCAAATGGAAATACCACTAATGGGTACTGAAGTTATATACTAGAGGATAATGCTTTGTGATCAAAATTTCAGAAAGTGATAATTTTTCAGTCTTTCTACGTACTGAAAATCAGTGATGGAGTTTGTTTCCCAGTCCCAGTGATGTACAAGACTCCAGTTGGATGGAAATGATACCACCTGCTGACATGCACACTTGAATTTACTCCTCAAGGAAGCCATGGGCAATAAGAAGTAGGGGAATTCTGGTGTTTTCCTCTGCTTTACCTTAAGTCCATGATATGGCCAGGAAACATACCTGATCCTGGTCATTGGGAAAAGCTCTCTGTGTCCTCATTATAAAGCCAGCTGTTTCTGCATGACTTCATCATCTCAGGGCTTTGGGAAGTGAATGATGAACATTTGCAACTTCTAGAAACCCTGCAGAAGTGAGCCAGCCAGCAGCAGAGCAGAAGTGTGGAGGTATACTAGGGATGCACAGAAGCACACAGTATTTTGCCTAAATCTTATGAAGTGCTGACATGGGTTTCTGTAACACAAATGGACTGATTTCAGTTTATTTATAATGTGAGTATAGGCCCAATTTGTACAGCATTTTAAATAAGCTTCACTATAAGATGAACTCACCAGTTCATTCTCAAAGATAAACTTACCAGTTCTGACTTCAGGTTAGAGTTCTTGGTAGTTACAAATGTTAGAAGCTTTCTTAGTGGCAAAAAATATAATTTGAACTCAGAAAAAGAAAAATATTGGAAATGTTTCTCACATCACTCCAGAAAAACCCTCACCTAACCCATTGCTGTTGTGCTACATAAAGAGTAAATTAATATTAATGGTGATATCCACTTGCATACTTAGATTCCAGCACACCAGATGTGATTGTTCCAGTCCTTGTTCCAATGTCATAGGCAAAGTTCACACAGTGGTTTGGAAATCTTTAGAAAGAAAAGCCACATGAAGAGCAACATTATTACTACTATTATGCCTTGTTTGGGATGTTTGAGCTCTTTTTGTTTATTCCATTGTTTATTAAATACCTCATTTGCATATATATCTAGCATTGAAAAGATACCAAACAATGTGCTTATTATCTGTTATTTATTATCAATGAAAAAATACAGATACCACCTATTCAAGAAAATAATTAGTTACCTTAAATAACAGTATGACTAACATCTATTCAGAAAAGCCAGTAAAGCCACAGAACTTCTGAATAATTTTTCTTTTAAATACAATCAGAATTAAGCTTTTGTATTACAGACAAAAGTACCTTTTTTGTCTGCCCTTCTAAGTGGCAGGCTTTGTACATTCACCATAATTATGATTCTGGGACGCAAGTGACATACAATATTGCCAGCTTTCTGCTACTCACAATGTTAATGCTGAATAATAAAGACATCTTTCATAGTAAAGGTAATTTCAAAAAATTTACAAGTAGCTAATAATTTAAAAAATGTTATTCAGTAAATATACAAAAACTGTGTATCATGGGTATAACGAAGAAAGAAATTGCTGAACTGAAACGCCTCACCTCCCAAAACAACCAAGAGTCAATACTTACAGTCAAACTCATATCAGTGTATGTCAATGCAGATAGACCACTTGAATGTGAGTCAATCCACATATTTTATAGAGTGAGAAATGGAAGTTTCACCGAGATGAGAATGTTTTACTTCCAACCTAATATTTTCTAATGTTTCTCCTAAATAGTCTTACTGTGAGTTTGGATACTTTGTTCTGAAGTGTGCTCATGGGGAAATCAGGGTAAGAAACCCTGCATATAAAATTACGTTTTTTTTTAAATTTATTTACTGACATCATTAGTAATACAAATGACATTTCTCTGTACCTACATATAGGCAGCAGCTGCAATTTTTCACCTTTTTAAGTGCAGAAGCTAAATGAATAAGCCTACTCAATTTAGCATATAGCTAAAATGCTTCAAGTTGACCCCAGTTCAACCAAGCAGTTTAGTACATGCTAAAAATCAATATTCAGAAAAGCATTTAAATAACATTATTCACCAAAGACATAAATAAATTTGAACATAACTTCTAAACATGTGCTTAAACACTGCCTTTGCAAAGACATTTAGATGTCAAAATATTAATATAATCACCTCCTCAGATTTTCAAAAATGGATTTCTTGGGAAATTAGTTTCCAATTAAATTTTGGAAGCAATTTGCACCTCAGTCATAGCTAAGTGAATTACTAGACATCTTTGCACTTGCAAAGCTAAGCCAAAGGATCAAAATACAGACCCTTGACCCTTATTTTTGGTAAATCATTATTCTCCTTGTTAAAATCTGAGTATTTTGTGTAAAGAACAGTATTCTGTGTACAACAGATATACAGCTGTAATGCCATAAATCTCAGTTCCTGAGGAAGACTATCGTTTGGCTGTAGCTGATGAGGTTCTTTATAAAGTTTTTATAGAAGAGAGTGGTGTACCTCAGATTTTTAATTCCACAAACCCAGCAAGTTGAAAGATAAGACCTTCTTAGGCTAAAATTTAAGAAAAGAGTGGAATTAATGAATTAGTAAATGGCAGCTTTGTTAGGTTTAATTATGTTCTGTCAGTAGAATATAAACTCATAGTTTAGGGAGGCTTTCCTTCATTGTAACACCTATAATTAAACACAAAGTGTTCCTTAGATCTTGCCATGTCCAAAAAGATTCAGTCTTCAAAATTCTCAGGTCAAAAACCCAGTGCAATATACAGTGTGTAGACATAGTAGGAATCTAGAAGTAATTTTAAAGAATAGCTTGTCAAAATGCCTGCTAAGGGGCAAACTGCTCTAAAAATTTTAGAAAGTAACAACTGCCATAGGGAAATCTGCTGAAAAAAATACTATCACTTTCATAAATTAAAAAATAGGAGAGTGAGGGGAAAAAAGAAAATTCAATTAACTATTAAAAATTAGTCACTGCAAGTGTATTCCTATAGCATTTGTTACAGGAAGATGATTAATTCTTACAGAAAATAAATTTTACAGTAAGTGAATTTCCTGCCTCCTTCCATCATATCTGAGTTTTTTTAATTATCTTACTTTTCTGAATACTTAGATACATCAATTAGTAGAAAGGTTAAAATTTGTACCAACCAAACAGATACAACTGATACATTTTAATAGCACCTTGAATAAAAATATGTCAAGAAGAAAACAATGGAGAAACATCTTAAAAGACTAGAAATATTCAAAAGTGAAAAAGAGTGAAATGGTTCGAGAGAAAATTCTGACAAGATTTCAAATATTAGACAATCTTTATGAAAGCAGAAAACTGCAGGAAGAGAAGAAAGAGTCATCCATTAAGAGTAGTAGGAATAATTAGAAAATAATGATGGCAACAAAAAAAAAAAAAAAAGGAAAAAGATTGCTGGGAAAAAAATTAAGAAGTGTAGGAGTTTAAGAAGATTTAAAAAAAAAAAAAGAAAAAACCAAATAAACAAAAAAACTAGAAAAAAACAAAAATAAGAGGAAAAAACACCAAAAACCCCCCTTAACACCTTAAAAAAAGCTCACAACGTAAAAAAAGGGAGAGCAGAGAGGAAAATGCAGAATATTTAGTAGAGTAAATAATTGTCTAACAGGAAAAAGAAAGTAAATCTCAAATAAACCTTGAAACAATTTGTTATTCTGTTTTCCATTTTGTACAAAAGTTTAGTTTAAAGTTGTATCCCTCCTCAAAAAAAGTCCCAGCTAACAATCTGTTTCATGCAAGTGAAAAAATCTTCATTATTCTCTACAAAAATACTAGAATACACCTGCCAGGTGTTGTGTTCAGTGGTTTTCAGAAATTGGTTCTGAGGAATATTTACAAGCAAAGAAGTACCTAATTTTTTTGGCATTTCTGTTTTTCAAAAACTACTTAATAATGCCATCAGACTCCAACAGAGGCTCAAAAGTCCATTATACCAACAAAAACAAAACTTGAAGAAGGCACATCAACAAAATCAAAATTAATTTTTTGTACCTCTTGTTGCTCCTTTGTTTGGGCTGATTTTGAAGAAAAAAAAAAAGCTTAAATTATGGTTTAAGAGTCTTTACTTCATAGCATGATGTGTCTGTCACAGAAATTGTGCATGAAAAAGACAGAAGTGATGTTTGAGAAAATGGTGTTTTATACTTATTATTCCCAGAAAGGACTGCTGGATTGGAACGTCAGGAAACATCAGATTATTTTGCCTCGTATTGCACAGGCCATAGATTGCCAGGGTAACCTACATTACTTAAAATTAATCCATCAAACTTCAGTGAATTGAATGGAAATTAGATATCTGTCAGAGGTTCTTTTAAAAAATCTCAGTCTGAGAATCAAATCATATTTAAGTGTTGTAAAGAAAGTGAAGTACTCCAATAAGTGACCATAATTAAAACCGGTTAAATAATAGTAACATAATTTTAAAACTTTTTGTTTGCATTTTAATATCACTAACATTTTTTTGTTTTGTTTTCAGTTCTAGTACCTCTTGTTCTTTTTTTATCCTTTTTATTTTCTTTTTGCCTGTAGCCTCTCAAGCCCAAACAATCACTGATAAAATCTACTGGCTTTGGATGAGACACTTTTACAGATGGCCACATTCTACTAGGCACAGAATATGTATGTAATAAATGTCTATTTCTATATTAAGTAGCTTAACATTCAATGTCTACTGAAATTCTTCTTGCACTAAAATGTTCAGAAATCAACTCAGACTACATGCTTAGAACAATGAAGTTACCAAGCATATTCCATTTTTTCTTTTAAAGTGATAAATGCTCTCGGCTTGCATTTTATTTCCTACATCTGGGAAGGTATATGTCCTCTGGCTGTCAATTCCTATGAAATTTTCTCTGATACATTGCTTTAAAAGAATGGTCACCTACTACTAACAGTATTACATATTTTATGTTTCTAGCTGGAATCAGAGCTTACATGGAATGTTCCTGTTTGGATTAGTACATCTTTCAAAATCGGCCTGACTGGAATTATCAGGAATTATAAGATTTGTCTGTAGATATTGACTCTACAAAAGAATCTATGTTATAAACCCTTGATGATTCATTGCAACTATTCTGAAAGGTAGAAACTGCCTGCACAGAACAGTTTACACCATTATGGTCACACATTTAGCCAGGGTCTTCAATGTTTCCTAAATCTGTCCTTCTTTTCAAATTTTTTTCGTCTTCTAAGACCACCTTGTACCACTTGTAATAAGATCCCTTGAGAATGAGCCAATTAAGTAACATTAGCCCCAAAAATCAGACTAAAATGAGAATTTGATTAGTGTCTTTTTAAAATTTTATTTCATTTTATAATATTCATCTAGATTTCTATATACTGGAATAATAGTGCCTATTAGAAAGCATGAATTAGAAGTCACAGAAGTTATTAGTAGGCAGTTAATTAGCACATGAACATTAAAGCTGATTTATTCTTTGAGAATGTTTCCATTTAGCTTCATAGGTCTCAAAGTGGAAACATCCCTACAGAACAAATCAGATTGTTCCTTTGCTGTGGCAACAGAGTTGTATAGATGAAAACAGGTTATCATTCAGCTAGCTAGCTAAAGTGCTTTATAGCACTATGGACATAACAGAGAACTCATTAAGAGCTGTTTAACTTGGTAGTCCACACTACACATTCTCCTAATCTTCCTGCTAGCAGGATTTGAACTTGTCCAGGTCTGTCCCCCATCAGCTACATTATAATATCTGTCTAGGCATACCTTAACTGGAGCAATGCATTTTTTTGCTTCTATAATGAATTCAATATCTTTTGAAGAAAACAGAATTTGTATGTACAAAATAAATTAATAATAGGTATTTTTGGTTTGTGATTCTACTCCCACTTTCTACAAATGTATTTTTTGAAAAAGGAATGTTTTCCAACACAAGTTTGAAACTTAAAGCATAGATGTACAGCAAAAAAATCTTCTATCAACTGAAGAGTAATATCAGCATATAGAACATAAAGCACTTTGATTTAGACTCTTAGTCATCAGCATTTCATTAATCCAAGCACCAGGCATCACAGTGATTTGTCATTAAAAATTCCTCAGTTTGGGATAAACAAACAAAAATATTAGCCTGGCCTTTGTGTTCATGTTCAGCACTGTCATTGTCTGTAAAGGGGGTCTGAATATTTATTAATTCTGTGGAGTCCTTAATGGCATCTCTGGGCAGTGCTCTAACTGGCCCCTCACTACGAAAAGGAAGCTGCTTACAGAACATTTTTCAACGATGTGCTGCTGGAGATGCTTTCCTAAGATGTCATTAAAGGTCATTTAAGAATACGGTTGCTCAAAGAACGATTCTGTCAATGTTCATGGCACCTACATTTTAAATAATAGTTCAGAGCTTTTGAACACACTCAGGAAGCTGAAAATATGAGATCTAGCCTGTTTGCAGCCTGAGAAGGTTCAAAGCCATATTTCCGATTTTCAAGTTTATTTTCTACTAAGAAAATTCTCACAGAACTACTTTCCCAATGGCTTCTATCTTTTGGTTGTTAGATGTGAAATTTATAAAGTATAATGGGAGCAGGACTCTTGATCTGCCCCACTTTTTATCATTACATGCATTTTAAAAGTAAAGCCACTGTGACTTTTTTTTTGTGTGGCATGTAGATTTTTAAGGAAGTTTCTTATCTTTGTTTATTTTGCTTGTACGGCTTTAGTGGCTTTGCCTAGAAAATACAAACAGCTCAAAAACTTTCAGCTATATCTGTCTAACCCATACTTGAAAAGTCCTTTCCTTTAAAAATATCAGCACAGAAAAAAAAAAAAAATCAATCTAAAAGCTATGAATGAACAAATTTATTGGTTTGTATAAACACAACAGCAGATAAGAAATATCTGTTGTGAGATAAAGTTATTGAAAATGAAAACCAAATATTCAAGCCAGGTAATAATGGGAAAATCTTCATTAAAATAGTTAGAGCATGAAGAATCAGAGTTTCTACTTAAAAGAAAAAAAAAAAAGTATGCATTTAATTTCTAAGTTGTACTCTTAAATATAAAGATTAAATGAAAATTTAGTAAAATTAAATTAAATATAAATTACTTTTGTAAGGAATTTCCCTATTCACTTTATAGCTGTCTGTTTAAAAATAAGAAAGATTATGTTGCAAACCCTATATCAATATATTTTAAAAAAAAATAATTGGTAAAGAAAATATGGTGAAAGATGGTATATTTTTCTTCTTACCATGGACTATTTTGTGGAAAAAGATTTCCTATCTATCATGTTTCTTTTAGTTATTTATTTAGAATGGTTTAAGAAAATTCATTTGAAGTATACTTCCATTTATGAAAAGCAGTTCTCTACTAACCCTACAAACTATTTTGAGTGTTTGTACAATCTATTTACTTATTAATTTTATATTATAGAACAAAATGTTATATCACAGTGCCAGCAAGACAGATGGATTTGGTATTTCATGAGAAAGTATAATATATTTTAGGGTGTCCTAAATTTCCTGGCTGTAATTCTAGGGAAAAACTTTATTAAAAACTTCCTAATTTGATGTAAAAGAAGAGTAAGATTAAAGTCTTTAGTTCTAAAGTCTTACTTGGGTATTATTTTAAAATAAACCCCAGAAAGATGGATTTATATTCACCAAAAATACACATAATTCTGTGTTTAAACTTCAGTCATCTTATTCTGCAATCATTAAACTACAGCAGAACTAATCATGAGCTGAAAATGATGCAAGGGATTAAGCACCTCAGTGAATCTGGCTTTAGGAAGGAGACATGTCTCTTTTTTAGAATTATAGTCTCCTTTTAAGCTTCAAATCAAGTTCTCTATAGTCTATTTTGGAGTAACCTTTCAGAAAAATCTCTTTTTCTCTTCAGAAATGAACCAAATATTTATATGAATTCATTATTTTAATAATTTTTTTCTGTTTAGCATTCAGATATTTTTCTTTTTTTTTTAATTTTCTCACATTTTAATTTGAAATACCATTGAAATGCTGAACCATCTGAACCATGTTTATGTACACAAAAATTCTTATTAGTCTTGCTACTTGTGTTGATTTCTATCTAATTTTGAGGGCTTTTGTTCATTCAGAAAGTCCATCTCTTAAATGCAGTTTGATTATGCAACTAAAAGAGACATGAGCCAAAATGAAATTAACACCTGAACAAATTCCTCCAGATCATGGCAGTGAATCAGTAAATCTAATGAGGCTTCAAAGTAAATTAGTAAACATTTTCATTGTACAAGACACCCCCATAAGTATCAAGGCATCAACTCATTAGAACCACATAAAAATTGAGTTCAAATCTTATTAACTCCTTGGCAGATGCCACAGCTAATGTCTCTACTCCTGCCAAAACATGCACAGAAAACAAGTTGGGTTTGACCATAAAAAGCATACAATACTACAATTAATCCATTATTATTGCAGTTAATGGAAAAATTAAATGGATCAAGATGCACAGTAATGACACTAAAAATGATTTTTGAAATGTTAGTGGTGACATCCATTTGGCAGAAGCAAAGTAGATATTTTGTGGAAAATAAAGGTAAGAGATCTTCCAAGAAAACTGATATTAAAACATCTACATTCCATACCCTTAAAAAGAAACCAGAAAATATCTAGAAGAATCAGCAGGAAATATAAATTTGTTTTATCAAATATGATTAGAATGAAATTGGTTTTTTCCATGACATGAGTTTTACAAGTATTAAATTTCCTAGGTTACCACTTGGTGAGCATAGTTTTTTTATCTTGCACTTGTGAACGTTCTTAGTTTGATCTAGTGTACCACCAGTAATTCCTGTAAAGTTTCTTGGTCTTGGAAAATTAGAAATGCCAAGGCAGTAGTGTTCTACAGTCAGTTGTAGAACAAACCCAGCAGTAAAACTAATCTCAAATGTGGGCTAGATTTATCTAACAATATACCTAATGTAGATTTTCAGTTTAAGAAATTATATATGTGTATGCATATAAGAAAACTGTATTTGGGGGGGGGGGGGCTGAAATTAATAGATCCTTGTTTGGATTCAGGGTATTTATTTATTTATTTATTTTACAGCAAACCAAGAACTGAAAATACTAAGAAAATCTCATGGTTGCATATTTAGCTATATAAAATGTTTGGTTCTATTGTCTGGATAGAAAGTATTGAGTTTCACATAGCTCTAAGAAGTTGTGTAATTTTCTTCCATTCCAAAGATATTGGAGTTCTATGGAACATTGTGTACAATGTAAAAATAAAACTGCTGAAGTTAATCCCTGCCCCAAATGAAAAATTCTCTGTGGTACCACCTATGGTGAAAGCAGAAAATATTCAAAGGAAAAACTAATTTCTCCTCTGTCACCAAAACATGACATCACATATAACAGACCAAATACTTCAAAAGAGCCCAATTCAAAAGTTTCAGGGATCCCTCTGCTGATTGCAGAGGAGTTTTGGATTGGGCCCTAGTATGGCTCGTCCTGGCATGGATGCTCTACTGTGGATTATATATCACACTGTCAGATTTACTCAAGTAATTTTGTGTTATTCAGTGGCAGTGCATGTGAAAGCACTTCAGAACAGAAATAGAAAGCAATCCTGCAATTGAATGAATACATTATATGTGTGATGGGCCCAAGCCACAGTGATTTTCTTTGTGACTTTTTATTTCATTTTCACCAGTTTGCACATTGATATTTACACTGAAGGGTTTTTTAAAAATATACATGAAATATATATAGTATATCAAAACTGTATATATTAATAAAGTGAAATATATATTACATATTGCATGCTACTTATATTCTATATATATATAAATGTGACTAAACTGTTGACATTTTAATGAAGTACATATTTTTAATTGCACATTTATTCTGCTTTTGTTATGGTTTTTATGCACTGCTACAGTGCCTTAAGCTTTGCAATAAGGGGGTTCTTTTTATATAAGATCAGTATAATAACTTTTATTTAACTGATCTAACTACCAGTTGAATTAATTTTGATTTTGCAGGGAAAGAAAATTGAAGGTGCTAGATTAATAAGTTTGGAATAGTATTGTAAAACTATAACATCCGGATTAACAACCTGATAAAGAACAGACTGGATAACAGGGCAATGAGGGGGAATAGAATCTAGCTCAACTGACAAACTCAAATGGTTGTGAGCAGTGGCACAAAGTCCAGCTGAAGGCTGGTCACCCGTGATGCATTTCAGGGGTTAATACTGGGGTAAATATTGCTTACACCTTGATTAGCAAACACGATGCTGGGATAGTGAGTACTCGGAAAATCTGCAGAGAACACAAAACTGAGAGGAGTGATAGATAATAATAGATTATGCTGCTATTCAGAAGGACATGGTCAAGCTGAAGAAATGAGCTGATGGGAGCCTTATCAAGTTCAACAAAGTTAAAAACAAAGTCCCACACTATGGATGAATAACCCTGTGGCTGGAAAGCAGCTCTTAAAAGAACTTGGGGTCACCATGGACCGTTTACTAGAAATAGATAAAAGAAGGCCAACAGGATCCTGAGCTTCATTAGGAGGATGAGTGTCACAAGAAGGTGGGGGGAGGTGATCCTTCCTGTCAGCTTATCACTGATCAGACCAGCAGTGTGTCCAGTTCTGGGTTCCACTGTGCAAGAAAGACATGTTCATACCTGAGCAAATCCAGGGAAGGTTCATGACGATGAAAAGGGTTTGGAGCATAGCTCATCTGAGAATTGACTGAAAAGGTTGGAACTTTTTACTTGGCAGACATGGGGGTACCACATCAAAGTGTACGAATATCTTAGCTGGAAGGATGCCAGACACCAAAACAGGCTGCCCAGAGAGGCCAGCTCTCTGTCCTTGGAGATATTTAAAAGCCCAACAAGAGCAACCAGCTCTAGGTCACTTTGCTTTGCTCAGGAGAGCTGTGACAGGAGATCTCTGAAGCCTTCCAACCCCAACCTTCCTGTGATTCTGTGAACTTGCAAAGATCAGATATAGTTTGAGGTGAGCCTTGGTGATTTGTGTCTGGATTCTTGAACCAAAAGATCATTGAAAAGATTAATTTTATTTGCATATTTTATACTACATATAATCTCACTACTTCAACATCTTAAATCTCTGGGTCAACAACAGTTATGTTTTAGCTATTTGAAAAGAGTACGAAATGAAGAAAAGGTAAAATGTTTTATGAAAGAATTACCATTTTCACTCTAGCACTGCTCTTGATCCCAGGCATTGTCTACAGTCACAAAAATGGCATTACAGCACTCAGAAAAAAACAGATGAAGGCTTGTTTTCTTTCCCCAGATCTTCATGTGATACAGATAGCACAAAGAAAACATTACAGTGCATCTATTTTCTTATGGAATTTAATTTTTCAAATACTGACTGTTAGTTACCCAAGGTGCTGGTGCCGGGGCCCCGTAATTGAACAGAGAAATTAAATCAGATTTGCACCTTTACGGGCCGAGGTGCCCAGGCGGTGCCGGCGGCTGCAGCGGCCCCAGGGCAGGGCCCGGCTGAGCCCCTCAGCCACGGGCGGGCGGGCGAGAGCCCCGGGGAAAGCCTGGCCAAGGGAGGGCAAAACGCTGCCCGGCAGCCAGGGCTGAGCCAGGGGAACCGAGCCACAAACAGCCCTGCGAGCCCCGGGGGGACAGCGGGAGCGGGGCCGGGGCCGGCAGAGAGCCGGCAGGGATGGGCCTGCGGCCAGGGAGAGACCCCGGCCGGGCCGGGCTTTCCCTGAGGCTCCTGGGAATGTTCCAGGGAAACACCTGGGAAAGGTGTGAGGAGGAAGGAGCGGCAGAGAGAAGCTGCTGTGGGCTCACCGCAGCCCCCCGTCCCCCATCCCTCTGCTCCAGCTTGCTCAGGCTGAAGGAGGGGAGGGTCAAGTCAAGGGATGAGGGATTGAAGCTGAACCTGGAAAAAGGGATGGGGAGTATACAGAAAAGCATTTTAGTTCATGTCTGGTTTTCACCATTCAACTTTATTTTTAACTGACAAGAAATTAAATTAATAATCATAAGCCTGAGGGTTTTTTGGCCATGAGGGTAACTGCTAAGTGATCTCCCTGTTTTCACCTTGTCCCAGAAGTTTTTCAGTATTAGATTCTCCCCTTGTCCTGTTGAGGAGTGGCATAGCAGCTATCTCAGTGTCTGGCTACCAGATCAACCCACAACAAACATTCAAATCATATCTTGAATAAAACAGTGCAGATAGGTATGTTCGGCTGGGGTAGAGTTAAATTTCTTCACAGTGGCTGGTATAAAGCTCTGTGAGTGTGTGGATTTGTGCTGAACACAGGGTTGATAATACACAGATGTTTTAGTTATTGCTGAGCAGGGCTTGCACAGAGCCAAGGCTCTTTCTCCTTTTCGTGCTACCACTCTCACACTGGTACTGAAGAGATTAGGAGTGCTTGGGAGACTGGGAGGAGATACAACCAGGACAGGCGACCCAAACTGATCAAAGGAATATTTCAGACTATATGGCATTGTGCTCTGTAAATAAAGTGAGGGAAAGAAGAAGGGAGGGGAGGACATTTGGAGAGATGGCATTTGTTCTTCCTAAATTACTGGTACATGTAGGGTCCTGCTTTCCTGGAGATGGCTGAGCACCTGCCTGCCAGTGGGAAGAAGTGAATTGTTACTCTTTGTGTGCATGCACAGCTTCTTCTTTCCTATGAAACTGCTCAACCAGCATCAATAGAGGAAACAAAGGAGTGAATCTTGCTATTTCACTCTCATCCATTAACAAATCGGATCAGCAAAATGAGTTGTGAAAATTAAGAAATATCAGTTAAAAATTCTTTAGCAAAACTTTGCTTGAAAAATTATTCTTTATTACCCAAATAATTTTTCAGCAGAGAACACATATGTGAAAGTCAATCTAGACCTTAACCTCAGAACTGAGATGATGTTTTAGTCTAATCTACCAGCAGAGGAAAATAACAGAAGGATAACAGAGTTTGCACTAAAGCATCTGAAGAGCCTGTCTAGTTCAGGGACAGTCCCCACCAGCAGAAACAGTGGACTTAAAATATGGGCAGATGCAGAAAAACAAAATAGCCTGAAGTCTTTCAATATGTCAATAAAACTTGTGTCCCAGGTGAGTCTTCTCATATCACTAAAGAACATTCAAAGAAGAATGTTTCAAAGATTCATTTAAACTTTTTGCTTTTAGTAAAGGAAACCTTCTGAAGGAGTAAAGAGGCCATAACATAAAAAGATCTGGCAAATAGCTAGTGAATGCTTTAAAATCGAGGTAGGAGACATATAATATACACCTTGTAAAGATTCTTCTTGAAAGATCAGGAGCACATAAATTTTTTGAAGGAAGTCTAAAAAGAGAAGTTTAGAAATATAAAGATATAAGATATGATTAAAAATTAAAAAAATGAAAAAAAAAGATTAAAGTTTAAAAGGTTTTGTGGGGTTTTTCTCTGTCCTCTTGGTCCAGGGTTTAATATTTCCTAGTTCCTGAGAAGTCATGTAAACCCTTCTCTTGCTTTCAAAGCTTACTTCCTCTATGATTAAGCAATCTATTGACTCAAATATGTGAGACTAAACACAGGACAATTGGTTTTAGCAACAGTAATTTATCCATTTTTCCATCTTTATCTAGCAGTGTTTGCTGTGAACTGTTGATTGAATTTCATTTATACCAAGTGAAAAGATTTTTCTTTTTCTTGCAAAATCTTTTTACAAACATGAAAACTGAGTAGCAAAGACTCTGTTAGGGTTTTTTTTAGTAGTTTTGGGTGGTTTTGTGTCTTTTTTCTTCTGAAGTGTGCTTATATGGTTATTTAGAAAGAGTTTCATGGTTTCCATAATAGCTTTTTGGGACAGCCAGCCAAGCAGGAAGGCCTTGTTCACCCACCTATGCTTTTAACACAATTCTACCTTCCAAATCACTGGTACAGAATATATACAGACACAGACATGTGAAATGAAGATAAATATGTTTGAAAAGAAAAAAATGCCAAACCCACAAATAAACCAAGCCAAAACCAAAGCAATAAAACCCAAACTCAGCCAACTCTAGCAGAGCAAGATACAGATGATAGGTATCCTGTTGGGGAAACAATGTCAAGTAAGCTGAATTATTTTCTAAATGATACATATTCACCCTTCATTTAATAATTGAAAATTGGAAGTATTTCCTTTTTATTTCATGATTATTAGTAATATATAGACTCATCCTCATAGAAAGAACAAATGCAGAGAGAATTTTGATCTTAATTGGCATTTAAGTGCTTGCTTTTGGTTTATGACTTCATGTTAAGACTGGGCAGAAGCTAGCTAGAGCTTCTGTACTTGTATTGTCTTTTTCAAAGTCTCAATTTCAAATGTCTGCATGTAGCAGAAACTAGAAGCTAATATTTAAGGCAGATTTCTTTCCCTACTCCAACTGCCAGTCATCAAACAGAACCTTTAATGCTGATATCAGACTTGTTTCTGAGATTTCCAAATTGATTGAAGACATCAAAAATATTTTTTTTTACTGATTACCTCTACAGAAAAAAAAAAGTATCTCCAGTTTAACAGTTTCATTTGCAATTCTTTGAATGATACGCAAGCCTAAAAATAAGAAATAAAACCAGTGAATTTATTTTGATGAAGAGAGGTTCCACTGTTGTTTATTAAATGGAAAACAAAGTGGCAAAATAAAGTCAGATCAAAATGAAGTACATTTCCCAGCTCTAAAGAGGTTTTTTATTAGATTTTACTTTTGTTGTTACCTTTAGTAAGTTATTCTAATAACTTGTTAACATATAATAGTAAGTTAATTGGATAATAATTTATTCAATAACCTTTTCAAATCCTGGGAAGAAAATACTGAGAATAGAAAGGAAAGGCTGACATGGAAGTCAATATGGTTTAAAAGGAATTTGACATATGGGAAAAAGCCCATATATATTTGCAGATAGATTTTCAAAATTGCAGCATAAATCAAATTTCCAGAAATAAAAAATAAAAAAAAGGGCACCTGTCTGCTTTCAAAAGTACGTTGCTGTTCCTATGGTCTTTCTCTATAATAGATTTGAAAGTTGCACAGTATTTTGTAAGATTCTCCTTTGGAAAAAAAAAATGATAAAATGTTTTGAAATCTTATAGGATTTATAACTTGAGTTCTGCATTGCTCATCTAAACATTGTTTTTCACTGTTTTTGATTTCACAACAGTAAGATTTCATTCAATTCTTCAGTTCTGTAGGCTTATACCATCCACCTTCTGAACTGTGGATTTCTGTTGCTAGTTAGAATGGACTCTTCTATGGGATGCAATAAAGAACTTATGATATTTACTTTTTTTCTTTTGTACTACTTGGCACCAAAAAAAAAGGGCAGGAGATGTCCAAAATAGCAGAATTTATTCATTCATCACTGGTGTCAGTTTTTTTACCTCATGCAAATGCACAGTGCACCAAATCTAAATCTGCCCAGACTGCACTGCTTCAAAGAACATATTTTTGAAGAGCTACTCTCACACTTAAATTGCATCTTAGCACATTACTGTAGAACATGAAGAGTGCTCAATCACCTCTGTAAAGTGAAGACCTCTCTCAGCACTTTTCTAAACCTCGTTTCACTTGGATCAACAAAACCAAAAGCATAGTGTGACTAAGAATAACTCATTTCTATCTTAAGAGATGATTATCCTCGTAAGAAAAAAAATTAAAAAGAAGAAAAAAAAAGTGAGAAACTCTATGCAAGGAAGCTTTGTCTGGCTACAGATTTTTTATGAGCTTGACTGTGAACTAATTTTTCAGGTGAAAGTTGTTAAGCCTGACTGCCTTGGGCCAACTAATTTTCAACAGATTCTCTAGAAAATATTCATAATTATATTTAGAAGTAATGGCTCAAAGATGACTTACTTATTTTCTTCATAAATATGAGCATTATGGCTATGCAGTGAATTAGAGAGCAAGTTTTTCCCTATCAGAAAATTTTATAAAGTACCATAGACAGAGACAGTATTTGCCAGTATTTAAATGTTCAGTACTCAATAAATAATTATACTAAAAATTCTTATAACTTTTAAAATATTTTATCTTTTAATTTATCTTTTATCTAAACACTGTAGTTGTAGGCAGCACTATGTACTATATTATTACCATATAATAGGCAGTATATTCCCTCTCTCTGTATAAATAGATAAGGACGGAGACATATTCAGCAACACAAAATCTCACATGATAAACCGTCAAGATTCATCACCTATTGCTAATAAAATTCAGCCTTCAAGAGAAGTTTCACTGCTCCTTTACTGCATATTTTTAAGCAATCAAACAGGCCTTCACAGCTGACAATGGTGAAAAATTAAAACCTCAATAAGCTTCCAGTCCAGGAAGAACGCACATGGCCACAACTTAAAATGAAAATGCATGGTCTATTTTAGAAAATTCCTAATAATTTTTTTTCTGTTAATAGTTTTTATGACCTGCCAGAACAAGTCTTTTGTTCATCATCTGTGATAAGCACTTGTGCACCAGGTCTTTGGATGCATTTATATGATTTCTGACCAATTCTAAAACCTTTTGCGATGATAAATTTCTGACTTCTTCTGGAAATGTTAGAAATTATGTTGATGAAGGAGTTAAAAATGTTCTTAAACAGTGATAACCCCAAGTGAAGAGAGAATATTACCTAACCAAAAAAAACTTATTACATCTCAGAGAATGCAGCTGTAAAGGTCACATGAATTGCTAGAGACATGGAGACAATGCATAGGAATGTTGTTATTCAGTTTATTTTAGACAGAATCACTTTATCTCAGCAGATAAAAGCCTGAACTTACAGTATTTTTGTAAAAAAATCTTCACCATCTTATGAACTACCTGTCTTACACATCCTTTTCCCTTATTTGAAATTTAAAATAATTTTACATTTTTTTCTGAATTTCTTTTCTGACCTGCTCGCTTATAATTACAACCTCTGTAGTTGCTTCTGGAAAAAGGGACCTTTGTACTTTGTAACTCTTGATTTCAAATTACATATTTACACTGATTTGGCAAATTTGGTCTCAGTATTTAAGCCCAAAAGAGGGAGCAAATAGCCTGTTCTGGGTTTTACTGGGATAGAGTTTATTTTCTTCACAGTATAGGGCTATATTTTGGACTTGTGCTGAAAACAGTGTTGGTAACACATGGATGCTTTAATTGGAGCAGTGATTGCATAGATTGAAGACCTTTTCTGCTTCTCAAACCATCCCACCAGCAAGTAGGCTAGGGGTACACAATGAGCTGTACAATGTTGTACAGATGGTACAGCTGACCTCAACGACCAAAGGGATATTCCATACTGTGTGGCATCATGCTCAGTATCCGAAGAGGGGAAAATAGGAAGGAAGAGCTGGGATGTTCAGAGTGATTCCATCTGTCTTCCAGAGTAACTATGGTGAGTTACTCCAGGAAAGTCAGAGCCTGACTTTCCTGGAGATTGCTACACACCTGCCTACCCATTGCAAGTAGTGAAGGAATCCCTTACTTTGCTTTGCTTTCCTATTAAATTGATTGCATCTCAGCATATGTGTTCTCTCACTTTTACCCTTTCTATTCTTTCCCCTGTCCCAGCACGGGAGTGTGAACAAGGAACCGTGTGGTACTTAGGGGTTAAACCATGGCAAGAACTTTTAACATGATTCTCTAGCACATAAAGGATGTAAATGTGAAGCACTGGAAAATTCTTCAGAGTTCTACTCTGAAGGACAGGATTCTATACCAAGAACATTACAGTAAAATTCATGCCCTTCCAAAATAAACTCCAACTCCCAAACAGAAGATACTATTGGAAAACATTGTCCTAAAATGAAAAATAGAACCTTGGAACATTTAAAGCCTCATTAAAGAGAGCATTGAGCACTAAGAGTGTCTCTACTACTGCTTAAATATATGCAAGCACAACTTCTAAGCTGAGTGTTTGGCATAAATTTTAATAAGTAACCAGTTGCTGTGAGTAACTGCTTTTTAAGCATTTTCTTTACATTCATAAAAGAGAATTCCTTGGGCCCCTCAGATCAGTACACTTAAAATTGTTTACTAACACTAATATCATTATGGAGAGCAAATATGTTTCTCTTACAATTCTATATAGATACCTTTACTTTTGCTTGTCCATTGTCTAGCACTGTTCTTAAGAATTTCATAGAAGATTGAGATTATTGATAGAAAATTAGTCTTTCTTTACACTGTCTGAAATATGTAACTGAAGATGGGTTTACTACAATAAATCTCATCTATCTACTGAAGTAATCAGAATTTTATCATCTTTACAGTGGAAGGGCAGCCTGCCTTTTAAAATAAACACTGCTATGAAATTGCTGAAATCACATTGATTTATGTGAGACAATTCATGTGCTTAAGTGAATTAGGCATCATCTATATATGGCATCTTCCAGACACTTACTGAGTTGGGAACAATTTCAGCTGGACTTGTATCTAGCCGCTGGTTAGGGAGGTTTTCTTTTGACTAAGGAAATTTTATATTTCCACTTAGTTTATAAAGAAAGGATGCTTCTCAGGAAGCATGAAAACCAACACATTTTTTTGGTGCTTCTCACATGATGGAAAATTATATTTGTATTTCTGTAATTAATGGCAATTACCAAATTGATTTTGTTTTCAGGACAGTTTTAGAATTTTTTAATTTTTCTGTTTTGCATACAGGTTTTTTATTTGTGTTTTGATCCAGCTCTTTCCTCAGTGGAAATTACTTTACCCTTCTCTTCTTTCACAACTAGACCCTCATGGTTGTGGTCCTGTCCTGGACTTTAAAGGATCCAGTTAGAATATACTTGGAGACATAGACATATAAATGCTTCTCTTATTTCCTAGAAAAACTCCCTAATGATTACACAATTTATAAAAGTTAAGAATCACACACTTCTCTAACAGTGCCTAAAAGTTAAGACAGATTTAAAACATTTTTATGAGGAAATCAATCATGTCAATTTATGCTAGAGGTGATTTATTAGCACCTAATACACCCTGAGCCCCAAAACAGAGGAAAAAAATTAATGGGATAGTATTTTTATATCTCAATGATGTATAAAACTAATATGAATGTCAAACATTTTGGTATTATTCAGCCTGTGGCTGTTCTGAGCATGTTTCTGAAGCAGTATAAGATGTTCTCTGAAAAAAGGACTAAGCTATGACAAAAACAATAGTATAAAATTATGCTGAAAGAGTTTGTGGGGTCATATCATGTACTCGAGTCATCTCTCAAACTCATTTTAATCACTAAAAAATCTTTACAAACTGTAGAAACTGCCTCAGTACATTCATGCTTCATAATTTAGTTGTTTAAATTTTTCCTGTCTTTTGGGGGGCCTTAGCTTTGGCTTTTCAGTTACAGTCACACTCCTGGTCTTCTAATAGGGGCATATTGTCTGAAGGAAGGAATGAAGTTCTGCTTTAATTATATTGAAAAGATTATAAAAATTCAGTTTCTTTTTCCATAGTAAATGCACTAAGAACCTAATTATAATGAAAATAATCTGTTTTCAGGATAAAATAGAGAATGTCTTGTGAACAAAAACATAATTTAGTTGAAACTCAGATTACAGGGGCATGATTTTAAAGATATCACACTTTTTATTTCTAGAGACCAAAGACAGAGATTAGATCATATTAAATTGCATTAAAAAAATGTTACAGTGTTCAGTGCTTTCTCCTGTGTTCAGTCTTTTAATCTGCTCTTAGCCTTAAAGATAGTAATAATGAGAAATGTGATAATCATAAAACTTACTGTTTAAAAATTATACCTTCTTATTCAGTGAACTACTTCTGGGATTATATCTACTCATTTTAATGACAAAAATAAGCTCTTATTGCTTTTTACTCTTTTTAGTACTGAAAACTTAGAACAGAAAGAAATTTAATCTTGTTCTGTAATGGTTACCATAAAAATTGTAAACTGAACTTTAG
This sequence comes from Pseudopodoces humilis, assembly GCF_049639895.1. Classification (NCBI taxonomy): domain Eukaryota; kingdom Metazoa; phylum Chordata; class Aves; order Passeriformes; family Paridae; genus Pseudopodoces; species Pseudopodoces humilis. The sequence goes on along the minus strand of NC_142200.1, from coordinate 81,092,930 downwards.
TCATAAGATTTGCTTTACTAGTTGCTGTACTCCCATCAGGAATGGAGAGAAACATGATACTTGTAAAGTTGACTAAATTGTTTTGATAAAACTAAAGTCAATCAGGAGCCTTTTTTTATTAAAATACATCTCAGAAAATACCAAATATCTTCAGATTCTTCCAAATCTACTCCCCTTGTATCACAGTAGAGTATTTTTCACAATACTGTATACCTTAAGAATGTAATGTAAAATGTAAAATCTTTCATGGTTTGAAGATGAAGTGACAGTCAGCAAAAAATCCATCCTGTATAGAAGGCTATTGAATTATGTTAAGAAAATAATAAATAAAATAACATTCATCTGGTACGTTTTGCACTAGAATCTAAAAGCTTATGAAAACTTAAAGAACTCTTTCCCTCTCCAGTGAAATGTGTCATTGGTCATGAAAGAAGAATAAAAAACCAATGAGTAAAAATCTGTATCTTTAGACAGAAGATAAAAATTTTAGAATATGTCATATAATTTCCTTTTTAGAAGGGTTTTTATATAGGCAGGAAGTTATTATTTTTTCAAATGTTCTGGAATATATATAAAATTAACCATTTTCATGTAAGAATATTACATCAGTCAGCATTTAGTCTTGTGCTGCACCACAAGGAACTCAGCTAGGGGTATTTTGCATCTATAAGCATAAGCTTGTAAGTTTACTATGAAAATAGCCATTTACTTATCTATGTTACTTATACTTACTGAATTTGAGGCAAATATAATACTGAAAAACATCAATTTCCTATTGCTTAGAAAGATTTCCAAATTATCTATCTATCTATCTATCTATCTATCTATCTATCTATCTATCTATCTATCTATCTATCTATCTATCTATCTCTTTATCTCTGTATCTCTATATATCACCTATCTGTACATCATCTGTATGTATATTATCTATATCTGTCTGTCTTGTGTATTTCTCACAATGTTATCTGAGTGCTCAAAAGCATTTCAAATTAATGTGTTTGTGACTTGTCTCGTGGTGGTGGTCGTTATTCATCAATCTTATTCAGTTATCAAGAATTTTTTTGTTGTGATACATCTACAGATTCTCTTTGAGATATAGGCAGTGATTCAATAGGGACTGTTGGTTCCCTCACTTAATCAGGGAGGTGATATTAAGCCAGTCAAGAAGGAGTGATGGAAAGCCTGTTTTCAAAGAGGCATTTTCATAGAGAGGGTTTGATGGAAAAAGGATAAATTAAAACAAACAAACAAACAAACAAATAAGGAAACAAAACAACCCCAACCCCCCCCGAAAAAAACCCCAAAACCAACCAAAGAAAAACAAAAACAAACAAAAAAAAACAAAACAAAAAAACAGGGAACTCCAATAAAGAGATGGAATGCAAAAACTATCCACAAGACGTTCTTTGAAAAGTGGAGTGAATGAAGCTGAAGACTGTGAGCATAGTTTTCCTTGGGCAGGGAAAACTAAGTGAACCAGCTAAGTAACAAATTAATTACTTATTTTAATATAAGCAGTGCAAGTTTTGCTTTCCTTTTTTTTCTTCATCCATACCTTATCAAATAAGAGTCTATACATAGAACAGACTGTTGTGTTATATACATATATTACCTGCATTCATATTCTTGTACAGGTGTATCCATGCATTCTTTGTATGTAGGTAGTATAATCATTCTCTCACATCAGCACAAGAGTCTAAAAGCAGGGTACTGTGACATTTTGACCATCCCCTGATTCTTTTCTCTGTATGTCATTGTAGGAGCTTCATGAACTTAAAGAGAGATGTTATTGCTGGGCCAAGAGGATGAAATGTCTTCCACTATGAGGATAACTCCATAAGCTCTCTCACAAGCTTCAGGGAAGTGCAGAGCAAACCTATAAACCCCAAAACTCCCAAAGGAGTATATGTTTTCTTGCTTTACAGGTATATTAGTCTTTTTATATATGCTTTTGGAAAACAAATTTATTTATCTAGGAAGGAGGCAACTGGCTGTTCTTTATGACTTGGCAGGACTTTAAAATGAAAATGTTTTTAACTTCCCAAGTGAAAGAGTGGTGAAGTATTAACCTTAAACCAAAAGAAAGACTGTCACTAGCAAAACCACTCCTCCTGACCTTAATTTTCCCCATCATGCAGATCACCCCATGCTATCACGGCCCAATTATGCTTCACTTCTAAGATCTGACAGAATTACAGCACTTGATGACAAGATTGCAGTCTGTATTTTTTCTCTAATTAGTATGTATCAAAGTATCCAGAGTCCTTTTGATTTCCTACTATGACTGAAGTCTGTATTTATCTCTTATGTACCTTACTGAGGGTCTGCAGTTCTTAGCCAGGATGTCAGGCTGCTAACTGTAACCACAAGTTTAGTAGTTTCTCCTACAATGCTCATTGACTCCTGTTCCTACTGTCCTTGTTTACAATGAAGGTGATAAGACTGAACACATTATATAACTCCACTTACCTTCAGGAGTTGAACAAAATGGTTTTATATTTTGTTGAAAGATTGTAGACCATTACTTTCTTCAGGTATGACTGGGTAGCAATTTTTTATTTTCATATTATATCTGTGAAAGAAAAGATGAAATAATGCAAATCCTCAATTTGAAATTCCATTAACAGAGAAGAAATATCTTCTGATAATTTGTCTTTTTTAAACCAGGTGGAAATAAAAAAATATAAAATCAATCATTCTCCCTTACCTTGCTGATTTTACATGCACTTGGACATATTAAACAACACTTCAAACCGGAATGATAATAACAACATGGTTCTATGATTGAATACAGAACACTCAATATTTATATAGGATAGGGTCAAAAGAAAAACTAACTTTAAGTATATCTTCTTGTGCCTGTGCATTTGCCAAAATAATTGCAACTGAGTCAAATCCAAAATTACTTTTTTGCTTTCTTCTGGAAGATTGATTTTTTTCTGTAAGATAAAGGAAAAAATAAAAAAATAAAAAAATAATAATAAAAAAAAATATGTGGTTGGCCAGTGGAAGAAAGGTTGGGTAATTTGGGAGAGCTATAGACCTGCTGCTCACCATTGTAGGGGGAAATTTTGTGTGGCCAAAGCTCAGTTAGATTTGAAGCTTGCCCAATACTGAGGAAGACAACAAAAAGGGCTTTTAAAAATGTCATAATAGCAAAAGGTAGACCTGAAATAACATTGGTGATTGGCCCCCTTCTGTTACTTGACAAAGATGGCCACCCCACAAACAGGGACATAGACAAAGCAGAGATGTTTAATGCTTTCTTCATCTTAGTCTTCAATACTTGTGAGAGTCCATAGGACCCCAGGAGCCCTAAGCTGGAAGATGATGACAGCAAGAATGATAAATTCCCTGTCAACACTGAGCTTGTGTGTGATTTTCTGCTCCAGTCTAAGTTTATGAGACCTGATGGGGGTCATCCCAGAGTACTCAAAACCTGGTTGAAGTCATTGGAAGAGCTCTCTCAGTGATTTTTCAATGGTTTGGGGAATTTGAAGAGGTTACAGTGACTGGAAACTGGCATATGTCCCAATTTTAAAGAGGGGGAAGAGTGCTGATCCTGGTAACTTCAAGCCTTTCAAATTCACTTCAGTGACTGATAAAATCACATATAAGATTATTCTGGGTGATATTGAAAAACAATATAGCCAGTGGTCGCAGACAGAATGGGTTTATGGGGGAACAGTCCTGCTCAATAAACTTCATTGCTTCTTATGGCAACCTATCTAGTTGATCAAGGGAAGCCAGTTAATATAATCTTTTTTCCTTTCCTTTTGAATAGAATTTCCAGCACACAGAGATAAACACATCATGAGATGGTGCCTATAGGTCTTCACTTTAGGACCAATGCTCTTAATGCTACATAAATGAGCTGAATGCAGGACGCAAAGATATGCTGTTTGCCAATAACTGTAAGTTGGAAGGAGCTCTAGACTCCCTGGAAGGCAGAGAGGCTCTACAGAGAGACTTGAACAAATTAGAGGACTGGGCAATTGAAAAGTGCTGGATTCTGCACCCAGGATGGGACAAACCTGAATGTACATTCAGGGCTGGGGGTGAGGACCTGATGAGCAGCACCGCAGAAGGAGACCTGTGGATCCTGGTCTTTGACAAGTTGAATGTGAGTCAGCAGTGTCCTGGCAGCCAGGAGGGCCAGCAGTGCCCCAGGATGCATCAGGGAAGCGTGGCTGGCCAGTTGAGGGAGGTATTGTCCCATTCTACTCTCCCTGATGCAGCTGCATTTGAAGGGCTGCGTGCAGTTTTGGATGCTGCAATATATAAATAAAGCTACTGGAGAATGTACAAAGGAGGGCTATGAAGATGGTGAAAGGGCTAGAGGGGAAGCCGTAGGAGGAGTGGCTGAGGTTCAGTCTGGAGGAGACTGAGGGGAGAACACACTGAAGTCTACCACTGCCTCATGAGGAGAAGAGGAGGAGCAGAAACCGGCCTCCTCATTTTGGTGAACAGTGACAGAACCCAAAGGAATGGACTGATGTTGTGTCTGTGGATGTTTAAGCTGGACATTTGGAAGAGGTTTCTTCACCCAGAGGGTGTTTGGGCTCTGGAACAGATTCCCCAGGGAAGTGGTCACAACAGCAAGCCTGAAGAAATTCAAGAAGCCTTTGGACAGTGCTCCCAAGTACAGGGTGTGACTCTTGGGGCTGTCCTGTGTAGGTTCAGGAGCTGAACTTCAGTGATTCTTGTGGTTGCTTTCCAGCTGTAAATATTTTACAACTCTTTGATTTAAAATAGAATGTTTTCTTTCTTTTTTGCATCCTTTAACTCCTTACTTTAATTTTTCTTTTGATTCATAACATATATTTCAGGAAAGACTTGAAGTTCAATATTGAATATGGAAGGACAGCACATTTCAAGATAAATTTCAAAATATGTTGTGCAGTGTATGATTGACATTGAAAAATTTCCAATTTTAATGAATAGAGGAAAAAAAATATGACAGTTTTCACAGTGGAATTTAATACTTTCTGCTACATCACAATGAAAAAAGTAGATAAGTCCATTTAAAAGTACCTATTAGAATCAGCCAGCGCCCATAAATTTTGAGCTCTTCATTGAGTTTAAGCCTAAGCAGGTATACAGGAAGTGAAAATTAATTGAGGTTACTAATCACAGACAAAACCCCCTACCATTAACTTGTGAGTACAGAGTAAAGAACAGTTTATTTGATTTGTTTATTTTTGAGACTCTGTGAAGGATGAGTAATTTCCAAAATACTAGAAAACTTAAAAATGAGTTAGAGAGCTGCAAAGAGAGGAAGAAAGATTCTGTGGAGCTATATTCCATAGAATTAAATTGTTATGCATAGAAAAATAGAAGCAAGATCTCTTTCTGTAAATGGCTCTTAAATAGAAAATATATTAGCTAAAGTCAATATGGCTATCTAAAATAATTCAGGTCACAATAATCTACCTTTATTTTACAAAACCATAATAGGACAGGTTTTTTTAGACATGAAAGACACCATATATCTTGACTTTAATTTGGTTTTTTGACAGTGCCTCAGATACATTCTCATAAGCAGTCATTGGATGTTTCAAGAACAAACTAGACAAACATCAATCAGCAGTGACAAAAATATAGATCATTCTAGTTTGGACATGGGCTCTTTCTCTGAAGCCACTTTCAAGTCTGTGATTTTAAGCAAAATTGGCTTCCCATATTATTTACTATTTACTGTTATTCCACTAGATTCTCACATTATTTATTCATTAATCATCTGCACTTGAACATCATTACTTCAGCTCCAAAATCCTGATATTTAAAATCTATGTAAAGACAAAAGTAAATGTTTTAAATGGTCTTTTAGTTACTGAGCCAGAAAGGCACACTCTCTATAGCGATCAGGAGAGTCAGAGTTGGGTTTTTCTCGGTTTGTTTTGGGTTTTTTTCTTTGTTTTTTTCTTTAAATTGGCATTAAAAATATTATCTCTTGATATGGGGCTTTAAAAAACACCTACATCAAAAGGGGCACATGAAATTAGGAAGAAATATTCTTACACATTAATGAAACGTCAAGAAAATATGCTGCATTGATAACATCCAAGTTTCCTACTCTTAAAAAAAGGGACAGGACTTCAAAAATGCAGCCATATGTTTAAAACAGAAATCTAAAGTTGTGAGGGAAAGGAAAACGAGAAATCAGACAGCTGGCTTGTCAATTAACATTCATGTCAAAGACAGGATTCTGTGATTTTTCAAACAAAATGTTAGTTATTTGAAACAACTTGTGGAAAGGGTCTAACTCTTTCGGGGGGAGTGATAAATTTATTGTTTTTCCAAACATGGGAAGAGAAGACTTAGAAGCTATTAAAATTACTCACTTTGACCTTTACTTACAGGAAGAATTTTTGATCGTGGAGATTAGATACCTCCTCTTTTGAATGTATGTTGCTCCTGATGAGAGGATGGTAGTTAAAAGACATAAGTGACTTTCGCAAAAAATTTGCTTTTAAACCTGATTTGCTTTTCCATTCTCAAGAACTCTTTTTATATTGAAAGACAGTTTCTTATTTACGTCTGTTGAGTGCAACACCTGTAGTTGGCACAAAGAATCAAAAGGGACTTCTGCATGTCCTGCCTGTGTGTCTTGCCTTCTTCAGGGAACATTTGAAGTACAGGCCTTTAGAGCCTTTCAAGAATTTCTTCTCATTGTCAGATTGACTTTCATTGTTTAATTACTATGGAAATACAGAATATATATCTGCTTTCTTGTTACTAGGACAAGATTGTAAGTGAATATCTTCAAGGACTATGACTTTAAATGGTGTAAAAGTATAGAAGGCTGCTCTGTTCTACATGTATTGGGATTGACAACCTGAATGACATTACAAGTTGCATATAATGTATTGTACAGACTAACAGGACAAAAAGCTATGCACAATGGTCTTATACTAAAGTGAAAAGGACATTCCTGAAGTACATTTTGGAGGCTCAAAAGACAGTTCTGCTATGTTAGTATTGCAAAACTCATATTTTAATTGAGATTTATGTTAAACGAATGGCTATTCAAAGGAAAAAAACCTCCCGACCTTGATCTGAACCCTTTACCAGGTATGAAAACTTGGGGAAATCCTTATCTCCTTACCCAAAAGTATGACATTCACACTGGCAGGGTAGCTCAGACAAGAAGCACACACCCTGCCAGGTTGTTTTGGGAGAGAGGGCTGAAGGGCACCCGCAGCCAGTGCCTTCTGGATGGGATACACTGCTTGCCAGCAGAGGCATATGCTTGTGGTGATTGGCTCAGAACTGAGGGGTGACAGGCACTGGCATGCCAGCAGGCAGTGTCATGAGCTGCTTTTGTGACTAAGAGCCAACATGTCCCTGCTGTCCTCTAATCTGAGTATGGGAATAGTACTGGTTCAAGATGTTTGATGAGCCAAGAGTCAAGATTTTGGCCAATAAGCAATATAACTTTTGTTCTCCACATTGGCTCAAGCTATAAATCATCATGTAATCTTTCAGGGAGAGGAAAAAGAAAAAGAAGAGTATTGAATGTGGGGCAAGACAGCTTATGATTTCTGAATAACTTTCACTTTTTTTGTCCTTTTTGAGGACAAAAGAGAACAATTCCAGCTATATCGCAAAAAAAGTTTAAGAGAAAAAACCAAAAATAACCACCAAAAACTGCCTAAAGTAAACCAAATAGCTAGATTTAAAGTTGCTTAGTATCTGCAGTGCAATCCTGCACACAAAGCAAATTTTAATAAATAAGAAGAAATTTCAAAATCTAAGACAGTCACAAAATTCATTCCTGACCAAATAAAAATAAAGAAATAAATCTGATCATTGAGCAGATCTGAATGGATTTTTTTTGTTTGCTTGATTTTTAGCCGAAAAGAATATAAGTGTTGCAGAGCATAAATCAGAATGCTAATTCAGTTGTTTTCAACTGGATTCTATTTTTCTCCTCCCCAACATTTTGCTAGTGGCTGTTTTTAAAGTGCAGTAATATTAGAAGTCTTACAAATACTGGGAAAATAACAAATAAAGGGAAATAACTGACACAGTCATTTTTGTAAAGTTTCCTATGGATTAAATGACAGGAAAAAAACTTCTTTGTGAAGGCAAAGGATGAAAAATAAATAGAAAATAATTTTGTGATCCATTTGTTGGACAAAAAATAGAACTCTGCAGTAGTAAACCAGTTTTTTCTTTAAATCTCAGGTTAAAGATTTGAAAGGCATTATTTGATATCTCATGATAGTTGAGAAAATATGATTTAACTCAGCAAATGCCATCAGCATGGAGAATGCCTTTTGTTATGGAGCAGTAGATCAATGAAAGCATAAATCAGAATGAAAAAAAAAAAAACAATGAAAAAAAGCAATGAATTTTAATCCAGATATTTTGCAAATGTGATACTGGAAATATTGTGGAGAATGACACATACACTGGAAACTTTGGAGATAAATATACAGAAGCTTCCTGAAATGATATTCACTCTGAGCTTAGTCACTAAAGCAAAAATGTCAAACTATACTTCGGGCTTTACCAAACAACTGCACCTATTTGTTGTATGCTATAAATCAATACAAAAGCAGTTAACACAAATATATATATTTTAAGGATAAACTTTGCTGCACAAACAGATTATAAATGTCCTAATATGATAAAAGCTTCCTGTCTATCTTTGTATTGTCATTATTTGTCACTGCTGCAAAGCCCCAGAAATGCTCCTGTTAGTGCTTGGTATCTATGCTAAATTGAGACATCCAAACCTGGAACCAGGATGGATCACAAAATATTTGCAATTGCATTATCATTTATAAGTTATTTAATTTTTTTATGTAATCCAAAGGGAAAATATCTGGAAGTTCTCTGTGGGCTAGGGAAATGTTCATCAATCACTAGAAAACATTGAGCAATTTCTCAAATAGATATATTTTCTAGAACACAGATTTCAAATGTGCTATGATTAGATTTGGCCCAATCGATCCATAAAAGTTCAACTTTAAAACTGTTCAAGTACAGGCATCCATGGTAATGAAAGTCAGTTCCCAGTCTATCACCCCCTTTCTCTACATATGCTTATCCATATAGGGACACATGCCTTTCTTTTAATTCTACAGAATACATTCCAGGATTTTTTCTCAGCTTCATGCATCAAGAAAGAACTTGTCCTCCACCCTTTTTGTCCTTTTGAAAAGGTACTGAAAACTGACAGCACATAACTGACAAAGCCTGCTGTCTTTTAATTAGATCACTGCTCAAATGAGCTTAACTGCAGCTTTTAGTAAACTAAACAAGTGCTTCTAAATCCAGATTAAGGTTTGGCTCCGTACAGAGAGGAATAACAAAGAATAAAAGTTGTTTAAAAAATGCAGAGACGCACAAAATCAACAAAGAAAACCATCGGCAATGCATCCATTAATATTTGCAGAGTACACATTGTGTACACACAGATACTCTTTGAAGATGACTTGGCATGCTTCTTTAAATTTTGTCTTGTTTCCACTGTCTTGGTGAGGGAAAACTCAAACAGTGTATTGTTCTTTTCTTGTTTGTACCTCTGTTAAAGTAAATTTGGAGAGCGCAAACCTCACTGGAGTCCCACAGGTGCTAATTAGGCCTTCTAGAACTCTATTCTGAATAATTTTTATTCTGTTCTGATATTCTACACTGCTTAAATGAAAAGTTAGCCAGCAAAATCATCAATAGCATGCATTTTAAAGCATGTGGGAAAATGATGTCACATAAACAATCCTTTAGTATACTTAATAGAAGATTCAAAGTTTTGGGGATGAGTTCTGTAAAATATTTAAAAGGAATTGTTTAAATTAAAAAGGGAGAATAAAAAGATTGCATTCCCTATGTAAATATAAGATGCAAAGCTTTCTTTTTTTCAGCATTTCCAGGACCTCTCAACATTTTGTGCAGTTTTTCTTAGAATGAAAAGTCACTGAAATTACTGGTCAGTTAAGAAGGTTTTCATACATTAAAGCTCAGCTTTCTTTTTGCAACACAAGAAGCAGCAGCATCAGAAGGTCAGTTGTCACAAACATTCCTTTTACATTATCACCTTAAAACCATGGACTATATCTTAAGTGCACTTGAGATTGATCTCTTTGAGATACTGACATTTTTTTAAGTAAACAAAGGTTGATACATTTTGTCTGGCAGTGATAACATACCTTTGATTTCAATTTCAATGATTACCAAAAGAAATTGCAAAAGCATTTGTTAATTATCAAAAATATAACTTGAATACTGGTAAATAATTTTGCTAGTACTTCCTAAAGTTAAACATTGCTACAATTAAATGTTTATTTACATTTGTAATAAAATATTAACTTTAACAACTATATTCCCAATATTTTCTTATTTCTTCCTAGTAATAGTCTTTATTACTTTCTTTACACAGCTAAAATAAGCTGTGGTATAAAAATAGCAATCGCTTAAGGGCTTCAATCTTTCAAAACTCCAAGCACTCAGGTGTATCACATTCACAACTTGTGGCTTTCCTTTTAGAAAGAGACAAAGTATTTAAAAGAGCCTGAAGAGACCTACCAAGAAATTTAACTCTGTGGGGAACCTATGCACCTAATCTATGCAGTCATTTTGTCATTTCCTGTTTCTTTTTCTATAAATATTCTACTATGTGTTTTTTCAGTTTTTTTAAGATCTTAGAAAGTTAGTTATACATCTGACAGATTCTACCGTTGCCTGTTCCATTGCAATGAAAAGAAGCAAGCAAAAATTTTTCTAATTATTAGAAAAATGAGAAAACATTAATTTATGATTGGACTACACAGTGATTCAGACAAAATACTTACCATTTATATAATACAGGTAGTTTGCTAAAAGTGAGAACAAGGAATGTCCAAGCAAAGGTTGTCTCTTTTTTCTGTGCTTGACTGCACAGAACGCAATTTTGCCTTATCAGCTCAATGAAATTAAAGCTGGTGTAGTGGTAAACTCTAACAAGATGTTTTAGGAACAACAGGAAGGAAAATTCTAAAAGCAGTGTGAGAGAAGTAAATGTGAGTTTACACTAGTGAATTAAACTTGTGAAGTGACTTGTGGTTGATGTTGCACATCACCAGAGTGAGCAAAAGAAAATGGAAGAAAAAAATGCTTAGATATATAATTTTTCATAATATCTCATTTTCCTGAGCAAGTTCCATAATCAAAAACTGCATTGACTGGCAAAAAAGTTTTTATCAGACAGTACATAAATTTGTTCATTAACCTACAAAATTTTAATTTGCAGACAATTTAAGTGTGAATTTATCGTGACCTTCTAATTTAGTCCATGGGTATAGAAATACAAATCATAAACAACCCAGAAAGGTAATCCACTGCACAAAGAGCAGAGTAAGAAAAATAGAGATGACTTTCTCCTTTGCTTTACATGTCAACAATCATTACTGTCAAATTTACCCTACCTCCAAATTAATTGAGAGGAATATAATTTCAAAAATCACAGAATTTTGCACCTCCTTGTACAGGGCAATGATTACAATGTGTGAAACTGCTTTCTTTTATGAGACTTCATAGATCCAGCTCTTTGTTGTAGGTTCTTTCAATATATAAATACACTGCTTTCTGTGAAAAACTTACCAAGAATACAGTCTGAGGCACAAATTTTGTTTGCAGTGTTATTCTGACAGCTTGGTCACAACAGAAACTCGAGGGGGTTTAAAGTCCCCAGGGAATGTCTTCCTTCACTTATGGCAAGTTGAAATTCATGTTCTCTGTGTAGTGTAATCTTGACTGGAAACTGTCAGAGAAAACAAGAGTTTTTTCTTCTACTGAGGTTCTTAACAAAACCAAGAGTGAAGATATATATTCCTATTTAAACAACAACTCTAAAAAATTGTCCTGCAGTTCTCCTTAAAAAACTACCAATAAACCAAAATAACAAACTCCCAAATCCTGTACAGTAGCAATTCCATATGGATGTGGCTTGGGTCTTCAATTGCTTACTTCCTATTCACTCTGTCAAACCTATTTCAGATAGACAATCAGGTGCATAACACATTTTTTTTATTTCAGCTCAGCTCTGCATCTGTATATGATTAGGAAACCAAATTAGGAACTGAATGACCAAGAGTCTAAAATAGACCTTTGTTCTCCTTAAACAAACCTGCTGAATGAATGATAGAAAGGCATTGGATCTATAACTCTGGACCAAACTGAAGAATTTGTGTAGGACTAAGAAGCCAGTGCACTAATGATTTTAGTCTGTATTTGTGATTAACCTCCACAGAGTAAAATATTTGACTATAAATACATAAGAAAGATGGCTTGCAAAATACTTTTCTTTAATTGCTATCATCAATGACATGTTTGAAATAGAATTATTTAAGATCTTATCTGAGGAAGAAGTTGAACTTGACTTCAGAAAACAAAAATTATCAAAGCATAGTTGATACTAGAGTTTTATATATTCACATAAACCATACTTTAAAAAAGTCTAAATTTATTTTAGAATCTTACTTATGCATAATTTTAATGAATGGTTTTCAAATTATCATAAAATATTGAAAATTTCTGAGTCCATCACCAAATTTACTTTCCTAATAGTAAAGCTTTCTCATTATTGATGATGATAACCCATTCCTTAACTCTGTTCCCTTTGTTTGAACAGACTACTATTCTGCATATATCCCTCTATTTTAAATTCTGGTCTGAATTTGTAATTATATTAAGACATAGAATAGGATATTAGCACTATTATTCCTCATAAATCCAATCCACAAACTAATGAGAAAAATGAGCATCACCCCAAAGCCTCTGAAATATCCATAGGGAAGCTCTCTTGTATGTAATATTTTATTTATTTTTTAAAGTAGTATTGGTGCTGGTGAACAGTACGTCACAAAAGTGAATTTATAGGGTTAGAACTATGGACTGTGTTCTGTAAAACAAATCAAATTAAAACAAAGACTAATTCATGAAAATGTAGCCTCAGATATGATATATGTTATTAGGTGCTATATGTTCACCAATTTACTTGGTGGCAAATTGTAAAATGGAGTAAATCTTAAGATCCTAAAAATTAAGTGCTTCATTGAGATTTTTAAATTAGTGTACAAAACACAGAGTGATTTGTCATTACACCTCTAGTAAAGCAAAAAAACTTTATATTGAAAGACTTTAACAGTAGAGAGCCAGAGCACTACACCTTAGTGCAAAAGGACACTAATGGATGAAGAACAAATGCCATCTGAGTTAGACCGACATACATTAGTTCAACTAGGATGGATCAGGCATCATCTGAAAAAATCCCAAGGACAAATGCTTGTTTCTTAAAATGATTGTTTCTCTCTGTCCTTTTAAGTGGAAAGAAAAATAAAAGAGTACTTTGGACAGATATGCATAGAACGTGGTTCTTTGCAATTTGATATGCATTCTTATGATTAAAGTTCAAAATAAAACCAATGCAAGAGATGAGATGAATGTTGGCAGATCTACTAGTACTTGTATCAATAGAAAGTCTCAATGATTATTCAACAACTGATTTATGAATGCCTAAGACTGAATAATTAGTAGAAATCTATATTCCTCAATGCACATTGCATAAATAGGAAAAAATCCTATCTGACTTCCCTATGAGAGCTTTTCCATTGACTAAATAATTTCTTGGAGATGTCATCCTTAACGCATCCTTTAAAATGTTATCCTTCCTGTGTTGCACATTGCCAACACTTGCAATATGTTCAAAATTCCCACAGTGATGTAATTTTTCCTTTTTAATATCAGCAACCAGACTCAAGAGAAGGGATACATGACAATATTCAGTTACAGTTATTGGGGCAGGGGGAGAGGAGGGAGGAGGAGTAAAGGAGTGAGATATAAAGTTGTTTTTTTTTTTGCTTGCAGAGCTGTTCAGAGAAACCCCAAAAATATCAGTAGCATACATTCAAAAACATTGGAAAATGTGTCAGTCAAAAAAAGGAACACAGACATCTTATGCAAAAAATAACAATAAAACTGGCAACTTCACAACTCTTTGTGGATAAACACTAGATTTTTCTTACCAGTCTTGATAGACAGTGTTACAATGGATTTAGTGAAACCGATAAGAAAAGACTCGTGGATTACTTGAGATATCTATGAGTTTGGAAAGGAAACTCTTTTTCAGGAGAAAGGATAAAATGGAATTTCTCTAAAAAGCATGCCTGGGTAAGTCTCAGGTGGCCTCTTTCTGAGCTGGAGTGTGCGTTCTGCTACATGTGGGTGCCCCTGCTGTGTGGCTGAATCATCCCTGTGACAAGGAGGCACAGAGTCTCCTGTGTGCCACTGTTGAACAAAAGATGTGTGAGGGCCCAGGAGCAGCAATGGCCATCAGTACCACACAAAATGGCCACAGAGCTGCGCCCAGAGAGCAGCACCAGGGAGTTGCTCGGTCTCAGCTCCACAAGGAAGGGGGTAACAGAGGTGAGCGGGCAGCAGTGCGGCTGCTGCGGGAAGGGCTCAGGTCACTCAAGGAAGGTCTGCAGCCTGCAGTCAAAGAAAATCACCAGTGGGACATGACCTGGGACAACCCCCTTAGCTCCAACCCTGAGGAACCTCCCATCCTGTGGCACCTGGGTACCACACTCCCATCTGGCTTCAAGATTTCTTCTGACTTTCTGAGAGGTGGTGCACAACTAGTTCAAATTGAAACTAGTTTACACTGACTTTCACTGGAATCTCAGGTTACTAAGTAATTACTGAAATTTGGTAGTCAACAAAATCTGGCACAAGGTTTTTTGTCACAATTTTCCTATAAATGAAGAATTCTTGGATGCTACAGACCAAGTTTTGCCTTCATCCTCATTCACACCATTTCAAAAACTGCATCAATTACTTTACTGCATGTGGAATTTTGCTCTGGGTTGCTCAAATATCATGCTTCAGATGATAGTTTCTTAACCATTCTTCCAATTAAATTCTAGAAAGGAGTCAGACACTGTCCTTCCATCCTTTCATAAGCACTTAGAGACATAAAATCCGTATGCCTTTCACTCACTCTACTGTTATACATCACATGTCTTACACTTCTTTTTACAGTTCCTTTTATACCCAGAACAACCATTTCACTGTGTATAAAAGCTTGTGGTGTATGTAATGGCAGGATAAACAATTACAGACTGTGGATGACATATTGTACAAAAGAAGGGAAGAAGCACAGCCTGAATGACTCTGCAGACTAAAGGGAACAATAACAGGGTGGGTGTGGAGAAGAGAAATAAAGGAGGCAAAAGCAAGTGTCAGATTTGTTTGGCAGTCTATTTTCTAATTAGAATGAACTGACAGAATAAATTCGCAATACAATGTTCTCTTTTACTTAAAGCTTGCCTTATGATAGAGAGGATAGTTTACCGTGGTTTAAATTAGACATGTAAATCCAGAATCTCAAAAGTATCCATACACCAAATTTCCTGTGAAATAACTCTGATAGGTTTTAGTCTCCTTAAGCCTGATCTCATAAACTGTGAAACAGGGAGAAAATATGAGGCATGAAAATTTTCAATGATCAGTGCTGCTTCACTATGGTAGGCAAACTGAACATTTATGTTAATAGATAGTGAGCATAGAGGGAGGTCTGTATAGTCCCTGAAGGGAGCAACTAATACCTAGGTCAAATGGAATTGGCAGCGCTGAACAAAGGCCAGCCAAGGGGAGAAACCAATATGTCTGTTACACTATATTCCTTCTAGGTCCATGAGTTCCAGCATTCTCTTTTTTGTCAGGATAAGGTCATGAAAGGAAATCCTGTTAGCAAAAAATATAGACTTGCTTTGTTTCAATATTGTTTACTTCTTGTTTACTCTTAAATAAGTCCCAAGCTTGGCTACATTCCACTGAAGTGGAATCTAGATGAATATTGTCATTTCTTACTTAAAAATATTTTATTTTCCTAGTGACAAGGAGAAAAAGAAACTCTATTAGTCTGCTTTGCAAACATAGAAAGCAAGATAATTATTAGATTGTTATTTTAATAGGTGTGTATCCTAGTTTCCTAAGAAAATAATTCTCTCAGTTTCTTCCTGAAATCCTTAGAACCTGTTGGTCAATTTTGATCATGTCTAACAGAGATGTAGGTGAAATGATTTGGTAAGCATCATAAAAGCAGAAATCTGTATACAGAGAGACTTTTAATAAAGCCTTCAATGAAGGGAAGAAAGATGAGTCAAACAAGCCATTTCTGAGGTACCTTTTTAAAATACATATTTCAAGCATCACTGGTTCTATATAAATAAACTCTTGACAAACTCTTTCTGTACCCTCTTTTCCATACAGGAATTGTCTCATATTAAGCAGATTCAAGTCTTTTTAAACCTTAGGGATCAACGTAGGAGGAAGCTATTATAAATGCCCAAACCACAGGAAAATTTTAATATAAGTTCACTCTCGTATGCACAACCACAAATCTAACTACAGGACATGAATATTAAACAAATAAAGCTTCATAATTTCTGCTCAGGTGGAATTACTCTTCTGGTTGTATCTTATCGGTATTAGGTAGTCCTCATCATGGCCTAAACATTACAGAAGGCACTATGCAAACTCAGAACAAAAATATGTTCCCTTGCCAGAAAACTCACTACCTTGAGTAAATGCCTGGCTTTGTCTGAAGGAAACAGGAAAGGAAGTGGAAGAAAGGAAAAGGGAGAGAGGAAATGTTA
Source organism: Pseudopodoces humilis (assembly GCF_049639895.1). Taxonomy (NCBI): domain Eukaryota; kingdom Metazoa; phylum Chordata; class Aves; order Passeriformes; family Paridae; genus Pseudopodoces; species Pseudopodoces humilis. Next base: position 81,076,287 of record NC_142200.1, on the reverse strand, counting down.
CACACCACTCTATTTTTTGCTTTTATATAAAATATTTTTTTATCTTTTTGTCTTTTAGCAGTTTTATGATGATAAATATATTTAATTACAATCAGTTGATTTTCACCTAGTTGTGCTAGGTGTGTGACAACTATGATCAGTTCTTGACAGAACCTAAAGTACAACTTTTCCCATGTATAGAACTATAAAATTCAAAACTGGCAAATTCATCCCTGGCAGAACTGTGTAAACTTCAGCCAAACTCCAAATATACTCATGCAAATAATTGTTTTCAAATAGTTAAAAAATAATAATAATAAAAAAATTCCACTCTTAAAAAAAATAAACTGGATTTTGACTCCTTGTATGAAACAAATTAATTTTGATTAGACTATAAAAGTTTTAAAATAATATTTAAAAGAACACAATTTATTTAGGAAATATACTTTTTCCTCTAATGGTACCACTGAGTAAAGTGCCAGGAATTACCAATGTTTACCCAAACACACACAGACATTCCATTGATTTTGAGAACAACTCCAGAGTCAGACAAATAGGATTTACATTTACATCACATTAGAAGACATTAATTTTCATACTCACAGGAGGGAAAGCTAAAATTTCAGATTAAATAATTGTAATTATTGGATTTGTCTAAGTTAGCAGCCTCAAAGCTAATGTCATTGTGACTTTGTTGTTTCTATCCATGTATTTTTTGCAATGCCCTAAAGAGATTTTAATTAATAGTTCAGGCTTTGGCTACATTAAAGATAATATAGAAGTCTTTGAACCAAGATGACAATTGTAGTCCTTTAGGACAATAAAGACTATAAAACTCTGGAACAAGAACTTTACAGCTGGGAAAAAGAAGTCTCAGTGGGGAGGCAAAGATCTAGATGCAGTGTCTTTCTAGTTTTTATTAAAGAAATCCAGAATTCATTATTTCCATGGGGTTTGACCATTCAATGGGAATGACTTTCAAATCACTCACCAACTTGTATTTGCCTCTCCACTGTTTCTTCTTCCATCAAAACAGGTAAGAAGCAAAATCAAATAAAAAAAAAAAAGACAACAAATGAAGCAAAACATTTAGTCCTGCTCCTTGCCCTAGCCTCTGATTGAACTCTCCTTCTTAGCAGGAGAAAATACAGGACCCTGGCCATTTTCCAATTATGTTTATGTATATTATAACACCAAGTGGTGATTAAGTAGACATATAGGCAAATTGATGCTCTAACCTCATTTTTTACCAAAAAAAATAAATTAAAATACTCTTTCTAAAAACTAAAACTGAATAGTTCAAATGTTGCTTTGGAATGTTTTGGATGGTTTCAGGGTTTTTCTTGATATTAAAAAAAAATAAATTCAAAGCATGAACTCTGGATGGCAGAACTCAGAATCGCAGTTTTTCTTTTGTAGCACACACATCTAGGGAGTTACACTGATTTTTATGATTAAGTAAAGGACTCAGAAAAATGTTGACAGGTGACTGAACATGATATTTTTCAAATCTACCTCATTAAAACTGTGTCAATAAAAATCACAATTTTTTCACTGAAGATTATTGATCCAAAATTCTATACCAATATTTCTGTGCTAATGAAAGTGTGATACATACAACAATAAGTTGCACTGAAATCACGATAGGTTTAAAGAAGCAGTGCTTCAAATCAAGCCCATTGACACTGGAACTGCTTTTCATTATATGGAAATGAATAAGCTGCTACGAAAATGCTTAAATGAAATTTACTGTAGAATATTATTGTTTTCTGTATCTCTCATTTTCTGTTTAAAAAATATCCCTGCTGAAATAATTAAAACACAAATTTTACTTAAAACTTAGCTTTGAAGCATAGGCCAGAAGTTTCATTATTTAGAAGATGTAATTAAAGAACATTTTCTGCCTAATTCCATGAATTCTGCTTCAGGAATTTGCTTACCTACAAGAAAATGAAGCAGTATTAGATAAGATAGAAATGTGTACTGCTAAGGAACAATGGTGTCTTAAATGACATTTTATTTGCACTAATAATTTTAGTGGCATAATTTTTAAAAATTGCCTTGGTTGTGGGATTTTAGTAATTTTATCTTTTACGTATAAGCCTCCTCATTTAATGTTCAGAAAAATAAGATTTTAGCCAGATACAAGTTAAATATATTTTTAAAAAATAAATTCCGTCCATAAAGAACCATGTTGTCTTATATTTAATTTCATATTGAATGGGAATGAAAGCCCAGTTTAGGACTTTTTGTGTTACACAAAATATTTGTAACATATTTTTTTACAAGCTAATGGAAATATTTTACTTCTTATTCTTATAATTCTAAGTGCTACTGCACAGATGCTATTCCAATAATTTTACAGAAGGATTTTGGGTGAAACTGGTTCTTGAAAAATTTTTACTCAAACTAGAATTTTCCATGGGACCTTTATAAACACATATTTCAAGCATCACTGGTTTTCTATGGGAAGTGCCTCTCATATTAAGCAGAATCACAGATTTGTGTAGAGCTGCATCATTTTGCATCAAGCAGCTCCTTTCTCACAGCCGTCACAAACATGTGCACAGATACCCCTGTAGGTGCGAGTCTGCTTTGTAGGAGGTACATTTCTAATGCAGAGATTCTGATGGAGGTGGCACATACAACATAAATTTCAGCTTAAGTTTCAGTTTGAAGGATTTTAAAGCCTGCATATTACATTAAAACTGTCAGCAAGTTGCTCCTTCTGGGCCCACAGGTGAGCTAGCAGGTATAGATAAGCAAATAGCAATGAGACTAGTTCTGAGCCCTTCTGTATGGTTCAAGATTATTCACTCTGATCACTCTGCTTTTTTTTTGTATGATGCAGTTTCCTGCAGGGATTTTGAGATGCAGGTCAAAGTGAGAAAAATCTTTGAAGTATTCAATTTATATGGATGAACCACAGCCAACCAAAATGATTCTTTGACAAGCTGTGTGTAGAATTCATCCTGAAGTGCAAATCATTCCAGGGGGGAAGAATGGATAAACTACTAAATTTTCTTCTTGATAAAAAAAAAATAAATAAAAAATGCAGAGAAAAGGGAGAGAAATCACATTTTAATATAACATGCTCTATCCTTATTTCCTATAAAAACTGGGTATCAACACCAAAACCCTGTAGTGGATCCCATAGAACCTACCTTCTCTATGAGAACAATTCCTTTTTATGAAAAAAAACAATGCAATATCAGCAACAAAATGAAAGAAAATAACTCAGGGTAAATAGAAAAATTTGAAATACACTCAAACATTTTATAGCTTCAGCATTGGTATTAACACAAGTAAAACACCTAGAAAGTGACCTGTGCTAATAATACATATCCCCTTGCTTATTTTTTTCTCCTTCTTAAACCAAGGATTTCTTCTGTCTTAATGCCACAGTAGCACCTTGTCATTTAACTTATGAACATTTCCTGAGCAGCATTGAGGGCTACAGAATGATGAAAAACTTAAAACACAAATTGGCCAGCAGTGCAGAGATGATTTATAACAGATTTTTCAACTATTTCCAGTAATTCAGATTCATGTAAGAAAAAAAAGTATAGATACGCAGTCAGGATGATAAGTGCTCCTGCTTCTTCTGTGGAATTGAAAACCAGAGACGTGCTCTAATCAATATGTTTTATTAATCATGTAAGTATCAAAAAATGGTATAGTTTAATATATATAATAAATTGTTTCTATGTTTACATTTTCTGAAACTTAATAAATTAATTAAAAGGGAAAAGTGATTGGTAGGAGATGGAGAAATGAGAGTTCAAAGAGTAATAATGAACTGTTGATATCATAATTCAGAGACACCATTGATATCAGATATTTTTTAATTAATTGCTTCTGTTCACTTGGTGATATCCATTGCCTCATTGACAATAAATGGTGACTGATTATGATTAGATGCCGCTCTTGAAAAAATCACCTTTGGGAACTGTTATTTTGCAGACTGATTCTAAGGTGTCACTGAATCACTGTCTCACAGCTATATTTTACAAACAAGAGACAACGCTTTCTGGAAATAGAAATGGTTATCTCAGGTTGAAATTGTTGCAGGGAGGGGGAATAGAGTGGAACAGAGAATATAATCTTTAATTTTTTGCAGCTACATGAGCTGTGAGGAATACACCTAAAGTATTGAGTTCTAGATGCAATTTTTTTTCTTTTTTCTTTTTAATTAAGACTTTGGGGCTGATGTTGGAGCGTTTCTAATATCTTCTGTTCCATTCCAATGAGCAATGAGTAGTTTTTTTCTGAGCTCAGAAAGTGGACTGTTCTGCCTGTTACCTGTAGAGTTCCTTATTTTCAGATGTGTAAGAAATTAAAAATGTACAAATGATTTGGACATCAGAATTTGACTATCAATTAAATTTACCTTTGAAAATAGAGTTAATTAATGGACATTCATATGTTTATACTTTTAGGATGACTGGATGAAATACAGATTATTCATCAAATACTATTTTCATGTGGTGTAAGTTTCCCAAATCAAATTTCTTTCTGACAGTTGATTACTTTTTAATTGTAATAAATGGATCTTGCATTTACTTTAAGAACATAGCAATGAAAAATGGTATTGATCAATCTCCACTGCTAGCAACCAACAGCGAGAATCTCAGCCTAAATAAGTAACCATTCCCTTAGAAATTAGAGAGCAAGTGGACAAGGCAGAATGGAACAGACTGCTGGGCTCTTAAAGACACTATTTGAAATGTCTTTGTTGAGGATAACCTTGACTTCATCCTTTGACTTCTGTGAAAAACAAAGAATGTATTAGAAAATGTAATAAGAATGTTAGGAATCCTGGTCTTGGGTAAAATTTTGATGTCCCTTGAATCAATAGTGCCTGCTTCATTTAAAGTTATGGTATTAATTTATGTAATTAGTTAAGAATATTTATTCTTAACTACCTACAACAAAAGGATGTCTATGATAACTGTCAAAGATGGACAGTCAAATACAGTTCTCCAACGCATCCAGGCTCTCAGAAGTATTATTACAAAAAAAAAGCCAAAAAAACCAACAACAAACAAATAACCAAAAACACCCCTCTAAACCCGCCGTCTAAATACTATTCTGGCAACTCCCTCTTTAATTAATACAATTGAATTCTTGAAGGCAACACAGATTGTGTTTGATGATCATGGCATAAATCTACAGTAACAATCCACTGAATTATTAATCCAGAATTGATATTCTTTGTTATTTTGTTAGTATGAACAATAAAGAGCATTATCAACAATCTTAAGAAAAATTTGCTCTGTCAAGTTTTCTTTGGTGGTACCACTGTAAATTTAAAGCAATGGGAACTGGATCTTTTCTGTTTGCCCAAAATAATGTATTCTGTCAGAAAACATTAATCCATTGAAATAAGTAATTTGAATCCCATGTCTAGATTTTTTTAAAAAAAGACCTTGAATAGCTCAATAGTATAAAAAAATCATTGCTTTGAGTTCTCCATACCAAAAATGTTTAAAGTTTTAAATAAAGTTTTAAAGCATAACCCAGTAATTAATAACATATTCTAAATAGATTTAAAAAAATTAATTTAATGACATTTTTTTTCTCTTAACTGATGTTTCAGAAAAAATCATAATGAAGTTCAGTATTTTGATTTATATGCCCACAAAGGTTAGGGTACTTGAAATTTCAGAAAAATAATTTGAGAGGACAGTAAAGCATTTTTGTTATTGCAGTTCTAGCTGTAAATTTAAAATTCTAATTAATTCAATTTTGAAAGTTCAAATTCTAAACAACTTTTTGTATTGTTGGTTAGATTCTTAGCATCCACAAAGGCTCAACAGTACCAGTTTTCTCAAAACTATGTTTCACACTCCTACAGTCACTTTAAGACTTTGCTTCTGAGATTTCTACACACTTCTCAACACAATAGAAAAAGCAAAAGAACCCCACTTCCTTGCCCTGGAATTTAAATCTACTACTATGGAAAACACATCTGTTGAAACAGTTACCTCCACTGCTTCATTTATTTCCCACTCCATTATTCAGTGCCAGCAACTGAGGAGAGCAAAGGCAGAAAGTTGGGAAAAAGTACGAAAGAAAAGGTTTTCTTTTCCCCTTTTTGAAAACAAGTAAACATCCTCCATAAGACCATAGACAGTAGAAGACTGAGCTTCCCTTGTCTCCAGAGCTCTTTTCTACTCCATGATTATCCCAGCTTGAGTGAACGTTCAAATACTGAACATTTACAAAATTTTGTAACTTCACAGCAGAAGTGAAATGTGTAGGCCTCTGGTTTTTTTCTCATTTCATTGCTAACCTTCCTTAATCTGTTGTCTTTCCAGGTGCAGTCTATAAGGAGGTCATGAAAAGCCATTAATGGTTTTTAAAAACCAGTTGGGAAGTATTAGTCATTGAAACTTTTAGTATAATTTGAGGGGAAGAATACATCCTGACTTCCTGTTTGGTGTCAACATCTGTCAAGCTCTTGAACTATACAAATGCATGTAGAAGAATTATATAAATGCTTATGATTAATAGATACACATCCTTATTCCTTCTTCAATTGAAAGTACAGTAGCACTTGCAAGTTATCTCCAACCAATCCAAAGATTATTCATTGATTTGTTCAGAAATTTAAACTGACTTATTCAATTTCCTGTTGTGGTTAAAAAAAAAAAAAAAAAAGACGTAATAAAATATGAAATTTAAGATGTGCAGCTAATTCAAATGTACTTATTCATGGTAGTGGATCTCTATCTATGCAAACAAGCCTTCTTAGAAACTACTTTTTGGTAGTATATATATGCATAAGTAAATTATTCAAGCCATTAAGTCAGTCCAAAGCGGGGAGGGAGGAGAGATGTGTTTTCTTGTTGAATGGATCTTACTCACAAATCTTCTTTACATTTAAGAATAGCAATATTCTGAGGAAAAGGCCTTTTTTTATATGACTTTGTTTTTCTAAATCAACTATAATTTATATGAAATGTGGAAGTCTTTGAATTTTCATTCTTCTTATGGAAGTAGTCACACAACTCTAAAAAAGCTGATTTCCTTGGTCATAAAATGATAATGATTCAAAGTTGACACTAAAGTTTTTGAGTCAGAACAATTTGAATAAATTTGAAATAATAGCAGCAGACACTACCTCAACTACCTTTCACAGAGGCCACTGGGACTAAATAATCTCTGATTACAACATCTTGCATCCTCAGTGCTCTTTAGTCTTTACCCATCAGACACAGTCTAAAAAATCCAAAGTATACATTTTCAATCTCTTTAACATCTGGTTAAGTGTTTTTCACTAAGCAAATGCAATTTTTACTAGCTGGAACTTATGCTGTTACTGCCTTAAGAAAGCAGAAGACTGATACTCATTGTCACATGGCCAAAATACTACTGTAAGAAGAGCTCTATAAAACAGCTGGTGGTGTAATTTCATTGGTTATTAACTTTTCAGTGTATGATACATTCCTATAACAAGCAAAAAAACACATAAATAAATCAACAGTAATTAAAACTATGTTAATTATATCCACCAGCAACCTGGCCAACTTCAAATCTTTCTTCAAACACTAGTGAGATTACAAATCACAGGATGGCTGAGGTTGGAAGAGACCTCTGGAGATAATGTGTTTCAACTCAAGCAGAGCTGCCAAGAGTGGATGTCCAGGACCATGTCCAGACAGCTACTGGGGTCCAGAAAAATTTAGAACATTTCTAGTTTCAGAGTTTTAGATTAGCCAATTTTTCATTTCCCAACTGACCACTTAGAGACAAAACCTGGGATGTTAAATCAGTTAGCAACTATACAATAGTCTTTCATCAGTCCTTGTAGGGACAGCAGTTTTCTCTTGTCATGCCATGGAGACTTTTATACAAGAAACAGCTTTCTCTTGGCTTTTCATTTCCACAAATAGCAGCTGCCCAGGAAAAAAGCCCTGCATTGTGACATTTATCCCATTTTCACAGCCCTCCTAGAGGTGTGTCCATGGGCCATGAACTCCTGGAGTATTATTTTAAGGATGAGTTGTTCAAAGGCAAAGGTTCCCTTCATCTGTCTCTGTGATAATTTTTGGGAACACAGGTTTTCTTCTTCTCTCCCTGGGGGCAAAGAGTCTTCATAGCTCTTATCTCTCTCTGTTCAAGCTTCCCATGGGATCACAGCTACTCCAACATCTGCTTGGCTTCATCAATGGTACCTCTGCTCAGATGTACAGTTTGAATATTTCATCCTCCCATACTCTCTCATGACTTAAAGGAGATATTTCAGTATATAATTGTCCATCTCCATGGTACTACCAAAAGAATATTTCAGCCCCATTCGGCACCTCCTCATTCTCCTTCCATCTGAAGCTTGACTCCTTCTTTACTGACCTTGGTGTTTTCATGTTGTCGTTCTATGTGTTGTCACTTCCTTTTCTCTCCCTGGAGAGAGGAACAAGGACTGCAGGTCTCATCTGTGTAGTGAAAGGTCAATATCTCACCCAGTGCCACAGCAGTCACGGTGTTGGATTTCAGGCCGCTCTGGGTGCCTCTCTCAACCCGGGAGCTGCTGGGAGAGGTGGATGGTCCTGGCTCGGCCTGGAGCCGTCAGTGCAGGCTGGGGCAGGGTTTAGTGTTGGTGAGATGTCAGCAGCCATGGTCCAGCCCAGCTTGGGGCCAGGGTCCCACAGTCTCCATCCCCACAGCCTCCATCCCCTCCCGGGAGCCGCTGGGGTCCGACCCGGCCTCCCCCAGGCCTGCACAGGCTGCGGGGTAACAGGGCCGGCCCCACCAGAGCTCAGCTACCTTCTGAGGCCAGAAGCAAAGAGAAAGAGTTCCTGGCCTTGTGGGTTTTAAAATGTGGAATTCACAGAGGTGGACCTAATTTCTCAATGGTGCAAAATGTTGTCAGTTCTTAGAACTAGCCTGTCCTAGGCATGGAGGAAGCTCCCAACAGCTTCTCTTAAAGAAATCACTTCTGTGGGTGTTTCTTCTTTCCTCAAATGTCAATCAGTGTGAAGCCACCACACAGAGGCAGCAGAAGAAGAACCCATGAAATGTGTTACCAAGGATGTGAAGAAATCATAGTGTGATTGTTATTTATGTTATATGATGTTATTGTGGCATACTTTATGTTCTCACACAAAGATTAAATACTTAAAGTGCTATAGAGGTAGATGAGCAGGAGAAAATATGAGTCTAATAGGGTTAACCCTCTCTGCAAATTTAAGACTTAATTTAAGAGAAAGCCATCACAAAAGATTCTATGATATTTCTTATCTGCTAGGCTAACAAAACAAAGATTCAAACCATAAATATATTCCTAGCTCAAACCACTAATATATTTCCTAGATCTGAAATCACACACACCAGTTTTACTACTAACTGTAGCCAAGCCATCCCTTCATGTAAAGTTTTAAAAGGTCTCCACTCCAAACATCATCATCAGATTTTCTTACACATGAAAAGAATATTGTTGCCTTGCTATGTGTATAGATGCAAACTGGATGGAAAATCAGCCTGAAATGTATGGAGTAACACAGAGTTCAATTAATTGTTTGGAGTTGTAATTCACAACACATTTATAGGCAACTCACTTCTGGAAGACTGGCCACTTAATGCTCTTCTCTTTGTTTCCCTATCTCAACACCTATGGGGTGCTCCCTTCCTCCCTGCTGCCATCACCTTTACTCCACAAAAATCAAAATTGGTTCTGAGACCAATTATGTAATATTCAAAATAAGATTTGAATGAAAGTAACATCAAAATTATATACAGCTAAAGTGAGCTATACCTGTGTATATTTAATTCAAATTGTTGAAATTTTAAATTGCCAATTAAAGACATTAGTGAAAGTCAATATAGCATTATTTTAATGACTCCAAGATAATCCCAGAGCAATCAATTTAGATCAGAATGAGTTTATTGTAAACTACCAAAGGTGGGGGGAAAATGCTTCCATAGCACTACAAAGAAACGATTTCTCAAATGAATAATGCCTGTTCAGAATTTAACTAGATAATTACTTCATTTGCATTTGCTGAGGTGATAAGTGAAATGAAAAGACAGCTCAGAGGGAAATGATGTAAGTGTTACAAGGTGACATACAAAAGACAGTGTTATTCAAAGTACTGCTTTACCAACTGAGTCCATTTTAAAAGGAACACATCTATTAACCCAAGCATCCTGGTGGAAAAGAGGCAAAGCAGAAAAAGTATGTAATAGAAAAATACATTACATCACAAGAATCTCCAACATACAGTTCAGAGTGACTGGAGGCTGAACTAATCACATATATTTCCATTCTTGTTTATATATAATGAATTGGAAGACTGACTAATAGAACACAAAACTGCTGAGATCTATTTCCATATCTGTTATTGCAGCCTTGCAGAACAGAAATTCTGCTAGTCATGGTCACACCTGCAAAAATAATATTAATTGAGGCAAGTAAAATAATTTGAGCCATTTGTAGTTGCCTTGGAATGACCCTTTCTTTTATCAAAGATGACAATTCTCTCTGCTTTTCAGCTTTAGGCTATCACACTTAGTTTTTGAAAAGAAGATTTCTCACCTATTTGTCTTCAAGTGTAGAAACTAGATTTTTTGAAAGACATAAAATTATGTATGTGCTGTGATCACTTTCACCTCTAAAGCTTTCTAGTTGGTGGGGCATATCCACAAGTGCCGTATACTTCTGCTGGTGTTATATGCTTTGTACTGGTATTTTGTGGACCTGGGTTCCATCCTTGCATAGTATGAGAGGGAAATAAGAGTTTTCTGAGGATTAGAGTTCTGGTGAGTTATTTTTTTGGCAGGAGCCTTTTCTGGTTGCAATATTTACAGAGTTGCATTTACATTTAAATATGCAAATGTACATATGAGAACTTTGTAGGTTTCACTTCATTGTCCAACTGTTATGTGTTGTTCTGGCATATCTCATGTTCCAAAACTGGAGCAGATTTTTATGCTTTAGGATACCTGTAAATATTTTAACATTCCAAAATATTTCTCCTTTGCAGCTGAAATAATTTGCCATCCATGTTGGGCTCAGAAGCATTAGTAATAGCTAGGGTGCTGACTCCTTTCTGAATGACGGCACCAGCATATGGAAATATGAAAATAAATTTTTTGGAACCAGTAGGGGAAAATGCCCAAAAAGCTCGAGTCTCCACGTGAACAAATAGATGCTCCTGATATGCATTCCACTTCTCACTCTCATCCTACCCCCAGCCTTCCTCCTATGCTCTGCCATGATCATTTAAGCAACGTCATGATGATTAATATTTTTACTTTTATGCTCCTTCTTATTCTTCTCTTCTCCATGTTCATATTATATTTTAGAAAAGGTATGGTATTTCTTCTTTTCACATATGGCACTTCTTTTAATCTAATATCACACTCCTTCATTCTGGTTAGTCAGATCATAACCATAGTTTATCTTTGCCATTATCATTGTTTCAAAACAAGACAGTAGTTCTTAAATGCAAAAAAAAGCATTGATATACTCCTTAAGGCAAGGTATTTCTGTTTTGCTTTGCTGGGTTTCTTTCTTTTTCAGACAGAGAACAAGATAAAGGAAAGAAGTATATATATATATATATATATATATATAAAGGAAAAAAGTATATATATATAGTTAAATAAAATATTAATATTATTTCTTTGAAGACATTTCTCAACAGTCATAGGATATATTTCTAAATCCTTTAACCTTATGACAAAAGTTTATTTTTCTCTCAGGTGTGTATCTCAGAAGATACTGGAGCTTTTGGGTTTCACTCACTGTGTAAGAAACTGAACAGTTGCCTTCCAAATACATTTAGATGCTAAAGAGATATTAATGGAGTGTATTAGTTATAGTGACATTTTTTTCATCTATTTCTGAGTTAAATCTGTAAGCAGGGTAAGCAAGACCATTATTCTGAACATGAGGAGAAAAGATCTCTAACTGTTCTACACATGATGTGCCTACCAGTCTTTAGTGAGCCAAGATTAGATGGCCTGAAAGAATAGCAGCTTTGAAGGCTGGCAATTTCTGCCTCACTTCTGAGTCGTTTTTACATTATTCCAGAGCATTCAAACTAAACATTCTATGCAGATAATCAGAGAGGCAAAAGAACATTTTCTTTTTTGAGGAGGACAGGAGGTAAAAAACTTAACTTTTTTCTACTGAAGTTGAAAAAAAAAAAAGATTCAAGAAGGTATTCTTATGGTCAGAAAGGTTGTTTTGTGGTTTGGATTTTTTTTTTTTTGTGTTGGTTTTAGTTTTGGTTTTATTTTATTTTGTTGTTTGTTTTTAGAAAGAAAGAAAACTCATCTAAAACTCATTAGAATCAACAATGAATTTCAAAGTTATGAAAAAAATAAAGCTGCAAGAAACAATAATGTGAAAGATAAAAAGATGACTAACACAGTTGAAAGCCAAGCTGGTGGAGAGTGAGACTAATGTCGGTCTGTACTGATAAGAGAAGGAAAGCCAAAGGCATAGCATGTCCTATCAGAAAGTGACACTATCTGCACATGAAAAGAATATTTTACAGTGTTCCTTTCTGCAATACCCTTTTCTTCAATAATGGTTCAATTTTGCTGTAATAATATTATCAAATATATGGATTTGCAATGTTTTTAAAATGCTGTGATAATGGGATGTTACAGCATAGAGGAGTCATGGAAGCAATCTAGGTTATAGTACTCATCTACCCATTTCTTTAAATGAAATTGTCTGCTCATGAGGACTTAATATTTTTTATTTTTTAGCATTGGATGCCATCTGATATATAGGTATATATTATGCTGATAGTTGCTTTGTATAATTTGTGACCTTCTCAGGTGTTGACATGTTGACAATTGGAAAATCAAAAGCTGGATTGATTTCTGTTTTCTAAAACCCTTTGCTAGGGAAGCACAATGTTGAAGCTATCTTCCATAATCTAGTTTTCACTTGAGCTCATTTGTCTAAGTTTACTAGCAAGTCATAAACCTTAGTCTTTATTTATTGATATTCAGTTCCACCTTAGACCCCCATTTACTATCTAAGCAAGATAGTGAGGGTGTGTTACATGTATTTGTGAAAGACTGAAACAATTTATGGCTTATTTACATGAGAAAGCTCACAAACAGAAAAGATATGATAATTGTTTTTTTCCTTAGGCCTTTTTATCTTTGTGGTAGATACAGGACCCTCAAACCAACACTTGACGGATTTTTCCTTATTTTTAAGAATTGGTCTGTAGTGGGTCAGATTTTCACTTCTGTGATCCTGTCGACAGACGAGATGGAGCTATATGGAACTACTGAAACTTTCAAATGTCATCAAATTGCCTGTATTATCACATTTGTTATTTGGTTATGTTTTCATTGCATGTGACTTGTTGGGAGACCAAATATTAATCAAATCATTTTACATAGTATCAGTCTGATTTTTGCCAAGTTTATGTTGTCTTTTTACTGGGGGAAAAAAAATGATATGGGAAAACCGTTTACTTTTATTATATGAATATATAGTTTTGTGACAACCAAATTTAACTGGGAGCTTATACAAATCCTCCATAAGCCAGGATCCCCATGCCAAATTCATCAAATAAATTATGAGTGGGACTGGACAGTGAAACAAATCCTTGTCTTTACAAGAGTGAGTGGTGGAATGGGAAGTGGAGAAACTGGGTTGTAAGAAACAGCAGCTGAAACTACCTAATGGAGAGACAATGCACTGGAAAGTGACAAGCCATAGATATAAATTAGAAACTGCCCTTTTGAAGTGTTCCCACATAATAAATCACAGGAGCAGCTGAACCTGAAAAAAAACATGAAAGAAAACATCTCAGAGCTGAGAATATTTATCTGGGACATGTGGACCCGTTGGGATTATCCCAACTACGGCTGTCTAAAACGATTCCCAATGCAATTGGTCTTCTGAAAAAGTTAGAGATGGTGTTGTCCTATGGCATTCCCATCACTCATGACCCTGACCAAAGCAGGGTCTGGAATTCAAGCAAAAAGTTGCAGGCAGTTCCCCAGTCTGATTTGTATGTGTGTTCACAAGTAGAATATTCAGCTCTGTGGGGAATGGTAGGGGCACATTCAGACGGGAAAATGTGTTCCTGCTTGAACATGTATGATATGGACTCTGAGGTACTACTGAGTTTCCTGCCGTGTGTCCTGGGAGTAAAAGATCCTGGCAAAATAATGGACCCCCAGTACAACCCAAATGGACTGTGTGTGGAGTCCAAGCCTTGTCTGAGACTCAAGCTGGGTTTCATTATGTTGATTATCTGTATGGCTCAGGGTACAACAAAGTCATGGTTGAGACACTTTACTCATATACTAAACATGTAATTACATAGAAAGGGACAACACGAACTCAAAAGCAGTGAATGGACAGAAAAGCCAATTCTACCACCTTTGCCCTTTTTAGAATAAATCTGAATAAATATGTCTTTCAGCATACTCTATATATCAGTGGATCTTGATATCCTGGACAAACCAGAAGGTAGCCTGTAAAGAAAGGAATTTGCAATGAACTCAAGGGAAAACTATGTACTAGTTTTTTTCACTTCTTTGTAAAAAGCACAAGGACCGTTGTATTTTGAAATTTTGTTTGATGTCTTTTACTGTTTCTTTTGAGGGGAGGGCTGATTTTAGGGAAGGGCAGGGTTTGGTGTAAAATTATCTCTGGTTGAAAATCAACAGCATCAAATGCACTTCACTATGTTTTCCTATGGGAGTTTCCCTCAAAATAAATATAGGAAGAACCTGCCCATTTCAGACCATAAAATTGGTTTGATTGGGAAGTATGTGTCATAAATGAGAGTGAAGGTGATGTTGGCAAAATTTGCCACAGTTGACCAATAAATAATTATCTTTGAGAAAGAGCACTATAGGATGGACCCTCATTGTGCATTTTAATTATGGATTTTAATTTCCTTTTGAATCCTATAAAAGTCAATGGCCTACAACTCTTTAACTGTTTTATTTCCTATCTGTAGAACTGTGCCAGCATTTGTCTAGCTCCTGTGAAGCAGTAGAGGACACTGTGTCTTTTACCAGGGGATGAAAAAAATTTAGAAAGCTATTATTAGGATATCATCTTGAATTTTGTCCTATGAAAAAAACTCAGCTTGGCAAAAAAGTAACTTTGATTTTTCACCTAAGATAAACTCAATGAAGACGAGCTAAAAAAAAAATAAAAAAAATTTGAAATATAAAAGATATACTATACAATAATGCATATGATATGCAGCTCTCCTTCAAATATTTATTTGTCAGCAATGGAAAAAAAACCAAAACAACAAAACAACTACTATTTACAGCTGTAAAGAAAAGAAAATGAAGATCTTTTATTATTTGATACTGCAAGTCCAATGGCCCCTAAAATTATTTCTGGTTATTTAAGGGATCTTTGACTTTTGAAAGCTCTTGGGAGTTAATTTTCTGATGTCAAAGATCCACATTAAATTGTGACACTTCAAAGATCCTCCAGGGCTCCCGAGTTTCACTATGAAATAATTTCTTATTCATTATATGGATGAAATAGAGTAAGAATTTCTCCGCTTAATTAAAAAAAACCACATGTGTGTGTTTATATAAATTCATCTGTATACTTTAGAATAACTCTTCCAAAAGCAGATTGAACATGTTCAAAGGGTATGTCCACAACTCATTTAACAACTTAGAATTCAATTTATTAATGCTTCCATGAAGTGTTATCACTCATATCTGAAGCTTAGTTGCTGCCCTTTAGTAGCTTGGTCTAACACAGATCTTTAGTTCTGACCCTCGGTGCTTTCTCTCTTCTGAAGTCACCAGCTGTGCTTCTTATCTGCACGTGTCAAATATTCAGCCTGCGTTACTGGAGTAGATGTTATTCATAAATGGAGTTGTTAGCTGTGCTGATGAGGTCAAATTGTCTTCAAGAGGTCATTGAAACTGGAGGAAAGGAACAAATGAAATAACTGAAGGACAGGCTGGGACAGTTGGGGTTGTTAGGTCTTGAAAAGAGAAGGCTCTGGGGAGACCTTAGAGCATTTTCCCATTTCTAACAGAAGCCTACAAGAAAGAGAGGGGCTTTCTACAAGAGCATGCAGTGAAAGGGATTATGGCTTCAAACTAAAAGAGAGTAGGTTTAGCACAGTTATTAGGAAGAAATTCTTTATTGTGAGGGTGATGAGGCACTGGAACAGGCTGCCCAGAGAAACACCCCTGGAAGTGTCCAAAGCCAGGTTGAATAAGACTTTGAGCAAGCTGGTCTGGTGAAAGGTATCCCTTGTACTTGTGGCATGGGGATTAGAACTAGATAGTTTTTATGGTCCCTTTCAACCCAAACCATTCTATGCTTCTGTGGTTCTGTCATGCTAAAAAAATTTGATAATTGTAGGAAACCCTATGAAAGTATATTCATCTTTATTAAAAACAAACAAACAAAAACCTACAACTCTCTGCCTCAAAAAAGTTAACATAAAAAGGTCTTTTTAATGACTCATCTTTGAATTTAAATTTACATACTTGGAATTTACTTGAAATTCCTGTTGAAGGTGCAAAAGTAAAGAGGATTTTCTGTGCTTCAACAGGAAGTGCAAAAAAAAATTTCCTTTCCAGAAGCTTTTCCAAGGTAGTTTGATCTTCATGAATTTCATTCTGATTCTAGATTGAGGAACTCAAGGAAGTTATGGAGTCAGGCAGAAGACTCATTGTGGTATATAACTGCAGTTCACTCGAGGCTGCTCTGTGGACAGCAGACCTTTTGATCGAAACTCTATTTGCATCTCCTGACCCCAAGCTACAGATAAAGTACTTTAAATTTCCAGCCTTTGTATCTTTCTCTGGATGCCTGATCTTTTTACTTATCATGTCTCCATTTAATCCACAAGTCAACAGTGAATGAACTAAAGAAATACGTATGAATTGTTCATAGTTCATCATCAGTTTGCCAAACCCTGTCCTCTTCCCTTCTCTTTACACTTGCTCTCACAGTGTGAAATTTCTCATAATCTGTTGCATTGAGAAATGATATAGCTAATACCTGGATATTTTATACATCTAAATATTTCCCCTTACATGGCACAATAACAAAGAATTTTTTGACAAAATTATAGAATTTTTATAGACTGATAAAATTTTTAGTTTTGTGTGGTGTGTGTATCCCATTATTACTGAAAACAAATCCCAGCCATAATTACTGTTGTCAAATATTTATTCTATCTGAAAATGAAACATGTATGGAAGGCAAAATTTTTTTCAATAGAAAGAACTATTTTTTTTAAAATTTAATATGTTAAATATAAAAAAAATACATTAATCTCTTTGAGATTATTTTTTCCCTCTTTTATATAAATTGAAATTTTTGTCCAATATTTATCTCCCACAGTTTATCATGACACCAAGAGAAGATACATACAAAATTATTCTCAATGCAAAATAGAAAGCACAATTAGACATACAGATAAAGTAGGAATAGAAGGATAAACCTATGCAATATTCCTGTGAAAGATCACAAAATCATTTCTCAAAAAAAGAATTTTAGTTTTTTTAGCCAAAATGTAAGAACAGTAATTTTTAATTTAGGGATAACCATCTTTCACTTCCAAGTTTTACTGTGAAATGTAATTTTTCGCTGAATAAAACATGAGAAGCAACTAAGGAATGATAAAAAGTACCCATTGCTCTGATTTTTGGCCTTTTGAACCAACCACTAGTACCTGAAAACCTGGTGCAATAATGTCCATGGTGAGATTCCCTTTTGTACAGTAAAGAGCAGTCACATATAATTTTCCCTTTTAATATAAGGCAAGATGCTGGCTTCTTGACCTTTGTTCCCTCAGTTTCTGGTGAATAAATGTTCATATCCATAGCCTTTAGATATAATTACAGAATTCTTGTCTGGATTATCCACATCTTGTACAAACATTAAGTAACTTTTCTTATGACAAAAGTGTGTTCTGCTTATGAATGCCGAGTCAAAACTACAATCAAAACTATACCTCTGGACAGATTAACAGTTGTAAAGATTTATTCCTGGGATCTTCAATAGTCCAAGCTAGTCTAGAGGGTGAGCAGTATTTACAGCAATAATGCAGTAACAGAATGGTAAAAACTTTTTTGTATTTTAAAAGCTTAAGTTTCAGTGCTTGTCTTGCAGAGAAAACCTATCACTCAAATATTTCCTGACCTCCACTGTATGCAAAGGTGAAAGCCAATCTATAACCATAGCCAAAACCCTTATGTTTATTCATAACTAAACTATTTACAGAATGCTCATTAAATGCAATCATTACATATTAGGTTGTGATCCCTGGCTCCAGGTTGCAGAGTACAACTTACCTTCCACCCCCTTGTTTTAATTAAACTTAGGGAAAAGATCATAATTTTGTTTAATGTGCTTAAAGCTGAGTAACTGAGAGCATTTCTGAGGCTTGTCAGCACTGAAAAAACATACACAGTTTTGTCAATTACTGACTGCTAGTATGTCACAAGGAAACCAGCTGCCCCTGTAAACCACAACCTTCTGTCCCAAAAGTATCTCATACATTCTGTAAGCAAAACAGTCTTAAAAGCAGTTATGGAAGTATTTACGCAAAGTCACAGACTGTCACTGCAGAGAACACAGAAACAGCCTCAAAGACCAGCTTGCACTTATATTTGCTGCCTGCACATTTAATTTATCTCCTCTCCTATTTGTGAATGCCTTTTTCTGCAGTGTGCATCTTGGATCATGTACAAGCAGATGCTAATTAGACGGGTTCTTGTCACTGCTGTTAGATCTAGGCAATGCTATCTGGCCTTGCAAAGAGGGGCAACTGGGACAGGTCCATATCCTTCCCACCAGCACCATGATAGATCATCTGCTAGCAGAGCAGATGGGATTTGTCGATGGCCTGAGTTAAGCTTTATGCTGGCAGCCTGCAGAGGAGATACAGAGCCAAGAGCCATGCCAGATCATGAGCACAGTCCCAGGCTTGCTTTGTCAGAGAACATCACAGTGATTAACCTCAGTTGTGTTTTACCTAAAAGGATCAAGACCACAGCTGGTAACACACAAAATATGGAATTGATGCAGAAAAAACACACTAATGCGGTATACCTAGACAGCTTTTCTGGTTAGGGACATTAAATCATTGCTGAAGTTAAAGAAGATGAAGAAAAGTTCATGTTAGCAGCTTTACTTGGCTTGACTAGAGAGATGCCTTGCAAGAGCCTTGATGGACTCTTGTTATTCTGTACAAAAAACAGTTGTGTTTAGCACACTTGCAGCTCAACTTTTCAGTTTCATCCGTTTTGAAGTGGGTAGTATTTTGAAGCAAAATAGATTTTTTGTTTGCTTGTTTGTTTTTAAAATAATTGTCAAAATATCCAGAAGAGTGTAAAAGGTTTCCCCAAATTGCTCAGCCACAGGATGGTTCCTACCCCAAATTCAGTCATAACTACTCAGAAGTGTTTCTGCAGCAAAATGCATGATAATCTATCATTCTGATCTTTTATTTATTAATTTAATTTTTTATGTTCTAAAAAATAAATTGACCTCTCTAAGGTATAAATCAGTCATTTATTTGGTTGGTTGGTTGGCTTTGTTGTTTTGTTTTGTTTTTTTAGATGTGCTAATGAAATTAAGATATTCAAAGATCTCAGAGCTTACGTAGGATACACAGGAATCTATTAAATGCTAATGAGATACAATAAAGAGAAAACCTAGTATTTTCTTATGTGTGTTTTTCACACATAGGTTCACACAGGTACTTTTCATTTTAAAAAACATTTATAGATCTTAATTAACTAAATAGAAACACACTCAATGATATGTCATTGTGTTAGTTTATTCACAATATTTGTGATAACTAGGAAAATACATAGAAAAAGAAAATATTAGAGTAGTGGAGTGTATTCATGACATAAATGAATTTTAAAAATATTTTATTTACTGAGGAGCCTTGATGTCCTTAGAAAGACATTATCTGATGTTAATGGATACAGTGGAAAGTGTTCTAGAATAAGAAAATATAAATATTATTACTCTTAGAATGTTTTGTCTGTCTTCTATATATGGAATATTGCTTTCCTAACACTGCATTCCCTGGTGCATTAAGTAGTTTGCTATTTCAATGAAAACTAAATGTTTCATTTTGTTAGTTTCTTAATTTTGTCTCTGTGTTTTTTGTCCCACTGCATTCCTTCTTCAACTCTTCCCACAAACACCAAATCACAAGAGAAGGTTTGGGGTTTTTTTAAAATACTTTACTTATTTGTTGAGTCATTATTTACTCTAACTAAAGGTGTTTCTTCTTAGTATGCACCACCTAGAGTTGATTTTATTTATTGTTTTTATGGATATATGTATGCTGTCCTTCTTCTAGCTGTTTCTCTGGCTTCATTATCCCACTGAAAGATCAAAAGCAAAATTTTTTTATATGCAATGAGTGTGATGCAAAAAAACATTTATCGCACCTCAAGATCACGCCTGCCTATTAAAACAGAAAGATACCAGACCCAAATCTACTATTTTTAACCTGTTCACACACCACCATTCAGACAAGAAAAAAGAACTATTTTCCTTTCTTAATTTTGAAAACTCACTTTTTTTTCCCTGGTGTTCATGAAAAATTAACCAACATTTAGAAGAACAATCTATGATAAACCCAAAATATGAGTCCTGAGTATAGAGTGAAGAGCCCATCCATGCATATGGAAGATTGTATATTTCCATATCCATGGCTTACATTTTTCTACATGAAACTGCATCTGCAGTTCTACTACTGAGGCTGTGCAACTGGCCTTCACCTTTAGCACTCTGTAGTATCTGCTGGTAGCAACAAGCTTCGTCATCTGACTATTTCTTTGGTATTGAGCAAAGAACCTCCAGGGCATACTCCTGTCGTCTTCACTTAAAAAAAAAAAAATCATTTATTTCAGTGCTTTGTTTCTTATCTTTTAATAAGTTATTTATCCATGTGGAGACTGGCTCTCTTATCTCATGGCAGCTTAGTTTCTTTAAGAGCCTTTGCTGAGGGATTGTGTTGATTGCCTTTGGAAATCAAAGGATGTCATATCAACCTTTATGCACAGGCTCATTGCTTCCTTCAAAGAACTCCCAGAGATTTGTGAGTTCTGTCTCTAAAGAAGACACTAGTTCTATTTTTTACACTAATTCTTACCAGTTTTTTGCAGAAGAAACAAAAGAGAACCATTTTTCTGAGGTACGCAGATGGAAGATGTTGGTGTCTGCCCTGGAACTATTTCAAAAATTGGTGGCATATTTACAATCTTCAAGAGTCTGGAAATCACAATTAGTTACTCACCTGCTACTAATTTCAGTGCCTTTGGGTCTGACAAGAGAACATTTCTTGGTCCTTATTTACTAATATTTAACAAGACAGGTAGTCAAGAGTCAATTAGTTGTATATATTTCTTCACCATTTCACAGACAGATTGAGTGGGGATGCAACTCGCAGAGGCTTAGAGGATAACTCTATACCATTCAGCAAGGTTTCTGGGAACATTCGAAAAAAATAAAACTCATATCAGTTTTAATTGTTTTTGCAAGGTTCATTTATAATAGTAACTGGTTTGTATAGTAGGCTTCTATGGGACATTTTACCCAATCCTGCATAACAGGCTGAATTAAATTAGCATCATATAGTATCAGTGGAAAGCTTATTAATCATTTTAAAAGTAGTTTAATGTTAGATCTCAGTGGTAATTCTAATGAGAAACAAGGATAATGTTAATAGAGTTCCATGGGAATCTATTCCTGGCCTCATGCTATTTTTATCAACAGTTTAAATAAAAATTTGTAGAATAATAATAATAATAATTTTTTAATACTGCCAAAATGCAAGCTCAGATGTCTAGGAAGAAAATCCCACTCCAATAAGTAAAGGTGAAAAACAGCAGCACACAGCATCAATGAAAATACTTTCAAAACTAGCTGATGGTGTTATGCTTCAGGTTAACAGGTGAACACAATGTCCAAATCTGAAGTCACAAGTCACATCTGAAAGTGGAGCTACTTCCTGTCTGGAAATGTCTGTGACAAACCCATCAATTTTTTACTGATTAAATTTCAGGTTTGACATCAATCATAAAAAAGGGGCCTGGATAAATGGAATTTATTAAAAAATGGCAGAAACGTAAAAAAGTAACATGTGAAAGAAAAATTGCCTTCTAATGAAGAACTTGGAAAATTCTACTTTCATAGTTTACCCATGAGAAGGTTTTATTATCTTAGCCTTGAAGTACCAACCCATGAAACTTATTTCTGAAAGCAGGTGATTCTTTAATTTGGATGCAGGAAAAGAAAATATAATGAAGCACAATAGCTGGAGGCTCGTCATAGGCTAGGAAAAAAAAAAAAAAAAAAAAAGGACATATTTTCATAAGAACAAATAATTAATTAATTTTTCATGATTTAAACATACTGGAGCAAGACTAAATGTCTTTCTGTAGCTTAGAATCTAAGATTCAGAAAATTTGTATTGTGCAAAGGTTCAATTTGGTAGAATTATGCAATTCTACCAACAAAAAGGTTCAATAAAGGTGAAATTATCTAATTCTAGCAATTATTTTCCTTTTTTTTTTCCATTTTTTTCCTGTTTTCATACTAGAAAAAAAATTAAATTAAATCAGTACTGTTTCACTGGAATGTAATTAAGGAAATAAGAAAAATATATATACTGAATAATTAAACAGCATGTGTTAAAGTTCAGATAAAGTACTTAACATAAGCAAAACCCAGTCCTATTTTCATTGTTTGTCTTCTCTACAATTATTTCAGTTGATATCATGCTATTGCCAAATGATCCAAACAGAAGCAAAGTCTCCCCATAGAGAATATATAGTGCAAAACTGTGGCTGTTTTTTTTTATTTGTCTACATTCTTAGCAGTAGTTAATAGTTCTTAGGAGCCCTGACTGGAAAGAAAAAGGTTTTCAGGTTTTGGAATATTTAGGAAAGTTGCACGAGATGAAGAAGGTTATTGATAAGAATTTTAATGGAAAATGTGCACTACGTTAGTGCATATTACTTTATCCAGGGATGTCCAGTTTGAGAATTTTTATTTATTTTTTTTAATATCATGAATTTTTATGCATATTTAAAACCTTCCCAACAAGTTGCATGGAACAAATTAAGTTACAGGGATAAAGACAATCAATAAATTTTGAAATAAACCTGTGGTTGTTCCAGCCTACATCAGTGTAAAAGGTTTTTTTTTTTAAATGCAAGCTACATTACTCTCTGTTGTGTGTGTATATGTGTTCCAAGACTGGATCAACTAGCAACACTGTACAGGACAATGACAGGCTTTAATGATGATAGCTCTTAGATACCATGATATAAGGAGATCCAGAACTAAAGCTGTTGATATGCCTTTCCTGAGGCATGCTCTGACAGTGTCATTCATGATCAGGAGATGTCACAGCAGCTGTTCAGGATAAGCACCAGGCAAAACCACATAACAGCAATATAGACCAATAAATAGCAGCTTCCCACTTAGTAATATCCTCAGGCTGGCATGATGCCTATTAATGAAAATCTTGCATCTTCTTATTTTCCATAGTCTAAAGAAAGTGGCCTTTCACATCCATAACCAGTTCCTCTATTAGTGAACGAATTTGACACACCAGAACAATTGGTATTTTAACTTTCTGGAGCAAACATTTATAGGAAAAAATCTGTCAACAAGAAACATCAACTTTGAAAATTAGAAAGAAGCACTTCATTGCAACTGCACCCCTAAAAAACAGGAAACATTGGGGGAAAACTAATTAGCACATCATTAGTGTGCCCCAATCTTTTTTCTTTTGTTGAAGTTTTTATTTTAGAAAGTTAATTTTTTAGGTTTATTTATTAATTTATTTATTTATTTTCACAGATTTGAGCATTTCCACACATGCAGATGTGGAAGGTAATTATGCAAATACATTCAATGAAAATTGGGATGTGGGGTAAGTGACCTCTGCACTGAAGAAGAGCACTAAAAGATAAGATATAAAGAAAAAATAAGAAAAGTTAAAGATCAATGAGAGTTTCTTGTGAAAGGTTATGAAAATAGAGATCTGAAAAATCTTGAAATATACCATTTATTGTATAAATGTTCTGCTCACCAGCACAGAAATGGCAGTTGTTTTGTGTTTGTGATCTGATAAGTTCTAAACTATGATATCCTTCGGAGCCTCAATAAAAAGCAAGACGTAGTGGAAAACAATCTCTCTTGAATTAGAACAGATCTTTGAGAAAAGCATAAATGAAGAACTCTATGGTATCTCACTCATATCAGACTGTGCTACAGTTTCTATTTTCACAAGCTCCAAAAATTTTGCTCTTTTTTGTAGTTTTATTACTTGGAAAGTTGATAAGGAAACAGCTGTAAGGCTTATATACAAAAAGATGAGTGTATATCCTTCTCTCTTTAATCTGATAGTTTTCTTTCTCTCAATGGTGTTACAGGACCTTTTTATCATAATTTTGTGTTTTCACCAGGTGTCATGGCCTGTAACTACTCAAAGCATTGGAATTGCTTCAGTGCAGTTTAGTGCTTGGCAAATGGAGAACATGTAGAGCTCCCTACATTTGATGCCACACAGCACCCTTCACATTTTGCATTCTGACATAAAATGTTGTATCGTATATAATCAACAGATTTACTTAGCATTTAATTCAACATTGGTGATCAGATTTGCAATTCTAGATACATTGTGAAGATTTTATGTTACAGAATGCTTAAATGTGTATTTAGATTTTGCTAAAACTATTAATTCATATCAAAAGCAAACTGTTGGAATATATGGTTAAATATGACCAACCATATATTCCAAATTAAACAGAAATGAAATTACAAGATAGGACAACTTGAGTATTTGTTGCCTGCATGATACAGGACTATCTGCATTACCTTTGTTGGCATCTCACAGACCTGATTTAAATTAAACACCCAGCTTTCACATAACACAATGTAGGCAAGACAAATCTTGACCTCAATTGTACTATTTGTAAAACATTATAATACTTTTCTAAATTGCGGGTTCAAAACGGTAAGACTAATTTAGATCCTAGAGCTCAAATATTAAGCCAACAAAAGCCCAAAAAATGTTTCAATATAAATTTGCAATGTAAAAAACATATTTATATTTTTTATCTTTCTTTTCAGAAATAAATATCTTTATTAGATTGCTTGTCCAGTTCCCAGAAAGAATTCAATATTAAATGACAGATATGTTTAGCATAACTTTCAAGACTTTTACTCCTGTTTCTGTATTTTTCTGACTAAAATCTATCCTTGCTAAAGTTCAACTCAGGCATGTGTTTGTACACAGAGTTCACAAAAATAAATAGGTATAAAAATGTGCATTTTAATTGTTCCCTCAGCATGTAGGGTTAGGACTAGATAATAAAATTTCCTTTGCAATATAAGGTAGAGCAAGTATAAGCAACACAGACAACTGCAACAGTAATTTAAAGTCTGCAGTACTCTAAGCAACTATGGAGTGAACACATTAACAACTGCCTCAAGTGAGAGAAACATTGAGTGCTGGAAATGCTGAGAGACTGGCACTATACATTATGTCTGAAAATTACTAAGGGAAAGTTTAGAATTTAACAAATGAACCCATTTTAAAGGAAATTGGAGCCTATCTATTTCCCTTCAAAGGTAGTAATTTAATGGTTTTATAGGGTTCTTGAATGTATGAGATAGAGAAAGGGGAGGAAAATGTGATCCTTTCAGGGGACTAGGACTTGAAAGATTATAGAGAGGGTTTTACATTAGCTGCAGTTTACCCTCCAAACAAATTTATATAACTGTAAACAAAGAGTTCCACTTATCTAGTTAGGAAGAAACAATTGCATGTAATAAAATTGTAATCAGTAGATAGAATATAATTTGTGTTCAAACAAAAATATAACATATAAATCAACATTTTTTATACTGGTAGGAGGTCTGCCTCTGTCATTTCTGGATAACAACATCATTATTTTTTGGGGAAGTAGTCTCTCTTTCATGTGTGCATCTTACCATTTCCTCTTTTTCTGACTTTTTGTTTGTATTTCTTAGGGAAACAAGTAGAAAATAAAATTGGTACAAAATTAGAGATTTGATTTTGGAAATTAATGTATATTATGCAAATTAATAGAAAAAAATTAGGTTGGAATTTAATTTGCTTTTCATAGTGAAAATGGGCCTAATTAATGAGGCTGCTAATAGAAATTATAAGCTTTTATACCAAGTCAGCCATTCTCTTCATATATGACTGACATTGCAGAAGTAGCCAAAAGCTTTCTTCAACTAAAATGGTAGAATTAGGAGTCTATGTACAGATACAAGGAATTGAAAAACCCTACAGCAGCCAAAATAAAGTGACATGAGTCAATTCTTTGCTCACCTAAAACTTATATCAAGCTCCCTAGAATACGATGAAGTGAAAAAAGACTTAGCTATATCTTAGGAGGAGACTGTTCTAACTTTCTTAATAAAATCCTGTGTTGTATTCTCCAAAATACTGTTTGGCTAGATAAGGATTCAGCTAGGTTTTGGTTTGTTTTTTTTCCCATTTCCCATACAGAGCAGAAGGAATTTGGATGTCTGGAAAAGCTTCCAAATGATACCAAATATGTTTATGTTCTGTAGTGGTTTTGACTGGAAAAAAGTTGATTTTCTTTGTAGCAGCCCTAAATTTCAGGTTTGTGACCAAAACACTGTTGATAACATGCCAATGTTTTAGCTATTGCTGAACAGTGCTTACACAGCATCAAGGTTTCCCCTATCTCCCCCTCTTCCCACAACACTAAGTAGGTTGGGGAAGATAAAAGGCTGAGAGGGAACAGAACTGGGACAGCTGACATAAATTAACCAAAGGATTAGTCCAGCAGTAAAACCAGAGCTCATGTTTATTAGGGGTTGACAATGCTCAGAGACTGGCTGGGTATTCATCAGCTGCTTGTGAAGAATTTCTTTTACATCACTTGGTTTTCTTTCTTTTGCTTTATTTAGTCTTTTTAAATAATAATAAAAATAATATTAATAACAACAACAGAAGTCTGTAACAGTGGAAGTGCTTATTTAGAGATCATCAAATAAGACAGTGAGGAAATATCATAAAGATATTGGACTCTAAAACCTTTTCTGTTACTTCTTCTGTGGGGAAGGTGCAGATGCACAGTCTATTACAAGATGAATTTGATCTTGGTTGATCTCTTTGAATATTTCTAGAATACTATGACAGTTATTATCAAAAGAAGAGGAAAAATATGCATATCTGATTTGCTGAATTTATGTACAACTGTCAGTAAATTGTCAAACAATGGGCCAAAATTACAGACAACAGTTACTTTATTTCGGTTACAGCACAAGCAATCTAAATGTGTATCTGGTAACACTAAGAAGTAGGTGGGTTTTATAATGACTGATATCAGTAGATGTTAGACCAGGACTGGATGGAGCATTTTCCTCTGTGGTCTAGCTTATCTGTAACTATTTGCTATAATTATCTTATGGACGCTCAGCAAGAAAGACCTGATATTGTCTCTGAAATAATTTCAGTGAACACATACATCATCAGCCGCTTAACCATGTCCTGGCTAGTGACCCTACACATGAACTAGCAGTAGGACATGGCAGATTCCTGCTGTGCCTGTACCTGACAGCTCTAAATAGGAAATCTGCCAAGCATACCAAGTTAGCAAGTGATTGCTTGCAAGCAAGTGATTAAATTGCAGATTATTTTTATTTAGCAAGAGGAAGAGTAATGAGTCAAAAGTGCTTCTGAGGGCTGAGAGAAGTGCAAGCTGGCATATTGTGCTTGATGCAATATGAAGTCACAGGGGCATGACTTGAAGGCAGAATGGGCTGGAATAATTAAACTCAATTTAGAAAAAAATAGTTTGCTGCTGAAGATTTGAAGGAAATATCAGCTGCCAAAGGAAGCTCTCCTGTTCATGCTTTATCTGCCTGCTTAAAAATGTATCCACTTCTTCTTAGTCTCAAAACACAGATATTCACTATTCATGCTCTCAAATAGAGTGATATATTGTAATGCCTAGTCTTGAATTGTAACTTTTTGAAATAAAGACAAAAAGTTATTACTTTAAGGAAAGATTTTTCCTTTCTGTTTTGTAATGAGAAGCAGGGGAGGGAGTTGGAAGTTTATTAAGTTAATATGTAGAGCTAGACAAAAATGTTGATTATATAAGATTACTATCTAATGGAAATTACTTTCTGTTTCATTACATTTCTCTTTGTGAATATGTTCAGATAGGAATTCTTGATTAAACAGTGAACTCCCATGTAGCATTTTTATGAAATGCCATTAAAAAAACAGAAAACATAACTAGTCAGCAAATGAATGGCAAAGATCAAATCAGTACAAATCAGAACAAATCAATTACTTGGCTTTCTAATGGCAATATCTCAGCAATGTCAGTGATATGCATATGAAATACCGCATGAATGTGACATATTTTTGCAGCATTTTTCCAGTCCCACTATACAAACCTCCCAGTCATGGTAGCTACTTACTGCTTATGACCTGACTATTACATGAAGATCTGTGAGGTCAGCCATATTTTTCCCACCTCAAAGTTCCTTTAAGAAACTATCTAATGGCATGAAAATCAGCAGGTATCCCATAGTCACAATGAAATGTACATCAGCTGACTACTGCTTTTACCTAACTTCAAAGCTTAAAGCATACTTGAAATTTAAAAAAATTAAAAAGAAATTACCTTTGTCTTCCAGTGCAAATTTTAAAATAGACAATGTGCAAAAAAAAAAGGCATTTGTTTGGAATCCTTGCCTGGTTTACAAAGTATTAAGGATTGTAAGAAGTATTCTAATATATCACATGCTATGAATTATTCATCAGTTTGTAAAAATATATTGAGTATGGACTGGAAATATTTTAATACTCTATGTAGCATACATAATGTATATTATATACACATCCATGCACTCTCTTTTTTCTTCTCCCAAAAGGAATTTGATTTATATTCCTTTATGACAAACTAAAATGGATTTCATTGTTTGCCAATGGTAACTGTTTTGAAATGATTGCACACAATTATTTGTTTGGCAGGAAAAATGCCCAAAGTACTTTGCTCTCTCTCTGCAGTCCCTAGTACCACACACTGCACACAATGCATTTATGGGCATATCTGTTTCCAAATAAAGATATAATTTGTAATTCAACTAAAGGACTTACGGGAATTTGAGTATAATCAAATACGACAGAACAAATATAAAAGTGAATATGTTGGCAACAATCCCTGTTAGTGGATGAGTACAAGGTTGACTTTTATTTTAATACACCTTCTTACTCATTCCTGTATAGGTGCTACTGTTCTAGTTATGTGGAATGAACCTATTTTAAAATTTTGTTCACAACTATTGAGAGTGGTCTCCACAAAAGTCTGTCATGCTTTTACCCATTATTTGCACACTCTGCATTGTGAGTTTGGGAATAATCCTCAAAAGATTAGTGAGTCTGAACTAATTAGTGAGCTGGCTAGCAGTACAGCACTTTTTCTTTCCTTTCTACACACTACACCTTTACGAGTTGGGGTGTGTGTGACATTAAGGGAATAGTGCAGCTGAATGTGATGATATTATCTTGAATGGCACATGACAATCCAGCAGACATGCTCAAGATATAAGATCTTTCTTTCACGATGCTATCTTATGTTTTTGGTTTTTTCCTAGCAACATCTTTTGGAACATCATACCCATACAAATATTTCTTTTTCAAGCCCCTGGTGAAAGAAGTCTACTCCATTTCGCTAGCTACGTCATATCTTTACTGCCTCCTAGGAAGCCAAGTTTATTTATATGTGAAATATTTTGAAAATAGCCATGGCAAAGCCCCCATTTTCTCTCAAGGATGTCAAACCAGTAGTGAAAATACAAACTGAGAATTAGTATAGGCAAAACCCCAGGCTCTTCACAAACTGATATTTTGTCTTTTCCAGAGAGAACGATCTAGAATGTTCATTTTCCCATGGAATAAGCATTTGGGGAAAAAACTAAAAAATCAAATCTAGGCAACAACAAAAACCCCCTCAACTAACAAAAACAAAAACAAAAGCCACACAACATTTTGTTAACCTGACATGTTAGGTTTTCTTGAACTGAAATGCAGTCCATTATATCTGGATACATAGAAACACAAGGAGTGTTTCAAACATGTAGTAACAGTACTTGGGCTGCCATGTTTCTAGAAAAATCTATCAAGTAGAAATATGTGTTTAAAAATATATACATGTTCTGATGGGTAAAAGGGAAAAAAAAATCACCATATACACAAATCCAGCAGTGGAACAGGCTGCCCAAAGTGACTGTGCAGCCTCCATTCTTGATGGTTTACAAGACCCAACAGGATAAAACCCTGAGCAATCTGGACTGAAATCAATGTTGATGCAGCATTGAGCAGGAGACGAAGTGACAGCCTCACAAAATCCTTTCTCAACCTGAATAAATCTGTACTCTCTGACACAGAAAACTAAAAGACAGAGACACAAAACTTCCATATACAAACTTCCATATACAAACTTGCATTTCCTTCACTCAGGAATGGAGGTTACAATTTAAATGTTCAGTCTATGTTAGTTCGGATGTTCTCTCCTAGCATACTGAAGTCAATAACCTAGCGAATTACAGAGAAAAACTTAAGAACTGTGCTTCTTATAAAATATTTTTTCCTGAAATGCTCGTGTAATATAAATTTAAATGTCTTAACTACACATATGTAAAGTAATTACAAATATGTACAATAACTACATATATTATTGTACATACTTAATATGTTATCTTGTATATATGCAAACTATGTGTGGTAGTTAAACTTAACATAAACCTAATATGCCTTAAAAATGCACTGTAGTTAGTTGTTTCTTGGTAACATTATATTTTCTAAAGCCAGATAATATAGATCTTGCAAAGAGAATAAGCTGTTTTAGAAAAAGCAGGGTAACTCTTAAAGTCAGCTCTAATCTTACAGCAGTCCCAGCTTGCCAGAATTCTGTTCAAGTCCTTCCTGCCTCAGAACCAGCACACACACATACAAATTTAGGCTTGAAGTTTGTTTTTTTTCTGCGCAGCAATGGAAGAAACATTAAAGCCAATCATGCAAAAGCATAACAGGCCGGATGCAAGACGACACGGAGATCTTGCAATAAGTTAGAGCATGAATAATAAAGTAGATCCTGTTTGAACAACTGCAAAAAGATTTCTTAATTTGACTTGAGATTAAAGTTTTGGAGAGAACTAACTGTGTCAGGAATGGGACCCAGCACTTGATCTTTTATACATCATTACAAAGAACTTCAGAGGCGTTAGGGACCCCTCTAGGTGAGAGCATCTACTGAGCATATGGAAGATCTACCTATAGTTACATTTCAGGTCATATATACAGTTTCATTATTATGTGTTCAGAAACTGGCAGGAATTTTCAGTATATGAGTTTAATTCCAGTCTGAAGAACGTCAGACAAAGGCAAACTATCTACCTCATAAATAGTTTATATTTTTTAGGGTTTTTTTTCCTTTTTTTTTAATTTTCTCTATTTTGTAGTGTAAAGCCTACTAACATCCCAATGTTTCTCTCACAGCAGGCCCTCACAGAAGGTTCCAGTAGATTCAACTAACCATGATTCTGAAGACAAATGAGAAGTATATGACCTTTATCTCTTTAAAAGGGTGATTCAGACTAACAAGGTTGACGTTTCCATATGAAGACCAACAAAATGGAAGTTAATGTGGCTAACTACAGAATGAGCTCACTGCACAGTGTAGTCATGAGAATAACAATACTAATATTTAATCTGACACTGCAGACACAGTTGTACCATCGAGTAAGGAACTAGCAGGATGTTTAAAAAACTCTGTAATGAAATAATAGGAAAAAAAAAAGGAGGTGACAGGAATTGATGGTTAAAAGGTTGAAGAGAAGGGTAAGTGCTCTTAAAAGAGGAAAAATGTTTTACCATTGCATATTAATATCTGGATAAATCATGTGGAACATCAATGGCATTAAATTTTTCAGATTTATAGTAAATAATGCTAAGAAAAAATCAGTCCTACAATGCTTGAAGAGAATATATCGTACTTGGTAACTTAGCCTCAGGTGATCTTACGTATGCAGGTAAATCTAAAATCTAAAATCTAAAGTGTTTGAAAACTAAGAATGAAAATGACACTCACCAGCTAGACCAGCCTGTATTTTGGAAAGCAGAAAGTATGAAAAGGCCTTTGGAAAAATGACATACATGTTTGACTCAAGATGAACTGTCAGTGCAGCATAATGCTATGGTAAGAAGGAATGCTGTGAAAACACAGAGGTGTATGGAGGAGGAAATACTTAATGAAAATGAGGACTAGGTTTTTCACAAAGGTCACAGATGACAAACATATAGGACACATTTTATCTATCTTGAGAGTGTTTTGGCTGCATGAGTGTCACAGAGCTCCTTTCCTGCCTTTATGGCTACTCCAAGAAATGGTGTCTCAGAAAATTCTCTTTTTGACCAGCTGTGCCAAAACAGCAGAACCTACCATGCATGGCACATACGCATCCTTGTACCACAAGTATCTGTTAAAGCAGCTAATTTAAGTGATGCCAAAAGTGCATATTGGATATTAGCTTTAACTTCAAAGAAACACAGAACACTACATTCTGCATATGCAGCACAACACAGCATCCTAGCTACATGGTTTTTTACCTTTATATTATATGACTCAGCTATGGCTATTTCCTGTCCCCCATTTCAGAAATGAGACTAATGGCTGAAGACGTGGGGTCTCCCGCTCACTCTGTGGTTTATGCACACTGTGCTGACAGCACATCATGTTTCCCAATCAAACTTTATAGCACTTAAGTCCTCTTTGATTCTAGACTTAGGTTTGGAAATAATTAGCCACATGTAAAATACACCAAGCTGCTTATAACTATTTTCCATTTTGTGGGCACAAACACTCTTGACTAGTTTGCAGATGTTTACTCCAAACATAATGTATTTACTGCTGTTTGTTCATTATCTCTGAACAACCACCTTAGGTTTAACTCCTGGAAGTGGGATTAATATAAAATAGATGCATGTGGAGACTACTGTATTCTCATCCACCCCCCTCCCATCCCCCCCACTAATATTCTGACATTAAAGATCATGTTTTTTGGTGCCCACAATTTTAAAAACCTGGAGACAAAAAGAAAATTTCTGAAAAAAACGTAACTTGAAAAACCTGACATTTTAAGAAAGTGGTTTGCAGAATTTCTGGTGTATCCAGGGAAAGGGTAAGAGATGACTTGATTATAGCCTACAATTACTTACAATGAGAAGATTTCTGATTGCAAATAGCCCTTTAATTTGACAAATGAAGCATAATGAGATCCAATATTTGAAGATGGAAGCTAGATGACTGATATTAGACTAGGTGCATATTTTTATCAGTGACTCTAATCAACTATTTGGACTATCTACCTAGGGAAGTACTTGGTTTGTCATCACTGAGAACTTTAAATGAAAATTGTATGTTCCTAAAAGATATGTAATAGCTCAAGCAGAAATTATGGACTTTATGCAGGAAACACTTGAAGGAATTCTGTCTTGTATTATGCTGTAGTTCTGACTAGTTGATTATTATGGCCTCTTCCAGTTCTAAATTTGAGTGAAATTTAGTTCCATTAAAATCAATGTGAATTTTGTCACTGACTGGAAGCAGGATTTTCCCATCTGAGTTTACACTAGACCACTTTAAAGCCTCGCTAACACAATAAAAATAACTTCAACTATGCAGAAATCTAATCATATTTAATTGTCTTCTACACTCTTAAGGTGATGGAAAAAAACATTAAATGTAATAAAAATTAGGCATTCCTAAAAACTATATATTAATACTTTTAGAACCTGGGGTTGGAATATTGTGTTTAAACTAGTCTCCTACCATGAAGTTTGAAGCACATAAACTTCCCAGCTGTAAAGTGTTGCTAATAATAATTTAATGCTGATATGGCTATAAATCAATAGAAGGAAGCAACTGCCCCTTCTTTCTTGTGCTTAAAAACCTGTTGTTTCTCTTGGACAATAAAGAAGCCTTTTTGTAGTATTAAATTGTTCTCTCCTAATTTATAATAAAACAGCCACTAAGCCACTGTGTCAGAAGGCTATCATAAAAAATGTATGTGGTAGAGTGACATTAATAATTAGATGTATTATGAAAATCCAATACAAATTAAAGATATAGATTTAGGATTTTCATTACTGCAAGCAAGAAATGATACAGCTAGAAAAAAAAAATAAAATAAGGATACAGGTTAGACAATCTGAATTATAGTACATTCCTTCTCTTTTGGTCTGAAAATAAAAGTATATGCAGTAGACTGAAGAGAAAAACCACAAATAATTTCATTTAATTTCATTTATTAATTTCATTTATTAGAGTTATTATATAAAGAAAAATTAAAAAGGCAAAGGACTTGCCATTGAAAGAGACCACAGTACTTAAAAGCATTAGGTTTTCTATCTGGTTTGTGTATGTAGATTTACAGTAAGGGGGGGTGGGGCTTAACATGTTTAAAATTTTATGTTACTAGGTTTACATAGGCTAAATGTCACTGTCAGTGTGGAGCTGGAGCATCAGGTTTATCCATAAAACAGCTCACAGGGCAGGGCAGAGCTATTATCTTCCATTCTGGAGGTGGGAAGACCCACAAAACCAAATACCCCAAGGACTTCCACTCCTAACCACCAACTTGATCAAGGTATATCCAGAAGCATCTGTCAGGATGTCAGTAGTGTTATGCATGCAAAAACTGAGCAAGTAGCTCTGCCACAGAGGCTGAGATTCCAAACACTGTAATTGTTTGGTGTCAGTACTTGCTGAATATGACTGTCCTTAGAAAACATTGTGAATGTCTCACCTCAGCTGCAGGCATCCCAGAACCAGCTGCAGGATAAAGAACATGTGATTTAGCCCTGCCTTTTTTTGTGGTCTGGTAGACAGTAGAGACACAGGCAAAGTGGTAGTGGGTCCACCTCCTGCTAAAGGGATGGGGAGCACTGTGGGTATCACAGCAATGCATTCTTCAGATGGATTAATGACTAAATTAATCAGACAGAAAAAACAGCTCCCTTATCCAGCTCAAAGGCCATTAGAGGCTCAGTTATTGAACGGATGCATAACACAGAAGGATGAGGCATGTTTTGTGAGAAAAGCAATGTGTGTGTGCCCCTATCTGATTTCAGGGACATGCATGTGGGATGAGGGCCCTGGAGTCTGGGAAAGGTACAATGAATAAGTACACATCAGTATGGCATTTCCAGCTGCCTGTGTACCACCCCACACAAAGCACATCATCCAGCCTGCAACCTCTCCTGTAGCTGCATTCACTTATCAGAGGAAATTATACTTTATGTTCAGACTCCTTTTACCTGTCTCTTTAGTGCAAAGTTCATAAATCTCTGTCACAGCAAGAGTGTAAGTGCAGGTTTACTAAATCTGAGGCAGGCACTCCAGCATCCCAACTCATGAAATTTAAATCTTCTTTACAGGCAAAAATAATGGCTTTCATCATGTCCTTTAGGAACAGATTACATGCTAACACTCAACTGTGAGATTTCTTGTATTAAATTCCCTAATACTGGAAGCACTTTGGTCAAGAAGATAGCAGACTAGTCTTTTGTATCTTTGTGAAGATAAGTCGAATTTTAAAATATAAATAACTTAAAGACATTTGAATATATAATCTGCATATCATTCTAAATGTTACATTACTAAATACCCCTCAGGTAGGAGAGATTAAAAAGTCCTACTGAACTATTGCAATGAATATGACTTTTATTTATTATTAAATGGATATTAATGGACTAAAGAGTTGGTAAATACATTTTACATAAAAATCATTTAGTCCTAATAGGGCAAATGGAAAGATGACATGCTAATTTCTAACTTGAAAAATTCTTCCTTTCACATCTTAGCTGCTTCACTTCCTTTTATATTGATTTTGCGTTTCCAGACAATGAGATTATATTTTGAAGCATTCACACTGGAGAGCATAAGGACAAGGCTATAACAAAACAATTAGATTCATATAAATGAGTCTCTAAAGACTTGAGTAAAGCATTATTCTTTGCTCGGAAAATTATCAAATTTCTTCTTTCACCCATCCATCACATTAGGTGGTGTGAAACAGTTTTAAGAAAGCAGATACAATTTTAGTCCATCACACAAGAAATAATTCAGACTTTTGACGACCCTATGCTGAAACACCTTGTTAAGAAAGGAAAAAAGAAGTTTCAGTGATGTTGTCAAACAATTCTCAGACAACTCTGTCATGGAGTTGCTCCTGTTAACAAGAAAAGATAGACGAGGTAACATTAAACATAACAGTAACATTAATATGAATTACAAGACCAAGTACTCATGACAAACATTTGTGTCTGGGTTTTCCGTAATTCAGTACTCATGCACTTGAGCAATAGAAAATGCAGCCAGAATATAAACTGTACATTAGAACTCATCTGAAAAACATGATATCCTGAGCTCTTGCACACAAAAGTGGACCATGGGCAGACTGAAATATTTTTATACAAAACCTAGATTTGTCATTGAAGGCAGAAAATTTCTTGTAGCTCTGCTTCTTGTTGTTCTTTCCCAGACACATTGAGGGGCAAAGATGGGGTGGGGAGAGGAAGCTAAGAGTGAAATAGTAAAATTGAGGCTATTTCCTTGAAACAAAGCCTTTCATATAGATGAAATATCTGCTTCAAAACCAAAGGATTTCAGATAGACAGGGTGAACAGAGCATAAAGTGATGGCAGGAACAGGAGCCTGAATTACACCATTCCATATACTGGAAATGCCTTAAGGACAGTCCTGAAGAAGATGCCTCAGTGGAGTTTTTGGGGGTTTTTTTGCCAATATACAGCCATAGGTTTCTATACAAACAATCAAATGATAGTTTCAAAATCATTGACTTTTTTTTTCTCATTGGAGAATTTTGCTCTGGTCAAATAGGTTTTTGTGTTGTTTATTACAATAATAAATATATAGATTGAAAGGTATTCAGAGGACATAGAAATGGTAAGAAAGGATAGAGAAAATATACATTCCCTATATTTTCTTATGCCTTCTCTCGGGTGACTGGGTATGTTTATGGTGAGGAAACAATACATAAGAAATAGGATCTCAACAACTATAGCATCTGCCTGGACTCCTAAAAGGCAGAAGTGCAGTACAGAAGCTGAAAAACAGACATATAGTTGTACCAGAAATATCTACTGAAGCACAGTGCTGCTCCTCAGCTCCATGAAAAATTTATGTGAAAATTTCATCTCTAATTAAAAAGAGCTGACCAGGTGCCTGAAACTTTGTCTTGCACAGATACTTGGGACAAGTGCACTGAGATATATATCAGGTGTTTTCATATGTTTTTGAAAGTCCCAAATCAAATACTTCAAGGGAGATAGGTTGCAGAATACCTTGGGTTTGAGCCTTGTTATTGCCTAGGAATAAAATAGGTAGGAAGTTACATAATACTGGCAAGATCAAGGCAACCCAGGGCATGTGTAGAAGCAGAAATGCTGATGTTGGAGGTTATTTGATGCAAAAAGCCCAAGAGGTATTCATTGTTTTTAGACATTTATGGGACTGCTGAATAAGTAAATGGGGACTTGAGAAGCTGCAGTAGGACACCAGAATTCTGTGTGTAGGCTTTGTAGTATATTTTCATTCCAGCTTTCTAATTTTTCTTTCTGTATCTCCACTTCAATAACTGCAAAAGTAGGAGGGGTATGATTTGCACTCACTGATCAAAGAAACTTTGTGTGAGTAGGGCTCATTTATTATAATTACCTCTGCATCACCCTGCCATTTGGTCTCCTATCTAGGGAAATGTTGGCTGCTTAGCATCAATTTTTGCGTTAGTTTTCTGCTGAATCCCATCACCACCATTACACTGTGCAACAACTAGTTTTGATGTGTAAGCCAACATATGGCCATTAAACTATTGGCTTCAATTACAAACATAAGGACTCGGAAGTGTGACTTATTAGCATGAAATTATTAAGTTCCTCTTAGAAAATGTGGCCTCATCTTTTTAGTCAAATGAAAATGCACACAAAACTAGACTTAAAAGATTTCATTTTCTCAAATGATACCATTGTATTTCACATATTGCCATATTATGGGAACAGTTAAAAACCCTTCCTTTAATAAAAGTGTTATCAAATTTAGATTATTTGATCCTCACATTCCTGAGTCTCTCTTCCAGTAGATGTCATACCTTGGTTTGTTCTTTTTATTTTCTAAAAAAATAAAAAAATAAAAAAAATCACAGATTCTGAATCTTCTTAGGTATACAAGATGAAATTTCATGACAATATATATATAAAAAAAAAAAATTTTAGAAAGCCCCACTATTTATCTATAAACGTTACTCTAAGGAAAGGAAATTTAGAAGTATTTTGTCCCTGTGTTGTGGTGGAAACTCACCCAAAGTTTTTGAATTGCTTGCTTAAAGGTGATATACAAAGAATATTTTTTCCTGTAAGCCCTTGTCATTCTTTCTGTATTCTGTGTAATGAATCTTTCCTGTCAAGTTTACTATTTCCCCTTGGTATTCTCATTAACATTAGTCATTAAAACAAGATTGGGCAAAGTGCTGGAAAACCTACCCTGGGGAAAGACTTTATTTAGAAAGCACACACCATTCTACCAGACTAGCTTAAAATGCTGCAGTTATTTCCCTTCAAGCTTCAGTGTTTTGGATGATTAAAATAGATTTTTTCAGTATTTGGAGAAAACAACATATTTCAAAAATAATAGAGAAAGTTCCATAGTACTTCAGATAGACCTCGAAGCTCAATTCTAGATTCTTAAAATAATAGGGAATAGAATGGGAGGGACTAAAACATCATCTAACTCCTCTCTGTCTCCAAAACAGCATTAGCTGCGTTAACATATTTCTGGTAGATGCTGAACAATCTTCATATATCTTTGAAAATATTTTTTACCATCTCCCAGTAAATAAAAAAAATTGCAATCCAAAAATTAAATACCTTTCTCTATGTGAAATATTGGTTTTATTCTGACTTTTAGCAAGACCTAACTTCTTCCTCAGCTAATGCATCTAGGAAAAAAAACTGCCTGTTCCTTTTTCACAGGACACAATAAATACACATGATGAAGAACATACTAACAAAGATAGTTTGGTAGAAGAGTTAGAAGTTAGGAGCAACCTATCCTGGCACTCTGAAAAGGAAAATATATATATATATATATATATATATATATATATATATATATATATATATAAAAAATATATATATATTATATATTATATATATATATATAATATTTTTATTTTCTCATTTTCTAAGACAACATTTGCATAGATTTGGACTGAACAAACACTAAAAAAATGAGGTTTGGCATATATTTAACAGTAGAATGTATTTATGATAAGCTGATTCAAAATAAATTTGAAGCAGAAAAACCAGTTGTTTTGATACTAGCAAATTCTGAACACTTCACAAGCATTTCTGTCTCATAGCATGACATTTCCTTCTGTTAAAAAATGCTTCCCTGTATTAATAGTTTTCAATAATGTATCACTAAGAATAGAGAGTTGGTCATACATATGAATGGAAGATGTTTTGTATCAGAAAGAAAATTAAGTGTTGCTTACTTTGCCAGAAATAACTGCCTCTGCCTTCGCCTCTCCTCCTCAGAGGCAGATTTATTATTGCCATTATTCATTCCTGTATGTTGTCTTAGGGAACACTTTTATGTGGAAATGTCACTTACTTTCAGATGGCAGTAACTAGAATTGCTTTACAGTTTCATTAAAAGCCACCATTGCTGCTGGCTGCTCAGCAGACATCTCAGCTAGTAAGCTCTGATGTGCTCTTTACAGCCAAGTTGAGAGGCAGTTTTAACTTGTGCTTTCCACTTGCCCTATAAATAAAACACTTTTAAGAGCTAAATGGTCCTGTCTTCTCTTCTTCATTACCAGGCAATGAATACCTGTCATTTTCAGAGCACTGCAGAACTAAGGACCTTTCCCATCTCTTACATCTGTAAGCCCCAGCCTGACAGGCTGTGAGCCTGCACCATGCTCACTGAGGCTTGACGTGTCTCCAGCCCCTCAGGCCAGCCAGTCTGCTATGGGACACAAAGCACTTTTCCATTCTGCCACGCCACTGTAAAGCGTTATTTTTTGTCTGTGTTTTAAGGAAGAGGGATGACCAGACATACTTTTGACAGATAGCTTGTTACCTGATTGTTTCCATGCTAAAATTTATACTAAAATAGATAACATGATTGTTTGGGTTTCAGCCGCAATAAAAGTTTTCCTATTGGTTTATAATTGTCATTCTGGAGAGACAAAGACTGTTTGCCTATTTCCAGATGTAACCCAGTATTACACATTCAAGAGTTAGGTTAGACTTCAGCCCTAGCTCTACTCAAATAATTATTTTAGGCTATTAATTCATACACTATTGATTTACAGAAAAGGGTATTGACCAAGAGAGAAGAAGCCTTAAGGATTACCCAGTATTAATTCCCGTTAGAAATGAAATTGCATTCTTGATGGATTGATGTTTGGTATAATAGACAAATCAAACACTTCTATTTCTAGATGATGAGGGATGCAGGCGATAAGTCCTGTCAGGAAAATTACCTGAGCAAAAGGCAGACTTGCTAAACTCAATCAGTAAGTTCTTACTTTGATTCTTAAAAGCCTAAGAGTACATGCACACAAGGAAAACATAAGTCAGTGTGTTTTATTTGTTTGCTTGTTTATTTTCTTAATTTTATCACAATTACTTTAAATAGATTACCAAGGATTAAAAGGGGTGCAGAGCTCTGGGGTTCTTTTTTTCTCTCTATAAAGTTCTGTGAACACCATAAGCTATCAGCAATTTTATTTTGAAAATAAAAAAATCCCATATCCAGAAAAAAAATGTTTCCAGATAAAATGATGCAAGATGGAAACTTTTTGCAAGCTGTTTTTGCACCTGACTGAGATGAAATCAATTGAGCCTGTGAATCAGCAAACTCTTTCTATGCAGAGACATTGTATGACTTTGTTGGTCTCCTCTCCATCTGCTATCTGGTTAAAGGTCTACTTAGCAGCTCAAGTAGTACAAATAAAGAAGAAATTCAGAGTGTTAGCGAAAAACTTTAACAGTGGCATACAGCTTGCATTCAGTGTATATGAACCAGTGAACAAAATTGTTGCATGTGTTCATTATACCATAAATTTAATGTATTTGCTTTCTCAAGTTATATAAAGAGTATTGAGCCAGATACTGTGCAATGGAAGTGGTAAAGTAACATCAATCATTTTTCAATAAATATTATGCCATGTGTCATCCTGGTCTCCCAAAGTACATGTTAAATGGGATACAATGAGCAAAAAAATTAAAGTAACAGAGATGAGGACAGTGTTACTTATGAACCTTATGGAAAATAACAATATTAACAACCTCTTCTTACATATATTTCATAATATCATTCTTATTTCTCCTGTTTTATAAGTGGCTGACTTGAGCCACGAAACACTGAAGTGACAGTGGCTCAACAACATTTCATTAGGATGTGCATCCAACAGGAGTTTAGCAGCTAATTCCATTTTAGGTGACACGTTTGTACTGCATGATAATCAAAACTGAAAAGAGAACACTACTGGGGCAAAACCCAAGCAAGAACCTGAGCAAAATCCAGGACGGCTATAAAGGCCTTGGGGTTCAAGTGATTTCAAAACCCACAAGTGTCCTTCAGGTATGTAAACAACAAGCAGAAAGAGAAGGAAAATATTGGCCTGCTGTTAGGCAAAGCAAATTAATCATTGACAAGGAGAAGCACCTCTTTGGAAAGTGATCTGGAGTGGCCAAAATGCTCCTATGAGTGAACAGTGTGCTGCTGCATTAAAGCATTCCAATGCAATGCTGGGCTGTACCAACAAGGGCATCACCAGCAGAGATAGAGAAATCATTATCCAACTTATTCAGCACTTGTCAGGCCACACCAGGAATAACATGTTCACTTTTGGTCCTGTCTGTCCAAAAAAATAAAAAAATACGGCATTTTGTAAAGGGTCCAGAGAAGGATGTCAAAGATGACCAAAGGACTGGGAAGCCTGATGTGAGGAAAGGCTAAGAAAATTTGGTTTGTTCAGCCTTTAGAAAAGAAGGCCTAGGGTAGACCTTATCACTATGTACCACTATTTAAATGGTGACTACAAAGAGAATGGAGACCCCATTTTTACAAGGAGTCATGACGCTGCTCTCGGCCGCACCGGAGCTCCGGGCTAGCTCTACGGTGCCACTCTGGCACAGGCAGTTGCCATGAGTGGGGAACTGCAGGGGAAAGGCAATCCCACTGCAGAACCTTCAGAGCACCGAATCCTGCCGGGCTCTGCCAAATCAGGCATTGTGGGTAGCGGCAAAAGCATGGAGGAGACTCACTTGGCTGTACTTCCCAAGAACAGGTTTATTCAGGGGAGGGGATAAGCACAACAGTCTGGGCTGGGAGAAATCAGGACCAAAAAGAGCCCAGAGCACCTCTGTGCACTGGGTTTTATCTCAGGGGCGGGCACAGTCCAGGGTCCAATGGGAGCTCACGGAGAGAGGGGTAAGGGGAGGAGGTTACAATGTCAGGGACCAATGGGGATATAAAGAAGGAGGGAACATAACATAACAACCAATAATGTGTCGAGGAAGGGATGATATACATGGAAGCAGCTGGAAGGAGAGGTGGGGTTTACGATGATGGATGGGGAGATGGGACAGGGTAAAGGTGATTGATGGGGAACATTCAGGAAAACTGGGAGGGGTTTATATAACAGACAACTGGGGCTAAACCATTACAATCAACAGGGGGAAACAAGAATGTACTAACAAGTTTTAACAAATTCTTAACAAAATTAAATGAACGAACTACAACAGAGTCACATGGAACAGATGAGGAATAATGAGTTTGAGTTATACCTGGGGAGATTCTGATTAGACACAAGAGGACATTTTTCACAGTGAAAAAATCAGCCACAGGAATTATCTCGTCAGGGAAATGGAGGATCGATTCCCTAATGTGGGACAATTCTAAGGTCCGGATGGAAGGGTTATCTTTTCTAGAGCATGCTTTTGTCAGAAAAGTTTGGAGCAGGTGATTCTTGAGGCCCCTTCCCCACCTGGTATTCTATGATTCTGTGAAATAGCCTTTTGAGTCAGACTTGGTATTATTAATCACATGCTGTACATTGTCTTTCAAGGCAATTTTAAGCCTCAGTCATGTTTTCTGTGACTTTAAGACTATTTCTTTCTGCCAACCTATTTTTAATAAAAAATCCATCATTTTGGTAGGCTCCTTGACACGTCTCTGTGAGAATGCCTTTGACATCCCTTCTTAAGCTGAACTGTAGATATATTTTATTCATGTTGATTTCTTCTTACCTACATACGCATTTTAAAAACAGCTGGCCTCTTTCCATACCTTTTAGTGC
Source organism: Pseudopodoces humilis (assembly GCF_049639895.1). NCBI lineage: Eukaryota > Metazoa > Chordata > Aves > Passeriformes > Paridae > Pseudopodoces > Pseudopodoces humilis. The sequence goes on along the minus strand of NC_142200.1, from coordinate 81,032,870 downwards.
AGTTTCTTAGCACCAGCCATTTTTATAGTTGTATACAAGTTAAGGATTGTCTCTGTCCATTTGTGTTTGCATACTGCAGATGAAGATCACCTTACAGACAGAAATAAAAAATAAGCATGATTATCCTTGGCTTATTGGATACCTCTTTAAGTAAACAAAAATGTACATGAAATAACTGACCCATTTTTCTTCAAGCATTATCAGAGCAGACTAGGAACAGCTCGTTGTGAAACAGTGTTAACATAAAAGGATAATGAAGATGGATGAAGCACAAACTTTGATTTTGAAGCTATTCCACAGTGGTTAATAGTAAAGAAGAGGACTCCTGAGGTTCCCTTTAGATGCTTTTCCAAAGCCAATATACTCAGTAGATACCATTAAAAGGAAACAACTTTGATTGATACAGAAACCTAATAATGGTGCTTTCTGGTGATTATAGCTTAAAGTCATATGTCAAAATCAACAAATATCATATCTTCCATACAATCCAGCTATAAATCAGAAAGGATGTTTGACTGTAGAGAATCTAAACAACATAATGAGCCACAACATTTTTTTTAAATTTAAAATTGTAAGTGTGGATTTGCTAAAAGATTAACCACATGATGAAACTCAAGTGTTTGTATCCATAATACTGAAATCTGGAAATTGAAATTTTAGCAATGGAGCTTCTCTGCCATGTTACATCTACCCCTTATGATATGCCAGCAAAAAAAAAAATAAAAAATTTAGGAATATCCTCCTATTCCACATATATCATTTTTACCTCTGGAAAAAAAAAAAAAAGAAAAGCTAGAGCATGCCTTAAATCATAAGGAAAATAAGATCCCTTGGCAAATTTTGTAATAATAATAATAATAATAATAATAATAATAATAATAAACAACTTTTCATTTATTCTACATAATATATGAAATTTTGATATTAGTTGGCACCAACAAATGTGATAGAGGAATGCAGTTAATATGAGACATCTTGCCCCAATTTTTAAGGAACTGTCTTTAGTATTCCTGTGTAAATTCCTGTGTGTATAAAATTAAAGACAGTCTATGTATAACTTATGAGAAAGATCACACAGTTTCATGAGAAATCATTTCACTCTTATTTTTGGAGTGAAATGTTTATTGTTTTTATAATTCCAAAAGATATGTTGTTAAACATACCTCTGATTTTTTAACTATAGTCATTAAAATTCAACCATGTAGAAGACTTTTAGTCTATAATTATCCAGATAGAAAATATTAAGAGTCAAGAAAACAATCTGAATGTCTGTTCCCTGAGTTAGATGAGCTGTGTAGTAGTACTGGGGAAAAAAGTACCTTTATCCTTCACAGTGCTGGTCAAAGAACCAAGTCTTTAAACGTGATATGCATGATGACCTAAATCAAAGAAAGTGGGTACAGAAAGCTGCTATCGCTACTACATTGCTTAACAATTCCAAGACTAGCAAAAAAAAATATCATAAAAAGGCAAAAGTTACAACCTTTCATATTTAATTTTTAAAACTCCAGTTGAAGCGGAAATGTTCCCATAGCTATAGGGCTGAGTTTGTTTGACTTTGTTCCCCAGCATTTGATAATTTATTTTGTATTAAAATATCAACAAGGAAGATAGGAAGATTGCTTTTATTTAGAAGTAGACCACATGAGAGAAAGAAGGAACAAGACTTGTACAAAAAGCTATGCAGCAAATTTCTCACTGTTAAAAGATTTTAGGAATGGAGAGTGTTAGTGATCATGTTCAACAGAATTTCCATGTTAGCAGTGAAAAGTCTTAGTAAGTAGCTTAAACAGCAATCTAACTTAAATTTCTGGTAACAGCTGACTGACAGTGGTCACTTCTGCCTACAGGACTAAGCAAACTTTTTATACTCTTCTTAGATTAAAGAAAGAAAGAAAACAAAAACAATACCAAAAAAACCCAAACCAAAAGACCAGAAAAGTCAATCTGAGATGTTTAAGTAGAAATAATTGACATGAATACTTCAGCCCCATTTCTGTTAAAAATAAATCATGATAATTTTCCTTTAGAAGGTTTGATTTTAGTTTTTGTGGTACTGTAAGGGTATTGTTTATTATTACGAGTTCCTATAACTAATACAGAAATTTGTTTCATAGTGTGTTTCTTTTTTTTTTTTTTTTTAAATCAAGGAATCCTCTGTTCCATTTCTACTGAAATGAATCCTCAAAACAGGCCCAATTCACACCCTGCCAATTAAGAATCAAATTAAGAAAGGACATAGTGGTTATGTGAATATAGAGCAAGAGAAATGATTTGTAGTGCTTTCCTCACAAATTTACCTCTCTAAGCTCTAGGAAGAGATTGATATCTGACCAGTTGACATTCCAGGGATGAGAGGTTGCCCTGGATGCCGGGCAGCGTTTTTCCCTCCCTTGCCCAGGCTTTCTCTGGGACTCCCACCCACCCACCCCTGGCTGAGGGGATCAGCCATACCCAGCCCCAGCACTGCCGACACTGCTGGGGCAACTTGGCCTGTACAGGTGCAAAAGCACAAAATAGAGATATTTATTGCCCTATTCCATAGGAGACAGGTATTTTTATAGAGGGGTAGACAAAATTTTCCTATATGTAGATTCCCAGAAGAAGAAACAGCTTGGACCTATTGAAAAAAACATCAGTAAACAAATTTGCTGCATTCAGAATTGCAAAGCTATACTTAGCTCTTCTTTCTTTTAAAGGTAATAATTTTCTTGTTATTTATTACTCTTATTTCATTATATTATGGTATTTTCTCTGTAAAATAACAAAGGCAATGAGGAGACGAGGTGAAAGAGGAAATCAATAAAGAGGCTTATCACAAAATCTGTAAATAAAACAAAGTTGTGGGGAAAATATCCCTGCTTGCAGAGCAAACGGATGCAGCCAGAAACAAAAACAATAGATTTATTAGGATCAACAATACTACTGCCTGCAATCAATATGCAAATGCAATTTCTATGCTCAAACAGAAATACTGTGTGGAGCAGAATACTTATGAATTCACATGATTAGGCACAGCACACGAAAAGCTGACCACTTCCATCACAGGGATGTTATGAAATGGCAGCAGGATACATGCAGGATCCATGTTTGTCTCTTAAATCCAGAACATTATTCACATAAAATTATGCTGAAATTTTAAGAAGTTAGACTCTGACATTCAAACACCATTACTGACACTCACCTCAAAATTAATTTTATCATCTTCCAAGCCATTTGATTCTAATGCAGTAATATAGTTTTTTATTTTCTTCCTTTTTTTTTCTTCTTCTTCTTTTCTCTGGTGGTTTATTATTGTCAGTATTCATAGAGGCTGAACTTTGCTCTGTGGATATGGGGCCTAAAAGTTTCCATTAACAATTAAAGAAAAAACAAAATTAAAAAAGGCTATTATTCCACATCACAGTATTTGGGAATTTAAGATAGGTGTAGAACATCATGATGCTTCTAGAAGTACTGTGAGGGTTGAAAGCTTAATATCTTTGAACTGACTTAAATAATACACTTACTAAAGGAAAATATTTCTGTCAGTTGCAACATAGGATCTAAAATGTCATGTCATATCAGTGATACCCACTTCACCTTCTGTTTTCACAAAGCATTTTGCTCAGGCTTAAGCTGGTGTTTCATATGAAACACACAAAATTATTTTTTATCTATCTGGCACTGACAAGAGACCATTCAACCTAAGATGTCCCGAGCAGAAATTACAGGGTAGAAAACAAATAGAGCGTTTAGAATATTTTGTTTTCTCTGGGAACTATAGAAAACCTGCCTGAAACTGAAGGTTGTCTTCAGATTTTTGTAAACTCACTCGATTCAGACAATTTAATCACCTGATGAACACTTGCCAAGCCAGGAAAATACATTTGATATTCCTTTCGTGATGTCTTTGACAGTGCAATCACTTTTTCCCTTATACCAAGACAGCCCATTGCTCTCTGGGATATTAGGGTCTTCTTCAGTTCTGCATTCATTCCTCTCTGCTTTCTGATGTGTTTACAATTTTACTGTTGTGTAAATGTTATCTTGAAACCCATTCAAGCAGAAAGCACAGAACACAAAGCCTGTAATAATACCATGGCACTATAACCTTACAATTCCCATAACCATACCTAAGTAGTTCCCTCAACCAAAGGAAAGAATTGTAAAGAAACAAGAACACAAGAAGGATTTATTCATTAAAAATAATGTGTTAAATTTTTATTGAAAGACAGTGTAAGAAATAGAGAAATATAATCTTCTTCCTTAAAAAAAAAAAAGAAAACAGCTATAAGTTTCTAATTCCAAAGAGTTCCATTAAGAAAGTCAGTTTATTGCTCTGTTCTCAACAATGGCATTAATTATAGCACACCTTAAATGTTCCATTAACATCGGACCAGGAACTTAGTACTTCCAAAGTATAAATATAATTAAGAAGCATCTAGTTTATGTTTATAACACAGCTATAAATAATGCTTCATAAAAAATGTGGTAGTTTGACAAAAACCCACCACAAAAAATTATAGCAATATTTTATTTTTTCTAGTTATCTAAATACCTGCTTAGAAAACATACACAGAAAACAAATATGATCATCTAGTGTAATTTTCATACCTCTTTCTGACATTTTCTATATTATGCCTTACTTTTATTTTGGCTAAAGCAGATCACAATATTTAACAAAAAAATATCAAAAATCTTTGGGAAAAACAGGAGAAATGTGTGTGTTTTGGAGAGCATTTTCATTGCCAGTTGTCACAGGCCAATTAAAGTGTTTGTATGTGGATTATTATTCTTGTAACCATTAGGTCACAGCTGTTCAATAGGTATTCAGTTTCTGTGTTTCTGAGGTGAAAAGGTAGGTGAGTATGGCCAGACAGTTTCCCTGAATTTTTTTGACTGATGTATGAATATAAATGAATCACCAGATATCCCAGAGAATAGACTGTCTCTCCATCCCTGCTATGATTTATAAAAAAAAATAAAAGTGATATCGGGAGGAAAGCAAGCAGAAATTTTAAATAACAATGTTTAGCTCTGGAAAAAAAGATTTAGCCATTGAAATCTATAAATTACATCAAATAAAATACAGATTTTCTATCCACAATTCTTTCTATTTCTAGCCCTAAATTGTGAGCTCTCATAATTAGTAATTTTTGGTGTTATATTACAAGAACATAACAGAACAGAACTGCATTTTCAACCTGTCAAAGCTGCAGAATTTTATTGTAGCTCAAAGAAATAAGGAGACTTGCATTGCAATTAGAGCTACAAAGGTTCTCACTTTTTAAGACCGAGTGTCTTTGCTGAATGTAAAACCCCGTACAGTTGACCTGGTAGCCTGTGAATGTATTCAGGACACATTGACTGGGCTGTCTGGCTTGGAGGCAGAGTTCAGTGGTGACCCTGTCTTCCCTCATGCCCTCCTACTGACTATAAGAGGCTAAATGATTTTTATGACATTGACCCAACAGCTCCACTCTTCAGGCACACAAAATAACCAATGATCAGGGCACATTTCTGGGAATAGGATCTAAGTTACAGCTGTTCTGGTTTTAAGAGTTAGACAGTTTCAAATTGTGCATTTTACTTCTATCAGGTTGTTAGAATTTCAGATCCCGTATTCTGGACTGTGAGCTAATTGTTTCTTAAATCTATGGTGAGTTTAGGTGTTGATAATTTTTATTGTAATTTGATCAATCATATAACAAGATAAAGAATAAAGGATCTATGGCACTAGGTATGAAAAGGACAAAAAACAAAATCAATCCTTTATTTCTCTATTTCCCTAATGAACATTTTACAGCAATGACTGTACTATGTGATGAAAATTTACACCGCAGCACCCTGAGAGAAAAGGGGATTAAAATATTTAAAATATTTGTACTCATTCATAGAGTTAAACCATAAAATCAGAGCTACCTTAATGAATAACGTGTAAACTCACCTGCTTTTGTATAACAAACAGGAAAACTTTGTTTGATTACCTAGGTTCCTGAATTACATCACAGATTAAAACCATTACAAAAGCATCAGCAGATTTGTGCTGCCTCACCCTAGGATTACACACATCTGTTCTGTGGCAATTTTCTTCCTTCTATCTCAGTAGCCACCAGAAACTAATGTATACAGACTTGTACTACCCCTAACTTTTCTTTACACTTTATTATAAACTGCAACACTGATCTGTGCTTGTCCAAGAACTTAAATCCTACCTTAACCTAAAGACTTGGAATGCATGCTTCTCTTGAGGTGTTTCCATGGTGCATGTGTTATTACTTCTTGCTGCAGTACAAGGAACTCTAAATTTCACTATTTTTCCATTTTCTTTTTCCTTTTTTTTTTTAACATGGAATTAAATAATGCTTTAGAATAAATAAGTTAGAGTTCATGTTTGTAAACATTTCTATGTTTTATGACCATGCATGTTTCATGATCTCAACTAGGCAGCTGTTCCCAAAATACCTGAATGTCTACAAGGTAAAAGACTGGTTTGGAGGGACAAGGCACTGTGTCACATTGCTGCTCTGTGAGGACAAGGAACAGTAAGTCTTCTACCTGCCAGCTTGTTTTCAAAGTGAAATCCCCCTGGGAAAGAGGCTAGTGGGGGACATCCCCTATTGCCACAGGAGGCATGCACTTAATTCAGCATCATACATTCATCTGCTGAAAATATGCACAAGAGGGCGGGTGAAAAAACGCAGGGTCTAGTGAACTTGTAGTTTTGGACGGAGATGTCAGAGATTTTCACCTCCTTATGATCCTCTTAATATAGCATATTCTAGGTTTATATCTGAGTTAATTTCTTAGGATTCAACTCAATTACTTTTATCCATCCATGTCTTGTAAAATTCACTACAATTAGTACCAGCATATGTGGCAATCTTCATTACTGCCAAACATGTAAATTACCTGATAATCTGAAAATAAGTGAATGGTGTCCTATAATAAAAAAATGAACTTTCCAAAATAAGAAGATTTGACAATAGTTCTCCAACTTCTCGTTCTTCACAAGAGCATTCAGATGTTAGTAAAATTGCTTTCATTATAGCGTTTATTCCAGCCAACTCAAGCATTCTGAATTTTCTGAAAGAAACCTTCTCTTTTTATTATTTTATTTTCAGACTAAGGAAAATATTATGTACAAAATTACCATAGTAATTGGCACAAAATTATCTAGGTCCTTTAGGAGTCTCAGTTTCCACTGACTTTGGGGAAAGAATGTAGATACTTTTGAAAACACTGACTGAAATAGTTTTTCCAAAGTCACACAGGACATCAGAACTAAGGCCTCTGGAGTGTTGGCACAATATCTTAGCAAGAAGACCATCACATCACTACAAGAACAATCATAATTGTGAACAGATTAAAATTCAATTAAATGCAAAATAAAGATTTTACAAAGAAATTTAATTGCAATCAAGTCTACAACATTTTTCTCCTACAATAATAAATTGAGAAATATGTCACATGTTTGTATAGGAGTGGAATCTCCCCTTTTAACAGAACATGTTATCATTGTCAGATATGTACTTTGGCCAAAACTGTTGAAGGATTTATGTAAAGTAACAAAAAAGACAAAAAGTATGTAATGTTTATCTGTTTATTAACTCACTATGTCAAGGAGAAAGACAGTGATAATGATGAATTATCTACTCATAATATTATTCTGCAGGTTCAAGAGAAGGAAGACTGAAGCATCAGAAAATTTGCACTCCGAAATCCAGTTAAAATGTTATTAAAAAATAAGACAAAAGCTTTTAAATGATAGATGACTCCCTTCTGAGGGGAGCTGACGGCCCTGTATGCCAACCAGGTCCATCCCAGAGGGAACTAAGAGATATTAATAGGAAACTTCCTGGACTAATTTGGCTCTATGATTATTACCCAGTTCTGGTTCCCCAGGTCAGCAGTGACAATGTTGAGAAGTCCTAGGACAATCAAAAAGAACTTTAGGGCACTGTGACAACTTGTTGAAGGGACAGGAGCAGCAGAGGTGGTGTGTTTCTTCAATCCTTTCAGTAGCAGGGAGGAATGATGAAAGAAGCAGAAGATCCCACCTGAGGAAGATGTGACTTGAAGACTGGTGTTATTGATGGAATTTTGGCTTTTTAAATCATGGGGTGGTTTGTATGTCACCAGGCCTGCTGTATAAACAGACAGGGTTCACCTGTATAAAGGGGGAAAATAATTCTATTCCATGAATTGGCAGGGTGATTGAGAAGACTTTAAACTAGGTTTGAAAGAGGAAGGAGATAAGACCAGTCTCATGAAAATGGGTGGCATTTCAGTGTTGGGGGTGAAATTGGCAGTCCAGCTGAAGTGCATGTACACTAATGTAGCCAGCATGGTCAACAAACAGGAGGAGCTGTAAGCCATGGTACAGAAGGAAAGCTATGACACAGTAGCCATCACACAAACATGGTGGGATGACTCACATGACTGGGGTGCTGCAGTGGATGGTCACAAGCTCGTCAGAATAGAGAGGTGAGGAAGGAGAGGCAGTGAGGTGGCTCTTTACATTGCAGAGTAGTTTGAAGGAGCTCAATGATTATGAAAATAAGGTTGAGTGACAATGGAAAAGAATCAGAGGGAGGGCCATCAAGGCAGCATCCTGGTAGCAGTCTGTCACAGACCACCCAAGAAGGATGAAGAAGATGAAATATTCCACACACTAGGAGTGACTGGCTGCAGTTTCACAGTTGCCAGCCCTTGCTCTTGTGGGAGAATTTTACTTGCTGGATCAATGGGAAACTCAACACAGCTGAGATGACGCAGTTCTAGGTGGTTCCTGGAGTGTGTGGAGCTTCCTGACATGGCTGGTAAGTGACCCTGCTGGGGGCAGTGCCCTGCTAGATCAGGTTGAAAACAGAGAAGGGCTGGTGGGAGATGAGGTGGTAAAAGTCTGTCTTGGCCACCAAGAAATGGCAGAGTTTTTAATCCTTGGTGAAGTAAGGAAGAGGGTCAACAAAACTTCTGCCTTGGACTTCTGGTGGATGAACTTTGGCCTGGTCAGGACACTGGTTCAGAAAGCCCCTTGGGAAATAATTCCTAATAATAGAAGGATCTAGCAAGACTGGGCACACATAAAGAGGGAAATCTTAAAGGTGTAGGAACAGGCTGTCCCTGTGTGCCAAAAGATGAGCCTACAGGGAAGAAAACTGACCTGGCTGAACAGGGAGCTTTTGTTGGAACTCAGGGGAAAAAAAAGAGTTTATGACTTTTGAAAAAAGTGACAGGCAGTGCAAGAAGATAAGGGTGTCTTTAGGTCATGTAGAGAGGAATATAGAAAAGCTTAAAATTCAGCTAGAATTCCAGCTGGCCACTGCTGTGAAAGATAATCATAAGTGTCTTTATAAATACATCAACAAGAAAAGGAGGGTCAAGAAATGTCACCATCCTTTATTGGATGATGGGGGGAACCTTGTCACTAAAGATGAGGAAAAGGTTGAAGGTCCTTAATGTCATCTTTACCTCCCTCTTCAACAGAAAGGCCAGTTTTCCTCCAGGCAACCAGACACCTGAGCTCGTAGACAGGGACAGGGAGCAGAACTGAACCCCTGCAATCCAAGAGGAAGTAGTTGGTGATCTCGGATCTGGGATCTGGGATCCCAGATCACCAAGTGAGAGATCCCTTAGACACTCACAAGTCTGTGGGACTGGATGTGGTTCATCTTGTGATACTGACAGCTGATGAAAGAGCTCTTCAAGCCAATCTCTATCATTTATCATCAGTCCTGGCTAACCAGGGAGGACTGAGAAGACTGGAGGCTGACTGATGTGATGCCATCACATGATGTGATGCTTCCTACAGGAAGGGCTGGAAGTGGGTTCTGAAGAACTACAGGCCTAAAAGATTGTCCTCAGTGCCCAGACAGGTTATGAGCAGATTATCTTTAGAATGATCATGTGGCAAGTTCAGGATAACCCAGAGATCAAGTCCAGCTGCCATGGATTTAGAAAATTAATTCCTATTTGACCAACCTTATCTCCTTTTATGATCAAGTGACCCAGCTAGATAGATTATGAGAGTGTTTATTAGTTTAGCAGTTTAACTTTGCTTTAAAATGTTCTCCCTAACAAGAATTTTATTACAACACAAAAACTTATTATTTGAATCATTCTGGGAAGAAAACAAAAAGAAATATTAAAAGAACATAAAGAAAAAGAGAGAATTAGGGCAAGCAGAAGGGATGGAAACATAAAAAATGCATAAAGACGTTTTAAATGTTGCTCATCACATTCAAATTAGTGCCCATTAACTAAGCAGGGACATTCACACAATCAGTCTTTCCTACAGTGAAATGGGATAAGATGGTGTTTTCTGGCCTTAAGAAAATCATTATTGTTATCCTTTTTTTTCAATTATATTCAAATTCAAGCAGCTGGCTTTGTTGAGGGAAACAGGAAACAAATTCAGAGCTGAGAAAAAATACTTGTAGAACTCATAATTTTCATATGAACACTTTTATAGGATTTCTTCTAAACTGAAAAGATAAATTGCAGAAGTAAGAAAGGCAAATTAGCAGTTTTGAATTGTAGTGTTTTGCAAAATTCTCAGGGACAACTTGAAGGGGAAACTGAATTAAAAAAACATTTAGCAGAACACCTGGGGTCCTCTAAATGGACATAAATCCACTGGCTATTTCCAGCTTGGAGTCTTAAGCCACTCTAATATCTGTTGATTTTTTATTTTTATTTCTTGTAATCATTTTTCATTATATCCATTAAACAAAAAATTGTGTTTATTCTTTTTGTTTGCTTATTTCTAATCTGATTTCAGTCTGCTAAAAAATAAAAAAATAATATTCTATCAGTCTGATTTTTATAATGAAACTAATAATAAAATTATTTATTAGACTTTTGACTGACTTGTGTTCTTGCTCAACTCACATAAACTGAAATAAATAAACTCTGAAAAAGGATGAATATATGTTCCAGAATTTGGCTTCCAGTACAGGACTTTTTTTGATAATGTTACTTCAAACTGATGTAGACAAACTGTTAAATAATTTTACTGATTGTGAAAAAATACATATCCCTTTAAGAAAATCACCTTTTAAGTGGTAAATTACTAAATCCACTGGTCTGGAACAATCATATTTTAATCATTGTACAAAAAGTTTGCCTTGTCAGGTCTGAAAAATGTTGTCACCATGGAGTTTCTCCATGATACTTTGCCTTGGAATTTTATTGCTTGAGAAATAATGCTTTATATAATCACTTAAAATTATTTATTATCTTGTAGAGGATAAGTCTTCTGTGGAAAATTGCTTCTTGCTCAAAACACATGTATTCCTTTTGTGCATGTGAAGTTATGTGCACTTTTTTTAACTGTATTTTATTTCTCATCATTGCACAGTGAACACAATTCACTTTCCACCTAAAGTTATGTTTTATGTGGTAGAGGATAAAAATAGATTTGCTAGATTCATCGGTCCTATCACATAGATTTAGAAATAGTATTGTAGAAGACAGCAGCTTTAAACATACATGGTTAACACAAAAGTTGGATTCACAACTAACATTCTATTGTGATGGTGCATTGCATGAAAAAAATATAACCAGTTGAGAAGATATTTTTCCATTTTAAAGCAATCTTAGCTTCCAGTAACATTTTTAGTTAGGTCCATCTTTCCAAAGTTGGCCTGTAATTATGGGGTTTTTTGTTGTTTTTTTTTTAATATTCTTACACATTGGCCCTTCAAACTAAAAAAAAACCCAACAAAATAGAGTCACCTCTGGCCCCCACCCCCCACCCCCCAGATAAAACAAACACCCCTGAAATATCCTAATTTTTTTTTTCATTTTTTGAATTGGTTCATTCCTATAAATATTTTATGTTTCAGTGACCTGTTACATTCTGACATTCTCATATTTTAAATGTGTGATATTTAATCATTTTTAATGTGTGATAAATACAGATATTTAATATCTGAATGAAAACCTGCATATACAGATTAAATAAACAGAGGCACTTCCTGCTCAAAACTAATTTTATTTTATCATGTAACACTGAAATATGTTGATATAGTATAGATTGAAACTGATTGAATGCAGGTCAAATAAAGGTGCAACACAAAATATGCTCAAAAATGTTCATTGATTCTATATTATACACAGACCAAAAATAAAATCTGTATCTGTGAGCTCATCAAAGCTATTCAGTCTACGAAAAGGTATTAGCAAAAACCCTTTCTTGCTTTCAAGGTAATTAACCAAGTAATGATACCAATCAACATGTATTTTGGACTAAACACTTACTTGAGCACACAGACACAAGTTTGAGTTGGGCTACCTGGGTCGCAGATTACAAACACAGGCAAAACCACCTTCAGTCAGTTCTGTCACAGCTGTTGTCACATTAGATGAAACATCCAGGGAGGAGGAAGGGAAGAGGGTTATGAGATTTCCATTTAAGGTTTCCAAGCAGTAGATTGAACCAAATGACCTGATAGCTATGGTCCTGCTTTCTGGTTTGTATGTATACAAAGACAGACTTTTACACACAGACAGAAACCAGGGAACATAAGGGAAAGAAAATAGAAAAATCTGATTTTGGAGGGAAGAAGATTTGTTACCAGTCAGAACCAGCAGATGTTATGATGGCTTAAGACAAATCTATTTCTTCAAAATTCTCCCTGACTCACTTTTATCCCCTTTTTTTTTTCCATATATATGTATCAGGAGAACCAAGTTTGCATCCTTCATACTTCTGGTAGTGACAATTCAATTTGTTTTTAATGAAAAACACATCTTGAGACTGATCTGACTTACATACAGTCTTAACTCATCCTTGGAATAGGTAAGGAGCAAAAGGAGCCTGCTTGGCTCTTTTGAGTCTAGAATAATTGATTCAGCTGGGAGGAAGAAATAGTTCACATACTTGGATTTGACAACTCTTTATCAGTCCTACCCACTGATATTAGGAAAGTTTTAAATTATTTATCAGCGAAAAAGATATCTTGTCTCTGGGTTTCATGCCTTTCCTTGGCTTGTGACTTGTGTAAAACAACCTGTGCACTGTCTCCTTTTGAAGACTCCAAGTAGAGATTCAATAGAGCATTAAGTGTTTATGTTTGTATCATCTCTGTTTTGAGAGGATTCCTTCCTCCACACAGGGAATGTCAAAGAGTCTAATTTTGAAAAGAAGAAGGCAGAAAATGATAGAAACCCTTCCTTATTGCAAAGCAGTGACTTTATCAATGACTCAAATACACTCTCAATGGTCTTTAATTTTTTTTATTTTTCCTTGGTCACTGGGAGCCTCACACCCTTCTCCACAAACAAAATGTCAGTGTCTGCTTCTCTGATTGTCTGTTGAGCAGTTGAATGATAACAATTCATCTGACTGTCTGTGTGGATTCAAAGTTAGGATTGTAATGCAGCAATCATCTGCATGGAGTCAATTATTTTATTATTCTACTCAAGAAAGCTGATAATGGAACCATTTTTTATTTATGTATTTTGAGCAGGACATTTTAGGTTAAGTATCAAAGAAAGATGCCACTGTTAATATTAACCAGAGGCATTTTTATTTTATTAAGTTTTTTGAATTATATTTGCTAGTTCTAATTAGCTGCTTTTATCGTCATAATTTTTAAGGATTTCTATTAGTTCAGGGAGGGAATTTAATTAGAATATGACATTATTTGATACTGCAGGGAGACTTTAGATTCAGTAGTTAAAATTAAATAACGTAGCCCTAGCCTTTGCAATGTTTTTCAAATTATTTAATTAGCCAATTGCAGCTTATTTAAGATGTACATGTTATTTACCTTGAGACATAATTCCCATTGTGATTTGGTTCATCTGATAGGTTCCACGTTTGTTCAGACAGTATTTGGACTTTTTGTTTTGGCAATCTTCACTGTTGTTAAATAGGCTTAATAATCTAAATAAAAGATCCTACAATGCCATTGGTTTTGTGTATATCCCTGTACTCAAGATTAAATTCAAAATTTCATATGGTTTCCATGAGCATTCTTACTACACTGCAGTAAAACTTATCTGTTATCTACCCAACTTGTTTTATTTTCAATCCATTTGTTCTTAAGAGAAATTTCCAAGATCACAGAGTGTCTTGGTTTGAAAAAGCAACCCAAGACATAGAGAAAATAAATAAAAAGAATATTTGGGATTCTACAGTCTTACTTCAGTGAACAATTTAGTGAAAAGCCCTTAATCACAAAAACATGTCTATATTTTTCCTAAAGCATTCAAATATAGCTCAGTTAAGTAACAAAAGGCAGAAGAAAAGCCAGGAAAAAAAAAAAAGGGCAGAAGCCTTTACTTGCTTTATACAGATAGCAAGAGACCACAGTTTTTCACCCTCTGAGCACTCAGAGAATGCACATGTCACCGAGTCCTTATGATAGTTATTCTTTTGTCCTGAAAGGTGTATGAATATAGTGCTTCGTTGTAGAGAGAATGTTGTATTGCTTTCCAGTTTCTTTAGGAATAACACTTCACTCAAGCATGGTTATAGTATTCCTGCAATTCAAAAAAACCATGATGGCCTTTCACAGTAGGCTGAGACCTTGTCCTATGGTTAAATGAGCAACATAACTTGAGAGAGAAGGCAAGCAACTCTCTCTCTCCCTGCTCACAAAAGTCTTTCTTGCTGAAAGAGTGAGTGAAAGCTGCAGTTCCTGAACGCTGCTGCTGAAGGTGGGCAGTGGGGCATGCAGCCTTAATTTCTCTCAACCTACAGTGAGGAACTGCAGCCTGAGGGTGCCACCTCATGTTATTTATGTTAGCCTAACTTGCAATTTGGTGATAACCAAAAAGCGGGATCCCACAGCCACCTCTGGCTTAAAAATTACAATGCTGAGTGCTCTTTACATACTAACTGTTCCTCATCCAACCTAGGAAAATTTGTCACCTCAGTGAGCTGTGGGGCTGTCTCTGTATGCCATGCTCCTAACACCAGATGATGTCTGGCACCCATCCACGGGGCGATGTCCCAGCCTGGCTGGACCTGTCCCCAGGGAGGAGCCTGATGCCTGGGCAAGGCCTGGTATGTACTTAGAAAAATCTCTTTACTGTGAAAAGATTTCAGAATGCTTACAAGGCTTTTTTGAAATTTCAACCAGTGCAGATGAAAGAGAGGTAAAGGGAGATAATGAAAATAGGGATTCAACAGATCTGAAAAGAATACATGCGAAAATTATAAAATGAAAGAAAAAACTAGGTTTATGAATAGTGCTACTAAAGTAGAAAACAAGGAATTCCTTAGAAAATTTGTGCTTTGGGCAGTACCCTAAAGAACATTAAATCAAAATTAATTTTAAAATGTAGGCTATAGTTATAACACTGAGCCAAGGTTTCTCATTGTTTGGAGGTTTGATGTAATAATGAGATAATTCTCATATTTTCAGCCTTTGAGCAAAAGGAATCTTTTGGTTTTAATTTCTCAGGCCACTCCATTTTGGTGAAAGAAACAAATTACTACAACCTTCTTGTCTGTAAAATGCAGCTCAAGAGCTCATCATCCACCTCCTTTACAGAAACATGCCATAAAAATTACAGGGTGCAAAATGTTAGTAATGTCAGCACAAAGTCTGGAGTTTCCCAGGCAAGTTTCTTTAAGCACTCCAATTATGTGAATATTCAATATTGTTTATTGCCGAGGTAAATCAGAGAGAAACATTTTCTTCCACACCTTTCAATCTGCAATTGCATTAACCTGCAGTGATATTTGCACTGACCTGTAAGAGCATCCAATATGCAATGCAGCTGTCTTTGTCTCCCTGCACGTGCTAACAGCCCAGAGAAACCACGACATACAGCTGAAGCTGTACATCTGGCACTTCACTGACCTGAATGGCAGGTTTGTGTGCCTGACACACCCCAGAATCACACTAGGATTTCTGAAAAACTTTCTTTTTTATTTTTTCTAACTAGGTACAGGAATAAAGAAGAAAAACAGTGAGGAGACGAGCTTGAAGACCATACTCTAACTTGCTCTTTATCATGAAGATCTGAAGCAAATAATTTACAGGGTTTTCCCCAGATACAGTGTTGCAAAGTGCCTTATCCTTGGGGCTGTGCTAAGGCTGCAGTCATACTGACTACAAAGCTTTTGCCCTTACGACATTCTCAGATGGGGGAATGCCTCTCTCATGAGGTAAGATGCAGGAGATTTTTGTTGGAGGGCTCTGGAATAGATGGATTGGCTTGCAACAGGAGAGCACACTAGCTACATTTCGTGGAGGTAGGATGTGCTTCAGTGATTTTCTTTAAATTGAGTGCCTTTCTTAAAGTTAAGTCAAAAGAATGAGGTTCTTCTACATTTAAAAAAATAATAATAATTACATTAACGTGGCTGATCATATGATGACCAAATACTGACTGCATGTAAATACACATGCACAACATATATGTGGGATATGTTTTCTTCAAGCCTGTACTGCACAATGCTTCACAGCTGGTGGCAACAGAACAAAGTACCTTTTTACTTTTATTTTTTTTACTTATTTTTTTTACTTTTTTTTTTCAGGTGAAATGCAAGCTGGAGCTTCTCTAGAATGGAGTAAATACATCCATAAGAAAATTCCTGAGTTGACTGCAGATTGACTTATGCTCTGCAGAAAAGCACTGGTTTACTTACAGAAGGAAATTGAGAATTTCCTTATTTCTTTCAGCTTTCACTGAAAGTGCTCTGAAAAATATCATTGTAGAAAAACTAAGTGACAAGTTTCCCTGCTGGTATAAATGAATGAACTCAGGTTTTGTGTGTATTAATAACCTCTGTTTTATTTTACTGAGTTTTTAAAAAGTAAAACGAACATTTATGAACCCACCAAGAAAGGGAAATGTAGAAGGAAGTTACATTATACATTATGAATAACTGCAACTTGGAGGGGTTAATGATTTAGAACTAGATCTAATAGTCTGTATAAATGCCTACACAGAGAAGGAAATTTTTCATGATTTGTAAGAAATTAGATATGCAGTAAAATGAATTGTACATTAATTTAAACACCTGCCTTTGACATACTTCTGAGATCGATGTTCTGCTTACTGGCCTTTCCAAACTTCTTCACAAAGGTAGAACTCAGGTAAAATCATTTCAAGCAGAAATCATTTACCACAAGAGCTCAGTAAAACATCTTAACAACATAACTTGCTTTACAAAAAATTCTGCATAAAAAAAAATCTATGACATTTGGAGTGGTGGACCACATTATGCAGAAAATAACTTCTATGAACTGATCTTTTTTCTTATTCAGGCCATGAGGAATTTGCTTCTTATTTGCAATTCTGTAGGATTATTACAGCAATGACACCAGTTGCAAATGTGGAACAGTAATCTGAGGAGAACAGTCCTGCAGAATGTCAGGTTAGTCCATTTCTCTCATGTGGGTTGCTCATTGACCTTCTCTCCAAACTCCAAGCCAACTGGCGCTCAAATTTTGATCCAAGGTCTTTGGTGCAGGAAGGCAAAGGCAGCACTCTCCCAGCTGCAGTGGAGGTAGCATCCAGAAGCAGAGGTGATTCCCACTCTTTCCTCTATGCTTGCCATGAGAAAGCTAACTGCTTCCCAAACACTCTCCTTTTGCTTCAGGACAAAAGAAGAGTACTATTTTCACATTTTGCAGGCTTTAATAGTCTACTTTTTCCCAGCATGAAAGAAAGTAGAGCAGACAGGAGGCTTTCAGCTCAAGACTGGATTTCATGTTACAATTGAAACCACAGTAAAAATATTTTCTCTATTTACAATTATTATTAATAAAAGCTTATAACAACAAAGCAATATCTGTGGTACTAAAATGCTAGAAAATGCTTAGTGACTTAATTTCCTTTGATATTTCAGGCATATTTAAACAACACAAATCCTGGTGTGTTGCACAATTTAAAATCAAACTATTAAATCTCTGAGATATCTTAGTAGATTTTTATGAGGTTGAATTAAAACCAGAGTTTGATATATTTATAATTACAGAACAACTGATTAAGCTGAGTTGGAAGGGACCCATCAGGATCATTGAGTCCAACTCCTGCCCAGCATAGCACCAACTCCAAGAATCACACCATGCACCTGAGGGTATAGCCCAAAGACTTCTTAAAATCTGTCAGGATTGGTGCTGTGATCACTTCCCTGGGGAGCCTGTTCCAGCACCCAAAGTTGCATTATTAGCTCAAAATTTAACTTCAGTTTCTAGATTTAATGGAAATTATCTGACGTTATGAGGATGCACATATGTATGCCCAGATACTTGACAGCCCAGAAACTAGGAAGAAAGGAATACATTATATGAAACGATTCTTTTTCTGAATTTTCTAATCTGCTCCTTTAGCAGCCCTCTGCTGGAAAACAGACCATGATAAAACGGGTTGCACTGGGCATCTTCATGGCTGACTGCCAATGTGGCTGTGCAAGGTCCTGGCTTGCTGGCTCTCCTGTGAGCTACTCAGGAGGCCCATTGACCTGGGAGCTTGAAGCCTCAGTTGTCTGCTTTCCTTCTTGCCTAGCAGTTTCTCAGCTGTCCGGGTTTCCAGAGATTACAAGAAACTCTGGCTCCTGGGTAAGAGTGATACAGTGTGATTAATTCTCCCTCACAAAGAATTACAACATTTGGAAATTTTCTTGCAAAGTGGAGTAGAATCAATTTGTTATAATCTCTTTTTATAATTTCTAATAAATATTTCACCTTTTTATTCTGGAGCAGAAACATGTGCTGTAAAAATGCACAGCCACAATGAAATGTCTTTTGATGTGAATGTATATGAGTCTCTAAGACTGAATTTTTTCTTTTACTTGTTAGGCACACATACCTTCCTAAAGTTAATGAGTAAAAGCATATTTTATTACACCTAAAAGTTTTTCATTTGTTATGGAGCAAATAAAAATAAAGGTTGGCTCTAGACTCCATATCCTGATTTGGAGTTGGAGATGATTAAGCAATTTATATTTTGTTACATATAATTTTCTTTATTCTCAAACCCCAGGCATGCTTGACGCCCAAACAGCAAAAAAGGAGAACTGCATTTCTAACTTTACTATGCATACAGAAGCACAGTCACATTATATTTGGAATCTGATTCTTTCCTTTCATGAGCATTTTAAGAGCTTGCATTCTGACAGGGAAATGAAATTTGGTTTTGTGCAGAACAATACATCTGTTGTACCCCAGTCCAGAAAAAAAATCCCACATTGCAGCCTAAAACTTTGTTACTGAATTTGGATTCATGTCTGTTTCCACAAGAATGAGAAACCAGACAAACAAGGTGGTCATAGGACAGCCACATAATATGTTGTTTCCTATTTGTGCTTTGGATCAGCATCATTATGACACTAATACAGCAGCTCTGCTTCTGGGAGGAGCTGAAAATTCACAATTTAAAAATTATATTCTTTCACATATAATTTTTTATGGCATTGTAGCAGTAATGTCAGAGAAAGGTTTTAGTTTGATCTGAAGAGAAGAAAGACTGTATGATCAGATTAAAACTCATATTCTGCGTTTCTATCAACATTAAAATGAATTGCAGCATAGCTGCGAAGACTCAGGCTGCTTCAGGCTCAGAATAAGCTCCTTGGTTAGGAACTAGCAGTTTTTTCAACATAACATTATCTCTCCATGTTAATTTATTTCATTATAGTGATTTATAGTTGATATTGCTTTTGTCTCACCTTGATGGTTGCAAAGACATTATTCACTATCAGACATGGTGCTTTTTGTCCAATTTTCTAAATGTCACTACTAAAAGAAACTATGCAAAACATTTTAATTAATGCTGAATTCAATCAAAGAGAAGAGAAAAATGTTCATTGTAGTGCTTCAGAAAAAACCCCTCCAAGTTATAATAAATTAATCCCTCCATGTTGCCATTTGTAGCATAAAAGTGAACTACAGAGGTTATTCAAAGAGGGTGATTCAATTCTCATCATTTAGGAATATCTAATTTTATAACATTTTAGAAATATTTTCTGGTCTTTAAGTGGATAGCTTGTGCCTATTTGTTCATAAGTTCCATGCCTTTAGAAGAAAAGTTGAAGGGATACTGTAGTATAGAGAGGAAGTATGACAGAAAATACAGGAAGCTAGTCATGCTGTGAATTTTCTAATTACAGTGCTAATAAGAGATTATTGAAACACAAACATTATGATAGAGAGACCTTCTGACATTTATTATCATAATTTTCAGTTCACCTACTATAAATTTTACATAACACTGCTAGAACTGTTTATTTTGGTGAGATTATTTTATCTAGGCATTTGTTTGCTGGATTTTCTAGTGATTTATCTGACAGCTCTGGCATTTATGACTCTACCTGGGGAAGAATTTCAAGATAAGCTTCCCACTACACCAGTGCCAAATTACCTTTGTGATATAATTTTTATGTTAGTTCCTTTATCCAAACCTATGCTTTTCACTACAAAATTTTCAGAGCTGTAACTTGAAGTGACCCAAATTTATTGTATAAATACACTGAAATGAAAAACCTTGAAGTAGAAGTGCTACGCCCAGTAATCAGAAGGTAATATTTTTCTCTAGACTGTCAAGACCTTTCATTTTTATTTTCTTCATATTTGTAAAATGGAATTGTAAAGTAAATTACAACCTTGCAACTTTCTCAAAAAATATTAAATGGAATTTCAGAATCTACAGATGTAGTAATTATTTTCATTGCCATTATTTATTCCCCATATGATAAGAGGTACCTCTTCTGAACCTGGTGTATCAACCTTACAAATTAGTGCATAAGCTAAAATTATGATTTCCTCCTCCATATTTTCTTTTTTTTGTTTTTTATTTTGTTTTTTACACCTTAGAAACAAAGTCAGTAAGTCAATGGAGGGCCTATTTTGAAAGGATGTTTAGAACTCAACTTTCATTTCCTCAAATCATATTTAAAATTTTCAGAGAGATTTGAAAGTATTTTAGAGGAGGATAGACAAAGTGAATATTCACATCAGATGAACTTGTGAAGATTGTGTCTTCATAGTGTTTCACTGAATGCTGAACATATATTAAACTGTCTCAAAATGAGAAATGGAGAAAATGTTATCCTTACCTACACCTTCTGCAATTCATTATGGTGGAGATTTTACAGTTACAAAAAACTTGTCCTTTAAAATAAACAAACAAACAAAAAGAAAATCCCTGAGGCTAACTTTAAAGGTTAAACTGTCTTTCTTTCTTCTCCTTTGCTTCATCCTTTGATATTGCCAGCTTCTTTATTATTCATTTTAACTTCCAAGCTGCTCAGCTGGTGGATGGAGTCTCTTAGTTTAGTAATGATGCAAGCCTTCATTCCTTCCTGTAAAAAAGAAATATCCATGAATAAATAAAATTTATCTCTCTGCTGCCATGTCAGTCTCCTAAGACTTCTCATCTGAGAACTGGTACCTGTTTGGCAGTGGTGGGAAAGTGGTATTTATTAATGAGTTTCATAATTTCTGCTTGGGAATTACATATTTTCTCTATACTGCAGGCCAGTCTCTGTCTTACTGCAAATCGCCTCTGCATACAGGAAAAATCCATTCACTTCTTACTCATAATAAATTTTGTCTGCGGAGGAACACCAGGTCTCAGGAGCAGTTTAGACTTCTATGTTATGTTTCTGTATGTTTACATAATGCAACTGGTATATAAAACTACTTACAAAAAAAAATCCTCTTGCCACTGAGAGGCTGTAAAACCCTTTAGATATGAATTTAATACAGAGAGAATGCCTAGGATAATAAGGATCAACTGAATCCAGGCAGACAATGTGACTTGGAGATATACAGAGAAATATAGCTTGGAGTTACTAAATGTAGGGTCTCAGCCCACAGAGAGAAGGCTATTTCCTGTCAAACTGAAGGGACAAAGAAAGGAGCAAGGTAAAAGAGAGGACATGAAAGGACCGAACTTGTTAGATCCCCCCAGCACACAGCTTTCCTCACAAAGGTGAGTTCCGTGCTTAAATAGGCTGTATGACAAGCCCCAAAGACGTAAAACTGTGATCATGAAACTCTTTCGTTTATGTTGTCTTCATCAAACAACTGGGGCTCTTGGGGAAAATGGGTTTGTACATTCAGAACAGCAGTTGCAATCTGAAAGGGGAAATATTGCTGAGCTATAAATTCAGGACATAATGAAGACTCTGAGTCTACCTGGTGCAGAGATAGGCAATGGAAGTGAAGGGATGTCTCTGCTAAGTACTTTGTGAGACTTCTGTTGAACTGATGACAATTTTCTTTTGTTGGGAAGAAACTCACCAGAGAAAACTCAGGGCTTTTAGTAAGCCATATAAACTTTTACTCCCATGGCTTTAGATCCTTAGTCCGTGTACTCTGAAATATATTCTAGGCTTCATGTTAAAGTATGTACCACACAGAAAAACAGTCAATCATTTTTATGCCAAGAATTTGCTAAGTAGGATTAGGACTAGCCAGTTGAAGAAATGTTATTTACAGACATAGGGGTCTGTGTATTCACTGGGAATTGAAACATGTTACAGCTGGTCAACACAGTGGCTTTCACTTACCTGACTAAAAAATTGGCTTACACAATTCAGACTAAATGTAAAGGAAAGAAGTTAATTAAAAAAAAAAAAAAAAGGACTAATTTAAAATAGGAACAGAATCTAGTAAAAAACAGACTTCATTTATTTTAAATATTCACTAAAACATCAATAAAGGAAGATTTTCATTAAATATAAATTACAGGACAGTTTTATTAAAAAATTTCAACTTTTGTCCTTTTGAATTAAAACAAAGTCAGTAGTGGTCATCATTTGTACTTCAGGCCATATGTGAAATATCTTCATATTATTTTGGTATGCCAGGTAGGGTTCAGAAATGCAGAAATGACTGTATGTTAAATATATCATATAATTTCACACATGAAGAAATTTTAGTATGTATAAACAAAATATTGACTCAGTGAGAAGAGAAAGTACATTCTACCATATTTTGGAAAGAAAGTGTTTTAACCTTATTTTCCAATGCAATAATTCATGTCACAGGAAAAAAAAAATAATGCCATATTATTATATGGATTTTCAAGGAGTTAGTGAGGAATAGACAAGGCACAAATAGTTGAGAACAACATGACATTGAGTTTTGGGAAGGTTTATAGTGGTGTCTAGTTTTAGGCATTTATTGCAGTGGAGATAAACTCAACTTATACCTTTAGGGTGTCAATTGCAATACAGTTGGCCAGAATGTTCCCAGATACCTGATTTAATAAGAACTAGGTAAAGATAAAAACAGACAAAGGAATGAGAGTGAAGTTTGAAGTCTAGAGGCATAGAACATGACTGAAACACTGCTTGATATTTGTTCAATATTTGTTTGATTGTTATGACAAATTAGATTAAAACTGATGCTTTACTGGCCAGTGACAGTGATAAGAAAAAAAAAAAAAACTGCTTCAAAGGAAATATTTGCTACGGTAGTCAATAACCAGAAAAATTAGTTAAGCCTAGAAAAGAGGAGAAAAGAGCACAGACATAGTGTCATGGCAATTAGTAGTGTGTATGAGAAATTATATTCCTGTGAATTAAATCATTACCTAATTTAGTTGTTTTTAATCAATAATTCTTCTTCAATAAAAAAGTCTCTCATGTCTGAGAACCTTACACAAACTGCTATTATTCTATTCAACAGTTAAATAGGAAATTTCAGGAGAAGCATTTTGAGTATGTTTTCAGGCAAATATATGTTTCTGGATAACTTGACAACTAAACTCAATGATCTATTGAAGACCACAGGTCTTCTTTTAAAGTAAAACTTAATTTGCTAAAGAAAACAGAAAATGGCAAAACTCTCACTAAACTTCTTGCAGAAAACTGCATCTCAGATTCTTTTGATGACAGGGTAAGGAAAAATGTTGAACTGTGGTTTCATATCTACAATTGTAAAGCCTGCCCACTATGAAGGTCTCCCAACAAGAAATCTCACTTACTAGATTCTCAACAAAATAGAATTTGGATGGCTCTACTCATCACTTGATTTAAAGCCTTGCTAAATTAAATGCCCAAGTCACATGAAGTTTTTGTATGCTCATCTCTGTGACTGGTATTTAAACATCTGTGTGGAAATATCTTTTTCTAATTTTGGAATTCACATTAAGGAATATTTTGTGTATGGGCAGTTTCAATAACTTTGTGCAGACTAATGTTCTTTCCAAGATGAAGGTGGCAAAACCTGGTCCTTTTCCAGTGAAAATGAGAGCTTGGACCAGACTTAAGGTAGCATTTTGGTGTTTTGCAGAAAACTCTATTACAGTGTCTTAGCTTTGCCCTGCTGAACCTGGAGTACTTACAATAACTTCCTAGCCTGTTTGGGTTTCTATTTTTTTAAAAATATTTTTTAATTACGAAAAACAATATTTCAGAATTAATTTCTGCATTATGCAATCTTTAAAAACACAGAAATTATATGTAAAATTATATAAGCCACTTCTTTGCATGCACCATAATAACTATGAAAATCTCATTTTTCAGGTTGTAGCAGAGAAGGAAGCTACAAAATAGTGGAGGGGTATTAACTGAAAAATAAGCAACTTGACAATAGAAATAGTAATAAAAATTATCTATAATCTTGGCTTTTACTCAGAACAATAGCAATGAGGAATGTAAAGGTGACTGATCTATTCTATAGAAACAGAGTCACCATGGAAAGTGTTATATATTTCTTAAGTGCATTTTGTTGATACTAGGTACTGAATATAAGAATATAATGTATCTAAAATCCTTTACACATCTTCTTTATTCAAGAAAACAAAGCAAGGGACCTTTTATTTATTTATTTATTTGTTGGGGTTTTTTTTCTTTGTCTTTCATATCTAAACGTAAAAGGAAAGAAAATAACAGATTACAGATTTCTCTGAGTTTGTCTGGGGACTGAATTTGCCATTGTGTTTTTAGAACTATTTGTGACTTAAAAAAACCCTTCTGGCTTTGAGACACCTTCATTTTTTGAAAACTGTTTTATACAGTTGATCAGAAGTTTCCCTCCAGCATGTTAGTTTTTCAAGAAGCTGTTTACACATCTTCCTTTACACCACACTGGCAACACAGAGGGGATTTAAAATGGAAGTAATTTACCTGCAGGTCTATCACAGATACAAGACAGCTCATAAGCCACTACTCAAGATTCATGAAAACTCAGGGTAGGTATCCATTACCCATCAGGTTTTTTTCAAATCATACCTAAAGGTATGCTATGATCTGGTTATTAAAATTATTAGAGAGATGCCTCTGCCCCAATTAAGGTGCAAATGAGACCATATGCTGAAGTCAAGAATATGGATTTTATTTAAAAGTAAATTTGAGGAAGAGAGTGAGATAGAAAGACATAGAAAAAAAAAAGGGAGGGAGAGAAAAAGAGTGACAGAGAGACAGAGTAAGTAGAGAATATCACTACTCTGTGGATCCTGAAGCCATCATATTGATTCTCTTCTTCCACTCTTCTTGGTGCTGAGGGTTCCTCAAAAACATAGTGTGTCAGATTAATATACATTTAAACCAGGTGGGAATGCCCTGGAGCTGGTGGAGGGGGGGCAGCAAGTTTGGCACTGTCTCTTGCATCAGAGTCTGGAGATCCAGACTCTTGCATCACTTTGCATCACATACATGCTCTTGTGCAAGGCCTCAGGAATGAGTCTGGGTAGCACTTTGGGGTCTCTGATGGATTATGGCACCTCCTTTGCTGTGCCATGTAAACATGATGTCCCACAGACGTGGCCTACCCAGGATTGGTTCAAGAGCTGAGTTGTTTTGTGTAAAGGAGGACGGTCATTGCCTCTGACCAAGGGTTATACCACACACCCAGAACTCTCCTCCTTGACACTTGGTTTGTGGGGGAGTGTGTGCAAACCTGGCCTCAGCAGATGACACAGCCAGTGATGACTTTCAGGAGAGCTCCTGGGTTTGGCTTTCTTGTGGATACATTCTTCTCTCTCAGCCTTGTTTACTTTTCCCTAGACCTAAGATAATTGGACAATGGCATCACCTTTATCTTAAGTTGCCTTAAACTGCTTAACTCACAGTCCAAAGTTCCAGTCAGGAGGCATATTCACAGAACATTCACGGTCACAGGTTCTTTATACACTTTTGCCATAATGGACAAAAAGTCCTTCATAACAATGTCTGAGCCATGAACTATAACATTTCACTTTCACAAGGTATCAGGAAACACAAGGATAATGAGAAAAATACTCATCTTCACTTGTTTGAATGCTTGAATAAATAGTATCGATTATAATCCAAATTCTGATTTTTCTCTTTCAGAAAAAGGTTGGTAAGGGCAAACCAGATAGAAACACTATAGAGCTGTGCTGATTATGAATTAGAGTTAATTTTCTTCACAGTGGCTGGTACAGGGCTGTGTTTTGTATTTTTGTTGAACACGGGCTTGATAATACAGAAACTTTTTTTGTTGCGGTTGAGCAGAACTTACAAACAGCCAAGGCCTTTTCCTCTTTTGGTGGTGCCATTTTGGAGAGGAAGTTGTGGGGTGCTTGGGAGGCGGTGAGGAGAGACAACTAAGACAGATGATTGCAGAGGTTCAAAGGGATATTCCAGACCGTATGCCATCATGCTCAGTATATAAAAGTGGAAGGAAGAAAAGGAAGGAGGCATGTTTGGGGTGATGGTGTTTGTCTTCCCAAGTCACTGCTACAAATGATGGGCCCCTGGTCTTCTGGAGATGGCTGAACACCTGCTGCTCCAAGGGAAGTGGAAAATGAATGCCTGGCTTTTCTTTTCTATCTGCCTTTAAGACAGTGTAATATGGAAAAGTAAAGCCAGTTGGTGGGAGAGTGAAGGAGCAGATGAGTGGGCCTTGGTAGCTGTTTGGGGATAAAGCACAAGAAAGGGATATAGCTTTTTACATGAGCATACAACTGACTTGTAGCTTTGGGGGAAAAACATTAGCAACAACAAGCAAAAAAAATACCAATAAACAAATAAACAAACAAAAAAACCCCCAAGAAACCCCCCACCAAACTTCTGCCACAAATTACAAAAATGGATTGACTGAGATACTATGTTTTAGTATAGTTCTTCATTTTATTTACTGAAATATCCAGTATTATAACCTACTTCCTTCATGATTATTTGTTTGGATTGCTTCTGAAGTTTCAAAAATTTGTTTTTTTGGATAATTTTCTTCTTCATTTACCGACATCTTACTTGGGAGATGGAAGCAATTAATAAAAAGCTGGTCATTGCTCAAATACACATAAAGAATAACATACTAGCAAAACAATGCATCATAGTTTAAGTCACAAAAATGTCAATGCAAAATAGCATTTGACACTATTTTAATAATCAGAGTTAATTGTCAGCCACATTTGAAAATGAAAGAGAATGGAAAAGCTGTTGACTTGTTGAATTAAGTTAGACCAGTTTATAAAATCAGTCAACATTGCAGTACAGGATGGGCAGCTTGCAAGGGGTTAATATGTTCTTAGCACTTTGAAGTCTAAATTACTTTTAGAAAGTAATATCCATATGGTACCTTGAAGGAAGGCCTAAGCAGTAAACTTTAACTGCTGCCTGAGTTGGCAATCATTTCATAGAGACAAGACACTGCACGAGAAATTGCTCTATAAATAAGATCCCTTACAGAAGAATTAAAATGAAATTCATATTATTGGTCTTCACTAGGAGCCATAAAAAACCCAGGACAGCCAAGAAGTGGCACTTGTTTCAAATCACTGTTAGAAGCACCTGAAGGACACCCCTAAAGTCAGCTTGATCAATGATGATGAATGCATTGGTCAAGTTTTTGTGCGACTGTAAAGCATTTGGAAGCCTTGAGGAAATTCATCTGGCAAAAAGAAATAGGACAGATATGAGATATTCCTACTGCAGAGATTTTCCTATGACCATTAATCCAGATATGTGCCCTATCTTACTGAGTAAAGTATCTCTAAACTCTTCCCTGTATCATCCCCAAATCTTTTAGGAGCTCCCCTGTTCTCACCTCCTTGATACAAGATCTCTGAAGTGTGACCTGTTTCTTGTGGTTTGAAGGGAGATATGTGGTCATACTGTCTGAATGAGATTTATGATCCCCACTGTCAAATTGTGCATTTTGCTAGCAGTGACAAGAAAGAAACTCTTGTATGATGTTTGTATTGGATCTCTGCTGTGCCTGGATGCTGCTATTCTGTGAGCATTTACACAAGGCTGTCAGTACTGGAGAAATGTCACATGAAAGTTTAAAGGTTTGACCTGTAAATCTGATGGGGATGATGGCTGCAAGTAGGTGGAGGAGGGAGTGAAAGAAATTGAAAAGTGTATGTCACCTATTTGAACGAAGGCTTTCCTATATCATAGAAGAGGCAGGCAGAAAAGAAATAAAATTGCTGGAACCAATGTCAGAAGCCTAAAGTATCCAAACCAGAAAGCAAGAAATGATATATGATTACCTAAACTGAATTGGATTACTGGAGCCCTTCCACTAAAGTCATGATTTGTTTTCCTTTATAATTTATTTTTTTCTTCAGACACTACAAACCATGAGCAAAATATTCTGAACTATTACTCATATGGCATTTTATGAAGGGGAGTGATGGATATACTAGAGGTAGCAGTGACATGGATGGCAATGCATAGCAAAAGAAACCTGAAAATGTTTGAAATTTGTTTAAAATAAAACTTCTTTCTAGTTGCTGTTATTTTGAAAATTATTTTCAATCAGTTTCATGCCTTTGAAAAGTGACAGATTAGTGTCAAAAGGACTATAAATCTGCTATTATTGCACGCAACGGATATGTGCCTGTCATCTGCCATAGCTTTGAACTTTAACCACATTCCTTAAGGGTGATAAGATAGCATCAAAATTGCTTTGATACCTGAAGATTTTGTTGGGAGATGTATTGAGAATACATTACCTGATAAAATGGACAACAACAATTTCATTAGAAACAATGTTTGCTGATTATTAGAGAACACAAAAGCTAGGCACAATAGCTCAAAAATTTAAATATGTGTTCAAAAATGGTTCACTAAGATGTTTAATTAAAAATTGTTTTAATTTAGATTTTTAATTTGGTGTTTTCCAATAAGTAAAAGTGTACTGCAAGACGTTTTTGTATTTAAACATGTGAACTTTATGTTCACTGACCAAATATCCTTCTGCTCAATTTTTCATTCTTTTCCTTTCAAGTTTTCATTTGAATTCATAGAACCAAAGAAACTTTTTGGTAGGAAGGGGTCTTAAAGTTTATCTAGTTCCAATTCTTCTGCCATGGGCAATTAAGACTCCAGAAGAGCTCTAAAATTCTGCACATAAACTTTTGCTCACAAAGAACCAAAAACATGAATTTCAGCATCCTATGTCTTCCCTGTACATCAGGTCCTGTTTCTGGATTTAGCAGATAAAGTAAAAAGCAATGAGAAGTCAACTAAATGTTAACATCTTACTCAATTATAAATTGTCTTGGATAGAATTTACACTTTAAAGTTTTGTTAAATTAGGACCTAAAAGAATTTTGTCTTACTAAAGTCTGTTAAACTCTGTTAATAAAAACATCAATTAGTGTTAATTTCAGCAATGTAGTCCCTGAAAACTGCTTCATAATTCACACTCTTGAAGAATGCCAGACAGAGCAGACAGCAATAATTTTCAGTTTCTTTTGCCCTGTAGCCTGATTCTGCACTCTCACAAAGACTGATGCAAAGTTCTTACAGTTGTGTGTTAAACAGTCTTGAATCAATAGGCTGGATTTGAACTGACAGCTATGCTATATATTTCTCCATTAGCTGAGGCTGATTTTAACAGATATATGTACAAGAAAAGAAAGCTAAAAACATTGGAACACTGCAATTTTATGCCCCATTGAAACACAAACAAAGAATTATTGTTTACTTAAGGCTTTATAATGTTGGAATTAAATGTCATTCTGCAATGATATCTCCCTCACTGTTGACACTTTAGGACAAGATAGCATCTAAGACTCAAACAAATAACTGAATGATTCAGGGCAAATTTGGAGATTTATAATGCAAGAGCCAAGCTCATTCATGTTCTGAACATTCTTGCAAGAGCACTTATTTTCTTGAGAAGAAAACTTTGACATGAGTAACAGAGTAGTTAGGATCAAGTATAGATCTAATCATCATGCTTCATTACTTTAAGGCTGGTAAGTACTGTATGAGGTTTCCAAAGTTGGTTTATTTTGTACATTAGTCATAACCATGCTCTTTTCGATATGACAATTAAATAGTCCATTAGTCATTTTATAGGGTATTTATTCACCAGCCAAGAGGAAATTGTTATTCTGCTCTGAGATGAGCTGGGTAATTCCTGACAGATAAAATCAGAAACCTTTTTCACAAATGTGTGCATATCCAGATGCCCACCTTCAATTAATTTCAGCAGCACGGTTTATTACCCTCTCCTTATAGGGTGCTTAAGTACCTGCACAGTAAAGTTCCTGTCAGCTCAGTAGCAAATTAGTTGCTGGATCACAGAACTTGCCTCTCAGAAAAGGCAGTACAATGTCTAAGGTCAATTAAGTTTAGTTTTGGCATAGCTTACAGATTCACTTTTTAGGTTGCCTAAAATGACACAAATTCACAAAATCAATTCTTATATCTTTAAAGTATTGTTTGAAAGATGCCTGGCATCCTTGAGAGGTAAAATATTCAACGTCCTCAAATTTTTTGTCATCTTTGGCTATGGCAAGCCCAGCTGTCTATTTGCAAGGTCATAGCTAGCAGATCACAACAATCTAAGCAAACAACTCTGTAGGGGTCTGGAGCATTTCTCTTATGAGGACTGATTCCAGGACCTGAGCCTGTTTAATCTGGAGGAGAGAAGACTGAGAGGGGATCTCATAAATGAATATATATATCTCAAAGGCATTTGTCAAGAGTATGGTATCAGAATCTTTTCAGGGGTGCCCAGTGACAGGATGAGGAACAATGGCCCTAAAGTAAAACACAAGAAATTCCACACCAACATGAGGAAGAACCTTTTACATTGAGGGTGGCAGAGCACTGGAACAGGATGCTCAGGGAGGTCATGGAGACTCCGTTTCTGGAGATACACAAAACCAACCTGGACACATTCCTGTGTAATATGCGCAAGATTACCTGGCCTTGGCATGGGGGTTGGACTAGGTTATGCCAGAACTCCCTTCCAATCCTAACTGATCCATGGTTCTGTGATTTTGTATGAAGCATCCATTCATATAGGTAGACTGTAAATCTGACTGAAGAAGACCATGTTCCAACCTGACAGCACACAATAACTTGCACAGTGCCTCCTGTAGCTACTTCTTTTGCATGGAAAACCTATACCTTACTCCATGACATTAGTGTAACATCAAATGCACATGTTAAGCCACATGTTTCAACTGTGACTAATGTGTCAATTTAAACAGTGCTGATCTGAGAGGAAGAGAATGAGGAAAGATAAAGGGGCTGCTGTGGAAAAATGAACACAAAAACTTTACAGATAAAAAAAAAATCCAGCAACTTGAATCTTACAAGATGTAAGGAGGACAGATAAAATAATTCCTTATGACAGGTTGATCTTGGCAGGCTGAAAGATGCCTCCCCAGCCACTCTCTCTCTCCCACTCTTCAACAAGACAAAGGGAAAAAACAATATGGAAAAGCTCACAGATCACGATAAAGACAAGGACACTTATCAAGAACTGTCATAGGCAAACCAGACTTAACACAAGGAAAATTAGTTTGACATGTTGCCAAGTAAAATAGAGTAAGATGATGACAAAAGAATGAAGGATGATGAGAAAAGAATGACTAAACCTAAAACACCTTCCTCCCTATAACCCTTTTCTTCACAAGTTCAACTTCACTCTTCCATCCCTGATTCCTCTACTTATTTTCCTGAGAGAACTGGAGCAGAGGGATGAAGGGAGGCTTGAGTCCATAGTAGCTCCTCTATGCCATTCCTTCCTCCTAACACTTTTTGGAAAAATCCGAGAAGATGTGCTGAATTTATTATTATTATTATTATTATTATTATTATTATTATTATTATTATTATTATTATTATTATTATTGTATATTATTGACTGTAGCTAATGTGATGTGTTTATGTATGCAATGAAAATGGTTAAAAAGTGGGCAAAGGCTATTTAACTTGGAGATGAGTTGTTTGTGATTTGTTTACTTAGGGCAATAATTTACATAAAGTTCAGAGAAATACTGGAAGAAATGTACTTCACAACAATGGCAACTCCTTTGTTCAGTGTTTAAAGGCTGATCGAACATTGGAAGAGACTGTCCATAGAAGTGGTTGAGTCACCATCTCTGAAGGTGTGTGAAAGATGCAAGTGTGTCACTTAAGGACATGGTTTAGTGTCAGACTTGGTAGTACTGGATTAACTGTTGGACTTGATTACCCCAGCAGCCTTTCCAACATGAATATTTGTATGATTGTATGATTAAGAAAGCAGTACAATGTTTCTCACCTGAGGCAGGATACAAAGAGTATTTTAAACAGGTGATGACCTTGACAGTATTTATGTGGGATATGGGGTTATAATTGTTAAAGTTTTTACAGCTTATGTTCAGCAGAAGACCCTATGTAGAGGCACAGCTGCAGGATAGACAAAAGTCAGTTGGGGATGAGAGATAGCTGTGACTCATGGACAGCAGCACTGCAACTGAGTCAGCCAATGGGTGCTCTTATGTTTTGGTTTTAGATTGGCTGAGATTTTAGATTTGGTTGAGATTAAAGGTATAAAAGGGGGATAACTTCTACGATAAAGTGATTTCCTTCACATGCACAACGAGGTCTGTGTCTTTGTTCCCCATTGCTACATATTTAATTAGTAGAATTTCTAAAATGAAATTCTGGATGTGTTTGATAGCCTGATCCAACTTCTCTTTTTCCCAATTGAGAACACAGATATTATATATTCATGTTTGTGATGTATGTAGATTCTCATTAAGCCCCTTCTTACTTCCAGGTCTGAACCTGACACAGAAACCTCATTGCATGAGCATTTTCTTATGGTAGTTAGCTGTAGACCAGACACAGCACCACCACCACCTACGACAGAAGATACCTTAATCTGAATTTGATATGCTGGCTGGCTGAATTTCTGCCTAGTCATCAGGGGGATAGTTCAAAAAGCTACAAAATCAGATACCACTCCTGGAACTGGTGGCAGCCAGTACTTTTATCCAGAATCCATGAAAACTGCTATGCTACAGAAGAAATTCAAAAGGACCCTGTAATCGCTTCCACTTGAAGAATGCTGCAAATGGCAGAAGCAACACTCAAAAAAGTAAAGAAGTTTCAATAATTTGAGATATTGGTTTCAGCCCTCCAGCAAAGCTAAGACAGCAGGTGGTTTAAAACAACACACTGTGCCAGAGAGATGCAATATCCCTGAGCACCTACAATCCACCAATACACTTATATTAGTGAAACCCAGAAGAATAAATCACTCTACTAAAACAAAATTATGAATATGTGATTTGTACTTAATGTTAATTTAGTGAATTGGGCCCTTTAAAACATGCATATTTAATTTGTCTGACTCATTAACCCTAAACTAAATTTTTAAAATATAATCTCTTAATAAGTTTAAATATCAGCCATGCCTTATTAGAAGGACGCTTAGTTTATGAATTAACAGCCTTCTCTTCTTCAGGGAACTAGCAATATTTAGCTGAACTTTTGATTTGAAATGATCTACAGTAGTTCATATTCATGTTGTGAGAAAATTAGTACATAATTCCACTAACAGTCACAGGAATTAATCCTCAAATTTTCATCTTACTGACATGAAATTCTATCCTCATGAGTCTGCTGTGTTCCTTGCAGCATTTCATAGATAATTATTCTTGATCTACTTTCATGACCTACTGAGTTCCATTCTGTTAACATTTCGGTTTTTTCCTTAGACTGTCTGAGTCTCTCTCCATATTTGCTGTTCCTTGTGTCCTTCTGTCAATCTTCATTTCATATTGTACATGAGCTGTATGCACAAGCTGATGAGCAGAGTTTAGAAAAACTTAAAAATAAATTCAGGAGCTTCACACTGATGCTTTGTCCTTGTAGATTAAAGGGTAACATTTGAGAACAGAAACTATAAATAAAGTCATGAGGGGTGTGTGCCAAATTGATAATGATGTTTTAGTAATGATGCTTGTATCCAAATCCTTTAACAAAATATCAGGAGTAAGCTCTTTATTTTCATCAATGCACCAGTGAAAACCATTGATGAATCTGCCCATTACAGCTTGTCCTACAGCCAAGTCTGTTTGCTTGAATCAGATGGAGAGTCAGGTTCCCTGAACTCTGGTCATGCCATGTCGTGGAATCACTGTGTTAATTTTGGCTGTATCCCTTAGGGACCATCAGAGCAACCATTATGTTAAGCAGCACTTCATTCTTGGGCTGGTCTCTTTAATTATATTAGCTGATTATAGATGTGAACAAAAATGGCAGAACTGAAGGCAAATGGATTTTCCAGCATGGTTCATTAAAATGCAGTTCATTCAAATATCTTGCAAGGATGTCAAATAGGTGAAAAGATGTAATATAGGCAAATCAAAACTGATTATAAAAGCTGCTGAAGAAATCAGAATAAGATAAAAGTTGACATGAAAGGTTAATTTAAGCAGTGGGATTGCTTTAAGTCCATTGGCTTAAAATTGTTGTGTAAGTCCACTGTGCTAAAATAATCTAATAACTGCTTTTCAGCTTATTGCAGTCTGGCCTCTAGTTTGTGCAGACATTGTGAAAATTCCCTTCAGGTAGCTTGGATACCAATCAAGATACCTCTTTAATATCTAATACCAGCTTAGGATGGAGCACAAAGCCATTGCATAAATTGTCTAAAAATGGTGCAGTTAAACCACTATGAAATCAAGTGCATGTAGCCACACAGAACAGAGCCAGAGAGACGGGAGTTTGGGATGGCAGCACAGTCACAGAGAAATGTCTCCTGTCTTTATAGGTGAGCCTTAGAGGCAGAAGGCACTGTCACTTCATGAGGGACGTACAGAGGAAACAGCTCCTGAGAGTAGCACTACACCACCTGGAAAGCATATCCTACTTGAGGTGCTATTTGAACTAAGGTTTTCTAAACCTGACAGCACTATCAGGGTACTGACATGGGCAAACTGATCAATATGTTATCTCGCTAGCATAAATTTAGTTATATTCATACATATGTAATCTTTGACTACTGTAGATAAACCCTTATTTATTCAGTGGTGACAGTAGTAGCAGGAGTTTTATGTTTGTAAAATTCCTCACACGATCCCACTACAGTAGAAATTTTTGTGCTTTATTATATTACCAGCAGTGTTATCACTAGGTTGGACCCATATTGCCTGGACTAATATCCATGTGATACTAATTATAAGTAACAAGTCCATAATTACTGGTATCATTAACATTCTGAGCCAAGAGTTTAAGGCATACAATAACACTAATTCAACTAATAGAAGATGGAATCTGTTGTTTCAGAGTACAAACGCAATAACAGATCTTTAATCCAAAGAATTTAGTCTTACTAGTTAAGAGAAAATGTTATCCTTATATGTTGTGACACATTTCTACTTTAAATACTAAGGCTGCAGGAAAATTCATATTCCTTAAGTACACAATCTCAACACAAGTACTTTCTTAAGACTGTGTCTATCATGAAACCTGCATTCCTTTGAATTGAGTAGCAAAGCCTACCCACTCCAGATTTCAGTGGGTCCAGAACTTTGTTCATACATTGTTTTCCCATTCCTTTTGAAAACTATCAACTCCAGAGGTCCTTCTAAAATTCAAAGCTTATATTTGTTCTCTCTCCACTCTCCTCTATAGTGTCACCATTTAAGTATTGCTGTGTGGTACAGAATGAATGTCAAGTAGTCCCCATTTATAAGGGGTATAGATTTGAAGTGCTAATATGCCAGCTATTGACATTTCTAAAGAATACTGCTGATTGATATTCTGCAGCCCAGAAGCATCTTTTAAACACTAGAGCAAAGGGTACACATCAACAGTAGCACTACTCAAACATAACATTCTGACAGCATGGGATAACAGAGACTATTTCTCCTTCAAGTCATGGAAAATTCAGTTTTAAATCTAAGGGTACATGAGACCTCTGAAGAGTTACTTTCTCAGATTTTAATTTCTCTCACACTGTCCTTTTTTCTACCTGCAGACAAACGTCATCAGCACCTTAAAATTTCTGCTGCAGTTACACTGACCCTTATCATTCTGTATTTGCTAATCTATCAATATTTTCGTTAAATACTCTCTGAATAACTGTTTTGTCAACCCCGTCCTTAAAGACACACAAAATCCAAACAAATCATCAAATCAAATCAGCAGAGCTGTGGATAATAACAAAGGGAATACAGCTGACTCCAGCTAGTTTCTTCTTCCTGCTAGACTAAGACTGTCATTGCTCCACACCTCCCAAGCATGGGATACATATCTGAGAGTTGCAGACAAGATTATTGTAATAATTTCTTCCTAATCCTGTTTCCTTTGTTCCTATGATGAACTGCCTGGATTCAGCACCTGCCATCACAGACAACCATGTCATATAATCCTTTTCATAAACTTAATCAAGTCATTTAAAAAGTACTTAGGCCTCTTGATCTTGCTATTGCTATTTTGCTGAAAACCATCACAGATCTTTTTGTTA
This sequence comes from Pseudopodoces humilis, assembly GCF_049639895.1. Classification (NCBI taxonomy): domain Eukaryota; kingdom Metazoa; phylum Chordata; class Aves; order Passeriformes; family Paridae; genus Pseudopodoces; species Pseudopodoces humilis. Next base: position 80,996,289 of record NC_142200.1, on the reverse strand, counting down.
GAATTTGTCTTATATTTCTGATCCTTGTTTTGTTCAAAGACATGTTTTTACCCATTTGATCTCTTGCCCAACATTGTATACTGGTAAATAAGATGAAATGATAAGCATGAATTAGGAAAATAAGCTCTTTTAATTAAGAACAGTCAGAGCCATTCTATTCATACTGTGTTATACTAAAGCCTGCTCCTTCAAAACCTGCTGGGTAGCATGTCCTCTCTGTTTATGGGGTCCTGAGATTAGCCTATATATATGTATCTCTGTCCCACATGGATTTTTAAAGTGTAACCTGTAGAAACACACATGGGACAAGAAGTACATGCATTATATACTAAATCAGCTTAGTGGCTCCTGAAGTAGAAATATTTCTTCTTGTTCAAAACAAGCAACTACACTTAGATTTTCTGGAATCATATCTTTCATTTCCATTGCATTTTGGTATAACCGTCCTATGAGGAATTAATATATACACACCAATTGAGAATAACTATCTTTTAATAAAATCATTGATCCCTAGTTTTTAAGTGCATTATGTTTCATTTATATAGTTGAATTTGATCTCTTTTCTATTATTCACCTCTTTGAGATTCTCTGTGAACAACATCACTCTGAGTTGATGCTTACATTCAGTAAAACTTGTTGCAATTTTATTTTCCATTTGTCTACTTTATAAGATTCACCTATCCCTCTCCTTGTTTAAAAATAACTTTTTATTCATCATTGTGTTGAAGACATTATGGAAATTTTAACAGATAAGACATCTATGAAAGAGTCCAACTAAGAAAGATGTAAGGTCAATCTAATACTATTTTGCTAATGTGTTTTTTCATTTGATTCAATTCCTATAATAAGTATTTCCTTTAAGATTCATTTTAATTGAATAGCTAAGGTCATTTTGAAAGTCCCATAGCTGTCTAAGCCATTTTCTTTCATTTACATGCAAGCAATATGACTAGTGAATATCGATACATTCATTTTTTTTTCTTCAAACTTTTGTTTGTTCCATACTGGCTTGTCAAAAAAAACCAAACAAAAAAAAAAAAACCAAAAAACAAACAAATAAAAAAAACAAACACTAGCCTCTAGAAGTTTAGAATAGAATAGAATGGAATAGAATAGAGAATGGAATGGAATGGAATGGAATGGAATGGAATGGAATAGAATAGAATAGAATAGAATAGAATAGAATAGAATAGAATAGAATAGAATAGAATAGAATAGAATAGAATAGAATAGAATAGAATAGAATAGAATAGTTTAGTTTGAAAAATACCTCTAAGATCATTGTGCTAAATCATTAACCCTGCACTGTCAAGTCTGCCACTAAGCTGTGTCCCTACACTTTTAATATCTTCAGGGCTGGTGATTCCACCACTCCCCTGGACAGTCTATTCCAATGTCTCACCACCCTTTCCATGAAGAATTTATTCCTAATATCTAAACTAAACTTCTCTTGGAACAACACAAGGCTTTTTCCTCTTGGTCTTTCTTTTGCTATATGGGAGAAAAGGCCAACTCCCACCTGGCTTCAACCTCCATTCACACAGTTGTAGAGAGCACTAAAGTGTCCCCTCAGCCTCCTTTTCTCCAGGCTAAACACCCGCCACTCCTCATCAGACTTGCGCTCCAGACCTTCACCAACTCCATTGCCCTTCTTTGGACATGCTCCAGCACCTACGTGTCCTTCTCATAGTGAGAGACCCAAAACCCAAAAAAGGATCCAAGTATGGCCTCATAAGTGCCAAAACAGGGGGACGATAACTGCCTTTGTCCTGCCACACTATTTCTGAGCCAAGACAAGAATGGCCTTGGCCACCTGGGCACACACTGGCTCATGTTCCGCTGACTGTGATGATGCTCAAGATGACTCCACAACCTTCAAGGTCAGGCTGACAGACTTCTAGATGGGCAGTACATTTGTCAACTTTCAGTCAACTGGAATCTTCCCAGTTAGCCAGGGCTGCAAGTAAATTCTGATAAGTGGCTCAGTGATCACTTCTGCAGCTCCCTTGGATGGATCCCATTCATCCCCTTAAACTTGTGCATGTCTACGTGGTGCAGAAAGTTGCTGATCTTTTCCACTTGGATTATAGGAGCTTCATTTTACTCAGTCTCTGTCTTCTAGCTCAGGAGCTGGATAACCTGAGAAAAATTTGTCTAACTGCTAAAGACTGAGACAAGGCACGAAGTACCTCAGCCTTTTCCTCATCCTTGTCAACATGTTTCCTCCTCCATCCAATAAAGGCTGAAGATTCTCTCTTGCCCTCTATTTGCTGATGATGTATTTGTAAGAAAACTTTTTGTCTGTTATAGCAGTAGCCAGATAAGGTTCTAGTTGGGATTTCACCCTTCTAATTTTCTCTCTACATAACCTCACAAGATCCTTCTGAATAATTCTTCTGAATTAGCCACCCCTTCCTCCAAAAGTCATAAAATAACCTTCCATTTTTATTATTTTTTAATTCAAGACAGAGCTCACTGTTAAGCCCAGCAAGTCTTCTTTGCCACGAGCTCTTTTTCCAGCACATGTGTCTTTAAGATTTGCTTCTTGAAAATCATCCAGCCTGGCTGAATTACATTGCCCTTTAGGAATGTTTTCCAAGGAACTCTGTCAACCAGGCTCCTTAAGAGGCCAAAGTCTGCCCTCAGGAAATCCAAGGTGACAGTTCTGCTGACTCCTGTCCTTACTTCTCAGAGAACCATAAAACTCTTTCATTTCATGATCACTATGCTTAAGACAGCCTCCAGCCATCACCCACAAGTCTTGTTCACAAACCACTACTCTACTAGGACACTTTCCCTAGCTGGCTCACTCAACAGCTGTGTCAGATATTTTCCCTTCCCTTGAAATATAAATTCCTCTGAGTTTTAGTAGTTATGATTTGGAGAAATTTGGGCATCCTTTGCAGCTAAGTTGTTAGTATCTAGTCAAGATGATTTCATGATAGCTATACACACATAATGCTACCAGGGTAAACTTAATTCTGTAGGAAAAGGTAGGAATACTATAAATAGTTATTTTACTTCATGAAAAAAAAAAAAAAAAAGTGTTATAGCCCACTTATTCCTCTACGTGATATGCTTGTAAAGTTGTTTTATATTTTTCCCATGTTCGATACATTATCAGGACCCACTGATTTATTAAAGTTTTCACAAAGAACTGCAATAGTTTTGATGACCAAAAATATTCAAACACTCTTTCTAACACTCTTTTGCTAGCTATATACAGTGGACAAATAATTACCAATATTGTTGCAATTTCTAGTAGCATTAATCTCTCTAATAAAATACAGAAGTCTGTATCTATCTTCAACCCTTGAGTATTGTGAAGAACTCCCAGAAGGCCAACAAAATAAAACTGCTTCTCTAATCTTTCCCCAAAGTAGCTTTGATAAAAATAAGTTTCTCTTTCCTCCATGCTGTCTGATTTTATTTCTTTACAATTTATCATTTCATTAGCCAACAATACGATCCTACCTTCCCAGCTTCATTATTCATTCCTGAGTATCACATAGATTTAAATAAGGATGTTGAAGTCATGTTATTAGATACTGTAGTCATCAGTAAAAGCACATAAATCAATGTAAAGTACATTCAGAATGGAATCTTAGTGGTCAGAACTGGTCAAAATTAATAAAACTATAGAAGAGTTGTAAGAAACTAGAATTTAGGTGTGGGAAGGTAAGCATAATCACAGGAAAATAACAATTCAATAAATAAAATTAATGGTCATAAAAGGATTGCCCAAGTACAGTCTATGCAATCCATTAAGAAGAACAAATTCAAAAATTATTTCTGTGTTGATATGCAGCAGTAGTTTCACAGTTGTAACTGTTTGTTGCTCACAGACACTTCCTTTAATCTACCCTCAAATATTTTTTAGCCTCGAGTTCAGAAAAAAAGTTAAGACATTAATGGAACTTACCTGACTCTACAATAAGTTCTTTGTCATAACTTAGCCAGGAGTTAATTATTTTTTACCACCAAATAACATTTTAATTCAGAACTACCAGGATTAAAGTAGGAATCACTTGATCAAATGCATTTGTTTCTGTGATGCTTAAACTAATTACCTTAACAACCTGCTGAATATCTACAGCATCAGTGTCTCCCAGGACCTTAGATGTCTCTTCAGACACTTGGCATCAATTCAGACCACAAATGCAGCCCAGACACACATAATTTTCAAAACAGATGTTATCAACATTGCATCATCAAATTGTTTAACACCAATAATTTAACCCTCAGTCTGGGTTTCCATAACTCAGCTCAGAGCCTGCATTTCCAGGTTCAACTCCTCAATTCTGTTGCTGCCTGCTCTCAACAAATGCATTTCTGTCACGTTTCTGCTGCATCTGCCACTGCTGGCCTGGCATCTCAGGTGGCCTCCTGTACTAATGAGGAGGGACAGGGGACAATCTTGCCCCAGCTAATTTCACCTAGGTTCTGGACTAAGATTTTTTAAATAATAACTGCTGCTTTATCCATTATGCTATCAAAACCAAAATGTTCATTCCAAGTCACCAAGTATTTTCCATCCACTTGCTAGCTTACTGGATGTTCAGAATGTGCTCATGGACATTGCATCATACCTGGTTTAAAATCAACAACCTGGTAATAATTTGCAGGGCTCTTTTGACTGTACAATTTAGAATTTAGAGACTGAGTACACTGTTGCCACCTGCTTTATGGAGGCACTCAGCATTCTTTCTGAAAACTAACCCATCACAGGTTATCCACTCTCCTTAGGACAATGGACAGTATCTTAATTTTATGCTCTTTATAATTTTTAGAATAATCACTAAATGCTCAAAAGATACTGTTTTGAGCAAAATACCAGAAAACATGTATAGCACTATTTTAAACACAAAGTTCATGTAGCTTTAAGGCTAATAATTCCATGGATATATAAATAACTTGTACATTAATAAAATATTAGTTTAAATACAAGAAAAATAGTTTAAATACAAGAAGATACTGAGTTTTCCTTTTCACACAACTAAATCAAGATTACATACAATGTTTCTGCAATATTAGAACTGGAGTAATGCTTGAAATTAGAAAGTTAATTCCAGTTTCTTCTATTTACAGAAATAATCTGTGCATGGTGCTAAAATTATACATATAAAGGATAAGAAAAAGATTTGTTATGCCTATTTTAAATTTTCAAATTATTTTCAGTTGAAATTTTGATTAGAGGTAGGCTTTAATCTGGGTCTTAGCCACCTATGGCTCCTGAAAATTTATTTACATATTTTGTGGTCAAACTCCTTGATTATTTATATTGCTGTACTTGCTGTTTAACTCAATGTTCAAATAAAGCCATAGAAGAATCTAGTATAAAATAATATTATACAATGCTATGTATCTATGGCCCAAATCCTTTACATGTAAAGAAATGGCAGCAGTGACATTCAGGCTGAAAACCAGATGTATCAAATATATTATCACAAACTAGATTATTAACATGTGAGTTGGTGTAAACAGTGGGCAGTGCACAGTAGTGATGACCCTGGACATCAAAGGGAAAATAAGAAAGAGAAATAGAGATTAACACACTCCCACCACCACTTCCCCATACTCCATGTTCCATGGAAGAAATTAACTGAAACTTTCTTTTTCCCTCTCCTAAGCAAAGTCCCTGTTTTTAAAAGCCAACAGAGGCTTCCTCCTTTTGTTCAAAGACATACAAATAAGGGCTTTAATTTTCCCATGAAGTGTTCAGCAAGGGACTTCATTTGAATTTGTACAGTGTGCAAAACATTATTGTTTTATATGGTTAATTTTTTTCTTCTTCTCAGTCATTGCAGCTGCATTTTCAAAATAAAATAAAGTATTTTCAAAAGGAATGAGAAAACACAGGCTTTCTCTTCCCACTTGTAAGATCAGTTACAGCTTAACTACACTATGCTAGAAAAAATGTCTGAATGACACTTTACCCATGCAGCACCAACTGTGAACTAATAAATTCTTGGCCAGGAAGTCTGCATACATTTAGGGACACAGGAATTTTTGCTGTATTAAATTAGGCATAGTCATAAATTTTAGAAGGAGCAGGCCATATGTTTGAGGAATGAAGGACTACAATGAGTAATTCAGGAAATACAGTATGTCTTAGTCTTATCATATTTTTTTGATTTGCTGATTATCTTAGAGAACAGGCTTACATTTTGGCTGGATTATATTTGTCTTTGGGTTAATTTGGAAGGTACTTAATTGCCTAGCTGGCTTGAGAGCTCAATACTACAGTGGGAGATTAAAGTGCTTTCCTTTCAATTTGCATTTTGTAGGAAATTATATAGTTTGTGGTTTGGGGTTTTTTATTATAATTATTACTCATATTAATTTATGTGTTAGATTTACAGAGAGCTTCAGAATGTTGGTGAATTATTTTTGTGTCAGCTGTTAACACTGATAATTTACATAGAAGTTATTATCTAAATTACACTAATCTCAAGTACTTCTTGTGACACTTTTCTCACAAGTGGGGAAAAATATAGCTGAACATATAACTGAACTTATAACTGCTTTATTACAGCAGAAAAGACACTTTAAAAGCGTAAAGTGAGTCTTTACATACTTATGATTGACATCACTTAGTGGGTGCTTAGTGCCGTATATCCTTTTAAAGTCTCATCCTTCTTCAGAGTTAATAACATTTTCAAAGACTATTGTAAACCCTTTTTATTGCTTAAATATCCAATGGTGCCAAAAATACCTTTGGCTTGTTCATGCCATACACTTAAAAGATGAATATGAAACTTGAGTCATGTTTAAATCTACACTAACCATAAAAGATGAAGAAAAGCATATTCGTTTTGTCAAGATGGTGAATCCTACAGCTGCCTCTGTTTTTAATCCTGTCAGTCTTTTTTTCCCTTTCTCATACTTGTTTTTTGCCAAAAGGTTAATTGATATTTATTATATAAACAGAGGGCCCACCCTAAAACACTTTTTCATCGGAAAAAAGCATCAATAGCCATGAACAGTAGAAGCTTTACAAAACAAAGCCTCCTTTCCAAAGTTGGGTTTTTTTTCCTTTTTTTTTTCCTGTATACCGTTCAAATCATAGCCTGCTGCTTTAAGCCCTGAATGATATATGCTGAATTCTTTGAAGTTTCTAAACAGTGCATTTATGTATCACATGAACATTCCTATACCGGCATTCATGTCCTTATAAATTATCTCTCTATCCTCCATTTCATTAATGGTTCTAAAAATGCCACCAGAGGTCTTCAGAGTACCAAAATCCTCTCCTCTCCTCTCCTCTCCTCTCCTCTCCTCTCCTCTCCTCTCCTCTCCTCTCCTCTCCTCTCCTCTCCTCTCCTCTCCTCTCCTCTCCTCTCCTCTCCTCTCCTCTCCTCTCCTCTCCTCTCCTCTCCTCTCCTCTCCTCTCCTCTCCTCTCCTCTCCTCTCCTCTCCTCTCCTCGAGTCTCCTCTCCTCGAGTCTCCTCTCCTCTCCTCTCCTCTCCTCTCCTCGAGTCTCCTCTCCTCTCCTCTCCTCTCCTCTCCTCGAGTCTCCTCTCCTCTCCTCTCCTCTCCTCTCCTCTCCTCTCCTCTCCTCTCCTCTCCTCTCCTCTCCTCTCCTCTCCTCGAGTCTCCTCGAGTCTCCTCGAGTCTCCTCTCCTCTCCTCTCCTCTCCTCTCCTCTCCTCTCCTCTCCTCTCCTCTCCTCTCCTCGAGTCTCCTCGAGTCTCCTCGAGTCTCCTCGAGTCTCCTCGAGTCTCCTCGAGTCTCCTCGAGTCTCCTCGAGTCTCCTCGAGTCTCCTCTCCTCGAGTCTCCTCGAGTCTCCTCGAGTCTCCTCTCCTCTCCTCTCCTCTCCTCTCCTCTCCTCTCCTCTCCTCTCCTCTCCTCTCCTCTCCTCTCCTCTCCTCTCCTCTCCTCTCCTCTCCTCTCCTCTCCTCTCCTCTCCTCTCCTCTCCTCTCCTCTCCTCGAGTCTCCTCTCCTCGAGTCTCCTCTCCTCGAGTCTCCTCTCCTCGAGTCTCCTCGAGTCTCCTCTCCTCTCCTCGAGTCTCCTCTCCTCTCCTCTCCTCGAGTCTCCTCTCCTCGAGTCTCCTCTCCTCGAGTCTCCTCTCCTCGAGTCTCCTCTCCTCTCCTCGAGTCTCCCCTCCCCTCCCCTACCCTCCCCTTCCCTCCCCTCCCCTCCCCTCCCCTCCCCTCCCCTCCCCTCCCCTCGTTTCATTTATTCTTGTTCACCACACAGGTAACATTTGCAGATATAAATGGATTCAAGTCTAATTCCAGATGCAGTTTAATATTTGTTATTAATTTCATAAAACAGACTCAGTTATTCTTAAAATTTATGGTCATACTGTCATTCAGATTCTGGATTAAATTAGTAGCCCTAGAATAACTGATAAAAATTTTAATTTTTCCTCTATATTAAAATAAGAACAATAAACCTCTTATGCTAATAATTCAATATATGGCCAAAGAGTATTACTAAATAGCCTGACAAACTATTTGATTTCTTTAATATCCATGATTTTAATGTGTTTTTTTTGCATTTCATCTGGGTCAGGTTCTTTCTATTATTAATCTTCTGAAGTTCTTCTGCAACCTTTTCTCCCTGCATGGTTTATATCATTTTTCAGGTTAGCCCATAAGTTTTTTGCATCTTTCTTAGATTATCTTAATTCATTACTTTATCAAAATAATTATTTTTATATTTAATTGAAATTCAATTAATAATTTATTTACAATATAGCATACTCACTTCTAGTATAGGTGAATTTATAGATTTCTCATAGTAACCAGTTTTTACTGGTTATATATATATCCTCCTTCAAGTTCTCCTACTTAGTGATTAAATTTATCACTGTCTGCATCTCTTTTCTTCTCCTGAAGATTATTTTGTGCCAATGTAACATTATTACAGCTAATAGCTGGCTGTATTTTCACACATCTCCAATATGTGTGCTTCTAGTGTGCACTTCATTCATTTAGCCTTGACAAAACTCCAAGCTTCTTTCACTCGGTCTTTCTACAAATTCCTGCCCATGAGGGTAGATCATGGTTATGCTTTGAGGAGATTGTCCTTGAAGATCAGAAAGTTGTCATGGGCTAAGAATGTCCTGGGAGGACAAGATCACTCAGGGGAAGCTGCTGGCCAGTTCCCAAGTCTGCTGCCCTGAAGGGTCTTTTTCTGCTACCTTTTCTGTTTACCTCAGAATTTAAAATTGTACAATGGCATTTTCACAGCAAAGGCTGTCATTCATCTTAAAATCCATGACCACTTTTCTTTTGCATGAACTGTAGATGCAGCAGGGCACTTTCTCTAGTTGGGCCATCCAAAACCTGCATCAAAAATTGATCCTGACAGACTTCAGAAATCTGATCCTCTCCAAGTTTTCCTTTCAGCAAATGTCAGGTAAAGTCCTCCATGAGATCCAGGACATGTTATTCTGAGGCTATTTTAAAGGAGGTTTTGTCCCCCTGTTCCTAAGTGGCAATCTGTTGCAAATGTTCACAGCCATTACCATCTTTTGGCTTCCACTCTTACCACATTGCACAAACTCCCAAATCATCTGTTGCCCATTCCACAGCAGGGTTCTCTACGTTTATGTTAGGTTGACTCTGGCCAGCAGGTAAGTCGCTGCCCAGTCGCTCACTCACTCACTGTCAGTAGGATAGGAGAGAGGATCAGAAGGGTAAAAAGCAAGAAAAACTGATGGGTTGAGATAAAAGACAAAGCTGCATATGCAAGAAAAAAAAGTAACAATGAATTCCTCCACGACTTACCATTGGCAGACAGGTGTCCAGCTATTTCCTAGTTGGGAAGACCAATGACATAACCATAAATGTCTCACTTTCCTTCTCCATTCCTTGAGCTTTTACTGAGATTTTACTGGCCATGACAACATATAGTGTGGAATACACTTTTACACAGTTCAAATAATTTCTGGTGCGCCAAAATCCTCATGCATTCACAGTATACTCACTAGGGAAGAGTGGAGAAAAGCCTTGGTGCCGTGAAACTGCTGTTTAGAAACAGGTAGAACATTGGCAGGTTATCAACATTTGTAGACACAAATCTAAAATATAGCACCAGACAGGCTCTTATGAAGAAAAATACCTCTATCACAGGCAGATCCAGTACAGCATTTGAGATGACATGGGCTGTATAACCACCAGATTTCTCTGATTGTAGCTGTATGGCTCAGCACTGACACTATTTTCTTTACCTCCTGTGGTGTATATTTTCTGCACTGATATTTGAGACATGACTCCAGCCATAAATTGAGGGAGGAATTATGGGAATGTGCCCATCTCCCTCAGCTGGTAAGCAGACTACTTTCTGAAGATGTTCTCACTCTACTTTGTTAGAAGGATCCCAACATGATCCATTAGTACAACTTCCACTGTCAGGCAGACATTTATGTGCAGGATGCATCCCTTCCTACTTGAGTCTTCCCCACAAGGAAAACACAGCCTGGACCCTGGACCCTAATGCCTTTCATTGTGGCATGTCCCTCCCTATGCCTATGTTCCACTCAAGGGTCCTCCTTATAGTGTTCCCATGGATGGGCAACAAAACATTTTTTATGCTTATTACATCATGTTAATATAGAATATGTGAACTCCAGTTGTGGATATTGTGCTAGTCAGTGCATATAACAATTCAAAGCTGAAAGACTAGTTTAAGGGAAGAAAATATGAGTAAAGATGGATGGAAAGATAGAAAGAAAAAATAAGACAATTATTCACCATAACACAGCCTGATCTCTGCACATAGAGCAGCTTGAAACATTGCAAACTCTGTATTTCTTTGTGTGATTTTAGAAGAGTTATGAGAAAAAATTGGAAAGGCAATAATACAAAAAATGCATAGATGGAGCAGCCTCTTCAAAGTGGAGGGTGGTATGCATGATAAAAGGAAAGATAAAAGGTATGCCTATGTTTCATGGTTGAAACATAGGCATACCGGAACATGGCTGAAAGTCTTTCTATGGCTGAAAGGAGACTGGGAGATGGGCAAAAAAGATACTAAGCTAAGAAGAGTAAAGTTGAAGCTTAACTGATCATAGAAGACATATCAGTGAATTGTTCCAGTAGAAGTTTTAACTCACCCAGAGTAAAATATCAAGAAAGAAAATGTTTGCAACACTATTCTGGATGAAGAAGCATGGAGAAAGTTTTACTTGCTATGGCTGTAGGAAACATGGTAAAAAAATCATAATCAGAAGGAACAGTATGAACAAAAATTTTAGTTACATGTGTGAAGCCTTCAGTGAAGTTAAATCACGTTTCTCATCCGTATCAAATACACTAAACCTGCAAACCAGTGTTTGAGGTGAAACAACTGCAGCCTGGAGTGACAGATAGCAATATTTTTTAAGAGATGTACAGATGTTATATTATCACTAGGTACCTTTTGGCTGTAGGATACAGAGGCTATAATTCATGCACATAAAGTATTTTTATCTCTCTGATTATTAATTTTATGTATTTTATTGATGCCTGACAATCATATGATTTGTAGCATTTTAAGATATAGTGTAAGATTTAAAAAACTTTGTAGACTAAATACATACAGTAGCCATGGTTTTGTGCAAAAGAATGCAATTTTGTAATTCCAACATTTAATTCTTTTCAAGAAATATTTCACCAAAACATTCATTACCATTGGATGTTTTCAAATATTTTTTAATATTTCTAAGTTTAGCAACAAGGGTCATTTTTTGGGCCAAATTATGCTGTAACCTGCAAACTAGAACATTTTTACTGCAGTATTAAAACTTAGAATAACTATCCTTCAAATGAAGTAGGTACATAGTCCTGGGTTCTTCCAAGAAAAGTATTTTTTAATTTGAAAATTTTTACTATTATAACTCATGAATAGTAAATACTATTTTCATCATAACAAAACCTTGGAAATGAGAGTATTTCAAAAGGTTTTACACAAAAATAGCTACCTATCTTTTGGAGGTAGTTGCAAGGGATTACTCCTTTCTATACATTATGATCAGCTTCCAATGTCTTGCACAGTAGAGTGTGTATTTTATTTCTTGCAACAATGATCGTTGCGATAATGGGGAGAGCAGAAATTCCAGTGTGACTTCTACCTTTTGTGTATATATAGGCTGCTATGGAAACCCATCCATCAGCAGTCAAGACTTTTGACTCTTCCACTCCAGCAATCAACAAACTCTGAATAAGAGGTAACAAACCCCGACAGAGTACTATATGGAATAGAAAGACTTAATAACATCTCTGTAGACTCTTAAAACCATGCTATGTGAGCAGTGATTTAGAAGCAACCTATCTAAAGAAAACAGAAATTATCCAAGAAAAGCCCAAACTATCAGCTTCCCAGAAGTCAGTGATCCAGTAAGTATTAGACCTTTGTGGAAAGGGACCTGCACTTATTTGCAGAAATTTAATTTGAAATACTTGTTTTGGTGTGCTTTATCACACTGATGGCATTTTCAGTAGCATTACGGTGTTTATGATCCCTCATGTGACAAGACACAGAATAGCAAAGGAAGATGAGGTCTTGGCAACCTAATTCAGAATGTCTGGAGAGTGTGAAAACAGCATAAAGACTCTATTCTAAAGATGATACTTATTTCTGCATTCACAGGCATGGATCTGAATTTAGCTAGCTAGGCAAATATGTTCTGTGCAGGTTCGGTATTATGTATTTTCAGTTTAATTTTAGCAGCATTCAGGTGGTGTTACATTTAAAGAAAACCTATAAAATATGCTTATGTGTACAAAATTTTTACCAGTGTGTTAGTGAATAGTTTATAGCCACTTCCAGCAGCTCCAGATGCCCCAGACTATATAGAAATGTAATGGCTGAATGAAATTTAAAATTTATAGACCCTAAAGAACAGCCCCCTAATATATTTAATGTATGTCAGTGGAGTTTTGGGGTGGATTTTTAATGTTTTTTAAGTTGAAGACTTGTTGTAATTCACTAATACTGGAACATAATGACAAATAATGCCTGTAGCAGCAGCTGTCCTCAGCAGTTGTTCTGAGCTATGGAGATTATTCTGACACAGATCAACCCTGTGTCCTGATTTCCACACCCTAGACTAGCAAAATGGTTAGGTGAATATTTGACAATCAGCATCTGCTCAAGCCCTGCTGATTTAACTTGAAAGATTTCTCTGTGAAGGTTGTAGCAAGGATATGATCTGCTTAAGTAACAGTATGAATAGAAATTTGTGGTTTTCCCATGTCTCTGAGTACAGACCTATGGTTTGGAAAGTTTCATGCAGGAATCTGTGAGCCACATCTTGGTTGCTCCTGACACCTAGGCTACCTAGATTAAAGCTAAAGTGATTTTGCTTATACAAGCTAAAAGAAGACTTTTATTTAGAATAATTTAAAGGTGAACTGAGCATGAAAGTCCTTTACTGATTAGGGACTGATAAAAAAAACAGATTTCAGAGTTAAAAATAGAGAAATTACACAGATTTCTCCAGATTGCAAGACAGGCGATTATTTGAATTTTGCAAGAAACACCTTATCCTTCTATTTACACAACCACAATTTTACCATTGTACATTGGTTTTGATAAAGAGGTGGCAAACAGAAAGTTTGTCATATGGGTCCCCCCATCAGGCTGTAGGAAGGCCACTGCTGATGCTACTGATTGAAGGGATATAAGCAAATGCAACTCTCATCCAATCGTGACCCTCTTGATTCTGTCTCTGTTTTGTTTGTTGCATATCTGTGGGGCTTATAGCAAACTCTCCGAGGAGGGTTTTGCTGCTGCTAATATCTATACAATGCTCAGAAATATATGTTCTCAGAATAGCTTAGTAGCATAATTTGCCATGTTAATTCTAGGAGTGTAGGCAACATTTAAAAATTTTAATATACAGCTGCTGAGCCATTGTATGCCTTGTAACCACAGCCTCTTCTGTCAGATCTACACTACTTTGTACTAGAGAATCAGCACATGGCATTTAATGAAGTTGCACTTTGCTTTGTCCAGTAAAGTCCAGTGACTATGACAGACTGCTCTGCTCCCAACAGTATTTGTAACAGATTTTATTTCAGGAGTCCCCTTGCTTAAATCCTGGTATTTTCATATGTGATTCAGTCTCCCATGATACTCTCATAGGCAAGCTCCAGAAGTGTGGGCTGGACAAGTGGATGGTGAAGTGGATTGAAAGCTGGCTGAATGACAAAGCTCAGAGAGCTGGGATCAGTAGAAGAGTCTGGTTGGAATCTTGTGACTAGTGGTATTACCTAAGGTTCATTACTGGGAAAAGTGTTGTTTTACTAATTCATCCATGACTTGGATGAAGGGGAAGATACTTCCTCAGCAAGTTCACTGATGGCACAAAGCTGGGAGGAGTGGCTCAGTGGGCTGTGCAGCCCCTCAGAAGGACAGATAAAAGAGATGGGCAAAGAAGAACTGTCTGTAACTCAACAAAGGCAAATGCAGGGTCCTGCACCTGGAGAAGAATAATCACAAGCACCATGACAGGCTGGGGGCTGACCTGCTGTAGAGCAGCTCTGTGGAGAAGGATGTGGGGGTCCTGGTGGACAACAAGCTGTCCATGAACCAGCAGTGTGTCCTTGTGGCCAAGAAGGCCAAAGGTATCCTGGGGTGCATTAGGAAGAGCACTGTTGCCAGCAGGTCAAGGGAGGTGATCCTGCCCCTCTGCTCAGCCCTGGTGAGGCACATCTGGAGTGCTGTGTCCAGTTCTGGGCTCCTCAGTGAAACAGACACAGGTAGCTCTTGGAGAGTGATGGCCCAGAAAAAGACTGTGAAAATGATTAGAGAACTGGAGCATTTCTCTTACAAGGGAAAGCTGTCAGAACTTGGCCTGTTCAGCCTTGAGAAGAGAAAACTGAGAGGGAACTTCTTTAATGTCTATATGTATCTGAACGGAGTGTATCAATGTTGCAGTCCGCAACTTCAGGATCTCGTCCAGGAAGCCGCAGGATTCTGGGGAGCAGCATGGAACACCAACAAGACGGGCTCCTGTTCATGAAACCATTTATTCAGTATGGGAACAAAGTCAGGTTCAGAACAGAGAGCCCTGAACAGAGGCACAGCAGGGGTTTTTGAGGGACACAACTCTCAAGGGTCTCCACCCTTGAGGGTGGAGTTCAGGGTCAGGGACCACTAGAAACACACCAAGGGAGAACCCCCCCCCAGGGACTCAAACCCAATCAGAGCACCTGGGCCGCCCTTCACGAGGGGTTTGGGGTGGGACAACGTAACTCTTTGTCTCCCCTGAGGCACTCCGCCACATAACAAGGGGATATCCGTCAAGGGGATGGATTTAGGCTCTTCTCAGTGATGCCAAGCAACAGGACATGAGGCAACGGGCACAAACTGGAACACAGGGAGTTCCACCTGAACATGAGGAAGAACTTCTTTACTTTATGGGTGACAGCATGAGAACATGTTATCCAGAGAGATTGTGGAGTCTCCTTCTCTGGAGATGCTCAAAAGCCATCTGGACACAACCCTGATCAACACACTCTAGTAGTTGATCTCTGCTCAAGTAGAGAGGCTGGACTAGATAACCTCTAGTTATCCTCTCCAACCTTACCCGTTCTGTCATTCCGTGGTCCCTGAATAGCAGACAAATAGCCAGCAAAGCCATGAAGACCTGGCCTCAGTTGCCAGTACTGGAAATTAACAGTACTGTGTTGTCAAAGAAGAAACTTTTTCTTGCAGTGGGATTTTCAAAGCTTCACTGAATACATATGGCTTTATGAAACATCTATAAAAAAGCAAAAGATCTACTCCATTCAATTTAGTCATAAACTCAATGCTCCAAAATTTATTAAATTTTGTGTTGCGTAAGAGATGGAAGGAAAGAAATAAGTGTGGAACAGAACATGTACCAAGAAAATTCCAGCCTTAAGGTTGTTCCATAGTATTACAAAATCTTGAAATATTCTCAGTGGTATAAGAAACAATGCCTGGTTAGTCTAGAAGTTATTTAAATTTTTTTTTTTTGTCTATTTTGTAGTAAGAATGTATGTGTTAATAATGAATCAAACCAGTATTGCACTCTGATGCAGTAAAATAAGAGTTCTATCATCCCCAGGGATGATGTGAAAAACCTTGTCATGAATGCATAACTTGCTCATTGGTACAGACTTGTCTTTTCAGTCAGGAGATAATTATTGCTCTTGCAATTGAATCACCTACTCAGGTAAAATATTCAGCAGACCATTGTATATGGTTCCAACAATTTTGCTACCAGTGTCTACAAATTGATTGTCATAGTTATTTAACATCCACCCAAATGTGACAGTTCATAATACAAAATTTACACTGCAGTAAAGAGAAGAAGCCTAGAGAGTGAAATTACTGACTCAAAAATTCATCTCCAAGAAATCAAGAGGGTCAAGTCAGATTAGTACTTGATAGTCAAATTAAATGTCATGAGCATCAATATGTAAACACTGTTAATAAATCTGTGCATTTCCTTCCAAGTTGTGGTGTAAGTATTGCTGAGGTTTAACATATTTGATAATTATTTTTAGAAGTACCACTGAAAATATTATTACTACTGTAGGGGGAAAAAAATATTGGATTGCATTTCTTTCTTTGACTTAAGTAACAGTTTTAAAAATTAGAGCCAGTGTACAGTTATGTGTATTCTAGTGTATGCTGGACTAGTAAAGATCTGCCTTGCAATTAGGAAGGTTTTCTAATAAATATCTTTTTCAAAAGATATGTTTTGAAAAATGACTGTTTAATGTATCTATAAAAGTAGTTCAGCAAATATATATTTGCATATAATCAACTTTTGTCCACAACTGGTACCCTGCACCTGATAACAGTTGGTGCTGTAAATTCACAGGCATGAGCCAGAGTTCCATCAAGTTAAAAATGTTGATGGATATTTAAAGAACTGATTTGATTGATTTAATTTGATTGAGGGGGCAGAACTCTTTCCTGGCCAGAATAAAATCTTCACACTACAGCTATGATCATTCCTGGGGTATGCAACCAAAGGGATCATTATGAGCTGATAAGGTAGGTAAAACTTTTACTGTGACGGAGCAAGTAGAACTGAGGCAATCTAATATAATTTATACAAATAATACAATTCTCCAAATACAGGACACCTTTATATTCTGAACGCAAACCTAATCAAACGCAAGTGACTGCTCAATACTAGAATGAATATTTAACTAAAGCCCATTTAGATCTGTCTAAAGGAAAAAGGAGATAATATAATTTTGTTCAACTCGAGCTACCTCACTGGTTTCCTTTTAACAAAAAATACTTCATGTCTTAGCAGAGAAATACCATCACATTTAAAACTAAAGGATAACAATAATGCAGCTGTGCAGAGAATACACAGTGGTTTTAACTAATGCCCAAATGAAAACCAAAAAAAAATATATAAAAAATATATAAAAAAATTTTCTTGCCCTGATATCGTAAACTACCGTTACTATAGTTGACTAATTCTTGTCTTTGACAGGAAGTTAGTTATGCACAATGAATGGCAGAAGGAGAACAGATCTGAAATGCTGTTCTTAGAAATGGGAAAATAAATTCAGCCATGATGTACTTATATCAAAGTCATTATTTTGGAAATTAAATGTTAATTCCTCATTACATGAACAGATGGACATGAAAACTTTATTAATTCAAAATTATTTTAGCATTTATGCCATCAAATACATTTAGGAAACACAAACAAAAGTAGCATTCCTTGGTCAGATAGCTTTGAGCAGTCAGAAAACATCAACTAGACAGTGGGAGATTACTACATTACTTCTTTTAAATCTTAGGATTTCTTTATCTTTTCAATAAAGCTTAATGATTTGTTTCCTTTTCTTATGAAAAGATATTTTTTTTAGTGTGAAATAGACAAGAAATGGGTACTGGTACATGTGTTATACTGATTTGCTTGGGTTAGCACAGACAATCAAAAATTATTGATAACTGCTTAGACTTTACTAAACAAGACTTCAAATAAATGCATAGTTACACCTGATTTTCTTCAACTATAGCAAGCTGAAATAAAATTTGAAATCTCCTACCCCACTGCATTGTTTTAATTTTTTTTATAAAGTGTAGTTTTACCATAAAGCTTTACTGGGCTTCTACTGGTTCAATTTTCATAAGGCATGAAGTACAATAAGGTTGAATAAAATATAAGTGATAAGAGCAAAGATGAATCACCCACAGTGGCAGGGATGTCTTGAGGCAGATTTTAGTGCCAGAAAAAGCCTGTACATTTTCTGTATGGATTAAGGAAGAAAATTCCTACTGGGGATGGTTTGATGTGTAGACATCACCTGGTTACTGGTTCCAGTCCTACAAGTGAAGAATCGTAAGATAAAACCAAACAGAAATTTTAAGGTAAACTGAGAAGTTTATGCTAAAGTCTAGGGGAGCACTGATGCAGAAAAATAGGAGGAAGCTGTTTGCAGAGGCATAGAAGGAGAAATCCCAGCAAATCATCCCTGTATGGAGACCTAGGGTTCTGGGCTTCTAGGGAAATCCTGAGCCAAGAGGAACTTGTGAAGCAGGAAGAGCAGTGAAGCAAGAAAATGTTCATGGCATTTATTACTCTACACCATTGAGCTATGCCAATGGTGACATTTTGGCTGTACAAAGACTTTAAAGGAGCATGAATATCTGCTTTCTTTTCTGTATATTTTTTTCATATTCCCAGTGAACAGCTTTCTAGTGTAAGGGTTCATTAAGAAATTTGTCTGGTTTTGGTGTCCTCATTTTATTGTCCTTGAAAGTAAATTAGACTAATAAGGAATAAAAATATTTACAATATTATAATTGCTTCTGTTTTTACCAGATAAGTAATTTGGGTTTTGGCAATACCAGATGCAGATAAGTGAAAGTCACATTCAAAGATTATATTTCAGCTTTGTTTTCTGGTAGATCAAAGTTCTCAACATCTGAGAGATCAAAAGTTACAGTGAAAAGACAAAATGTTATCATGGGTCCAGAAAATTTTTGTACCCTTTATGCTTCAAGACAGTATAGAAAATTGAATTTAGGCTAAGTTGAAGATAACAGTATAGTGAATCAATTCATTTAACATTCCAGTCCAGTGCAAGCAGCACTGCATGTTAGACCTTGTGACAAGAGGAATTCTCAAGTCAGACTGCACGGTACAGAGAGGTTCCTGCAGGGTAGGGCATGTGGTGGGAAACATGAATCATGGAATGGCATGAGCCAAGGTTCTCTGTGGAGACTACATTCTCTGCTAGCTGCTCCACACTGCTTCCCTTTCATGCATTGCACAGAATTTCTCAGTAGGTCAGCCTTCTGTGTCTGGAATAGAAGAGGAATTGTAACTGAATTAAAAAATCATTACCTGCAAATCTTGAAGCTCAGCAATGTGCAAGAAACACAGATATGTGAAGTGTACATAATGACAGATCTGAAAATAAATCTCTGTAGGCAAAGGCAAATAAAATAAAATAAAATAAAATATAAAATAAAATAAAATAAAATAAAATAAAATAAATATTGTGTCTTCTCTTTTCCCCAGTCTGTGCTACCAAATAGTTTTGGTAATTACATTCTGAATAAGTCATCTTTGGCGCGCAAGGAACTGTCTCTTCATTGTTCATTGACAATGGTGCAGGTCAGAGAAAATCTACCAAAAAATGTAAAAATACAGGTAGCACAGATAAATAGAAACTTAGTCTAGTTTAATTTAAATTGTCTTCAAACTTGCTCAGACCAGATTTGATAAAATTAGAAAAAGTTGTATGTTTTTGCACACTGAGACTGTGGTGCTTTTTGGATCATTACTTCCAAGAAACCTTTGACATCCTTTTGGATTTCCAGTTCCTGTAAATGTGACCAAGCCACTTTCTCATTTTGCTCAATGCTGGCTTCTAAAGAAGTTTTCACAGAGACTTGAAGTATCATACCTTTGAAACAAAACTGATTCAAAAACTACAGAACAATTAACAATAATTCAAGCAAAACTTAAAGTATATTTTTAGCCTTTACATATACTTGGGACTTTATAGTTCATAGCTCCTGAAGGGTGCTGACCTTTCTATAACAGAAAACTTTTTTTTTTTTTAAATAAAAGCATGCAGTTCATATGGAAAATGACCATAAGGAATTCTTAACATTTTCTTTTCCCTTTCTCTTATGGGAAAAGGAAATCTATCATATTCCAGCAGCAACTGAAAAAGAAGGTAAATTTTTTTTATAGTAGTTTTTCTCTACTTGAGAAAAATAGAAAAAATCTGGTTGGTAAAGGAAACAATACAGAGTTGTCCTCTTTTTTTATTGGTCAAATATCTAATTTTTTTCTAGGGAATACTGAAAAGAAAGCCACCTACATAAATGGAGGTTTTGGGGTTTTTTTTAAGATATGGTTTGAAAAATATCTTTGAGATGAGCTGAATATCTTCCCAAGTCCCCCTGATACTATTGACTAAATCCCCAGTGCCTGCCATGGGTGTTTTGTGTTCTACCTTTAGGAGCTAAGTATGCTATTGAGGAGCTGAATACCACCTTATAAGTGTATATATACTGTACACTGTTTGTGTACAGGGACAACTGAAGATTGACATAATTTCCTCCAGGTTTCTCCCTGGATCACTCAAACTCCAGTGTAGAAATATAATTGTGTTTGCAGGCACAGGCCCTAACAAGGCACAGGAAAGGTGACTTCATGCACAGTGGCACAGACAGTTGTCCACTTGCCTTCGAATATGGAGACAAAAGCAGGTGTCTATCTGCACCCTATTGGAAAATAAGCATAATGAGCTACTCCAAACTCGCTGTCTAGAAATTCAACATATATACAAGACTTTATTGACAGAGTACATAACAGATTCAGTGTGCTTGTCTCACTGCTTCTCCTGCAGATGTAATCCTGCAGTGTGGCTCATAATGAGAGAGGATTTTCAGATGCTTATTGAATGCTCTGACTTATAAAATAGCTCATTTTGTCCCTGCTCCTTGGTTCTGGTTCCTAAAGCCTGTTGCTCAGCTGATGCTGAAGCAGAAAAAGCGATATGTATCTGCTAACTACAGGTGTTCTGACAATGGGGCTTTGGCTGATGTGAGAGACTTGCTACTGAACAGGCCATCATCTGAAGAACAAAGTTCAAAAAGGAAAAAATCAAGGAGCATTTTCACTTCATCTCTCCTTTGCCATTGTAAAATACCACCATAAAATGAGCAGAAATTGCAAATGTCTGAAAATGTCGTGAGACCTGTCCTGTCCTGGACTTATGACAATGAGTACATATAATTCTTATTGGATGTTTTGCTTAGGTAGAATCTTTGTACATGTGCAGAATAGTTGGTCATTAATGCCTTGAGTGGCTGATTGAACTCCCAGCTTCCTTTGGGCAGAATGTTGAAGGAAAATAATTTGACAAATTTTTGGAGAATCTCTCCTGGTGGAAATATCGGAGAGTCCCAGGGATTCTCCTGTCAAAACCCACTGCTAGGCAGTACATGGGTGTTTCAGTGTGTGCCTCAATTACCAGCCTGGGTGGAAAAACTTCCCATCCCAGAGATCTCCCTATGCAGCTCTACACCCAAAGTTTACCATATAAGTAAGCTATATGGTAAACTTATATACATATAAACTTATATACATAAGTTACAACCAAAATTAGAATTTCACCTGTATAGACAAGTGCTTGCTGGAGGCTAATTACTGCCTTTCCTCAAGAAGCATTTCAGTCATTCAAATGCATTACTGGATTATTGTAGAAACTTCAATTTTTTGATTAAAAAAGTGTCATTTAGCATATATGCTATTTATAATTAATTTACTTTGTCTGAAATAAACAAAGTCCATTTGTGAATTTATGCATCCTAAGGTGTTTGGTTTTTGTTATGCCTTCTCCAGAACTTTACATTACAAAAGAATTAGAAAGAATAAAAAAAAAGAGAGAATTAATTGCATTTATACATAAAAGGTGCCATTTCTTAATCTTAGATTTGACATTTACATATTTTATAAATCAATAATTAAGTAGAAAAGCAGTAGCTTCTGTGCCTATTTTTACTTGAATGAATTGACATACATGCCAGAGGACAGGAAACTTTATGAACTTTTATTTTATGCTGCAAGATGTGTCTTGAAAATTTTGGAAAAATTATGCCATCTGGTTACCCATTTGCCCATTGTCAACCATAAAGTAAGGTGGAATAAATGCAGTTTATTCAGCCTCACTAGATTCAAACTAAATCAAAAGCTCAATTTGTTTGATCTAGATATGATCTGCTGGGATTGATTAAAGTAAAAATGAGTGCCACAGTCCTAGAGTATATTTCAACATCAAAGATGTTTCATTTAGTTCCTTGAATACAATATGAAGATAACAGATAAAATCATTCTTTAATGTTAAATCCTTCAGACCAAAAATGCCTGTAAATTAATTTTTACACATTATAATTCCAGCACACTGGAGTGTCATGGTCTGATAGATTTAGGAATTTTTATTCAAAGTAATTTATAAAAATAATGTTCATGATGCAAAAAATACTTTTCATCATATTTTATATTAGCACCATAGAATTACAGCACCTATTACCCATGACTGAAAGAGAGTATTTGTTGGAAAAATTATAGATTAATTGCTCAGCAGACATTATTTATGACTATGATATATGATTATCTATATAATCAATTATATAGATTACTTGCCCAGCAGTTTCTATAATGCTACTGAAAGTGAAGCAGCTACAGCATAACCACTGAAAATCTGATCCATGTCTATCTTTGACATACCAAATTGTTGTATTTCAAATGTCAAACTCATAATATTGGAATACTTTCTTCATATGAGCAGCTTTTCAGAACTGGAACTTTCTGAAGTAGTTAAGCTTTTGAAAACCCAGTTAAGTGGTTATCAAATTTATCTTTGGAAAGCATATGTTAGTTAGGATGGTATTCACCTCGCAAATTTATAGCCACCCAAAAGCTAGTATTGCAACTTGGCTAGATAAATTAAAAAAAACATGCAAAAGAAACCCCAAAAATCCTCCCACAAAAGTTAAAATGAGAATTATTATTTTGGATACCTTGAAAATTTTGACCCAAAATTTAATATTTTTGTTTGTTTGTTTCTTTTTCAGAGAATCAAATGTATAAACTATGAAAATTGTGAATTATTGTGAAAATGTTGTTTACCTCCCTCTACTTTTAGCACTTCAGGATGTATATACAACTTGAATGTCAAAGGTTAAGGGTTTAATTTCTCTTGTGCTTAATTTAAAGAGAGGATATTGAATTCCTAAAATACTTTCTTTCATCCAGCTATCAGATGAGTTTCTATAGGTTGGACTATAGGCTATAATTCTGAAGAATTTTGCATTATTTTTGGTTTCAAAAATTTTGAAATATTGTGTAATCTGTTCAAGCCCTCTTTTCACAGAAAGTGGGGAGGGAAAAAGGGAGTATTTATCTGCGTCACATTCTTATGAAAAACTGAGAAGTGTGTAAGGCTAAATATGTGCTTAGCACCTAGTGCTTATTTCTTGCATCTATTTTAGGCTTTATGTTGTGATGGTCACTGTGACAGTTCTGTAGAAAACAGGAACTGGTGATTACTTGCTCTATGCTCAGCAACTCAAATAATTTTCCAGACTGCATGAACCACTACATTTGATACATAAATAGTCCATTGTCCCGCAGCAAAACAAGCAGAGGGGAAGAAGACTGGCCTGTCTGAACAGAGAGCTTTGTCTGGAAAAAGGAGAGTTTTGTCCTTTGGAAAGACAGTTATCACCATGATGAATCTTCATCATACAGAGGAAAATACAGTGACAAAGGATGAGGAAAAGTCTGAGGTACTTAATTACTTTGACTCAGTCTTCAAGAGCAAGTTATTGTCAGGGTACCCAGCTCCCTGAGCTTCCAGTCATCCTAGAGAAGAGGGGAAAGGGTATGGAACAAAAGTCCCACAATCCAAAGGAAAATGATCAACAACCTACTACACCAGTTAGACACACACAAGTGTATGGGACCAGATGGAATACACACATGGGTACTCAGAGAACTGGCAAAAGTGCTCAATGAACCATTTTCCATATTTTATCAGCAGTCCTGTCTAACTGGAGAAGTCCCAGTTGACTGGAGGCTGGAAAATATTATTCCCATCTAGTAGAAAGGCTGGAGGGAAGTTTTGGGAGACTACAGGTCTTCAGTTTGACCTTGGCTCTGGGTGATGCCACAGAGCAGATTACCAAGAGTGCTATGACACAGCATGCAGAAGACAAATAGGAGTTCAGGCTCAGCCAGTGTGGATTTATGAAAGGTAAGTCCTGCTTGCATCCAGCTGGTGGCTATTGTTGACCTGGACTTTAATAAAGCTTTTTGGCAATATTTTCTCCTGGAGAAACTGGGTGCTAAAAGCTTCAATGGGTGTACGCTTTGCTGGGTAAAACCATGTCTGGATGCCAAGGCCCAGAGAATGGTGGTGAATGGACCAAAATCCAGCTGGTGGCCAGTCACTAGTGGGATTCCCCAGTGCTCAGTGCTGGGCCAGTTGTGTGTAACATCTTTACAAATTAACTTAGCGAGGAGATCAAGAGCACCCTCAGTGAATTTGCAGCTGACACCACATTGGGCAGGAGAGTTGATCTGCTGGAGGGTATGAAGGCTTTGCAGAGGGATTTGGACAGGCTAGATCTATAGACCAAGCCCAGCTGTATGAGGTTAAACAATATGAAGTACTAGGTAAAGGACCTCCATTTGGATCACAACTCACATGGAGCCCTGAATGCTGGGGACAGATTGGCTGGAAAGTGATCCAGAAGGATCTGGGCGTGTTGTTTGATAGCTGTTTGAACCTGAGCCAATGTGTGCTCAGGTGGCCAAGAAGGCCAATGGTATCCTGGCCTGTATCAGCAATCATGTGGCCAGCAGTACCAGGGCAGTGATTGTTCCCCTGTACTTGGCACTTGTGAGGTACTACAGAGTGTCCAGAGAAGGGCAACAGAGCTGGGGAAGGGTCTGGAGCAAAAGTCTGGTGAGCAGCACCTGAGGGATGGAGGTGTTTAGCCTGACTCCCAGATAGCAAGTGATAAAACAAAAGGAAATGGCCTCAAGTTTTTCCAGGAGAGGTTTAGATTGGATATTAAGAAAAATTTCTTCATGGAAAGGGTTGTCAGATGTTGGAATAGGCTTCCCTGGGAAGTGGT
Source organism: Pseudopodoces humilis (assembly GCF_049639895.1). Classification (NCBI taxonomy): domain Eukaryota; kingdom Metazoa; phylum Chordata; class Aves; order Passeriformes; family Paridae; genus Pseudopodoces; species Pseudopodoces humilis. The sequence goes on along the minus strand of NC_142200.1, from coordinate 80,971,186 downwards.
TGGGTTACCATTCCTGGAGGTATTATTAGTCAGGGACATGATTTAGTGATAGACTTGGCAGTATTTGGTTAATGGTTGGGCTTGATAAGGGTCTTTTACAACCTAAATTATTATGTGATCCTGTGTGAATATTTTTGTATGCCATTGCTTTCTGCAAACTGCACTTAAGAAGAAAAACTGTAGAGAAATGTTCCAAGTCTTGGACAGAAAGTATTTACTGTCTAGGTCTAGGATGGGTAAGTTTAAAAGCAGATGACTTTTGATTATAATAATTTCCAGTTTTCTATTAAATTAGATTAACATGAGACATAACCACCACTGCTTTAAAATATTAAAGTATTGAAATACAATTTCAGGGAGGCACCCTTACTAAATATGGGAAATACGTTAATTATGCGTGGCATTGGTTACATTTGAAGCTAGTAAAACAATGACCTATTGCAATGGTCTTATCTCAATTTATAAGGATTCCCTAACAATAAGGACAAGAGAACGTAGTTTTACACCACACCAGGGGAGGTTCAAGTTGAACATTAGGAGGATTTTTTTTCATGGAAATGTGACTGGACTGCCCATGGAGGTGGTGGAGGCACTGACCCTGGTGTGTTTAAGGAAAGGCTGGATGTGGCACTTAGTGCCATGGTCCTGGTGATGTGGTGGTGTCAGGTCACAAGTCAGACTCGATGACCTCAGAGGTCTTTTTCGTCAACTTAATTGACTCTGTGATTCTGTTACCCACCTAGCACTGAGCCAACACATGAGACAGCATGTTTGTACCAACCCAACCTACAGGCTGATTTATATGAAGTTTTTTTTTCAAATCCTATTTTCACATTAATCCTTGCTCTTCATGGTGCTATGCTATTTCACAAAGACAACACCGGTTTTGAATTTGTTGGTCTTAAGAGATCAAGCCTTTCTTTCCACACCCTCTCCTGTCCAAATGAAAATAAATTCGAGTGATACTGATTTTTCTCTATGTCAGTGGCAGAGGAAGGGAATGAGAAACCAGCTTGCTGACACCTGAATTTATTTAAGACACAGAAGAAATATCCTTGCATGCTATTAGCAGTATATCTCTATAAGAATAATTAATCTGAACAGTGTCTCTTGGAGAAGTATGCTTTTACATTTTACAGAAGAGGTAATAAAATTATACATCTTTTGTTTTTATGTCATCTCTCAGAGCCTGTAAAATATTTTAGTTTAAAATGAACCAACCAACTCTAAACAAACAAGCAAATAAAATTGCCCACTAGAGAAGCAAATGTTCAAGGTTATTTTAAAATATGTATTTTTACTTTTGCTATTCTTTATTTAAGTTTCTAGGCTTATGAGTAGAGCATCGATCCTGTTTTTGTGAAGTTGTCTTGCTGTAATATCTGTCTGACACTGCCTTGCATTGGCTGTTCACGTACAGCCTGATTGCTGTATGTTAGGGCAGTCAGTTCTGCTGTCTGATGTGAAATGGTTTGTATTTTGGGGTTTGAATATGTTACTTGGATGTTTTGTGAGACACAGCCTAGTAAAGGACTAAACAAACACTAGCGCTTTACAGATCAGTGTGTTGTGTTGTAACCACTTGTTAATGCTCTATAAGAGTAGGTACATCTTGTTCCAAAGGGAAGCAGATGAAGGCTATCATCTGAAAAACAAAGCAGTGCAGATGTTAAAGATAGCTGATAAAGGAATCTTGGCTAATGCAGAATTGACCTTGAAAACTTTTCATTTACCTGTACTGTCATGTGCTGGTATTAAATAACCTGAAGCTGTCACCCATAACCCAAATCTTCCTCCATAAAATGGGCAGCAGAGGTCTTGTACATACAGATGTTGGCAATGCTGCTGAAGGCTGTACTTCCTCCTAGCATTTGCTACTTCTTTCTCTGCCAACATCAGCAACTACTATTGTTTGCTGCCATATTTTGTGTGAACTTCCCTTTTAAAGGGGTTCTTCTCCTTCCTCACAACTTGAGATGACTACAGCTTCCAGTTAAATAATCTTCCTTGATATACCACAGAAAAATCACATGTGAGTGGGGCTGCTCATTTTTCTGCTTACCTCTCTCAGCTTGATGGTGAGGATTTTCTGGGCTCTTCTAGCACCAAAGGGGTGCAAGTCCTACTGAAGTCTCACTGACTTCAGCAGCAATATAGAGGTTCTCTTTTGGTCACTAATTCATGTAGAAAGAAAAGATTAAGCCCACTGAAAAATGTCATGAGTAAACTAACCCACTATAAATACAAAATTCCTATAATTGTAGAAAAAATTTACAGTTTCACAGAATTCTCCACAGCTTGAAGTATAAAATTTTCTTTCCCATCAAAGGATATTCACTGGAAAAAGTTACCAAGTTTATTAGAATTTATCTTAATATATTTTTATATCTCTTTTTATCAAGATGAAGTTGATAAATTTGGTAGACATCTAGAAGTGCTACATATTTGAATATTGTTTTGCTATGCACACATCAATTCCCTTTAACCACATGGTTCTGAGCCAACATCACAATAGTTAGGATCTCAACATGTGGTGGCAAAGGACAAATAATAAACAACAGAGGCTAAACCATTTTTTTTCTAAACTATGAAATATTTTAAAATTTTAATTAGAAACAACAGGGAGTATATATGGATATGCAACTGCTCTTCTTGAATACCAAACTGAGTCATATCAGGTGTACTGTACAATGCAGCAGATGTCTCACTCCTTTACTATAAATAGAGAAAGCACTGTGGATTGTATTCTATTCGGACTGGAATTCCCAACACAATCTATTGCTAAATAGCTCTATATTAGCTAAATGAGTTCCATATACCTAACATGTGGTTTATTTTAAGATCAATGTCCAGGAAAGACAATAGCTTCTCCAAAGGTTAAACAAAACAAGAAAAAAGTACAAAACTTGATTTGTAAATTAATAAGAAAATAAAATAAAAAGAGAAAAACACGCCACAGCAAAAGACTGCGACTGCTAAAATTTGGACATTGTGTCTGTGTAACATCATAAATGTTAAGCAGATATTATGCAGCTTAAAGTAACAAATGGCCATGACAGTAAAAAGCAGACTTCCACGCATATGTAATAGGAAGCTGGCTTTCATTAAGAACTGCAATAAACAAGCGTGGCAATGATCCGCACCATAGTCATCATACAAATGTTTGTCTCATAACATTCCTCATTAGGAAAGACTTTTCATTCAGAATTAAAAAGTATAAGAAGGCTTATTAGTGCTGAATTTACTAGCATTCTACTATTTCAGTACCTATACTATTTCATATTTGATAAAGCAGTCTAATATAAAAAGGAAAAAGAAAGCTGTCAAAGGAATATTTTTTCCTTTTACCAGATGGTACACACCTTGCATGTTTAGTGATTTGAATTTAAATAAAGAGAAAAGAATGTATTTCTGACTACATGTAGGCTGCAGAATTCTAAAACATATTTGATTTAATATTAATACAGTATGTTTTACCAGATGATTTATTTGATGTACTAAGTAATTTATTTAATGCAGTATCTCACACGTAATACATGACATACCTACTGTGACAGACAATATATCTAATTCAGTAAGGCAAAAGTTTAATTCTACAGCTTCTTTGCTCTTCTCAGTCTTCCAAATAAAGATATATTTTATTGGAGTACTGAGTATTAATTTCATTTTAAACAGTTTCAAATTCAGTATTACGCGTATTAAGTAAACCTATCTCAAGAGTGAAGAGAAAAAAGGGAACTTAGCAGTCTTGTAAATGTGCTTGCATACAAACCACTTGGCTTCAATATGCTACTCTTGATAAGTGATATTTGTAATTAGGAATATTTCAACAGCTGCATGTATTCATGAAAATATCAGTAATTTTTAAAGTGCTTTGAATTTATATTCACATTCTCTTATTGCTCATTAGTTAAAAATAACGTTATGAGTCTGAGGAACAAAAATATTATCGTACAGCCATTCACATGCATTGAATTAACAAAGATATTTGTAATTTACCTGTAATCTGGAAATTGTCACCCAAACCGTTTGAAGTATAACAAAGACATAAATGATCCTATTGTAGACATCAGAAATTATGTTAAAAGACAGACAAAAGGTTCTGGCTGCTTTTCAATGAGATTTTATCAATATGTCCTGGTTCTTTGGTCATTACTTAAGCAAAGTTGCATGGAATGACACATTTTGAAAGAACTTGTACTGTTAAAATCTAAATAACACAAATTTGCATAACAGAATTTTTAAAAAAATTGAGATAGAAAGGTGCTGGTCAAGAAACATGAATTTAGAGCATGAAAAACATTCAAGGCAGTAGAAAAGGGACTATAAAGAAACTATAACTGGGATTAGAAAGTTCAGTTTTGATAAAGCCTATTTTCCTTTAATGGGATAGCAAAGATAAAACATTTGTTGACATTTTTTTTAAATGAGTTTTACGTCAGCCTTTGTGTATTGGCCTGAAATATGGTAACGATACCTTTCTGTGTAATTGAGAAAATTGCATCTCAGAATTTTTCAATTATAATTTCTCCATCAGAACAACAATAGAGTAGTTGAAACATACAGTGTCAAATCCTCTCTCCATATAACTCTAAAAAGAATTGGAATTAAGTGGAATGCATGCTGTCGGATCAATAAACTCATTCCACTCCCACAATTGGATACATGACATTTACTGTATTTTACCTGTGGAACCAGCACATTCAAACTCTAGAGTATTTCTGAATTTATTTATTCCTTCAACTTTATGCCGCTGAAAATAGAGGTACATGGAAAGTCTAAGTTTCAGTCTCCATTGATCAGGGCTTACAGATGGAGCACACTCCTAAGAGTGGGTTTGTTGAGGAGCTGTTGTTATGCCATCATATTAACATCTATGTGTGTTATACCTAGTTATTAGACTAAGTATTGAATAATAAACACCAAGAAGCATGATTCAAATCCCTCACCTGTATTCTATAAAATGAAAACTGCATGAAATTTTATTCATCATTTATAAGTCAGAGAACTTTTATTAACCTTATAATATGTTCAAAAAGTAACTTATTTACTCAGAAGTCAGGATCTCTCCTGCTGAAGTTGATAAATGATAAAAAATAAAATAAACTAAAATTATAAAAAAAAAAAAAATGTAAAATCTAGTGCCGAAGGGGCTCTGAATCTGTGTCATGCTGCTTAGGAAGCTTTCCTGGAAATGGCAAGTCTTGGCTGCCAGTCATCCTTCTCATTCTGACACATATATTGCACTTATTCTGTAATTACCAGACCAAATCCTCTCAGGGGAGAAAAGGAACTGAGTCAGATTTTCCTAATAGCTGAGTGAGCGATTAAATCATTGCACAGGAGACGGGAAGAGAAAATGTACCATTGCCTTCTTTCTGCTCTTTCTTGCAGGAATATTAAAATGCTGACATATTTTAGGCTGAGGTTATGCTTTGGCTACTCAATGAAACACTGTTCTGGAGGATGACCATGGAAACCTGAGAAAATTTGGTGATAAAAATGAAATCTATTAAATCAAATATTCCTCCTCAATGGTTGTTGGACAAAGCCTTTTTTACATCCTAATTTTGAGCACAAGTAACTGAATTGTTATAAAAATCCTCCTTAGGCTTCTCTGTTCGTTTTTTGTGCTTTGCCATTAGATCTTGTAAAAGAAAGTGATGCAATCAGGCAGCAGCAACTTCTGGTTCATTTAAATATAACTGCAGAAATAATTCTTTCAAACCACTTAGAAAAGGCAGGAAAGCCTCACATATAACAGTTTTTGGGAAATGGTGCTTTCTACAGGCCAGTGGGTTAGCCTGCCAACTTGCAGTTTCCATCTCATTTAGTGTTATATATTCTTCACGTAACCCTTAATCACAGGCAAATCCACACAGGCACAGAAACCATCCAATACTGAAAAAGAATAACATAGCCTGCTGAACATGTATACAAAATTTCCAGATGATACTCTTAAAAACAGACTTTATAATAACAATTTTCAAGATTTCAGAAGGCTAATGAATGCTTTGGATGTTTGAGCAATGCCTGGCTGACAATTAATGTTACTGAGTTTCCATTTAATAAGTGAATGATAGTTTTATTTACTTTATTTTTTACAATAAAGGAACAGAAATCCTTCAATTATTTAGGACAGTAAGAACACAAATACACATATCTTCTCCCTATGCTTTATTCAAAAAAAAACCTGACAATCCATTTTTCCTCCTTTAAACTAAAAGGGACTTTTTGCATTCAAAAATCTCTTCACTAAACATTTGCAAATTGGATGTTCCTGTGGACTAGTATCAATGAAATAATCCATTATACTGTGTAATTGTATTTGATAGGTTATACTTCACACAGATTTTTCTGTTCTGTAAGCAGTGTCTTATACTATAGAGTTGTTTTTCTGAAATCGATGACTGTATATGTAGCACAAAATAATACTTAGCACCAGTAAAGCTTGAAAAAACTAGCACATAATGACTAATATATTTATTTCTATGTCAATGCCTGTCTGGAATTAATATATTAAAAATTAAACTTTTTAAATAATAGATATATCAATTTGAAAATAAATGTGCTCTGTGTGCTTACTGCTCCTGAGAAAAAGATATTCCTCATTTCTTTGTATTTTAAGCGCTGCAAACTTCTGATGTGGTCTAAGAATTATTTTTTCTCTACTGAGAGACAGAGACTGCAGCCTCTAGCTATATAAACTTTTACATTAGTGATATTAATATTCTGCTATCAAAGCAACTAAGAGAGGATATGCTTTCATTGACATTTCCCTTTGAAGTGAAATCCTAAAGCTTTAATTTTTATTAATGCAAATCCCTGCTAAAAAATACCTTATCTGTGGTCACATATGAGGCACTATGAGATCTAAAGACATCTTTGCTTTCAGACTTCAGTATTAAACAGCTTCTGCCTGCAACCACACCACCTTAGGCTCTGATAATGTTGGCTTTTATAATACAGAATAGGCAGGGACTAACTGCTACTTGAAAAGGAGACTTCCAAATAAAATCCTAAACTTGTGGAAGTTACTGAAAGAGTGATGGAGTGCTTTACAGAATAAGAACCAACAAAGCATTTAAATTCCAGGATAAGCTCACAAAAACAGAATTTTGTGATGTCTGGGATATGGCAAGGTTGACAGAAGAGGAAAAGGAAATGGTGGTTTCCCAATGAATACTTGCAAATTCACAATTGCATGTCAGAAAGTTGTGATGTGCCCTGGCTATTTTTTACTGCTATAAAATAAAATAAATACTTATGATTTTCTTGTGGTTAAAATAAAAGTAAAGGTCAAAGATCAACAGCTAAATCAACATTATGTAAGGGCACAATGCAGTTGTCAAAAGTTGCATTTTGTAGAATAGGGTATAGACTCACTTCATACCAGATTCTCCGTCTGCAATTCTATTTTTTTATCTCATCATGTAAAAATAGTGTGCAGTTGTTCAGGGCATCTTACCAACACTGCAAAAACCTCTGATCTGTTCCCTAATGAGAACTGCTATTGTTACACTGTTTCTCCACATTTGCCACTCTAACCCAGATGCTACTTCTCTGTGACTTTACAAATATTTTAAAATATGAAATATCATATAAGTGAAAAACAATAGAGGCAGATTGAATTTTGGCCTCTGGAAATTAAGTTTTCTTCCAACTTTATTACATCAGCTGAATTCTGCAATGACCTCTCAGCTGATGTAGATTAATCCACACGAGTCTGGTCACCCTTAAGGGTGATTGCACACGGCTGGCAGCAACCCACCATGGACTTTCCAGTCAGCTTGCAATATGGACAGACCAAATGTTTTCCTGATTATAAAAAACAAAATTGATAAGCCAGTATTTATCCTCCCAGATGACGAGTTTCCTCCAGCACGAGTATTATCAGCTCTGTACTGGAAGCAAATAAAGTATCATTCACTTGCTCAATGGGAAGTTCAGTAACATAACAAATTGATGCTAACAAATATTTGTTTGTGTAAATTATGGCTGTAAACCACTAAAACTTTTTTCAAAGGATCAGATGCATTCAGGCCATCTGAGAGGGCTGGGTTTGTCTATGATAGAATATGTTTTTTATGGATGTTTTATGGTCAGCTGTTGCACATATATATGTGTTTATTGTTTTACTGAGCTACACAGTTATTCTACATGAAGAAATGAGAGCAATGTGTTTTTTATTCTCTCAAGTGTGCTTAGAAAGACATTTCCCAGAAACTTTTATCTTTCCCACAGATGTTGCAGCATTTTCTTCCTCTGTGATATACTTTTATACAGCACTTCACAAATGAAAGCTTGAGTCTTACAGTCTCTCACAGAAACAAGTTATTTTGAGGTACTTGCTCGTGATCTAGTGAGTGGAAACACACTGATCAGTGCTTCTTTTGTAGGATGTACAATATATGCTAAAATTATCTTTGAAGGAAATGTAACTAATTCAGTATTTTGACGATAACAAAAATCTTAAGTGACATAGCATATACTATTTGATATATTACTGTTGATTCTTTTTCCTAATTATTTTTTTTCATATTAATTGAACATGCATCTTTGTACTGGCTTGATCTTTTTCTTCATAAAGTATGAGAAACTTTTGCTTTAGTTAGTGTTGGATAAGGAATGATTGATCAAATTCTCATTTTTTTTCAAGAATTAAAAATAAAAGCTAATTTTATTTACCTCATGGGCAGGCTGATGTAAAACTCAACAAAAAAATACCCCAAAACCACAAACACTCCTCACCCAAGAAAAGAAGATGTAGTAAAGAGTGGTCAGTAAGCATTTCCTGGCTGAGATACTGTATGTAAGGAAAAAAACCTGAAACATTATCACTACTAGAAGCCACAAGTGACCACCCATGCCTGCAACTGAGGAGATTCACTTGAAGAGATCACTGACTTGGGTAGTTCTACCTTGGCATATTGTCCCAGACTTTTGTGAGACTATCTTTCTGTAGTTCCAGCTTGAGAAATATGCTGTAATGATCCTAGTTACAAATTAATCTGCCTCCTGTAAAAACAGAAAGGATGATTAACAAGAATAGTACCCCTCATTTCTTCCTAAATTAAAAAAAAACTCACACACTTGAAAGATTTAGTCAAACTCATTCAAAAGAAAGATATCAATGCCACACCAGATTTATAATAAACAAAGTGAACAGAAAAGACTTTCCATCCTTGTTTTAACAGCTATTTTATGCTGCAGCACTTATCTTGTCACTTCAATTCCTGTCTTGCTAACACGTTGCCTAGCTCTAAGCACACAGATGTATAAATGTTCCTTAAAGACCTGTGCCACTACAAATGTTTTCAAATATGGTTTTAAGAGAGGGATTTGACCTTAGCACATTTTGCCAATATCATCTACAGTTCAGAGGGTGAAGTTGAAGACTAGTTAACCTTCCAGTAACACAAGCTGTTCTCACTTCTGGCAATATGTTACAGCCTTGGCTTGGTGAACAGTAAATTTTAGAAGAAAGTCCTATTCAAGAGCTGCATATATTTAGCATGCTACTGGGAGCTCTGTCCAAATGGTACATTGAGTCATTTGAACAAGAATTACAGAAGCTGATTTAGTGGTTAATATAAGTTAACAGTGCAAATACTCCCCAGAAAGACAGAGAGTTACTTTCTATATTTTTTTCCCAAGATTACTTTGCAACTCCTGCCTGTAGTTCAGAGGTCTAGGTGTCTTTGCATAACATATATGTTATGTATGTCAAAAGCTTTAGCCAGGAAAATACTTTCTGAATTGACTGCAGTATCTACCTGCAGTGATACCATTCCATTCACTTATAAATTTTCATTCTTAGATATTCAGAGAAGCTCAAGGAGAGCAGATACTTTAACAAAGTCAACCTGATTAAAACATACACATCCCTGACACATGAACTTTGAAACGTGAAAGATATTAACTGTTGTATTATTACTAATTAATATAGTGGGGGTGTTGATTGATGAGAAATTCAACACGAGGCAGTGATATGAACCTGCTGAAAGACAACTGTGTGTGTCCTGGGCTGCATCCAGAGCAGCGTGGGCAGCAGGGCCAGGGAGGGGATGCTGCCCCTCTGCTCTGCTCTGCTGAGACCCCACCTGCAGTGCTGCAGCAGCTCTGGGCTTCCCAGCACTAAAAGAGATTTGCTGGAGCAAGTCTTCCTGAGAAGGGCCGTGAAGATGATCAGAGCACCTCTCCTATGAAGACAGATTGAGAGAGTTGGGATTGTTCAGCCAGGACAAAGGAAGAGTCCAGGGAGAATTTACAACAGCCTTTCTATCTAAAGCAGAATGTACAAGAAAGCTGAAGGGGGATTTTTCAGATGGGTATGTAATGATGGACAAGGGATGATATTTTAAACTGAAAGAGAATATACTTAGATTAGATATTAGGAAGAAACTCACTATATGAGTGTGATGAGGCATTGGAACAGGTTGGTCAGGGAAGCTGTGGTTGCCTCAGGCCAGGCTGGGTGGGCCTTTGAGCAATCTGGCCTAGTGGAAGGTGCCCCTGCCCATGGCAGAGGAGTTGAAACAAGATGATCTTTAAGTTCCCATTGAACCTAAACCATTCTGTGATTCCATGATCTAACACAGCAAGTTAGATATCAGGTGGGCTGTTCAATACACCTAACCAAAACAGACTTTCAAAAATATCTTTGCACTCCAGTCTGCTTCAGGTTGTTATCTAATATGGATATATTTTAAAATATTAGATGGGCTATAAGTGTGCATTTTCTACATAAATGGGAATTTCACCATTTAGACATTTACATTATGACTTCTGCATTCTTTGAAATTTGGAAATGGGGGTATGTGTGTGATATACAGTTTATCCTTATATAGGAGGAAGATGTGATTGAATGTCCATATCCATTGTCAAATTGGCAAAAAATAAAAAATACACCTTTAATAACTTAATACTTTGGAATACAAAAAATATTTTGTATCCTCCTTTATAGAAAGATGAGTTCCTGTGGGGTTTTTAAAATTTTTTTCTTCAGCTTTGGTGTTATCAACAAACAAATTCAAGAGAATACAGACATTATTTATTAAATTTACATTAATTGCTCTCAGCAGACAAAGATGATTTTGATCACATCTATGCTGAACACTTGTGAAGAAACCTAAGAGATTGACAGGAAAGCCAGAAAGCCAGAATATAACCAATCATTTTTTTTGGCCTGAGTTATTTTGCTGAGATAAGGAAGAACAGATATATGTCTTCACTTGTGTTTGAGTATGCAAAATTTGTCTGCATATATTAGGAAATCAAGACTACAAAATTCACACTTTTTACCCCTTTATGATTTTGTACTTGATGGTATAGTGGAATTTTAAGAAGAAATTTCAAAATAAAATCATAGTTCACTGATAAGTCTACAATACTTCTATGATATTATTTCAGTTCCTTAAAAATAAGCAAGAAAATGTTTGAAGAGGGTTTTTTTAATTTTCTTAGAAACAGTTTGTTTTTCTTTTTGAATTTTTTTCTCTTGATTATATATCAGACATTGCTTGTGAACAGAAGATCAGTTAAAATTGCTAAATCTGTTTCCCTCTATTCTTACTAAGTATTTAGACTATTCAAACTCAGCTTCCTGGACACCTGCACAAATCTGAGTAACTATAAATTCATATTTTTTTTTTCAGATAAGTTTTGGCTAGTGAAAAAAACCACCATGACTAATCAACCACCATCATGACAGATTGAATTTACAGTGAAAAGTATTATCTTATCATCATTGTCTCAGACTGTCTGTGTTTGGTTTTTATTTGATATGTGTTCCAAGAATTTTCTGTTAGGTTTTTAAACCTTTATTTTAGTCTAGCCAATATTCCTATAGCTATTAAATCCACAGTTTTGAGGTCAAATTTGAAATTTTACTTGGAGTCCTTGCTTGTTTTTGCCAGGCCAACTTTGTACTTTAATCATCATTAGCGTATATTAAAAAAAAAGAAATAAAGAGGTTTGTGAAGAAATAAAATTTACTGATAAGATAATTTACAAAACATATGCCAGAAAATAAAAAACCCAAACAACTGGACAATTACAGCTGAGTGAAGTCAAACTTTTGGGTGAAATTAATAATTTCATAGAAGTTGAAAGAACTAGAGTGCTTTGACACCTAATCACCGCTTTCCTAATTAAATTTAAATCATGAAGAGGAATCCAGATTCCTCTCTTCTCAGGAAAATATCCAACAAACCAGACTACTCTGATATTATCCTTCTTATTTAGTAGTATATCTGCTACATTAAGCTGCTTAGAATGTGCTTTGATTCAACTAAATTTTCATTCCTTGGTAAAGATTTTTTTCTATAAAACACTATCCATCTCACTTAAAGTACTTCTTGGCATACTATGGAATTGCACCTAGTTGATGGTTTCAGCTTCCTTTTGATCTTACCTGGTCAAAGAGCCAAATCAGCAAAACTTAAGGCCTATTTTCTTGCATTTGAATCTGATATTTGAGATAAATTTGAGAATTTCAATCTGATATTTTTTCCCTGATGGTTCCATGTTAATATTATCTCTCCAGATCTTACATTTTCTAATGTTGTATAATCACAAAACCCCCTATGTTTCTATAAAATTTTGATTTATGTCTTATGAAGTGTGCTATGAAGTTTTGTTTTGTTCTAGTTTGCTGTTAAACTCTAACATTTTAGTGTCATAGAAAACTAAAGATGGTAGTTAGAAATCTATGTTTGAACTCTTGTAAAATGTCAGTTGCTTAGTCAACTGAATGGTTTGGGTTTTTATTGATTTGCCATCAATAACACACGCTAAAATCCATTCAAACAGCTTCATGATAGGTCATCATGCCTCTTAGAACTCAATGCTGCACAAAACAGAGTAACTAATATTCCTGTCATATTTTCTCTCTTATGTAAGTGTTAAAAATGATCCTTCAAAATTTAAGTTTTCTGAGGTTTCAAAAACACACTGTTATCAATGTAATTAGAAGTTAAAGAATTTTTAACTTTATTAATGACTAATATTACAGAGAAGCAAACATTGCAACCAAGCATTTACTTTTCCTTTTTTAGATCAGTCAACAGAGTTTTGTTTGCATCATATTCTAATATGTAGGGGTATATATGGGAAGATTGATGTTAAGTTTTAGGCATGCTTCTTAGCACATCATGAAGGCTGGATATCATTGAAAGCAGTTAAAGGGTAAACAAGACAAGAATAGCTTGGATAGCCAGTCTGCAATTGCAATTTTAATTCCCACTCAGGTGATAGCTTAGATGCATATCTTTTAGCAGGTCAGGGAGGTCACTAGTATTTATTTTGTTTTTTTTCTTAGTTTCATTGATATGAGTAGATCCTAAAGGTGTTGTATATCAGCTTCAAACCTCCCTTGATGTTTCATCCCATTGATTCCAGAGGAGGGCTCAAATCTTTGGGAAGCTAGAAACTTGCACTTTATTGGTAGGATGCTAAAGATGAATGCTCTTTCATTGGTTGAGATTAATCATACAGAAGCTCTATGGATTTTTCTACCTTTGTAATTGTACATAACACTTTGAGATGACCTTAAAACTAGGAGAAGCCTACTGTAATCACCTACTTACCTCTAGCATTTAAATAAACACAAAAAACTTCACAAAGCTCAAAATTTTCTGTGGATTTCCTTTCAGAGGTGCAATGGAAGCAGTGAAATACTGTTGTGATTTACATTGTACTTAAACTCTATCCTTACTACTATATGCAAATCCACTTCAGAACACATATTCCAGGTGCATATTTAAGGGATTTTGAAAATTCATCGGTGTGGGGATGAACATTACAGGCAGAATTAGACATGGGTAAAAATTTTTATTAACTGCAGACAAATCCACCACGTATTGTCCTTCCAAAGAATTACAGATTTTATAAATTTGTTTACATGCAATGTTTTGATCATGTTGATAACTCAGATAAAAATGAATCTCAAAACTGAATTGGCTCAATTCAATATACTGGAAAAATCTTGTTTTCCTGTTTAGCTAGTCACTGTATTGGTGTATCTTTTAATTAAAATGTGACAACCAAACTATTTCATATTTGATCAAACCATTTCAACTTTAAAAGACAAATGGTATAAATGTTTAGTGCATTTTGTTTGCATAAACATAAAGTGATTTTTAAATAATCCCTTTCCTGAGATATGTTAACTGCTACCAAGTCAGAAAGCCTATTTCTTGCCCAGTTCTCAGTTTAAAGGTCTGACTTCTCCCAAGTCTGACTGAAGGCAGCAAGCAATGAGCTCTAGCAGGCAGCAACTACAGTCTATTGAATGGTTTCAGTGTAATTTAAGGTAAAATAAAACAATATAGTCATCACTTTTCAATTCTTTTATTTTTCATATGTAATTTCTGACAAACCAAACAAAACATTCTAAAATATTTTCTTGTTGGAAACAGAAGCTGGAGAGCAAAAAAGTTGCATAGGGCTAAAATGAGTAAAACTGATAATGGAAAATGACAATCAATTTCCTGAAATCTAGTGAAAATAACAATGCAATTATATGGGTAAAAGATAATTTTAGACTACAGCATGAATATTTAAGTAAAAATGACTGGGCATTTCTGTCCATATTGTCACAGCTGGTGATTTATTTTCTTACATTAATTTTTCATTTTATGGCACCCACTTATAGAATCTGACTTGTCTACCACAGCCCAGAATACACACAGAATTATTTTTTGGCAGAATTTCCTACATTAAAACCAAAGAAAAATATTGTGATCATTAAGTTTTTGGTAGGGCAGAAAATTCTCCCCTGGCTGATTCTATACGATGATGATATAAAAGCAAAGATATTACTATTATCTAAATTACCATTTAGTATATATTCAATTGCTTCTACAGCCTTGAAAAGTAGAAGGATGTACCCAGTTTCAGCACCTTTTAAAAATTAAATTCATCAGCTGTGATAAGAGCATGACTGGAGATTTGCCACAGACCACTGAAGCATTTAACAGGTATTCCACTAACCTTTCTGCTCCATCTGAACCTGAACAGCCTTCTCACAGTGCAATCAATGAAATGAGCCTGCCCATTCCTAATGACTGCTGCAGGGATACAAAGTTCTGAGTCCTGCAATACTACAAACACTAAAATATGTCACGTTTTACCAGTATCTTTGAAGACTCTTATGGTATGCCATCAACTGAGGTTTTGCATTTCTACCTGGCAAATTTTCTGCTGTAAAAAAGTATGGACAATGAACACTAAGTAATTAAATTATTATTAAAATCATGCACTAAATACATCAGTGATGAACCCAAATTTTTAAATTTTTATGATTATTAAAAAAGGGAACCCAAATAGGTTGTAGAAAACCTTTTGAAACTTTTGGATAGGAATTCATTATACCATTCCCATTTATAGCAAGCTCAAAACATTTGTAACTGAAACCTCATAAAATTTTTTTTCTATCCATAAGAAAGCAATTTTCAT
Source organism: Pseudopodoces humilis (assembly GCF_049639895.1). Lineage (NCBI taxonomy): Eukaryota > Metazoa > Chordata > Aves > Passeriformes > Paridae > Pseudopodoces > Pseudopodoces humilis. Next base: position 80,955,727 of record NC_142200.1, on the reverse strand, counting down.
ACCTTCAGTTATGCTTGCTTCTCTTCAATTGTGTAAGATTTTTCCATGCACTTAGTTATTCAGGCCTCCTTGAAGTTGATGATATAATTTTGCATGGTTCAAGGGAAAGAGTACTTGGTCTTCTCATGAAGCAAAACAAGATGAAATAGAAGAATGAAGAATGTGCTTTTGTTTCATTTGATAAAGTACTACACATGAAATAGTAAACACCACTGGTTAAAGATGATTGCATCCACAGTAGACTTCACAGTCAATAGGATCATGGAGAGCAAGTCCAGAACAGGGCCTGAAGTTTAGCAGATAGCAGGATGACCTCTCCTGTGTAGACAGGCTGACAGAGCTGGGGTTATTCAACCAGGAGAAGGGAAGATTCCAGGGAAATCTTATAGCAGCCTCCCTGCACCTGAAAGAAAGCCAACAAGAAAGCCAGAGAGGGACATTTTACAAAGGCATGCAGTGACAGGACAAGAGGTGGGAGCTTTATACTGAGAGTAGGTTTAGTTCAGGTATTAGGAAGATTTTTTTACTGTGATGTTGGGTGAGGCACCAGAATGGACTGCCCAGAGAAGGTGTTGCTGGCCCATCCCTGGAAGTGTTCAAGGTCATTTTGGATAGGGCTTAGGACAACCTGGTCAAACCTGGTCATGAAAGGTGTCCCTGCCTATGCCAGGGAGATTAGAACTTGATGATCTTTAAAGTCTCTTTGAACCCAAACATTCTATGATTCTATGATTTATGATTAATACTTTGTACTGATTAATCCACACCAGACTGGGTGATAGATATAATATAGAGACATATGCAGTAACAACAGTAGAACACATTTTACATAAACTTTATTCCTTAGATAGCAAAGAGGATAATTTAGTACAGAAAAACTGAGCTGCATATTTCTAGTATTTTTTAATTTTTTTTTATATTTCTTTTATATTTCTTTTTATTTTTAAAAAGTCCAGGACTCTTAAAATTCAACATGTTTATTTTTTTATCTTTAAAAATGGTGCTATTGACATTTTACAATAGAAACAAAGTTACAAGGCATAGTAAAACTCACAAACATTAAAGCATCAATACAAACAACAAAACATAAAGGAAAACAATAATGAATACCAGAGGTTAAATCATTACATAACTTTTGTCAATTTTTCAAGAGTACCTAAATTATTTTTCAGGTTTAATTCAAAGTCAATATGACTTTGTTTTTCAACGATTAACCACTTTTAAAATTGGAGTTCACATCAATGACAAATAATTGGACATGTTTTAGAAATTAATCACAATATCTTGGCATTCAAGAGAATCAGCAGATCACTTAGCCCAGTTGTTCTCACACAGCTTGATGTCAGAATTACTGAGGTAAACTGTTTCTGTATGTGTTTTTCAGGTTTTGGAAGCATTAGACCATTTTTCACTGTCTTGCCATATCTTGGTTTCTGACCACTGTTACCTTACACAGTGTTCCCACAGGATCCGTGACCTAGTTCACAGCTGGAAAGAACCCAAACAAACACAGGCAAATCCTCAAAACTGGGACGGTTCTCACCTAGAGCATTATACAAAATGTCTGCACAACTGGACGTATGCATGCACAGAGAACAGAGATTTATAAGCTGTGAGACCTAACTCATCATCCATGAGTGTAAGTTGTGCTCAGGGCTTTCAACAGAAGGTCACTTGTGACATTTATTTGCAGTTCCCAGCTCTGCCCCACTTCTGTTTGCAGAAGAAGCAGCCACAGGTGAGCTCTCTCACCCAAAACAAAGGTAAGTTAACATCTCTGAGAGTTTGGCATACATGAGCCAAAATTTCCAAAAGGAAAATGTTTTATCAAGTTCTTTATTTGTACTTCGAGTATTTACCACACTCAAAAAACAGGAAAAAAAAAATAAAATGAAGCAGTCATATGATGAATGTTGTTTTGTTTTGTTTCCTGATACTTCCTGCACAAGTCAGTATGTTAATAAATATCATCCTGGTGTGTTCTGATATACCACTCTGGTATTTTTAGAGATGTAACTTCTTAGTTTCCCTGTCTTTGCAAACTCCAATCTAGATATTTGCTAAGTGGTGTTCACTCTTGTGCCCTTTAGCTGAAATTCAGAACATAAGAGGGAGAATTTTATAATATTTTATATATATTTTTAAATAAATAATTTGGTATGGGAAAGGACACAAAAATAGGAAGTTGCTGGTATGTCTAAAAGGTGAGCCAGTGGCCATGTGTTTGTGCAAATGTGCTAGGTCTGAGAAGGTGGATTTTTATTATACAGATTAATGATTACGTGCATAGTTTGGAAGGGGAGGGAATAGACTTTATGTTTTCTGAGTGAGAGCAGCTCTAGCAGAGGTTGTGGCATTGAATGAACTAAGCCCTGTGCAAGCTGAAACATCTCAGTGCAGAGCTAACAGCAAGTCCAGCATGAATTTATCCCATCCACAATCCACTGCTCCAAAAAAATTAAACTTGTGTTTTAATACAGTGCACATTGTCTATTTCTTCAGTATAGCTGAAAGCTTTATTTTTTATTTTGCACTTCCTGCTACATGCCACTTTGTTGAACACATATGGGTTCACAAATGAATATTGCCTTGTCCTTTTCACTCTTTTTACAATTTCTCTTTAATTCCTGGTTTAATTTTGCTTTTGATTTCCTAAAAGAATTGTTAGTTCAAAAACTCTTGAAGAACAATAATCACAATCTAGCCCAATCCTCTATAACAGAAGAGAGTTCCCTACAATTTAATTTCCAAAGTTGCCTCTTATTCCAAAGTTTCATTTTGAAAAAGTTTTACTGCATCTTTCAGAGCACTGTGCTTTATAGTTTTTCTTTGAATGTTTAGCCTAATTTTACTTCTATTCCATCACTTCATTCTTCACTTAGATCACTTCTGTTCTAGCACTTCATGTTCTCCTGTGATTCTTAACACAAATCCATGCTTTCATTTCATATTTATACCTTCCTAATACACAAACACTTATATCAGTCTAAATCACCATTTTGTGAAGATTTAAATATATTTTTTCTTCGTAATTCTTCATCTGTCTTTTCTTAAAACACCTCAATAATTTTTTTGCATTCTTTAATTTCCCTCTAATTTGCATGAGTAGTATTGAATTGCACATATTTATCTCCCTGTACTTTCCTGGTCAGTCACCTTTTCTCTATTAATATTAGGATAATAGCTGGTATTCTAAAGGAAAAACTGAAATTTAAAAGACAAAAACTTCTCTTTCCAAAAAATCAGAAATAACAGTCATGACAGCTATAAGAGGAATTCAGCAAATTAATTGTTTGTGTAGTTTAACAGGAATCCTAAGAGGGTAAAAATATTTAGCTTAAGCTTTGACTGGAACATTGTTATTTTATATTGCTTTTTTGTTGTTGGGGTTTTTTCTTTGTTTGTGGTTTTGGGTTTTTACTTTAACACGTTTAGATAAGCTGGAGTAATATTCTCAAAATGAAAAGTTTCTTTCTAAAGCAACCAGAACTTATTCACTCTTTGCTCCTAATCAATGCTCAAAGGTCAGAGGGCTTTCTAACACAATGGAAGAAAATTAAAAGCAAGAACAAATCTATCAGTCCTGCTAAACATTGCACTTATAGGTGCTAATGAATTTATTCTCTTTTTTCCTGCATAAAATGCATATTTTCAGAGCTAGGTTATGATTACCTAATTAAGAATTCACAAATGTGCCATGTAAAAGTGCATAATTTATTCCCATCATATTGAAGGTCTGGGAATTTTGCCATTGTATTCCATAGGAACAACAAAATGAGTACTTCTGTGTCTGATATGAGAGATTCATTCCTTAAACTGACATAGTCATAAATCTAAATTAGAGCAAACTGTGCAGTCAGGTTAATATCTAATCAGTCTTTCAGCTTAGGACTTCAGAGGTTTGAAATGTTGATTACTTAATAAGGCAAAAATAGCCAAATCTTTAAAGGCAGATATGAATGAGCTTTGTTGTCAACCTACAAAATTTCCTCTTTGGAAAACTGAAGTTGGTGTTGCCACTAATCTCTGCTTTTTTATGTGTTCCAGAAGGCAACTTTGAGACTTTGATGACTTAAGGGGGTTTTTGTCACGTTAGAGTTGCCAACAGCTGCCTTAGTGCAGAGCCAGAGAATCAGGCAGACGCATGACCAGATGGAAGCGTAATCTCAAGGGGATTGACTTTACAAGAAAAAAAATTAAAAAAAGAAAAAAAAAGAAAAAAAAAAGAAGTAAAAGAAGAAAAAAGTATCTCAATATCTCTGGCTTCTGGCAGTATGACCAGAGCAACATGAGCTTGTGTCCTTCCAAAAAATCCCATCAAGATTCCACATATACTGCAATGGCAATAATCTCATGTCACGGGCTGTATTCATTTCTACCTGGAGAATGACAGTATGTCACTCTTCTTTATTTAATGGTGACAGGAAAAAGCAGTCAGAGAATAATCTGGAGTTCAGGCTTCTCACTCTTCTCCCTTCTTCTGTTTCACATATGTTGTAACAAATTGGCTTTCTGCACTATGCCCCAAGTGCCTAATGTAAAATAGAATCAAGATGGAGAAACTGAATAGGAGACATTGATGTCATGCCCAGGGGCTCATATTTTACAGTTATCTTAGTATTTGTGACCTCCTTAAAACTGGAGACTTTCTTGTTCAAACTCTAGAAGCCAAGTAGTTAACAATATGGAAATCTGACTTTAATCTGGCCGGGAATACAAACATATCAGAGATATGTTAAAATTTGTCCTGTCCACTATGATTTTAAACAAACACTTGCTTCTACTGCTGATCTTCCCACTATGTAATAATTTGCCTTTAAAACTTTCACTATCATCCCTCTACAATGTGTGCAGCATGATTTTTTGGATAAATTACTGCACATATCATAACTTTGAAACATGCAATGAAATACACAGAAAAAGATGCATCCACTTTATGTCTCTGAGATTAAAAACATTTTTTTTATTTTTCTTCCTCTTTTTTCTCTCAGAAAGAATATAGTTGATATTCTTAGATATTAAAAAAAAATAAAGAAAAAGCATTAAAAAATGTGGGGAAGGAAAGGCCTTTTCCCCTCTCAGAATCTGAAAGTTCAATGTAGAATTTTCAATCATTTATTTCTGATTAACATATTCTAACTTAGAGTTTATTCTAAAGAATACTCCCTCTTGCAGATATTATTTAGGAGTCTTGAAATTAATGGAAAATACATTAATATCCCTGGAAGTATTCAAGAAACAACTGGGCATGGCATTTAATGGTTTAGTTGGCATGGTGGCATTTGGTCAAAGGTTTGATTCAATGGTCTTGGAGATCTTGTTCAGTCTTAATGATTCTGTGATTCTATATGCTAACCCTTGGGATAAAATTCTAATAGTTAGTCATGTTAAAGTAAATCATCTACCTCTGCTCTGAAAATTCAAGGTGTATTTTATTGCACCCATGATTAACTGTTCTAAAATGAATTCTACTTTTAGAAGTCAACACTCTCTTAGATCAATCTGAGAAAAACAATGCAGCAACACCTCTTAGTTATGAACAGTCAGTGAGAAACTGTCATGAAATAAAGCATAGCTTTCCCAAGAACCTCAGGTTCTCTGTGATAACTCAGCAGAATAAATCTGAAACTGGCTGGGACCACACAAGGAAGTTAATCACCTTGAACCTCTTCTAGTTTTACAACAGAGGTTTTGTTGTTCTTTAAAGTAAATTCCCCTTAAAAGTGGATGGAGAGTTTGCTTATATTCATCAACTGAATGGTAATTACAGCAGGGGCTGCACAGAGTGCTGTGAATTAGTGAAAATGTGCAGAATTTGTGCATCGGGAGAAAAGTACAGCTTTCTTGCTGTAGAGCTGTTTGACAAGACTGCCAGCATGGATCAAGAAAGATGCAGAAATCATCTCATTTTAGATTTCAAGTCTGTGTTTCTGCACACTGGTGTAGATCATTGGTCTACTGCGAGGGGACTGAGAACAACCCTCCTTTCTGCAACTGGAAGAGATGAGGAAAACCTGTCCAAGAAACCCTCCTTTGTGAAGCTGGGGATTTTAGAAGGAAAGAGAAAGTTGAAGTTTCTCAACCATGGGAGGGATAAATTTGAATAATTAAGTCTTCTGACTGATAGTAAGAAATTTAGCTTAATGTTATCTTGACACAGAGTACAGCCATTCATTTCAAAACCTCTGGTTTACACCTGATCTTTTTTAAGACAAAGTAAAATTTGTCATATCCTACATTTTACTAGAATACCTGAACTTTTTTTTTTTTTTTTTTTTTGCACATCACAGAGATACTTTTGACATACCTGACACCTTTTACTTCAACTTGTTCTTTTGTTTCTTGGGTTGATTAAACTCTATGCATTTTTCATCTTAAAAAGGAATAATGCTACATCCAGTCACCATTTGAAAATTTAAGTTCAAAGCCCAGTGGATAAGACACCAGGATCGCTTCCATCTAGCTTGGTGGTATTTAAAATTTATTTTGACAGTTCCAAAATATTCCAGCTAATTGAAATGTCACCCACTGCTAGATGGTGCACAGAATTTAACAGCGGTTATTTTCTAGTGAACTTATGTCTAAAGAGAATTATAGACATAAATGAAATAAAAATGAAATATATAAAAGATTTAAAAATTAATAATAGTAAGAGAGAAGGGGAAAAGGAAAGAGAAAGAGAAAGAAAGAGAAAGAGAAAAATTAAACAATACAATTCTATTTGGTCTTTTCTATGTTTCTTTTTCCTCTCTGTTTCAAATCACTAATAAAAAACACTTCCCTACTAGTAGGCCAGAAGAGGAATTTAATTGTTGGACCATATCTCGAAGATCTTGAGATAGATGGTGGAGGAGAAGTCAATATGAGCCATGACTGGGCACCACCCATCTCCCCTAACACAAAGGAGCTGCCAGCAGCCCCAGCGTGCCTGAGGACTGAGCTTGCTGCTAAAGGAGTTGAGATCCTGCACGAGGTCAGCATTGCAATCTGGGACAGAACCAATGCAGAGCCAACATGGAAGAGCCATACAAGAAAGAATTGTGTCATTTCCAAGACACTAGATAGAGGTTGCTGGTGTTTAAAAACTCATTTCAACATAGGGAAACAACACAACTGTGATTCAACAAAATCAGGGATGTAGGAAACTGCCAGAAGCGTAATAAATGTCCCAAAAGGTAAAAATTAAAAAAAACCAAAACATTGGCAATGACTGTCAATGACTGTCAACAAAATAAACAGCAACTTGATAAGTACCTTGTAAACCTAATATTCTAACAGGTCAGGAGAATGATTTTATAGTTTGTATTCAGTGCACCTGATACAAACTTTCTGTCAGAGAGCAGACAAAGCTGTAAGAGAATTCAAATGGGTCTCTTCGCATGAGCACAAATGTTTTTTGATATCCAGGTTTTCCTCAGTTGCTTTGGTCTAATTGGAAAAATTGATAATTTTAGTCCTAATTGGACATATTTTTAAATCACTTGATTTTTTTGAATAATCCAAACTTTTACCATTTAAAAATACATTATGAAAAGGAATGGTTAATTACCAAACCTAGTATTAATACTGACTTCTAAAAATTTACAATTAAAAATATTACAAATAAAAATAAAAACCGAATAAATAAACAATAAAATTTATATTGCATCACATAATTTGATATAAAAAATATATCAGTGAAATAAAAATTTAAGGAATCACTTGATTGTTTTCTGTAGGAATTAATATATTTAAATCCCTTTTATCTCAAGTTTAGATTTTCCATCTAATGAATAAATAAAATGCTAAAAAACTAAAATAGAAAGTGTACCCATTATCAAGCAGACATAACTATTTATATACTGTCTTCTGACTCTAGTAGATTAACTGATGTCACTGCAGTAGAATAAATATAAATTATTGTAATCTGAGAAGATTTACAAATGAAAAATCACAGAGTTGTAAAAATGCCATGGTATCTGTGTGATCTGTTAGTGCACATATATTTTGGATGATGCAATATTAATATGTCTCAGAGACACCTCTTGTCAAAAAAATCAGATATGTGGTACTGTCTGGTGAAAAGCCAGTAAAAAGATTGTTTATGTTTTCTTATTTAATTGCTTGTAATATTGAATCAATATTAATCATACTAGCTGGCAAATAGGTAAGTGAAATCAAGAAAGTCTACAGCAGAAACAGCAATATAACATTAAATTCATACAGCTGCAAGCTTGACAGCAGTGACTGCATATTTGAAAATCCATTTTGCTTCCTCACATATGCATATGGTTACAGCTTGCTTTTCAAATAAATCTGATCAACATTTTGTGGTATTTGAACATTTTCCCATCTGGTGGATTGTTCATAAAACTCATTTTCCCTGATTTAGTGAGGCAAGGAGCACACCAGATTGAATGGTTTTAGATTTGTATTTGGAACTTCTGGGTTTTTGCAATCCCTCATATGTCCCATAATCCATTCCTAATTTTCCAACAGATTAATTTATGTTTTAAAGCTAATAAGCCAGGTGTCATGGTACTTGACTATTTTTTGCTTTATTACAGTATTTTATTGTGAAGGGTCATGCTCACTGGGTCTCTGTGTATTTTATACCAAAAGAAGAAATTAATTTAATTTTTAGAGGCATTTTACTTCTTTACCATAATGCTCAGTCTTCTAAAATGAGTCTGACTATCCCCAAAAGTATTAATTAGTCCACATGCAGCTCTTGCTTGCATGGCACAAAATACTGCTTGCAACTCTAATGATCCAAATTAAGTAATATTTTTTAAAAATTAAATTAAGGCATTAGTATTTCCTGTACTGATTTTTACTTCAACAGTCTTATGCTTTAATGACACCCAAAAGCTGGCACAGTGCAGCAATTAAGGCAACATGGGAATATCTTAGTAAATATCTCAACAACACACCTGTGATAAGTTGCAAACACTCCTCTTATCACTAGAAAGTACAGTAACACTGTGTGTATAAACCAGATATTCAGTGTTCAGTTCAAACCCTAAATCTGCCAGCTAGTTTATAGAAAATAGAGAAATAGATGAAACTTATCATCTTGAAATATCCACATTTACATGGTGCATGTCTCTTCTTCTGAAGCTTGATCCAAAACATTTTCTTTAGTCTGAGACTGGTCAGCCTGAGCTGACACAATATTTCCTGTCATTGTTTTTGTCCTCAGTAATGTTCTTTCCATGCATGTGGTATATTTCTGCATTTCTTCTTGGCTTCACTCTACACAAGACTGACAGTGCTGTCCATGCTGCCAGCCTCCCACATGGCACTCAGTGATTAGAGCAGATCCAAGCAGATATCAGTGTCCCTCACTGGATGGCCTACACTAGGTGCCACCTTTGCATTATTAAAACATCAATCATGGTAGAACCCTTGTGGTGTGCAGGATTCTGCTGAAGCAAATGAAGTAAAATTAACTTCTCTGTTAAACCAATAGAAAACATGCTAAATTTCAGTATTCTACTATTATTTCACAGCTATTACTTCTTTGACAGAATTTATAATGCTTTCCTTATTACATTATGCAGTATTTAAAGCCATCCTCTAATATTGCTGGCAATATTTTCTTTAAAAAAGCATAACCATCATACATTTATAGCTGCTGTACATCAGTTCTGTGTAAAGGACTTCGACATTTTAATAGGAGAAATCTCCCTTGTATTTTTGGCAAATGTTCTCTAACTTATTCCTCTCCAGATCAATTAATATTGCTGATTTTCCATATTTTCACTGAGTATGCATTTGACTTTGTTCATGCAGCAGGCTCCAGCAGGTTGGATGTAGGGTGCAGAAGCCTCATACAATAAATGCTTTTGAATAAAACATTCTTGCTCAGTCGAAAGCAGCTGGATGTATTTAGTGGGTTTTGATAAAAAGTATGACTGATATCACCCCATGTTTTTAAATGAAAGCAATAATGGCAACTATGTCCTCTGTTAATCTGATTGTTGATGCGTTGTATGAACTGTGGTGTGAGCATAAAACAGATTGAGCTTCACAGATACTGCAGCTGGGAGAGAGACATAACAAGTATATTACATACAAGATGCTGTGTCAGACACTTGGTTTCTCAGATCAAGCAATGTGGACATGCACTCCACAAGAATTATAAATACCTAGGGAATTTACAGGATTGAAGTATTGATGGGTATGGATGCCCTGAAGACTAATCTGTGAGGCAGGTTTTGAACTAGTCTTTTCTGTCACTTAGGAACATGCATGTAAGTAGTATTTTAGATATCAAGAGTCTGTATCTGTCCCAAAATCTGATTTTTGAGGAGATTTAAACTTCTAGAAACTGTTCATTTGAATGAATTTTATTTCATGGCAACTATGTGTTCTATTTAAGCACCATTTTATTTTTCTAAACTTTAATAGGCTGGTGATTGTAGGAAATGTTTAGCTGGAGAACAGTTGAAGGACAGCTACCCTTACATCTTAAATCTTGCTTATGAGGCAAGATAAAGCTTTAAAGAAGAGAAATAAATCCGAAAAAAGGCAATAAAAGGTAATTTAATTAGAGACCTGGCAACAAAAGTATGGTTTTTATAGCATCATCTACTGATAAGTACTCTTTCACCTTTCTCTGCATCAGACCTTGCCTGTTTTACATCCAAGAATTTCTTGGCACCACTGAGCAAAAACCTCATACATTTAATATAGACCAAGGATGAAGGTAGTTTAGCAGGATTAAGTATTAGCACATCAAAACCACTTGGAGTATATTTCTTCCATTCATAAAGCAAATTAATGCAGGTAGTCATTATAGAAACAGGTATATTAAAACAGAATCAGGGCCATACATCAAACTTCATTGCAAATCTCAAGGAACATGCCTTCATAACAATATATTACTTGATCTTCAGCTCTAAATATTCATTAGATATTTCTAGCTGTCATTCATTCTAAATTAGTAAAGTATACAAAGTGATTTACTCTTGTGAATTGGCATTGTCTGAATCATCACCAAAAAACATACCACTATCTTATTGAGTGTCTAATCCACTTTTCCTTGATAATGATTCTCTGCACTTACATTTCGCTTTTCAAAGATTTCCACAGATTACTTTGCAGTGCTTCCTCTCCACATAGAGGGAAAGGCTAGTTTACACGTGGGAGAAAATGTATGTACAAACTGGACAGGCTGTACATTGTAGGTTGTACTGGTGAAAGCTATTTATTTCGTAAGATATTTTTAGAAGTTTTAAAGCATATGACCAAGGGAGTTTGTGCAAGCATTACAAGCTATGAAATTCTTTTGAAGCAGCTGGTGATAGGTAGATGTCTAGTGAGAATAAATGCACCCTGTTCACTTCACCACCATTCGCCTTACCAGGCAGTCTAAAAGAAAACATGATGCTGGTCTCCCACCTTATTTTAGGGGGTTACAGCCTCAAATCCCCAATTAAATGGATCTGTTTGGCACACGGGATTTTTTTGGCAGCTAAAAAAAGCAATATCTAATTCTTCCAAAGGAATGTGGAATGTTGTTTTCATACACTTAGAAGAATTCATACACTAGAAGAATAGGTTGTGTCTGATAGTTCTGTAGGATAAAAACAAATACTTAGAGCAGACAGCCATGTCTGTTCTTTCCCCCATGATCCAGAAACTCCTTTGTTTCAATCAGTGCTCGTAGTGATCCTAGTCTCTTCCCCTTTCTGGCCCTCCTTATGGCCACACATCATAACACTCCTATTACAACTTTTGGTTTGGAATTTTTCCACTTTTTATTAACCCAAAAAAATGTTATTATCAAATCAACGGTGTTTAGTGTGGCCATACTCACTTTGGAGTTGGGCAATGGATAAGTAGGCCAAGTACCTCATTCATTGTCAACTTTGAATATCTGTGAAAAAACTCGTCAAAGTTCTTGTCCACAAGCCCTCTGAAAAGAAATAATAACATTTTTATCAAATCTATATTACATGTGACTCTTATTCTTCAATTCAATGACTCTTTAAGGCTTGTAATTTCTGAAAAAGTCAGTTATATATAACCACAATCTTAATGCAACACAAGAGGTTCCTTTCCTTCTAGTTTAGGACTGAACCCATGGGAATATAAATCTCAATCATAATAGTAAAGCAACCATAAAATGTTCAGTACTGTACTAAGATGTGGACTCTAACTCTGAAACAGAGAGCCTGTAGAAATTACAGGCCACATAGATCTCAGTCCTGCCTGAGAAGCTAGCCTGAGAAATTTATGGGAGTATTCAAAACAATCCTCAGAGACAGGAAACAGCCTTGCCAGGCGCTGTTTGTCTGTCCCTTGTTTTCTTTGCAGGAGAAAGTCAGGGGGTAGTGTGCCCCACTGACCAATGATGGTGGTGTAGTGGTTTGCTAACCAATAAGAGTTTCCTTTCTGTACTTTCCACGTATCGGTCTATAAAACAGACCTGAAGTAATAAACTACGAGACATTCTCCTAACCGACTCCCTAGAGAGTCTGTGTCGTTCATTCTCAGCCGTTCCTAATAGAGCGACACTAAGAAGCAGACCCAAACTGATATTCTTCATGTCTTTCTGGATGATCATCTCTCTAGAGCAAGTACTCCATGTCTCCAAAGTATGAGAGCAAAAGTATATATCTGTGGACATGTGGGGTGAGGGTAGAGACATTGTCATTAATTACTTATGAACAGCAGTGAAAGTGCTTCAAGGTTGTTTGCTGCCTGCAGACTTGTCAGTTTCTCCATGTAATGTATCACAAGGGACAGATTTTTGAAGAAATACCAGCATTTAAAAAAAAAAAAAAAATCAGTATGATGTATGACTCTAATCTCTGCTTTGCAGATGTTAATGCTTCTGCTTTTGACAGTAAAAGAGAAAAAAAAAAAAAAGAAAAGATAACTAAAGTAGGCAAATCTGGTCAGTTCATAGTGCAAAAGTAATAATATTTGTGTTAAAGAAAACATATTATGTAATTTGAGCAGATGGAGTGCTTTGCACACCCCACCCCACCTCCACCCTCCAAAACAGATATTGCAAATCTGAAAATTTTCACATTAAGTCAAACCTTTTTTAGGCTTCTGCACACGGTCCAAAAGTTGTGTCATATGTGATACTTTCAAAATGCTAAATACAGTAAAAGTGCCTTCCATAAAATGCTAGATGCAGTGCTACCCTCTGCGGATATAATCTCTGTTTATGCCCATCAGAAGCAAGCTTGCTCTAATAACGTAATGATTTTGAAATCTGCTTATATAAATAAAGAAATACATTTTGAATTATGGAAGTAATTTGGGTGTATCTTAATTCTATTTTAGAATAAAAATGTTTAGCCCTTTTGTTTTGTTCACTATTTTAAGCAAATCATGTGCATTTGCCAACGTGGATATGTGCTGCATTGAAGCCAGACCATTCATGTTTTTCAAAAGGTTGCAAAATATTAGGGCAAAGTTTGGTCCCCTGTCTTTAACTAGGTCGAGATTCCCATTGTGGAAAAGGAAATAAAATACAAAGGATATAATAAATACATTAAAAATGACAAATAACTATAGTACCTACTTACTTAAAATGGAAAATGACAGACTAATAATGATCTTTCTGAAGGAAAAGGTTAAAGGGGAAATACAACACATGCATTGAGTAAGCAGGCAGAATGATGGAAATGCTCTGTCCCTTTGTTAAATGAATATAAAATTGTGTGGAGTAAGAAAAATCAAAAGAATTTTATCTTCATGCACTACTGGAGACCTTTTTTATGTTTTCTTTCTGTTCATTTGTTGTTTTCCCAATCACAGCTTTTATGGAGTCTAAAATATATTTGTAGATATATCAAATGTGGGCAGTTGTTTGACTTATTTTTTCACAAATTAATCTTAACTGTGAGAAAAATTTTCCCTCTACTCAACTCCAAGTTAAAAGTATTTTATCACATTGACAAACATTCAGTGGACACTCAAATCCCCAAGTGTGCAAAATGCAGAAAACTGAGCTGGATTTCATTGATTTGTACATTTTGGAAATATTGTATGCACCTTAGACATCTCTCTTAGTATCATTCATTAGTATCATTAGAGGTGATTTACAAAAAAAAAAATAATTTAATGCTGAAAATGTGGTTTAAAGATAAAACTGTAAGTAATTCCTGTAAAAATTTGGCTTTGATAATTTTCTACTGATAAGGAATCTGCTCAGCAGTTGATATTTCAAATTATATAATTATATAATTATATTTAGCTTTTCTATCAAATTGTACTCTAACATCCTTTAAAATATGGGAGCGCTTTCCTCCCATGTGACAGACATGGAAGCCATTCTCTGAGTGCATACTTGCTAGAGTTTTTTAATTCTTTTTAACCTTGCAAAGGGTATACTGGCCTTGGTAATGTGAAATGGACCCCTTTATGTCACCAAAACCTAGACAATCATCAAAAAGAATTTAGCATAGTTCCTCTTTTATACTAATTCCTCATCTTTGCCTATCTGATTTTCTTTGTTTCTGCTTTTAACTATATCAAACACATGAGGAAAATAGGATTTTGACAGATTGAGTAACATTGTAAGAAGCCAGGGTGTTACCGTTAAAGATCAACAGGGTGGAAAGGGAATAAGGGTAAAGGCAGCTACAAAGGATTTGCACATTATATAAACCTTGCTACAACAGCTTGGGCTTCCCACACATAGTATAGTGCCAAAAAACCACACCTGCATGCTGCAGGTACAGGTAAATCCAGACACTCAAAAGCATGAGGGTATTTCTGACCACTTGGCTGCAATACTGTTACCCTGCAACATATTTCCACATTTTGATGTACCTTTCTACTCCCCTTCAGGAATTGTGAACAGTTTGTACATGGAATCAGTCACCAGAAAACTGTTGTAACACAAAAGGCTGCATTCCAGTAGAGCTACAAACTTTCTAAGAGAGCTTGTACAGCAGTGAAGGTCCATGTTCAGCCCCACTTAATTTTGGGTTGCTGACTGCAGGGTTCTGTAAGTGAAGGCTGCTGTTATTGTCAGCAAAAGGAAACAGGAGCGCCAAGAGCACAGTTTAAACCAGCTAAAGACAGAGATTACAGCTGTTGTGCTCTGTCTTGGTGTATCCCCAGCCAGCAGCCAAGCCCCACACAGCTGCTTATTCACTCCCACACCAACAGGATCAGGGAGAGAATCAGAAGGGCAAATGATGAAAACTTGTGGATTGAGATAAAGACAGCTTAATAAGGACAGCAAAAGCCACACACACAAGCAAAGCAAACAAGGGATCATTTCACTGCTTCCCATGGGCAGGCAGGTGCTCAGCCATCTCCAGGAGAGCAGGGCCCCATCACATGGTTAACTCTACCTCAGACAAAACCAGCACACGTTGGTTCAAGGCATAAGGTTTGTGCCTTAAAACTCAGGCACCTCACTGCTAAGTCTTTGGACCACATTGAGCTCCAGAGCTTCCAGCAGAATGCAGAGGTTCTGTCAGTCACAAAAAAATTAGTGGCTTCAGAGTGGGGATGTACAACAACCCAAATGCCAGAGAAAGAAGGTGGATAAAGCAGGAAACACCTCACAAAGAGATTTGACCTGAAAGAAATTTATCCTATTCCTTCCTTATCTCAAGCAACTTACCAGGGCTGCAGAATGCCCCCTACTTATACTGTAAATATTTTGGATCCTCCCATAGAATAAAAAAACAACTCGGTTTTCCTCTATGAAATTAGGAAGACCCTTTTTTTAAATTTCAAATCATACATTAAACAGAATAAAGTACGACTAGCTCTTCCCCTGTATTTCGTAGTTTGTAATTATAATACTCCACCAAGATATGAAGACCTAGAAGTCACATTTTCCATTTCCTGGAATGAGGATTTAAATCTCAATCTCTGTCCTTTCAAGAAAGTTCCTAAATCAAGTGTAATCTCTGCTTCTTGGGAAAAAAGATCACACAAAGTAATTTAATTTTTGCTACTGAAGCTGATTCACATTCTCTGCATTCTTTAGACATTTGGAGGGAAAGAGTGACAAAGCTAGAATAAGAAATAATGTGATTCTTTAGCCTGATGAACGTACATCTCTCTTGAGACAGTGACAGCTCTTACATAATGAGTTATTGGAGCATGTCACATTTCAACCAGCAAAATCGCAAAGACAGCAGGACATTTTATTAGGAAGGAGAAAAAAAATGTTTAATCTCTCAAAGTGCAACATCTGGTGACTATTCCCTATATTTTCTGATGCTGGATTAATATCATCACACATTCAATGCGGGCACATTTGAACTGTAATCCAATTAGATAGTGAAAGTATTCTGGTACCACTTAGCCAAAATACCAAAATATTGTTTTTGTTTGCAGTCATAAGCTGCTGCATTTACTGATACTGTGTCGTTGTACCAATCTTTCTTTCACCATGGTCCCATCACTCTGCAGTAAGCAGCAGGAGGGTGCTAATCCTCTGCAATAGCACTTCATTTTTCTCATTACAAAAATTGGCTCCACTTTCCTGGCTTGGGCAAACCCAGTGTTGCTCAGACCTTGGGGGCCACAGATTGGGAGCAGCGAGAGCAGAAGAAGTGCCAACTGCAACAGCAGATAGATATTTTAGCAGCAGCTGTCTGGTTGTGTATGCTCCTCCTGGATACACAGTTTAAATGCTCCAGCTCAGCCAGCACGAGGTGTTTGCCCCTCTACACATTACAGAGCCAAGTAAGAGTTGGATGATCTTTAGAATGAAGCAACAAACAGTGTGAAAACAGCTCAGCACATTGTTAGCATCTTCATTTATTCTCAAAAGCACTGAAAGAGTAATCGGAGGAATGATAAAATAGTAGAAACTTAGGTACAAAATTATAAACCAAAATCGTAAACCAAAATCATCTTAAAATCACACCTTTTAGTTGTACTGAGGCTTTTTTACACTGCACATCACTGATTTTAAGTTTTCTGTCATATCTGGGAAGAAAGCAAATTTCACTAGCCTGGCTGTGACAATAAGGAAACTGAAATAGAGAAGTTCATCTTTCATGAGCAATTAAATGGCACAAAGGGAAAGAGCAGCAATGTCTCTTAACCTACAGATTTGTGCTCTAACCACTGGTCTATTCAAGAAACTGAATGGGTCATTTGTTCCTTAACTTATTCCATTTAATTTATTCCACTTCAGTATTCACATGCAGCTTTGTGTACAGAAAGAAATTAAAACCATGAATTCCTGTGAAATGGCTCATTAAATTTGTGTAAGTCTGGGAAGGTCCAGGGCTCCCTCCACCTTGATGTCTGAGCACTTATGCATTTGATCCCACAATCATAGAATGGGTTGGGTTGGAAGGGACCTTTAAAGGTCATCCAGCCCAACTCCCCTGCAATGACTGGGGACATCTTCAACAAGAGCAGGTTGCTCAGAGTGCCATCCAACTTGACCTTGAATATTTCCAGGGATGGAACATCTATGATATCTCTGTGCATCTCTGTGCAACCTGTTGTGGCATTTAATCACCACCTTCATTGTAAAAAAACCCCTCCAAATTTCCTTATATTTGTGTCCTCCTTGCATTTAAAACCTTTACCCCTCACCCTGATAAAAAATTTGTCCTCATCTTTCTTAAAGTCTCCCTTTGAGTACTGAAGGGCTTCAATGACATCTCCTCAGAGACTCCTACAGACTGAACAACCCCAATTCTCTCAGCCTTTCCTCACTGAAGTGCTCCATCCCTCTAGCCAACTTTGTGGTCCTCCTCTGAATCCACCTCTACAGAACAATGTATTTTTTAAATAATAATAGTGCATAATTGTGATGCAGTGACACTTCAGTTCAGGTAATTTTATTTGATTTCCCTTGACATCTTCTAGACCTGTAAAACAGGATTTCAATTAGTAAGAATAATTAATATTTCTGCTTTGGAATGAAAACTGAAGATACATGAAAATAACAATATATATGTCTCTTATTAATAAAGAAAAAAAAAAACACAATACTGTTATTCATTGACTTGTAATGGCTGTTGGTTTTACTATACTTAGTTGCTAGTCTCTGGTCTAGACACTAAGTCTCTGGTCTAGCAGTGGAAATTCTTAAAGTTTTCACATGGAGTCCCTCTCAAGTTTAACAACTTTTGCAGGGCTTAATGTTGAAGTATCAGCTTTGTCCGCTAATTTATAACTGGAACATAAGTATTCATAATCAACAATTTCACCTCTTCAGAAAGATGTTGCTTCTTAATCCTTTGTTTTCCAAAGCTCTGCAAATAACTGTGTTTAAGTTCTGTAGGACAGCATAACAGTTGAGCTCTAACAATTGGTATAAGATATCTAATAAAATTCCCAAAATTTTTAGATAGGAAAAAAGTAGTGAAATGGCTTGGAATTTGTCCAAGGTCTAACATTAACACTCTCCTTTCATAAAGGCACCAAGAGTAGTCTTTCTGAATTTCAGTTTTATGTCCTCTTCCAAGCATGTGATCCCAATAAATTATAATAGTGAACTTATCACTGCTTCTTGGCATTGGTCCATGCAACAGAGATTCTCTGTCACTAATTTCTTCATGAACTTAACAGAGTTCTTGCCAGAGTTCTCATCTGGAAATGCTCTTGGCATTTAAAAAAAAAAACAAACACAAAAACAATAATTAAAAATGAAAAAGTTGAAAATAAAATCATAAAAAAATTTAAAAATAAAAAAATAAAAATGTCTAGCAGTATAGTTGATGTAAAACAGGAAACTGAGGAACTCATAGGACTTTATAGTCTCTCAGGCAAATCAAGTTCAACATGACTGTCATGCAGTACTGACAGCCAAGTTTGTCTGTGTTTTTTAAGAGTGCAAGTTTAATTTCCTACAACATCTAATCACCACCTCCCCCTCCAAAGATTAAGAATCCTCAAATGACATCAACTAACTTCCCCTTTTTTGATGTTATCTATAGTATATTTTCAACTGTGAAAAAAGAAAAACAAACAGTAAATCTGAATCAAATTTTGATCTCTCAAAGAGTATCTACTGACTCTCCCCTGATCAAAATAGACTTAATAAAGCATGTGTCTTTAAAGAAGAAAACAGAAGGGAGAAGTATATTTATTACTTTCAGGTCAACATTAATTATAAATTTTCAAGAATGTTGTGGATTTAGAGGTGATTAGAAGAGAATTCCATGAGAAGCATGAACAGTGTATTTAACCACTTGTTCAAATGAATTTTTTTTTAAAAGTTCAAAATACCTTTTATTTTCAAAAGTATATTTCAAGATGGTTTCTATTAACAAAAAATTTACAGGAGTTCTGCTTTCCTGAAAATATTTTCAGAACAGTAACCAAAGCCCTTGGGGGTAAGAACAATAGATTTGCACAAAGACACATAGCTTTCTGATTCAGTATCTTGAATTTTTAGTTTTATCCTTTCCTGTTTAATGGAAAAGAAGACACGGTACTATATTGTCTTGGTGAGCAATCCCAGGTGATTAATTAAAACTTTAAAATCATTCTGCAACCGCAATATCATCATGAAACAGCTCATAAATAACACCTTTTCTGAAATATAATCATATTAAAACTTCTTAAGGTACGTGGAGTGACAATTATGGCTTATTAAAAAGTTTGTCTGAAGATAATTCCTTAGCTAAAAACATGACCCAGAGCTGCTTTTGAATAGTTATTAATTATAGGATTTCTTCAAAAACCAAAAGCTAGCATATAGCTCTCTGGATTCATTCAGAAACACTGATATCAAATTATTTTTTCCTCTATATCACTAATGGGATTTTCTTATGCTGCCTTGGGTTCATCTGAATGGCTCTTTAAATTCCAAGCCAGTCCCATCTTATTAACATGAGTGAAGTCATACCACTGCAGACCAAAAACTTTCTACATGAAACTTTTAGACATTTGATATCTCTCTTCTGCCTGTCCATCATGGAGGAGTTCTTCACTGGTTATTGTGCTAACCTGTCTCAGTTAAGGTATTGTCCTTTTCATATCTGAAAAATAAAATTAGCCCTCTGTATATGTAGCCAAGGCCATAAATATGTGTGTGAAAATGTATCATCAGCCATTTAGTATCAAAGTTACTGCTTTTAACTGGTCATGTCCTAAGCAGACACTTTTCAAACCCAGCAGCGTTTTCCTAATGCTGCCCCAAAAAGCACTTCCTGTATGTGCTGGTAAACCCACATTTGCCATTTTGCACAAAAAAATAAAATATTTTTAAAAAAATAGTTATTAGAATACAGAATTACTGATGTGGGGGAAAAATTTCTTTCGCTTATCCTGTTTTTCAGTGTGTTTTACCTGCACTGATAAATATTTGAGGTAATAAGCTGGAAAGAGGACGAAAAGAGGATAATCATATATGCAAATATCGTACGGTATTTGATGGCATTGAACCTGTACATCAGGAGTCAGAGATGCTATTCCAACACAGCTAACTTAACAATGCCTGAGACTTACTCTTCCCAGTGTGCTTTCATCCACAAGCCTCTTATCCTCACTCTCTCAATACAGTGATCTTCTATCTCCTTCCTGAAATGACAGCATTAATGGCACAAATACATAAAGTTTACTGGCTAATTTTGCAGAATTAGGAAACTTGCTCTCAGGTGTGCCAGGATGTTTTGCAGAGCAATTTCTGTCTTCCCTCCCTGTCTGAGGGAGCGGTGCTGCTGTAGGATGGCTGTGGCTGTGCAGCGTACTGCCGGGATCAGAGACACGCAGGTTCTGCTGTGCATCTCACACGTTGTCGTGGAAAATGCACCATGCAGGCAACCTAAAAGAGCAGCACAGGGCTGTCTGGCAAAGCAACATTGCTCAGGAAAGGGAAGGTGTTTGAAAATACTGGTACAGCTGGCAGATAGTTCAGCAGGACATTCCTTATTGATCCACAGCAGCACGTCTGTCAATTTAACATGTACATACTGAAAGGCAAGCAAAACTTAAACTGATTAGAACCAAACTCAGAGAGTTGGTTAGGATTATATTATTGGCTGTTAGTAGGGACTGACATGCTTTGCACCTCTGGCCAAATGATAACAATTTGTTTCAGAAATTAATAATATCTGAGAATTTCTCATGTCAACTGAATTAATTTCTGTAAGTCAACTGAGCCTATTAATGAGAGAAGGCAGGGAAATAAAATTTTACTGGAAAACTTTTCTTATTATTCTCTAGCTCAAATAATGAGGAAAACATTTGACTATTTTGGCTTCTGTGCAATTATGTTTATTTAAAGAAACAGAACACTACCTAATTATGTATGTGAATACTTGGCACATATAATTACCACCTAACAGGCAAACTCTGTTTGGGTTTGTTGGAATGCCAATGGGCTTTTATTAGTTCAGCCCATCATTCTGTTGTGAAATGGAAATGAAAAGTGGAAAATATGTTTTCCTTCTCTAGGGATCACTTCAGCTCCTTTTTCTCTTTATTTTATCAGACTTCTTGTTGCTATGGGGGTCTTGAAGGCCTATTATTAAAACACCCTGCAGTCCTAAGGGAAGAAAAGCAAGCTGGCGCTGCAGATGGAAACAGTGTGAATGGAATAAACTATAAGCACCAAGAAATTCCAATAAATGCAGCAAAATCTATGCATTATTCTCTTTTGTTTCCAAAGTTCATCTAGAATATTCACCTTTTACCTTTCAATTTTTTTTCTGAATATAAGATAACTCATAGTATCATTTGAATATAAAAGCACCAAAGAAAAAACAAGTTATCTGTGCTGGTTCTTCTTGGGCCTCCTATTGCATAAAGCAAGCTGAATCCTCTAATCTACGCCATAGAGAAATTCAACCTGGAGCAGGAATGGAATTAATATAAAATACACATTGCAGAAATGACATTTCCGTAGCTCTTTCAGAAAAAGAAAGGAAAAGATGCCAGCTACACCTACTTGGTAATTAAGTACTAGTTTATCCTACAGGTTAAGTCTATTGAAAACTCATATGACAATAGTTTTTACAATCATTTAATCATTATACTTAAAAACTAAAATCTGGAAAATTAGTAAGATAATCACCAGGATCTTTTTTGTAATTAGTTTTGTAAGAATGAAAACTGATAGAGATTACATGTAAGTTTTCTGGAACTTAATTGCAACTGAGAATATGAGCACTGAGCACATTTTATTAATTTTTTCTTTAGATGTATACAATAAATTTTTAACATCCGTGCACACTGAATAAGATGGTGATACTGAACATCAAGTGAGTCAAATAGTCTTCTAAAAATTGTGCAAAAGTCAACTTCTACAAACTGAATACATCAGAAGAAGCAAAGACATTTCCTGTATTTCACTGACAGCATCTACATGAACAGAGAGTCAAAGATTATTTTGTAATGACAAAATGATTCCTGATTGACTGTAGACCTAAGAGTAAGACATTTCTGAAGACTAGTAAAGAAAGCCACAGCATAAATTTGATTTTCTCTGGAAGAGAAGCAGCTTATTTTGCATGAGTTTTATTTTATTTTTCCATCACTTTTTTTTCATTTCAAAAGACACACAGGTTTAGACTATCTTTATCTTGGAAATATTTCATTTCTCATTCACATCATTGTTCTTAGCTTCAGCTTTGGTAGTGTATTCAATTCAGCATATTTCATGACTTTATATATAAAGAGAATAGACATTCTGTCTCTCCTCTCCTCTCCTCTCCTCTCCTCTCCTCTCCTCTCCTCTCCTCTCCTCTCCTCTCCTCTCCTCTCCTCTCCTCTCCTCTCCTCTCCTCTCCTCTCCTCTCCTCTCCTCTCCTCGAGTCTCCTCTCCTCTCCTCTCCTCTCCTCTCCTCTCCTCTCCTCTCCTCTCCTCTCCTCGAGTCTCCTCTCCTCGAGTCTCCTCTCCTCGAGTCTCCTCTCCTCGAGTCTCCTCTCCTCTCCTCGAGTCTCCTCTCCTCGAGTCTCCTCTCCTCTCCTCGAGTCTCCTCTCCTCGAGTCTCCTCTCATTTTATTATTTTAATTTCCTTTGAGAAACTTGGAAGCTAGTTTTAATATATCTCAATCTTCTGCTAAGAGATGCTACCTAAAATGCATTCACTACCCTCAGCTGTGTTGGCTGTGTCATAATAGAGTGCAGAAAGATTTGTGGAATTTTCTAGAAAAATTATACAAATCCATGCACATGTATAAGCACCGGACTTTTAAGGTACTTCATTATGCATCAACAGAGGCAGTACTAATCTGCAATACATGCCTCCATTGACTTCATTTTTGAGATCATTCAACTTGAAAGGTAAAATAAGCACAGCTTTTCAAGCCTTCTCCTTAAAATGCTTGAAATATGGGTGGCCATCTGGACCATGAGAACAACAAAAATTATATTATTGTAGCTGACTTAAAAGACTGGAAGAAGAAAATAACAAGTAATTTGTGTCTGGCCAGAATGAATAGCCTCTCAGGATTTTTTGTGATTTTGGCTTTTTGAGGGAAACACAGGCATTGGTAAAATAATACAATAGTTGCTACACAACTCCCAGCTCCATTCAAACTGAGGCTTCAGCATTAGGTGCAATACTTCCCATCCCACCCACCACATATTCATGCATACTTTATTCATCAGCTCCTGATATGGAAATGTATTACAGATTTTGTTGCAAAGTACATTGTGCAGATTTATAAGTGAGTTTGTTCCACTCTGCCCTGACCTACAGAGACCTAAATCTTTACATAATAGTTTTTGGTTTCATTAAATTAAAGTACATAAATAGCTGCAAAATGGTGTAATAAACATATTGCTCAACTCTTTCCCACAGGCAATGTCCAGTTCTGAAGCCTTCTGTGAAGGAAAACTCTTTCCTGGCTGACTGACAAGTGTTCAACATGAAATTGCTTCCTGAGAGTCATAAATGCAGTAATCTTGCCCCAGAGCCTCATACATTATGCTCACAGTACATACCTGTCATTATATGGCACTAAATGCATCAGAATGAACTGATTTCATTAACTTTCCTGGATCTAGATTGGAATGGATAAAATACTCCGAAGCCTTTATCACCACAGAAATGGTCTTGAAAGCTAATGTTTACATTAGAGCTTCACAGTACCAGTGCGTAGTGCAAGACTCAGGAGCCCCTTAATTTATTATTAATTTGCTCAGAACTAATTAACACTTGTTTTAATCTAATTCTAACATAGCTTAAGAGAAGCAATTAATGTTTAAAAAAAGATGTTATTCAAGAAAGCAGAGATGGAGGGTTGAGAGAAGGTCAGTATAGGGGTGTTAAAGGGTTGTATGCACCAGAATTTTTACATCATTTTAACTTAAGGCTGAAGAAAATCCTGCAATTTTTGCAAGTCTTATGAAAGAAAAGTGTTCCAAATATAATTGTAGAACAGTAGGAAGTCTGGATGAGGCATTGCACCATTTATTATTTTACCATTTTGGACACTTTGACAAAAAGGCAGAATTTAAAAGGTCAGTAGTTCTAGAAGCATAGGTTATTTCATTCATCTGAATTGATAATAAAGGTAAACTCTCTCTCTGGGTAACATGAATCAGTGATTCTGTTAAAGTTGTTTCAACTCCTCTCATGAAATACCTTCTTTTTCAAAACTTGTGTGAAAATCTGGCTGAGTAGAAATTGCAAATTGTCCTAAAATAGTTGAGTCTTTCCGTACTGTGGCTACTAATGTACACAAAAATTAGCACTTTTTGTTTATGCTTCAGGGCCTGTTCTGGTGCAGGGATATTGTAGTTGACATTCCTTTCTGGGAAATTCTTCAAACTCCATAAATTTATGGGAAAACAATATAATATTCAGATGAATGAAGTGCCATTTTATGTTTATATACTAAGCCATTACAATTTTTTCTTAGCATTAGTGAATTAAAGTAGAAATTAAAAAAATTAAATAATAAGCCTCATGGAATCTCAAAATTCAAAAACAACACAAGAATTATACAAATGTAAGGGACCCCTTCATGATACAAGTTTATTTACAGTGGTAATAACAGATAACAGGTAGCTACTTTAGAACTGGAGCTGGTCAAAAAGTTCTAATACCCACCTTGCAGAAAGAATTCATCTTTCAAAAGCTATTCAGCTTGTCTCTATATGATGTGACCAGCACCTTACAAAGCTTTTCAGAAGGAAAGAGAAATATATACCAGAAGCTTACACACTGGTGTTTACATCTTTGAAGGTACAGAGGGCCAAGGTAAAGTTTTTAGATATTAAGCTTACATTTCAGATTGATAAGCTATCCAGTAGGTTATTGAGAACACTGACTTTTCTCACCTAAGAAACTATCCTGCAGACAGTTTCCTCGAAATCATGTTTGTCTGCCAACAGGTATCACATTTTGTTGAAACTTCCCAATGCATACTTCCCAAATAATGTTAAACTTCCTCTGAACTATCATGTTGTTAACATATAAACAAAAAAAAATCAGAAGCAAGAGCTCTCATGCAAAAGGAAAGTCTACTATTTCAAAACATGCTTCTATTTTCTATTATGATTTAAAAGGTCAAACTTTAAACATTTATATCAATATGTGTAGAACAACAGTTTAGACAGACTGCAGTTCAATTTAATTTTACTCACGCTAAAACACCATAGAACTGAAACTGAAAAAAACCTCAAATATTTTTCATTAAAATGAGAAATTTCAACAATATTGAAACAAGTCAAACCATGCAGTTTGAGGATTCAAATTGTAATTTAATTTACAATTAATATTGTTCTGTGAAATATTTTTTATATGGGAAAAAGTAGTTTTGTTAAGGAAAAAAACCCAGCTATTCCAACTTTTTCTAGCAATTTTCAAGTTTTACTCGTGATTAAAAAATATATGGCACATTACAAGTCAAATGGGAGCAATATTCTAACTCAGAGAATAGGCAGTCAGTATTTAGCAGAAGATGCAATGACGAAAACGCAAAGGAGGCTTATTGTATATCTGTATATTGAAATTAAATCTCTGAAATTTTTTATTTTTCACCAATGTTTTAAAGCAACCATTTTATATATGCTTATTTGTATTTCATCCTTGCACTTGTCACTAAAAATACAGGTAAGATAATGGTGAGTGTTGTTGGGGGACAGTAATTGCTCTCAGCTGGGTAGATTTGGGGTTATCACAAGATGTGCATGGGAAGTCAAAAGGACTCATAGCACAATGTGTACGTCAGTTGTTTTGAAGCAGAAAATCAGAAAATAATGTAAAGGACACATAAAGCAGGTGAACAGAAAACAGAAATAAGAAATTTATGTGTTGCACACCTGATGATCAAACAAAACAAACAAGACAAAACAATAAAATTATCAAAGGTCTGTACTTCATTTACTATTAAAAAAACTAAATAACCCAAAACTTAACTATAGCTTAAATATTTAGAACTGTTATTATCCTGTAGGAGGTATGGGCTTCATTTCAGATGAATTTAATGCTGCAGCATTTTTTTTTTTTCTGGTAGGCAACAAATGTGGAAACTGTTTATTGTGCCAATACAGATGACTTTTCATTATCCCATTTTTCTCCTGACTAGCACATTAAAACACAGTTTTATCTTTAGGATATTTATTTCTGTGGATAAAGATGAGAATAATCTTTAGCCTCATAATAAGCAGCTCTACTATTCCTTACATTCTGCTACTGTGCTTCAGTAATGCTCTTTCTCTTTGCCTCATTGTCTGAATCTTACAGGTAAATACATTAAGCTTCTAAGAGCCGCATGATGATCCCTGTAGGGAAATAAAGTTCTTTGTGCCAAAACTTTTGAAATGAACACTTAAAATGTTTCGGGCTGTTGGCCTTCTTTATCAATGCCCTAAGTATCAATTTGAATGGATTTATGACTATCATTTGAATCATTACCAGTCTCAGTAGTGGTGTATTTATGAGCTAGTTGTGCTGCATTTTAACCACTGACTAATAAAAAATGGCACTCATTAGCAAGACTCAGAAAAGAAGGAACAACATTTTCACTTTTTTTTCTTTTCCTTTCGCCACTCTTTTATTAAGAAAAAAGTAACCTGTTGTTATTTGTTTCTGGTTTGTTTGGTTTTTTTTATATTTCAGTATCTTACTGTGACAGCTGCTGGTTTCACATAACCATTGTTTCTATTTTTTGTTTCTTCCAATTTTCCTATAGCTAAATTTCATTAACACTTTAGGAAATGTGAACATTTTCCTTCCATCTGCTAAATGGCTTTTAAAACCCATTTACTTTGATTTAGCAAACCTGGAAACAGCTGGCAAAAATGATTTTTATTAAGTTCCTCAGTTTCATATTTACAAGATATGTGACTTTCATATTATTTCTTAAGTTCTGTAATTGGTTTCTATTTCTCAACTGTACAATTTCCTTCTAAATGCTAATCAACCAGGTGGTCAGATGTTTAGTTATCATTCTGCACATTAACCAGTTTAATGTGTTTCAGTTTAAATGTCTAGAGCTGATGATTCAAACGATGTGCATAAAAACTGTAAGAATGGTTATTTAGTTTTCAGCCATTAGTTTCTTCTTCTTCTTTCTAATTCTGAACTTGATTGTTATGATTAAATAACCTAAGAAAAGAATGTGAAAAATACATTCCCTGTCCTGAATGTCTGTATACTAAAATGCTGATATTTTTCAGCCTCTGATGTACCAGCAGGGTGAAAGAATGAGTGGTAGATAATGTTTTATGACCTTCTCATTAGCTCTTTCTGCTCAGTTTTGGATGTGAGAGCCTATATGAACGACTCATTCACTTTTAGCTTGCTCCAGTTCTATGAGAGGAGGCATTCTGCAGCCAGTGAAAGACACTAATTTGTTTCTGGAGTGACAAGTCCATAATCCTGGTCTTTCAGAGCTGCAGAAGATATGTCCATGAGTGTAAATACATTAACACAGAAAATTTATCATTTTGAGACATATTCTTGTACCTGATAGATCTGTTTAGCACTGTACTCTGCCACCAGAATTTAAGGTGTGAAAGCAGATTCTCGGCAGAATAATAATTAAAAAAAACACTCAAAACCAAAACCTTTCATATCATTTTGCCACTGAGCTGCCCCCAGCTGTACTAAAACAGCATCACTGAGATGCTTTGTATCAAGCTGTACCTGATGGGCTTTTACAGCATCATGAAGATATTTCAGGTTGTAATTTTGAGAATGTACAATTAAGGATCAGATCTCCACAGAGCAGTGCCAGGAAATAAGATACCAAAGATAAGGCTCGAGTCACTGGTATTAAAAAAATTTAATCACTTCTCTGTTTAGATCTTTTACACTTAAGTAGGGGCTCTATGTTTGTTTTTTTTTATTTTTCTATGAAAATATATTTCTCTTATCTTCTTAACAAACTTAATTTGTGATCAGTTTCATGCAATAACTGAGTTACAGGTAAAAAAACTATACTATACTATAAGCATTATAATTTAAATAAACATATATAAATCAGAAATTTGTCATAAAATTGTGGCAGTGGTATATGCATCATCATGATGCTCAATTTATTCCCAGAGAGTCCTTCATTATCTCTGGTAGATGCCATTGGCATGAATTGAGTCAAAGACTTCCAACACCTTTGGGAATCCAGACTGCACAGACAAATCTTCACTGACTTTCTGCAGATGAGGTTAGCTTCTATGAAATGAGGGAAATATCTATGTTCCAAAATAACCTTTGAAAAATGTCACTAGACACTCTGGCACAGAAGGCTGACTAATTTGAGTGATGTTTCCAAATAAAAGAGTGAAAGACAAGACTGAGTAATGTCAGGACAAGTTTTGCAATATTTCTAAATAGAATAAACAATTATAACTTTAGCTATTGGAAAAGTTCCACACAGACACTGAAACCTCCATTTGCTCTACTGAATATGAATCCACAGATTCTTATGAAGTTTTCAGATAGTAAGAATAATCTTGCTGAAATAGTATTTATGTAACATAGACAGTGTTGTCCTACCATATCTATGTTTGAATTATGCACACATGAGGTACATATTCCACCAGAGTAAGGCCTTAAGTCATTAAACAGTAAGATTCTGTCAGTTACCATGAATTTCTAAACCTTCATGGACACATCTGTCAACTCATATCCATATCTTTATATGTAAGTAATTCTGATACTCTGAAATGCACCAGTTAAATTTCACGCACACAAAGCTCCATGGTGAAGATTTTAATGGGCTAAGTTATAAATAAATATCATGCCTTTCATTGTCATAATGAGCTACAAATACATTTGTCATGAAAAGCTTCATTTAGCATTTAGTTGTTTATTAAATGCCGACTGATGGTTGAAAAAAGATTATCTGCATTTCACTGTGCTGTTGTCAGTAAGGCAGTGAGCTTAACCCTGTGGGGTACAAAACAAGCCACAGGGACAGAGGACGTAAAGCTGGCATGGCCAGTAGCAGTTTAAAAACATAGTTTCAAGTTTGTGCCCAATCTAGGTAACAAGGGGTATCTCTGTTTTTAACAAAGGAGTAAAGAGATGACTCGTCAGGGGATGTTTTTAGAGTACTTTAGTACTCTAAATTACATTAATCAATTCACACTATCAGGTCTCAAGCTTAGGCTGGCTTTATGTACATGACAGAAAGCAGCTGAGGATGGCATAGAAGAGCATATGAAATAAAAACCTTCTCACATCTCCAAAACCAGAAGAACTTCCCCGTTCAGGTTTCTGAATACAGGTATTCAGAAATACCTGAAAAGAGGGCAGAGACCAGGAATTAATCAGAGGCACTCACTCATCTCACAGCTTCTCATTCAGGTTCCCCTCTCCCCCACAAGCTTCTCTTTGCCCCCTGAAAAAGCAGGAGTTGTAGCAAAGAGTGTGTGATCCTCCACCCAGTGCTGCAGACCAGCAGTGGTGCTCCTCTCCATCCCCAGCTCCAGCATAAGGAGAGGCACACTGCTCAGGGCAAAAGCGCCTCACCAAGCTGAGATGTGCCCAGATATGCCTAACAACCTGAAACTGTTCTTGAAATACAATATACTTGGTGATAGCCCAGGTGACCCAAACATGGGATTATCTGAGTAAGCAGTTCTTAAAGAATGTCACACATTCTTTTTCTCACATTTCAACACACAAAGGTAATTTATATTCCTTGTAAGGATTCAAACCATGGTCCTACACATCTTAGCCCCTCTTAATGCCTTGAGTGTTCTCTCTGGGTAAGCAATATCAAGCATACTATTCAGAGCTAGGTCTGTTGCTCAGAAACTGGGTACACACCAGCAATCCTCATTCGCTGTGTATGAGATATATGAGACACGATTCAAGAAGCCTGATAATCTGGGGCCAGAATACCCTTAGTGTTGCCAAACGCAAGCACATGCAGTGAATGCATTTATGAATGCACCGTTTTCTGTGGTTTTAGTTTCTAAAATAAAATCTAGATATGGGGCTCTCTCTCATTGCCATGGAAAAAAAGATTTTCAGGCCTGGCAACCAAATTGTAAAAAAAACATAAGCTAACCTGTACTAAATAAATAAATTAAGATCAAACTGTATCGCTACTATGATCTTTGTATACACTGTGAATGCCAGTCTCACACAATTTTACAGAAGAATGAGATGAAATCAACAGTCTCTGAGGTAGCAAAGGATATAGCAATGCTTGCATTCTCTGTGAATACTGGGAACTCCAGGAGCCAGAAGGCAGAAGTTTTCTAGAAAGCTGTCCAAGAGAACAAATGCTGGGCCTTAGAGCATAATTAAGGAAATAACTACTTCTGTCTGACATTCCTCATGAAAGAACGTGTTATGTCTTATGCATTCAAAACATGCAATTAAACAAAACACATTTCCCCTTCTCTTGTTCCCCAAATAAAGTAATTCAAAAACCATTGCTTTGAATTGCTGGCTGTATTAGCTAGCACAGACATCAAATATTCAGCTGGGAGCCTGTATGAACACAAATGCTTTAAGCTGCACTCCAAAAGTCAACTAAACGTAAGAAAAAAACACATCTCTTTGTAACTACTATATATATGATTATGAATAATTCCCAGGCAGTTATTGAAAGAAAATTATACATCAAACCTCCTTCTTCTCTATATTTTATATGCTTTCAACTGCAAATAAAGGAAAGACACCACATTAAGTTGAGTATTAGCTGCATTTTAGATATCTAGTATGCATTGTTTGTGGAAAATGCCTTCATCTTAACTTTGTTAAATTTTAAATCCTGTGAGACAGATATTTACAAATTGGTTTTTATCCTGCTCTGTTTAAAGCATACTTAGAATACAAGCACAGAGTATTATCAATTTTTCAGCATCACTCTAAAATTAGTTTCCTTATTATTCCTGCTCATGATTACACAATACTATATGAACAGGAGATGTAAAGTAGTTCCACTTCTTATAATGAGAAAATAGTGAAAATATTTAAAATTTCATTGATGTATTTGTTTTGCAGAAGAAAATACCTCAACAAAACATATAGCATAAGATGGTTACTTTGTCTTCCACCTGCAGTTTGATTTATTGATTATGAAATACAGTAATAAGAAGGAGAGCAACCTTGGTGAAACACACACTCATAAGGGCCTCCTTCACAATTCCAAATCTCCTAAGAGCAAGATCTAGGGCATCACGTAGGTGTCTAAGACAACAAACTTCAAAAGCAGCAGGAATGGATGATGCGTCTTGACATAGCATTTATGAAAATGTGCCATTCCAAATGTCAATGTTTTATGATTTTATTAATTCCCTCTCTTTTGAATCCTCTACTTCTTATAAAGGGATTTCTCCTCTTTATCTTGTAATCTGTAATATACTTTTACCTTCCAACTAGGCAGCAATAACTATCTTATATATTGTCACAACTTAATTTTACAAAAAGTCTGTGTAAATTAAATTAGCATTTTTTTAGACAGCACTAAGTATGCAAACTTTCAGTCACAATTTCAAGTGTACCTGACTAATGAGACTATAAGAATATGTACTTATGCTTAAAAATACTTAAGTAATAATTTAAGGAGTAGCTGTGCTCCAAAAGGTTCCTTGATGCAGAAAACTGAAATACCCATCATTCAAGGGTGAGAAAATGAGAGCATCCTGGGAAGCAGATTTATTGTGAGTTTCTAGGTAAAATTTAACCCAAACTCTCTTAAAACCATGCTCATGCAGTTTCACAGATAGAATAGATATGTTGAGTGAAAGAAGATTTCAATCCATACTGTGCTATTGTTGAAGTAAATTTATAAATTAAAATTGGAGTTTTAGAACAGAAAAGGCATTTTTGGTAAATTCAAGATGAAGAGAATGTTCTGGTGATTATTATTACTCTATGTCATTATTTCTTTACTCTCTTCTCCATACTGTATTTGATGGGTAAATAAAAAATGGCAAGATTTTAGACAAAAGTGAACAAACTCAGGTTTTCCCCTAAAACAGCAAATGCATGCCTTAGCAGCAGATGTTAATGTGAGTGCTGAATTTTTTATTTCCTAAAAATTAATAGATTTCTTCAAGCATTTTTCAAGAAGGAAAAGGTTTCCTGTATAAAACTGTTAACAAACACCTTAGAACCCTGGGGGAGTATTTTTGTTTGTTTTTCCTTCCTAGGTCAGTGGCTAAAAGTAACACAGAAATTTATTGTTTGAGTGTCTTCTTAAAATTAACCATGACATTCACTTTTCCTGAATACTACAAGGCAAAAGCTGTTTAACTTACCAAATCATGTGTAATGTTAGTTACCATGATCCAGGAGGAAGGATTTTGTGCCAGCTGTCTAAATTTATACTTAGCCATGAAAGTAATACTCCAGGTTAAATATATTTTTCCTCTCACTTCAATGTGAGGTAGACAGCTGTACACTTGGCATTGGATGAGTGAATTCTTAGGACTCCTCTGCAAGATTAATATTTTAATGCCCAGTCACCGTATGCTCTTTAGTTTATAAGAAGCCCTTTGAAGATCAAGATTCTATTGCCTTAGGAAATGTACAAACAAACAAAGTCTATGGCATAAAAAGATGAGCAAAAACAAAGGACACAGCAAGACTCAGCAGTCTCTAGCAGAGCAGGTTTCTGCTAGAAACGTGAACAGAACTCAGTAATTCCAGTACATGGCTAGACCATGGTTTCATATTTGCTAAACTTCTAGGTAGCAAAAAAAATTGCAAGTATATAGAAGCTCACTCCAAAATCTTAACCAAGCATCAACCTCTCCGTCCTTTTGTACAGGTTTCAATGTCACTGCAACAGTACGCCTCTGCACCTACCTGCTGATGGCAGTGCAGACAGTTTTCTGAATTTGGCACCGCTGTGCAGGCAGCTTCAGCATGCAAATCAAATGTAAATTGTATGATACTTTGATGCAATTGGCTTGGATTTTCAAGAAGCCTTCAAAAGTTTAAATGAACCTTTTATGTGAAATTATGCCAGTCCTTAAAAGAACTGAGATAAAGTAGTTTGAATTTCCAAATGATTACTTTTTCTTTCTGTCTTACAGGAGGCAAAACTTGTATTTTCTAATTGAGGAGTTATGCACACCAACGAATAAAATACTCTTTTTTATCAAGAGCAAGATGGGTAAGATTATGTTAAATGCAGCCCTATGCCAAGTTATTGACCTTGGCCTAGATGACCTGCTTTTGCAATAATCACTGCTGCTACATCTAAAGAACCCACACAATAAAATATGGAAACTGACCAGAAATTATTTTTTTGGCCTGTCTCAGATTCAAAGTCAAATATATTTTCTTAAATTCCCTAATTTTGGTGGCATTTGGAATACCACCTTCTTGATTATCACATACCACTTGAGATTAATCATTTAAAGAGGAAACATTGATGTTTTAAGTTAAATGCAGCTCAAAACACCATGTATTTCACATTGTCTCATGACCAAACAAAAATAATGTATTGAAACCTCTTCCTCAGTTATTATTACATTATATAATTTATTTTTGTTTTCAATAGAGACTTCATACCCAGTAAGACAGGTACAGACAATACCTTCCAAAAGAGAAACATAATGGAACCACTCAAAATTAAAAGTCCAAAATAAACTATTCCGATTATGGCATTTGTTCATGCTACTTCAACTGACAGAGAATTAAAATAAAATATTGTGTTCTTATAGAAGAAAAAGAGAATTAAAGTGTCGTGTAAGTTGTTTTAGTGAATAATTTGGTCATGTCTCATCCAATCTAATGAACAATAAAAGATGATTTTTAGTTATATTTGAAATCTTTATTTAATTACATATCCAAACAAAATCCAGATGTCTCAGGACAATATTTTATCCGTATGTTGAAAAGCTTGTTTGTTCCTTTTGTTTACCTATTAAATAAAGAGAAATGCTGCTGCTGACCTTTACCTTTTTTTTTTTTTTTTTTGAATGATCACTGATTATATTAACCATTATCTGATTTACGATTCACCAACTCACTACGTTCCCCAGAATTTCTTAGAGGGGATGTATTTTTTCTGTTTGACAGTATTATCAGGACACTTACCTTTGCCTCTGTATTTTTATCTGCAGCAGATAATATATTGTGTCCTACTTCTATTGTCAAAAAGAATAGCATTGGCATAGTCATTAAAACTGGTGAAATTGAATGGATTTTTCTACAATTACATTATTTTTCTATAGCGTACCATTCCATTTCTGGCTTTAATCAAACATACAAGGTAATTATACATTTGAAGTTGCTCTGAAAACAAAGATTATCCTTTACATGAATAATTTATACCAAATATTACACACACACACAAATGTGTCTTGACAATAACTTTGTTACTTAACCTCTTTGTAATTTTTTTAAAACTTCTATAAATCCAGTGCAAATCATTACTACACAAGAGTGGATTTCAGAATATGTGACAAACATAAAAATGTGCACAGTTTCTTCTGCTTTTATCTGATGCTTTAATATTATTGAAAAATGCAGCAAAAAATCACTTCCTAGAGCTGATAGGAATGACTATTTCATTTTGTGTCACTGAAAGCTCATATGAAATTTGTCTTAAGGTGTTAGGTGCATTAATTTGTTAAATCTAAGAATTCAGACACATTTAAAATTATGATATATGTGCAATCTTACAGGAAAATGTGTTAATTTTTTACTACTTTAGTAAGACTTCATCTTAATTTAATTTCTCAACAAAGAAGCTTGGTCAAAAACACATGGTTTTGTTCACGTTAAAAACCACTCTATGCTCTTTTGAAAAGTGGCCCCTTTCCACAAAGTGGACCTTACATTACAGAACAGTCAATGTGGCTATAGTGTTTAAATAAAAGGTACTGGGAAATACATATATATATATGCATACACACATGCACATACACATATATATACACACACACACACACACATATATATACATGTATATATCTGCAAAAAAATAAAAATAAATTTGTTGCTATTAAAAATAAAAATGTTGCTATTAAAAATTAAAAAGTTGAAAAAGCTATTATTAAAAGTATAAATAAAAATGTAGTGATCATTTATTGATACTTTACTTTAAAAAGTCCTGCTTTTTTGTCATTCATCTCCAACGTTTTCTTCTGGTCTGAGCTAGTTGTATATCAGGGCTTGCCTACAACTCATGCCAGTTGGTGTTGGTGGTAGAGTAACTGGCACAACACTGGGAAAAACAGGACATGGTTTACACTAGAGAAGAAACTCAGTATAACACCGGATGTAGGAATCAGAGTCTAAGTCTGGTAATAATAGAGAAAATCAGCAGAGTTAACCAAATACAAAATACTTTTTAAACTACCTTAAAAACCAAGCAAATGAAAGATTTTGGTTCCTCATATACTTGAATCCAACCCCTAGCCTTTGGTGTTTTGGTAGCCTGTCTAATGATGAAAAACAGGCATAAAAGTTAACTCTGACCTGGTTAGCAAGCATGAACTTTTCTTTGAGGTCTTCAAGTAAAACAGAAGTTTCTAAGCCAAGGAATTGATGTTTCTCACTTAAATTACCTGCTTCATCTCTTCCTTAGTATTTTTTAAAACCCATTTTACCCTTAAAGATCCTGGCATACTACACTATGTTACTTCGAGGTGACATCAAATTCTGGTAGCTTGGCACTTTAAAACATAAATATTTTTACACCATTCCCATTCCTTTATATTTGGGGGATTATTCCTGTTACTGCTGAACAGCTGAATTTTTTTAATTGTCGTATATTAGCTGAAAAAATCTCTCTGTCGCTGCAGGGTGTTGAATGTACAAAGTGTCATTGCATTTTTGTGCAGATGTTCTGTCTCCTTTTTTTTTCTTCATAAAAGCTTCCATCTGAAACTGGCAGAGATCAGAAGCTGCACTTATGAACCATGGGGCATCTGGCTGCTACTTGGTGCATCTCTTCCTTGCTGTCTTGTGACTAACCCTATTATTTCCCTATCATGGAATGGATGATGCAGGGTTATAGCTGTATAGTTCCATTTAAGTGGAGAGAGATCATTATGAGAGTCAACTACTGAAGGGCAGACTGTAACTTAGGTACTAAAATTTGGAACCAACTAAAAAGTTGAGCTTAGTGAAGGCAGCCTCAAGCTCACACAAATTCAAACCCTAGTAAAATGGAATCAACTTTTAGAAAACAGTTCTTGTATTCTTTCCTACGCTTTTGTGGTATACTGCTTCAATATTTTAGATATCACGATTTTTTCCATTCCGTTTCAAAATCCAATAGACACAAACTTCTAAGCTCCCTTTCTCAGCTTTAACGGCAACCTTAGAAATGTCAAAGTGGAAAAAATTCCCATCGGCCTGGATTGTGTGAAAGACAGAGGTGACAATCTGTTGGCATATGCATATGAGGTGAGATTCAACAGTAATGCAGAGTATTAGTTGAATCTTTATTTGAAAAAAAAAAATCCATTTCAGCACTGTTCTCTGCTAGGTTACTAATGGCTGCAAGTAAAAAATGATTTGGAAATAAACTGATGATGGATAAGACATAAAAGATGACAAAAAGAAATTTTTAACTCAATCTCTCACATGAAGATAAATTTAAAAATTACCAATTGAGCAAATTAAAACAGGTCTTAAGCTGTGAAGTCTTCATTGCATTACTAGTAGTTTTACATCTAAAACTAGAGGAAGATTTTCCTAAAATACTTCTAAATAGAAACTAAATCTCATTAATTTGGTTTCAAGTCTGACAAATTTAATTCCTAGATGAACATAATGAAACAGGAAATTCTATGTTAAGTTTCTGGTACAAAAAGATACAAATCACTTCTTACTTTCAGGCACTGTTTCACTCTTCATGTTCACATGTAAATATAAATAGAGTAAATGACTACTTAGTAAGGTTAAATCTCATTATTCTTTACAGGATTCTGTCATACATTACTCTTATGTCAGAAGTCTATACAGTGTGTTCTCTCTCAAAATTTCTATAGAACCTTGTATCCACCAAAAAAGGAAAAAATAAATCTGCTATCCTTCTTTACTGCTGTATAATCAGGTCATGGTGCCATTATTACTGTTGTTAAATTCTCTGTACAAAATTATTTCTGCTGGTTTGTCAGAATTTGTGCCATTTGTGTTGGATAACCTGAAGATGAAATAAAGAGCTTGTGATGCTGTCCTGGTGCTGCAAGAAAACTGACAGTGCCAGAAACATCCTGTTTGTGAGAAAACCACCCATGAATATTTTTTTAATTATTAAAAGAGATAGACCTTTTAATAGGGAATCACCATACAGACCATGTGGCTTCTGGTTTTTTTTAAACCCAGAACTCTGAGGTTTATAGGTAGATTTAGTGTAGTGTTGAATAATAGTTTCAGATAACTGGCCTCTGCTGGTACCAGATGAGAAGTTGTGGTTTTAGTCTCATAAGAAGTTCTCTGTTCTCAAATCCTCTACTGTCTTTAATGGAAAGTAAAGTTAAGAACACAAGGAAATAAGCACTAAAATATCTTAATTTTGCAAGTGGCTAAACTAAATCTCACAGCCCAGAAAAGGAAATATTTCCCATGCAGAAACTTCTGAAAACTTTATCTGTATACAGTCTCCAACTTCCATCTTTCCTCTTTAAACAGGACATTCAGCTGATGATGGATAGTAACTGAAGAGTTCAAAGGATAATTCAAGTTTAAATGGACCACAGATCAGCCTAATATTTCAGGGCTTTAACAAGTCTGATCTTGCATGTGTTAAGGACTAGAGAATGCATAAACTTGTCACACTACTGTCAGATCCACTGTTCTGTGGCGGCTACAGACCAGGCTGCCATTAATTGCTACATCCCAGCTCCTCTTTCCCAGTGAACAGTAGATCCATCTGTGTCACCCTGGGTTGTGCCAACCAGTGTCTGTATGATGAAGTTATCCTTGTAACCCTCCAGAAATCTCCTTAACTTTTCACATCTCATCACACTGCCCTGCTAGCTGATGTCAGGGAGTCTTGAGTCTTCAATGAACACCAGTGTCTGTGATCCCAAGACTTCCTAGTGCT
Organism: Pseudopodoces humilis; assembly: GCF_049639895.1. Lineage (NCBI taxonomy): Eukaryota > Metazoa > Chordata > Aves > Passeriformes > Paridae > Pseudopodoces > Pseudopodoces humilis. Next base: position 80,917,414 of record NC_142200.1, on the reverse strand, counting down.
ATTTAGCTTTTCACATTTTTATCCTGACTTAATAGGCTGCAGAAATCTTCTACTACACTCTTGTCCTCCCTTATTTCTTCTTAGATTCTGATCCACAAATGTTCACGAGACCATCATCCGCTCCATAGAAGCACTCTAGGCTCCTGAGCTAATCTTCTTACCAAAATGCAATTTCCTCCTCTTCTCCCTGCCTGTTTTAGTGGTGGACTGACTAGGTGGTGTTAGGTTAACTGTTGGACTCAATGATCTCAGAGGTCTTTTCCAACCTAAACAATTCTACGATTCTTTCACACTCCCTATGTCTTTGTGTGTTCTCCAGAGGGTCTGAGAGCTGCATCCCTCTCTAGACCTTCTCGGGGCCCAGGATAGCACTCTGCTGTGGTCCTTCACCACTCATGAGGAATGAGAAGCTTCTGCCCTCTCCCCTTGCATGCTTCTCCACAAACTAATGTATTTGTTGGGTACTGCTGGGAGCTGATATCTGGGCTGGCAGGCAGTGCAGGTGTCACTAGCACCAGCTGAAGGGGGATTATCCCTGACTCAGCTGAGTCAGCTGAAGACAGGAGCGTAAAACATCCTTTGACCACAATATCTGATGGACACTACCAGAAACAGGATCTTTGCTGATAGAAGCAAAAGTCTCTTTAACAGCTGCACCAGCACATACCAGCACCACAAGAACACACCTTGAGGCTCTCAGAAGTTCCCAAGAGATCTGGAAGTGGAGTCACAAACTGCTGTGCAAACCACTGGCATTGCTAGCAACATCTGTTTATGTTGCATATTTACTGAATAAGGTTACAACAAGGTGATGGATGATCAAAATTATCATCTTTTCATCAAAATAGACAGTGCTATAGAGAATAAAGTCTTTGCTGGAAACGTTTTTTTTCCAGTGTTTCAAGATCTAAAGGAAATATTTCTTTTATCTTTTAAACTCCACTGATTTTGACTTCACTTTCAGGTCAAACATTTAGGTGAATAAAATACTTTATGTTAATGATTTTTATTAAATAGGATTCTTAGATATTTTCTCATCAATAAAATGTGCAGCAACCCTGTAAAAAATTAACTTACTAATGCTGACCTTTTGACATATCTTAATTGAATCTTTTATTACTGTCTCTATTTTGTGAATATTTTATCTGTTTGGCTTGATTTTGGACAAAAGAACATCTTCAAACACTGAACTTTCCTAAGGAAGTCTTCAAGTAGTGAACTTTCCTAGTAACACTATTACAGAGCATTGAGCATCTTCCCAAAAGTACATAACTTGGAGAAAAGGAAGTAAAATATGAAGAGCAAGAACCAAGAAGAGCCAAGAAATCATTCAGAAAAGCAGATAACAAAACAACATTTGCATATGTACAAAAGTTAATTACTGCATTGCAAAATTATAAATAAGCACATAGAGTGTTTGAATACAGTTAGTGGTCCTTTCAGCAAGGAATACGATTTTTTAAATTAAAATATAGTTTATGATATTAATGAAATTACTATGTATAAATATAATTAAACTATTAATTATTTTGGATAATCATTTTGGAAAAGATGTTAAGAATGCAGGATGTTTTCATACTTCAAGAATATGTCCAGAGTACAGACAGACAAGGAAGTACACAAGGGCAAACCTGGAACTGATGAAAAACAATATTTTGAAACAAACTAGATTTGTATAACTTTGTAAGTTTAGAAAGGTATATTGAACTTCCCAGCAATGGTACTTTCAATGACAGCATACTCTGAGACTTAAAAATTTCTACCTTACATTCTTTTCTATGTCCCCAATCAGGTTAGCAACTGCAAACAAAAAATCTAAACTATAGTAGGAAGTTTGTTCCCCTTAGATAACCTGTGCAGAAATAACATTTTTATACCCTAAAAATAATCCCATGTGACAAAATATGTATTCACATCAGGTAATTTACATCATAAAGACTATATAATTTAAGCATTGTTATCCTCTCCAAAGGATTCCAATTCCACCTTCCTAAACTTTTGCTGAAATTACCTTTTCTTCCCTAATGCATTTTGCCATTCCTTTTCAGATATTACAGGTGATAGTGAAGCCTCAGCATGATTTTGCAAAAACTGTTTCTCAAACTAGTGGCAGATTTTTGCACATGGAGTTAGAAACAGATCTGTAAATATGCTGGCTGTATTTTTCTTAAACAAAGTTTGGTTTTGTTGAGTTTTTTTTCTCTCTGCATCGGCTGCCACTACTCTACATACAACCTTTAACACCAGGCTCTCATATTCATGTTTTCTTCCAAGTGTTCCTTCTATCCTTTACCAGAAGGTAGATGTCAGGTGAAAACACATTTTTTTCTGATTCCATATAAATTGATGTCTTGTTCATTTCATACTGGTATACTTAGCTCTTAAGCTGTCCTTTCCTTTACAAGACTCACACATGGACTTAACCTTGGACTTCAGGAGAGGCAACTTTGGCTTGCTGGAAAGCAGCTCTTTGGAGAAGGACCTGGGGATTCTGCTGGACAAGGAGCTGCCCTTGCACCAGCAGTGTGTCCTTGTGGCCAAGAGGGTCAGTGGTATCCTGGGGTGCATTAGGAAGAGCATTGCCAGCAGGTCAAGGGTGGTGATCCTGCCTTTCACTCAGCCTTGGTGAGGCCAAATCTGGACTGCTGTGTCTAGTTCTGGGCTCCTGGAGAGACATGGAGCTCCTGGAGAGGGTTCAGTGAAAGGTTCTGAAGACGATTAGAGATCTGGAGCATCTCTCTTATGCGGCTGAGGAAGTGGTTTACCCTGGAGTAGAGACGAATGGGAGGGGATCTCATCAATGTATACAAATACCTTAATGGCAGCAGGCAAGAGGATGGGGCCAGGCTCTGCTCAGTGATGCCCAGCAACAGGAAAAGAGAAAACAGGCACAAAATGAAAGACAGCAAGTTCCATCTAAATACAAAGAAAACTTCTTTACTTTGTGTACTTTGAGTACTGGAACAGGCTGCTCAGGGAGTTTTTTGAGAACCTTCCCTGGAGGTACTCAAAAACCTGCCTGGACATGATCCCATGCAACCTGCTGTACTTGCTTCATCAGAGGGGTTGAACAACATGATCTCCAAAGGACTGCTCCAAGCTCCACCATTCTGTGAAACAGCTCAGGTCTTCAGCTTGTATATTAGTGACACATATGTATTCTGGAGCATCTGTCTTATGAGGAGACACTGCAGGAGCTGTGCCCATTTAGTCTGGAGAAAAGAACACTCAGAAGTGATCTCCTTAAAGTGTACAAATATCTCAAAGAAATTTGTCAAGAGGATGGTGCCAGACTCTATGCAGTGGTGCCCAGAGGCAGGATGAGGAACAATGGCCATAAACTAAAACACTAGAAGTTCCACCGCAATGTGAGGTAAAACTTCTAATACTGAGGGTGGCAGAGCACTGGAACTGGCTGCCCAAGGAGGCCATGAGGTCTCTCTCTCTGGAGACATTCACAAGCCATCTGGATGTACTCCTATATAACCTGCCCTAGGTGACCCTGTCTTGGCAGGGGGGTTGAACTATATGGTCCCCAGAGGTCCCTTCCAACCCTAAAAAATTCTGTAATCCTGCAATATAAATAGATTTTAGCAAATTTACAACTTTTTTAGCAATGGAACTGAACTATTTAATGCCAATCTTTTTCACTAGGCTTTGCGTACAACTAAATAGATAATTTTGATTTTTTGAATGGCAAAGCAGTTTTATTTTTTTTCTCACTATTAGTGGAAATGTTTACTACATATGGAAGGGTCAAGCTCTATTCATGCAAATTGGCTGCAGGATTTGAACCCCTAACAGTCTCTAAACTATTGTCATCTTTTTAATACTATAAGTCATAATTCAAGTCTATCAAATTCAGTTGCACTATACATGTAAACAAGAGTTGAGACAGGCTCTTTAATAAACTGAATCTTCTATTCACATAATTAATAAAATAATTGACAATTGATTTAATATCAACTATCTTTTTACATAATTATACCTTCTTTTTCCTTTCCACCAAATAGGCATGGATTTCTAAGTCTACAGAGATCATTATTCACTCCTATTCTCACCTCAGTATCCTTATATTTTTTAAATTTCTGAGACTAAAGCAGCAGCTAGTCTCAATGTATCATTTTTCTTATGCTTTCATAAACACAAGAGAAGTTCTGTGATTTTCACATATATTTTGTTCAAGCTCTGAGCTAAGATTGGATCAATTAGAGTGATTTTCCTAGTTAGACATAAATATGTAACAACTCTAATCTCTGTTTAATGACATAAATAGCTTATATTTAGTTCTTCTGAAAATACCTGAGAAGGTTATGCTATACATAAATGCTCTATTTCAATCGTTCTTTTCCATATACCTGCATTTGAGATACATCTCCACTACTGCTTCAAGTTTCACAGACCTCTTTGTGTCAGACACTGTTATATACCTACATGAAAAGGAAGATCTGGGTCCCAGATGATTTGCAATTTGAACATAAGGCAAAGACTATACAAGGATATGAAATGACAGCAACATATATTGAAACAGTAGAATAGTAGACAGCAAGACAAGCTTCGGCCACCTCTAATAGCGTAGAGTTACTTTATAGGTTTATGTAGACATCTCAGAAAATTTTAAGTGATGGGCTAGCCCTATGGCAGATTAAGGATGAGGGGCATTTTTAAAAGCTGTAAAAGAAGCCTTTACTATAAAAATATTCTATCTAGATGAGCTGTCTTAGCTTCTTCCATCAATTTTTCAACAAAGCTCAATTTGTCAAAAGCTTTTTTGTTTGCAACTTGTAGATCTAAGCTTAGTGTAGCAGCTACTGGTCGGGAACGAACAATGTGTATACATTTGTGCTGGGGAGGGTCACTGATGCTTCTCCTCATCAGCAATTTAACACAGTTCGCCTATTCAAAGGACACAGGTCTACTACAACTGCTGCTAGAGATGAAGTTGTAAACACTGTAGTTTAGCAGTTTCAAGGCTCACTTCTGTTCCCATGCAGATTAACCCAAGACCTGAGGAGAGCAACTAATATGAGCAACTACTGGTGTTCTTCTTTCAGCAAAGTAGTTGTAGATTTAGCTTGTAATGATATCCATGCTTAAGTCCCGAATTTTGTCCAGCGAATTTTACATAAACATCAGTCATACTGATAAGGTGATTATGTCTTTTCAAACTTCCTTTTTTCCCCCAGAAGTTTAATGTAACCATTAAAATAAGAGTATAATTCTGTGTTTAGAATAAATCTTTAGCTACAGCTAAATTATTATTTAATCTGTGTATTTTTTCACTTTTTTTTTTTTTTTAATATTGCACACAGGTAATTTGGAGCAAAGTTTAATAACATTCACTTTATAAATCCGTATTCATATACACCTTTTCTACAAATCTCTTCTTTGTATGAACTTAAAGTGGGGAAAATGGGAAAAAGTCCATTTTTACTTTTAATTGTCACTGTTAATCCAAAAGGCTTCTGAACTATAAGGGTAAAGGATAAATTCATGGTGTCGTTTTGAATTTATAAATTGAATGAATGAATGAATGAATGAATGAATGAATGAATGAAATGATCCACTGTCAAGATGTGAGTAGCATTCTACAGTATAACTTTTTAACCAGAAATGAAATAAAAATGCTGCCAAACCACTTAAATAGTGTATTTAAGAAGTCTGTGCTCTGTTACAAGGTCTACCAGGTCAATTTCTGGGAAGTGGGAGATTTGACTAGGCAACACCCTGCAAAAAGACACGAAGTCCCGGATAACCCACAAAGCACATAGAAGGGTCTCTCAAGGTATATACACGCCCAAAAGCCAGAAAAAAAAAAAATATAAAAACCCCCTTCCTTGTAAATAGCAAAGGAGAAACCAAAGTGCCAGTCACATTACATATTGGAAAAGAACAAAACTCTACAAACTTACACTGCAGAACTGAAGGATTCAATATCCATGTTCCCTTAAATATTAGAGAAATAAATATTTGCTGCAAAACCTAGGCTTTTTTTAGGAAGTCCACAATGTTCAGTGGACATTACATTTCCTACAATTCAGGAAAAGCAGACAGAAAATGATTAAATTTTCCATGGTATTCAAACATTGAAAAACTGCCTCCTGCACACAGCCCACCTAGCTCAGTCCCTAACTTCCTGCACCTGGCTGAGTAGGATCTAACACAGGCACCTTGCTGCCTTCACATGGCCTTGCTACCCAAGAGAGGGATGATGGAGTTAGATGAAGTTGCAGATATTTGATATCTCAGGTCTATCTACACATCTTTAGGTTTGTCTGTTTGTTTGTTTTAAAAATTTCTGAAGCTTTAATTTCAGCCAGACTGTTGTACCACACCTCTGTAGTCAAAAATGCTAGGTAGCGAACATGAGTTTTGGGAGCAAGGAGATTTCCTCTGAACTTTCTGTTACATACCTCTCTCAATGTTTTGTCTTCAGTGGTTTTGCTTTTTAAATATGGGAAGTGGTCTAAAGTCTAGCAAGTTGCAGTTCCAAGGATTCTGCGTTTACAGCTTTATGATTTGCCTTGAATAAGGTATACTCAGATATGCTAAATAGGATCTTCAACCTGTTGAACATCTCAAGATGCATAATGAGGATCACAATATCTCATCCATAGCAAACACCCCCTTATGAACAGAAAATTCTCAGCATCACAAAAATTGTATTTATTATTTACCTGCATCTTCTGTTTGAGTCAGAGGAGAAGAAGACAGTATCTCTCTCTCTCCCCCTCCCTTTCCACCTGCCCCTTAAAACAACATGCATTTTTCATCACAGGGCAGAACTGTCATATGCAGAGCTCAGAAAAGGAAAGAGATGAGTATAAACCACACTGAATTCTTAGTAACCTGGACTGATTGAGAACTGTGTTTTCTAGATTAGTCGTAGCTTCCTTTTAAATAAAAAGGCAGCTTAATAAAAAAAAAACCAACAAGTTTGAGTCAAATAATCTGCTAAAATAAAGGTGCAGACAACACTGCTTTTCCTTAACCCTCCAAATCTTATGTCTATTTCTAGCTTTTCTCTTTATCATGATAAGGGTTTTAAATTATATACTTCTAACACCTTCCTAATTTTCTGCTTTTTTCCTTTTAATTTCCTAAAGCCAAAACTGGTTTTGAACTTATCTATCTGGCTTATCTCATTATAACTGTCTGATTGGAATTATCTTCCCTATGGCTTTGCTAAACCCATATATTACTTTGCCTCTGGGAATCTTTGGTCTAGTATCTTCTTTTTTTTTCCTTTTCTTTCCCCCCTTTCTTTTCTCTTTTATTTATTTATTTTTTTTTTTTTTTAATTACCTTATGAAACAGATTTAGGAATTATATTTTCTTATCACCTGAGAACTGAAGTTGGCTTTATCATACGTCTCACTGAGTTTGCACACAAATGGCATCCTTACAGGCAACAATGAATATAAATAAACTTCTTAAGCACTCAAATATCTTGCATACTAAAGCAAACAGAACATTGTGTGTTTGTTTGTTTTCTGAGTGAATGAAACATCCATAAAATTGACAGCAAATACATGGAGCAGATTTATGTAATTATGGCTTGAATGTCAGACAATAATGTAATCTATATTATTTAAGTTGGATTAGCACTAATGCCAATACATTTATCACCCTTTTCCCTTATGACTTTGTTCAGAAGTTACAGAAGTCAAGAGAAAGAAATTTGTTGACGTCAGTGAACTTTGAATTAGATTCAGACTGTTTACTTGTTTTGTCTGCTCTGGTACCTAAGAAAGCACTCTTTTCTTTTTCAAAGCAATAAGTTCTTTCCTTCACAGACTCCAATTCTGCATACTGTCAGCATAAAGATTAAGCAGCTGACAGCATTTCTCAAACCATGATATTATGCTAATTTCTGACGCAACTGAAAGCAGGTTGCATGAACAGAAGGTTTTGTGTTGTAGATCATCTGTTTGTTTGCAAAGATATGTTTTTCCTCAAGTGACCAGTGTGTTGAATGATGGTTCTCTTGCCAAAGTTTTGTATCCTATATAAGTGGCCGAGATTATCATAATAAGTGGCAAATATGAGTAAAGTGTTTGTGACAGAGGCATCTGACCTTTTAGAAACACACTAAGTATCCACCTTCTGAAAATCATGTTACATTTAAAAGTATCTGTGGTTCAGTCACTGAAAAACCCAATAATCAAACCAAAACCAAAACAATAAAAGCCAAGTTTAGACTGGCAAGTTACTATATATTTCTGCAAGAGACAGAATGAATGTCACAAATATTAATTGCCATTCACTGTTTACCTTTTCAAGAAACGAGGAGCAAAGATCCACCATCTGGACATGTACATGACCAAAGGACATGCACATGTATTTCCAGAAATGGAAACAACCTGGATAAAATCTTGGAGACGTAACTCATATTTTATAGAGCATATCATTGTATTCAGTTGTTTACGAGATGCAGAATGGCATGACAAATGAGGTGTGACACAGCAAGTCAACTTTAAAATAAAACAAAACTCTTCTATTTCTGGATCTGTTATTTTGGATTATGTCTCAACAAAACAGATCCATAGGAATGGAATGATAAAATATTCAATGCATTTGAAATGTCAAGGGTTGTGACAGTTCAGCTAGAGTTAAAGCCAGGTTGAGGTAAGTTTGGCTTTCCAGCTATAGAATAGATTTTAGTTCACTCCTAAGTCCTAATTATGGTTTAGTGTACCTTCAAGAAGCTGAAAACAATTACAACCATTTATGGAAACATATTTCTGGTAACTTGCATTCACTGTGTCCTCAGTAATGAAGACTAGGAGCTATTCTTGAACATATTAGTCTTGTGGAATCAGGTTGTATACAAGGAACATACAATAACATTAGAGATGAGAGATATTCAGTTTTTAACTACATAACTGATATATTAGAGCAAAAAAACATCAGAAGCAACCAACTAGTTTTGGATGTTTTAAATAATGTGATAAATATTGCCCATTATGTTTTTTAAATTCTTATAAAAACCGTGACACAAGTAAATACTGCTCCCAACAATTTTTTACATAAGTATCTCTGATAATGGCATAAGTCAAGTAATTCAATTGAAATTATGACTATATTATTGTAAAACCAGTTTAGAACTACAATCATGCTGTAAAAAATCTTAGAGGCACTTCAGGGTAACTCTACGATACTGCATTTGATCTGTGAAGAGTAATCAAGAGTGTGGAATGTTTTCTCTGCTCTCTTGTTTTCTTGTCTTCATAAAAGCAAATATAGAACATAACAAACATGAGTATCAAAGTACAGCACTATTCTTCTAATATAAAAATGCCACATTTGAAAATTGATACTTAATTATTAAAAGTAGTTGAATCTCTTAGAAGCTTTTTCTCTTCCACACTCCTGTGAAACTGGATGGGAGTCTTGACCTCTCTCTCATCAGTAATAGCATCATCCTAGGAAGTGTTTTAAGAAAAAGGATATATATATATTGTCAGAGGAAGTCTGTTGAGAAGGAAACCCTGATTAAAGACTGACTGTACTGAGAAACTTGAAAACAGATGCCCCAAAGTGGGCATGATTTTTCTGGGTTTCTGGATTTTGTTTTGAGATTAAGACAAAACAAGAAAGAGTTATCAGGGGAAAGATCTATATCAAATCTTTGGTATCCCTTTAATAGAAATGCATATTGCTGGCAACATCAACAATCTTATTTATCAATCCACCTAGAAAACATGAAAAGTATTTATAGAGAATATAGAAATTCCTTTCCACAAGAGTGGACAGTGACAGGAAAGAAGGCAATGAGCACAAGTTGATTCAGGGAAAGTTCTATTTGCATATAAGAAAAAAATATTTTCACCATGAGAACAGTTAAACACTGAAATGGGTAGCCCAGAGATGTGATGCAATCTTCCCTGTCAGAAATATCAAACAGTTGGTTTAACAGAGCCCTGGATAACCTAATCTAAGGTCCTGCTTTCAAAGGAAGATTACACTACATGATCTCCAAATGTTTCTTCCAGCTTAAAATTCTTTGTGATGTTAAAAAAAGTCTACCTTCACTGTTATCCAGGTTACCTAAGTTCTTTGTGATGGTATTTTTGGTTTTATGTTTCAGTAGTTGCTAAACTACCACAGTTACAAGAAACATCAAGAGTAATCTAGACCAGAAACCTGGTTTAAGGCAGCATCAACTGTACCCAATATCACACTGACAGTCAAAAGCACTGTTGCTTAATATTAAAAGCCTTATTTGACCAATACCTTGCAATTATTGCTGTAAGGAAACTCTCATATTCCTTGCACCTAACTTCAAGCTTTCTCACTGCAGTTTAAACCTATTACCATTTTTTTTACAAAAAGCTGTTGGTGCAATTCTTATTTTATTTTTCTTAAAGAATTTTGAATGTATTTTATAATGTCCTTCCTCTGACTCATCTTCAAAGTAAGAGACATCTTCATTCTGCCTTCCCTGATGGGTGCTGGCCCTGGATGTTTAAAATAGGAAAGCGCACAGTTCTCTCCATGGAGACAGCTGTCATAAAAGACTTGGTGCATAGTGCTGCCCTCCCCCCACCTCTTCACTGGAATCATTGGGAATTAAGCACATAATACTGCTGTAGAAATCTGCCCCAAATATAGTAATTGTACAATGCAATGATTAGATTTCTTTGTTAACTCACCTTTTTGTCTGTGGGATATTTGAAAAGGGATATTTTCCTGTGGCAAAATTTGCTTTTTAGTTTTATCTGGGTATAGTTTAGGCAGTGTCAAAGCTGGTTTCTGAAGGCTCTGAAATCTGAAATAAATAATATTTTAATGATAGGGAAACAAAGGAAAACTAAAATGAAAGATTACTTAAGTTTTGTTCCAAAGCTGTGTGACCTTTTAAATAATCTGCACACAAATTTTTCTTCTTTTCTATTCTTTTTGTTTCTTGTAATTGTGAATAAGTGGAAAGAACCCACTCCAACAGTTCACAGTCATTCATATATATAAACATTATCTAATGTAGTGTTAGCAAACTCAGGATAGAAATATTGCTGTAAAGTACTAAGGGTTGCAAATGAGTTAATCTGCTGTAGAACCGAGCCTGAATACAAATGTAAATCCTTGTAGGCTATTCATTGGTTTAAGCTCAATAAGTATTACAATTATTTCTAGGTATTTTAGCCTATGTCTAATTGCAACCTTGTCTAATTTTTACTGTGCCATGAAGAAAGGTGCAGAAAGTATGACCTAGATTGAATAGTTCAAAGAGAAAAAACACACAAGGGACACACTGATGTTAGCATCCTAATTAGAAATTGAAACAGTCACACAGAGATGAAACATTTTTGTTCCATAATAGAGAAATTGTTCTAAGCATACCTGGCAATGTCATCAATCACTATCTCTTCCATGGAAAAAAAAAAAAAAAAATTGGTTTATAGTGTTCAGAAATGTCAGTGTTTTACCTTGCTCAAGAGCAACATTGGGACATATCTATTAATTTTATTACAGATCAGAAATGGAGGAAGAACAAACTAGACATTTAAATAAGATTAGAAATCGTAGTTAAACTGAGAGGAGACAAGAAAAAAAGTTTTGACACTGAATATTCATATGTGCCAATGTAAAACATGAAAACTAAATCCACACAACAATTAATTGGTTTTTCAATCTAACAAAAATCGACTTGTACTATATAAAAATATCCTTGATTGTGAAGGGTTACTAAAATAGTTCAGAAATGTAGCAACTATGAAAAAAACACAATTATTAAAGTGGAGAGAACCACTAAATATGATTTGCTCTATGTCTGTCAAATATTTGGCATCCTTTAGAACAATTACAGCTTTTCTATAGAAAAATTATCCAGTGAGTCTCTACTCTGCCTCTGCACATAGCATGCCCTATGGTGAAATAAATATGTTTGAGGTCCATTACTGCAAAAAGTGATCATATTTAATGTAAGTTGATACATTAGAATGGAACTCGAAATATTCATGTATAACAGAAAATATTTTCCTCCTAAATCTGCATTAATAATAGCTGGGAGAATAATTTCCTACTGCCAGTTGTGACACAGCAAAACACAGAAGCAGTATATCATTAATACTGAAACCTATGGTCCACAGACAACAGAAGATTATGCAGAGAAAGAGTTGTTGATCAAATCAGGGTAAACATTCACAGCTGGCTGGAGTGCATTTCTTCTGAGATTGTTGCAATAGGTCAAAATCCTAAAAAAATTACAGCAAGAAGAGAGAAAAAAAAATTAAAACAGATTGAAAGAAGAGATCATATTAAATGGATAAAAAAAAAATCCTACAGATTCTTTCCAAGGAGACTGCATTGCATCTAAATGATTTTTGTATAATTACAAGACTAATCTGTGTGTTTATGCCTTTCAAAGGGAAAGGAGGAAATAGGGGACACAGAAAGGTTCCTAAAAAGATAGTTTTCCAAGTCATCCAAGCCACTAAGAAGTATAATAAGCAGAATGAAAGAATCTTGTTATATGTTTGAAATCACTGAAATACAGGCCTACATTCAGTCATACATATTGTCCTTCATGGAGTAATATATTAAGTGGTGGAAAAGGCACAATGACAAAGAAGAAAATGCAGAGCAGGAGAATATTCAGAAAAAGAAAATTACATTTTTCTAGAAAATAATGAATAACTGAAACTCTGCAATAAATGTTAGAGACGACTGATGTATAATTAAAAACAAATAGTTCCCATACATTCCTGAAGTATCTCAGCAAAAAGATGTTGGCCAGAAGCAAGTTCCAAAAGGCCTCTGATCAGCCAGTGACTCACACTATTAAAGAAAAAAAAAGGAAAAAACTTTTTCAAATTGCTCAGAGGAGGGAGAAGTGGTTAGAGTCAAGGAAAAAGGAAAATAAGCCAAGAACAAGGGACTTAAATGACTTATTGGTCCAGCAGTTGCCTCCCAGTGAAAATGTCAACTAGACTTCCAAATACCACACAGCTAAAAAGTTTTTAATTCCCATTAACATGTTTCCACAACCTCAAATATACTAATCAAATGAGGACCAAGTCTCCCTGAATAGTAAACTTTCTTTATGACACACTTTTGCTGCTCTTTATCTGTGCACTGAGGAAACTTAGCTATTCTCTGTATCTTGGCATCCTGTAATTGTCCAGGAGGTCGCCACGTGCTTAGAGCTGTGTTGACAAGTTTTAAGGAAAATGCTCCTTTCTCATGGTTCAAGAAATTTGTACAGGGTGAAGATAGACAGTGAGAATGAAACAGAGTTTCAGCACCTGGCAAAGACAATAAGAACACTCCTGAAACAATATCTTTTAAGAAGTTTACAGATAAGTATAGGAACTTGGAAGGAGGGATAATAACTATGCCAACTTTCAAAAAGAAAACAAAAAACAAACAAACAATAATTTTGTATCTTCTACTAATCTTCTGCTTTATGAATCACCCTTTTTGAAAAAGATTAGAATAATTAATCACTATTTTTAAAAAAGTCACCACTTATAAGACCACAGGGAAAAGAAGGCAAAAAATATTTTCATTTTTTTTTTTGTCTTTCTATCCAAAAATCTTTTCAGTTAAGGAGGTTTGGCTCTGTTTTTAATCCAGTGTTTTACTATGAGTTTTATTTCACAGTTTCGAACCGTCATCATATAAATTATAGATACATTATTAATATTGCATATATATTACTCTAATATTACACATTCATCTCTTTTATTCTGAGTAAGTCATGATTTCATGGTTACACTTCTTCACTTTGTATTACTTAGTTGTCGAAGTAAATCATGGCTATTAAGAATATGTCCTACAGTCCAGGTTTACTACCTATTCCAGTTAAATTATCACTTGATAGCTGAAAAGACTACTAAAAAATACCATGCTATTAAAGAAATTAGGGCACAAGAGAAATAATATTGCCTTTATTCACAGATGAAACTTTGCTTGAGACTACTACAAGTTATCTGGAAATAACTAAAGGTAGCTTTTAGTCCTTCTGTTCCTCATCCTCCTTTATCCTGTTCCAAGCACAGTAATATTAACAAAAGTCATTCTACTATTTCACTGGGAGTAGGTTTATAAATATCATGATTTTACTTTACTTCATGGTATCTAATAAACTCACAGCTACATGGAAATTCCTGGATGCTTCCTGAAAAACTGGTGAGCTTTCACATACAAACAAGTTACTTTAATGATCAATTAATCAGCATTTCATAGAGCTACAGTAGACACTGAGTTTATCAACTGAAATTCAAGAACAAGTTAGCTACATATCTGACCAAAAAAATCCAGGTACCTAACAACAAAGCATGGTTCCAGCCCAGAGGCTCCAGAGAAGGCAAAGAAGGAAATAATATTACAACTTGTACATCCATAAAGCACCCAGAAAAGATTGCTTTCATGGACAGAGTTAAGAACTGCATATTTTGTTGAAAATTACATTTTTTTTTCACTTATCAATAGCAAAGCTATTCTCAGATTTTATAAAAATGTAAAGTATTTGTATTATTAACCCCAAATCTCCTTTCTGAAGTGTAAAGTCTTGTATTAGTCATACCACATTTAATTTTTTCCTTCTTTGCTTTCACTGATATTATATTTGTATACTAAACTGCACATAATGCACAATTACTAATAAATAGGCCACAACCTGTAACCAAATAAATCTGCACCATTCAACCCAACAGAAACACGTGACCTGGATCACACTGTCAGAATATCCACTAAATCTTGTCCAAAAAGGGCTCTATATAATGCCAGTGGTGTCTTTTCATTTCCCTGAGAATCCTAATGTCAGGTAATGACCCTGAGAACCTGTGACAAATCTCACCCTCATCAGCCTTGAATAGCAAATAAATTGCAAATGCACATTCCTAAGGACCTGTTAAGAAGTATTCCCTGGCCACACATACAGCAGATGGACTAGGGTTTGGCAGTCATTTTTGGTGTCTGGCAATCATTTCAGGTGTCAAACACAATATTGTAGAGTAAGGATATCAGACCAGTAGGCTCCACGCAATTTCAAGGATTTTTTTCTTGCTTCCATCTATTGGCATCAGTTTTATTTTTCTTTTCTACTAGTCCAAACAAAGTCATCTTCCTCACTTGTGGGGTTTTTTTTTTGTCCCTATTTCAGTGCTGTCATGCTCAGAGCAAATTATTTGAATTAGAAAGCACAATGTCAAAATACCAGTAGGTACCTGATTTTTCAGTGAATGTTAAAACTGAAAGTTTAATTCCTTTAACCTCATCAATACAATATAACTAATTTCTACTTATTAATTTTTAAAGTTTTAACGTTTTTCTTAAAGAACACCAGTAAAGCAATATTTTGACAAGGCCTCATAACACACAAAAACCAATAATGAGCATAGAAAATATTATTATATTGTGATAATAAAACCTTTATCCTCACAATGTTCTTTTGCTAACCGGAATCATTCACTGATTTATTTTGATTGCTGTATTTATAAATATGAAATGCATGTGACTTTTGACCCAGGACATCTAAAAACCCATTTACTCATGAGCAGCAATGAAAATGACCCTATAATTTAGAAATTTTTAAAGATCTGGGAAAGAAACCAAAACAAAACAACATTTAATGAATGAGATGGTTGAATCACTAGGGAGCTGGGTAGCTGAATGATTTCCAGCCCTCATTTAACATGGATGAAGCTCAACACAATGTTGAAGCTATAGCAATCCCAACTAACATAATGAGAAGCAAGACTGTCTCATGTTATATTCATGTTATTCTGTTTAATGAAAAAAAACTCACACATTAGGAAGCAACCTGCAAGACGGGTACTGCTCTCATTTTAGGCTTATTGAGTAGGCTGCAGGTAAAGAAACAATTACAGGTACAATAGGACCTCTTTTTTTCACAGTTTATTTTTCCAAAAGTTCACCTGTGAGTGCAGCATGTACTGAAGAGAACAAGTAAAAATATAACCTGAAATTATTCATAAAGTACAAATGGATTTAAAAAAATAAGACAAAATATCTGGATGTTCTTCTAAACTAAAATAAATATCTCAGCTATAGTTTTCCTCAGCCATCTGCTGTTCCACGTAATATTAAATATTTTTAAGTAAATCTATTTGGTGAATACTTAAGGAGTTTGACCCAAGAATTCTATGTACCTAATGTATTCTACATTTTTTATCAGTACAATGAAAAAGGTTCCATTAAATGTCTATCAAATATGCTAGACACTCCTGAAATCAGAACAGGAAAAAGGAGTATTTCTTCTCAAATTGTTTTTCTTCCATCCCCAAGCCTCTCTGTTCACAGAGCAGCACTCATGTGGTACATCCTGTGCTTTAATAAAAATTAACTATGACCTCATTAACAAAAGGAAAAAAACAAATTTTATTTTAATAAAGAAGGTCATACATAAGATTTTTCAACAACTGTTTTGGTAATTGTACTTTTTATAGTCCTCGGAAAACTAAACCATTTTGTGGATTTATGGTACTGAAGGGCCTGTTGCTCATGAAAATTAAAAACAATTTCCACTGATAATAAAATCTCCTGTAAAAATACATTATATGTCACTCGTATTTCAAGGTAAGAGCCAACATGCAAGTTCTAGTGCCATCTTATGTAAACTTTCTTGCTCCACCTCCTGTGGCTCCAGAAACCATGCAGTTTGAGACATGAGCCTGAAAAACAGATGTATCTTTTTCATGCTACCCATTATGGAAACTTGTATGAGCTTTTATTCCTAAGAAAAACACCAGCAAAACCCCTGATATCCCAATTAATTTCAGTGCATTTTCATCATATGCTAAAGGTGGCGTTCTGTTTTGAGGTAACATTAGCAGGATTCAGTTGCCTGAACACTAGCCCTCAAATGTCTTTTTAGGCATCCTAAAATAAATGAAACTATTCACCTTAAAGTGAGAAGAACTATATTTCCAAGAAGAAATTATTTTTTTTCTTTTCTTAAAAAAAAGAAGGAAACAAAGTTGTGTGAAAGTTTCCTGAATTCAGATGTTTCGCATCACTTCAGGATAACCCACCTGGCCTTTAGTTCTTCCAGAATGGTGCAAGCTGATTGTCATATCTGTGAGCTCATTCAGATTTCTCAGAAGCCAGTGTCTCTATATCATAATTTTATCTTTTTTTATGTCTCCATGAAAAACATATTTTTGAAAATTCTTTGAAAAAGATAAAAAGGAGTTTTGAACTATTTGAAATAGCCAGCCAAACACTAAAGCTTAGCTGAAATGCATGTCATAAAAGAGAATATTAAATGGGCATAGATTTAATGATTTAATTTCCTGAAATTTTGAATAGAGGTTAGATCAGTAATTAGGAAAGAGAAAATAAAACTTTAGGCTATGCACTTCCAGTCAACTAAAATTGAGAAATTTTGTTGCATTAATTCTGTATCTCTCTGAGTCAATGGCTTTCTGAGGAAGTCATAATATTGGTTCTTCCAAGGTGTACACCTGAAAACAGGATTTTTATGTTAGTATTTCATTGCTTCCTTCTTATTTTCTGGTTGTTTTTCGGTTTTTGGGTTTTTTTTTCCATTAACAAATACCTCAGTACCCTTACAACACCTATCTACTTACTTTACTAATGTCGAGCTGTAGCACCTACACACACTTCACGTGCCTCACTCCCCGTACGTCCACCTGTATATATTTTCACAACTTTCCCACTCTTTTCATGGAAGTAGAAGAGTTGCTGTGAAAATCCTGAATAAGGAAGCCTAATAAAGATGGAAAAAGTTTCCCTTAATGCACTGAATGGGGTGAAATAAAGGATTACAACATGTAAAGCCAAAGCAAAGATGGGAGAGAAGCTGATGCCATGGATTTGAAAAATCCATGCTTAAGACTGACAGAGATTACAACAGGTTTATTGTTACTGCAACTTTATTAACTTCATTGTGGTTACATCAGAGACTCAGCTATTCTAACACAAAGAACCTACATTTATTGCTTTTTAAATACTTGGAACTTTTTAAAGGTGTCATTATTTTTTAGCCTACTGTGACTGTCATTTTTGAAAGATGAATCCTTATGGGAATCTACAAGTGATCCATGTACACAACACTGCTTCAGCATGAATCATCCCTAAACTGACAACTCACACTGCTGACAAGATTTTAGTGGCTGCTTTTTCACCTTTGGTGGTATGTTTAAGTAACTAAATAAGTGAAGCAACTCACCTTTTTATAACTTCATAAAAAAACCTCTCTGCGTCTTTCTGACTTCCTGCAATTTGTAGAAGAGAATACTGATATCAAGCCTATCAAAATTTAAGGTGCAGCTGAATAGGAGCAAGGTATATGAAACATAGGAACAAAACTTTTGGCTCCCAATTCCACTCCTCTGTTTAGCCTGACAGTGAAAAGGAAGTTTGAAGTCAGTGGAGACATAAGATTCTTCAAAAGCGTTCCTGTAGGAAGTAAAAACAAACAACAACCCCATAACTTCAGAAGCATAACTTGATCATTTAATTGAAAGGTATATGATACATAATTGCAAGACCAATCCCCATAGAGTGGACAACCCTATATAAGCCACGAGTAGTATTTATTTAAAGCCACTAGAACAGAAAAAAACTATAGTCAATTATTGCATAAGAAATAATAAATACAATAAAACCAGAAATGTTTTACACCCTTATCCTTTTTCCACTTCAAGGAATGTGTCCTTATTTCATATCCACATAGTCTTCTAAAATTACTACAGTGAAAAAACTGTAGGATATACATCATACATATGCAGTGGATTTTTTGCAAGTTTTAATTTTGTTCTTTGCAGTTCAGTTTGCAGAGAAAAATCTCCATAAATAAATATTTCCTAGAATAAAATTACATTACAAAAACATTTAGCTCATTTGAATTCAGAATCACATCCTAACACTTCGGGCCTGCAGATGTTTAGTCTTGAAAAGGAGCCATTTGCCCATATAGTGTAATCAGTTTACATGTGTTGTTATAGTTCAGTCATTGTTTGAGTTGATGTCTGACATAAACGACTTTCCCCCCTCTGCAACATTTATTTATTTTTTTTTACTATTTATATGATAATACCATCATGGCAAGATCATTCACTGCTCATGCAAACCTTTCCTTTCATGATGCTTTGAGAAGCATTTGCATCACTCGCATTTTCCTCTTTTTATGTAAAGATTGAATATCCAGCTGTTACCTAATTAAGTCTGCCACAGGCAAAAATCTGGCTTTATGTACCTGCAGAGAGAATTTCATGGTGTTTTAATGACTAGCTATAGATTGAGCAAAGTGACTCAAGAGGCAATGCAAGCAAAAGCTTAGCTCAAATGAGTGCCAGAGCTGTCAATTTCCAATTAAGAGACTTGTTTGTCTCTCATGACAGTGAACCACCACAAATTACTTGCTTTAGCTCTGCTGGTTAATCTTTTGCCACCTGACAGATGGAAGTAAATCAGTTGACTTATGTTAATCACTTCCAGGAAGTGAGAATATTTAAATCTTGGCACATTTTTGCATCTGTGAGAACAGCATTAGGAGATATAACAACAGCAACCCATTATTTATAGATAAGGTGTCATTTCAAGTGTATATGTTAGGGGGGTTGTGGTGGAATGACTGGCAGGGAATATGGGGAAAATGAAAGGCATCATTTAGCTTTTTCTCAAAAGCTCTCCCACTTGAGGAGAAAGCTTCTGATTGTTCCTTTCTGGCATATTTATGTTTTTACAAAGCCGAACACAATTTTCAGCAAGATCAAGTTGTTATCATATATATATATATATAAGATATGAGTATATGAGTACAAGTCTCCTGAAGAGTTTTATAGCTAGCAACAGTATCTGTGAGTAATAATTAAATACACCTTTACTAAAAATCATAAGTATGGCACTACGAAAAAAAAAAACCTGGGTTTAATTCTCTGCAGAAAAATGGAGGATAATTTTCTCTATTATAAAAAAGGCTAAATAATATTTGAAAAATAATGAAACATCAATTAAGACCTTTGACATGTAGCTCCAAAAATCTAAGCTGATGACTTGATGAGCCTTGAACTAATGCCTGGTAACACCTGACAATGTGAGAGCAAAGTGCATTTCAAAGCAATTTTAATATGATTCCTAGTTTGCTTCTGGCAATTTTCCTATTTTAATACAACTGTATAATAATGTGGAAAGCAGCTTGGATTTCCATGGTACCTCATCATTCTCCTTGTCACTGCCCTTTCCACAGGATTAATACTACCAAAATTGCAGTAAATTATTTGATGGATATGGGCTTTCAAACACTTTTAGTTAGTTTAAAATCATATGTGATATCATGTAATTTAGGATAAAAGGTAATAAGAACATTATTTAAATTCATTCACACTTAAAATTCAAACTTCCACAGTTCAGGGCAGGACTTAATTTGGTAAGGAAAAATGCTTCAAGAGAGAAAACGTTTTCTGGGAAATGCCATCAAGGGCATTAAGAGGTGCTTAAGAGGTGTATCTTTAAATATATAAATAGAAAAATAGTTCTGTAGTTATAAACCAGTTTGCTACTTAGATTGCAGTCAAGTAAGCAGGTGTTACTTTACCACTGGCCATTAACTTGACCACCTAGAGCTCATGAAGGATGATGCAGATGGAAACTGCACCATCCCTTTGTATCACCAACACCTTCCTACTTACAGATAGATTTACTCACTCCAGCTACCTCTCTGATATAACAAACAGCTCCACTTCATTGAAGTTGCAGGATAGAGGCACTCAGTGTCTGGATTAAGATTACATGGATATTAACAAACTCAAAACTGCTCCTGAACTTTTCTAATTTATTTTAAATCACTTATCTTTCTTACCTGCCCCCTTTGGAGAAGATTATTTTCTGTGCTTCATGGGTCTCAAAGTTTTTCCATAGACTTCAGAAATCCTTGTGCATATATGTAGTATTATCAGGAGTGCTGATTTAAAAGACAGCATTATTGCATTCTGAATTGCATATGAAATTACACTAAGAATTCTTATACTCTCCTATACTTCCCTATATGTTTTTTCCTGGCAAAATTTACAATCACCTTTAAAAAGGGTGCATTTTGTTCTGGCTCAGAAGTCTAACTTGCTTGTTTTCCTTCTATCTACTTTCAGAATCACACCGGGTTAATTATCATTCATGTTTGCAACAGCCAGCACAAGTTCCACTTGAATGGATGGAGGGGATTCTGCAGTGCTGTTTAAACAAAATAACAGGCCACAGAAAAACATGGTACTAAATATCACTTCCCAGGTAATTAACTGTGTCTTGAGTGCTCCCCATCAACCTTCTTTCATGTTCTGTTGATATTTTCCTTGCACGCAAAATGTTGTGTCTTTAAAACATAATACACCAAATTTTGTTTTACATTGCTGTTTACTCACAGACACACACATATTTATAAAAGGCTGTTCTTTGGCTTTCTGCCTACACAGCTGATTTTTTTTTTTCCTGGCATATAACATATGCAAACTGTAAAAAATCTCTCTCACATTCAGGAAAATCAGTTAGACGTGAATAGCAGAATTACAAAATAAACTTATTGATGACCTCATTGGCTTTCAAATTGCCAAAAATATCTTACTGCTATATCTAAACATAAACAGGTCATTGGATTCAATCAGAACATATAAAAAATATGTAGAATACTACATTTTTTGAATATGCTAGAGTTGCTCCCCTGAGGTTAAACACAAAGTTCTTCAAAATTTCCTTCTCTAAAATGGAAAGTATTTCATTGGTTAAAAGGTGATATCTTTAGGGTTTTTTTTCCCTTCCAAGTACCAAAAGTCTCGTCTACTTCACTACATTTTCCAAAGAAGTTCTGTTGAACTATTACAAACATCCATATCATATCTATGTCCTTAAATTCCAGCTCCAGTAATTCAGAAAGCTTAGAAGGAAAGATAATACAAAGATCCACCAATGCTGAGCTTTCAGGTGGGGTCACCAGATGGTATTCTACTGCATTATATTCAACTTAGAAAGCTGCCATTTAAAAAGTATGTAAGTACAAATCCCATTGGAATATCTGATTATTATGATTCATGAGTAATTGGGAGAAAAGAAATTACTAAACTGAAAACCTGGAAGTCTGCCAGACTGAAGGCTAGAAAATGACTGAAGTGAAATAAATAAATAAATAAAATGAAAATGAAAATATCACCTAATTTATATGAATAATGCCATAATAAAACATAATACAAGGGGTTTCTCCATTAGAATAAAACCAGCTTTTCATTGTATATTTCATTTTTCCACTTTATTAATACATCTGCTTGAATGTCTGATAGCTATATATACTAATTTTTAAAGGTAAGAATTTTGAATTTTAGCTCATTTCTTTTGATATACATATAGCATACTATAACCTTAAGTCATTTGAATGATCATGTCATAGCAAGGTATAGGAGAGCAAACATGTTCTTTAAAAAATAGTGGAAAAAACATAACAGAGGAACTATGATATGATTTCAGCTTTATTTTCTCAAAGAAATTTTTCTTGACTTGAAAAAAGGGAATTAAGTATCTTAGAATGTATAATTCACTTATAAATAATTCTTGATTGTAGTGGCTAAAAGCTTCAATACTGACAAGCCTAGTAATATATCTAGTTAAAGAGGGAATGAAGCTCAGAAAACACTTTAAAAATATTATTGATAATGAAAATACAATATTTTATCTTATAAAAAAAGTATAGAAACCCACATGCTAGAAATAATAGACATATATACATATTTCATAAGAAATGTAAAGAACACAGTAGTAGCCACATCAATATACAGCTGTCTCACAAAGTTTTCGGGGGAAAATATTAATTATTTCAAAAACTTATATTAAAATATTCGTTAAATTGTTACCTTTAAAATCATAAAAGTTGAAAAATATCTGATGCACTTGGTGCTAGGGGTTAGGTGTCCTGCCTTTAGTTCTGGCTCACCTGCGGAATTTTTACCCATTAGTTGAGGGAAACCTGACTGCGGGTACTTGGTGGGTTTCTTGGCTTGAGAAACGCAAAGAGTTCGGCTGGGCCCAGGGGAGAAGAGGGCAGGAAAAATGGGGGGGCAGGAGCAGCTGGGGCTGGCTGGTGTCTTCAGCTTCAGAGCAGGACACTTTGCTGGGAGCTGTTGCGGTGGGGAGAGAAGGGAATTTCGCCATCACCCAGACGGATCTGCTGCTTCTTCTTCTCCTTCTCCCCTCTTTGTTGGTGGCTTCGCACCCCCTGTCCTGCCGGGACGTGTGGCAGTGCCAGGCACCGCCGCGGAGCTGCTGATACACCTCAGCCACCAGCCCAGGATCTCAGCTCATCCCTGCTGATCCACCTCATCCACCAGCCCAGGATCTCAGCTCATCCCTGCTGTTCCACCTCAGCCACCAGCCCAGGATCTCAGCTCATCCCTGCTGTTCCACCTCATCCACCAGCCCAGGCTCTCAGCTCATCCCTGCTGTTCCAGCCCACTGTTCCTCAGAGCCCTGCAGGAGCACCGGGACTGCCCGCCCGAGGGGTTTGCGAAACAAAGCCTCTCCTCCATCCCATCTCAGCTGAGAAAGCTGTCACGGGGTCCCTGGTTCTGTTTTCTTGCTAATGCTGTAGTTACTGTTGTTTGTTTGCCTGGTTATAAATATTAGTAAAGAACTGTTATTCCTATCCCCAGATCTCAGCCTGAGAGCCCCTTGATTTCAAAATTATAATAATTCGGAAGGAGGGAGTCTACATTTTCATTCCAAGAGAGGCTCCTGCCCTCCCTAGCAGACACCTGTGTTCTAAAACCGAGACACTTGGGCCACAGTTTAATGTAAAGTACAGTCTGATTCTCATAGCACTGGAAAATCGGAAATTCACAGAATCTGTGTTACTTGTTGAAATGGATGGCTTTTCACCAAATGCAGGATTTTAAACAAGCTTTGCAGTGAAGAAGGTCAATATATCATCACCAAGCTTTTAGGTCAGCTCTTTTTCAACATTGCTGCTTCACATTTTATAAGAAAGGAGTTTAATTCTGTTATAATCATGATTTTGACTTTGATGAGAAGGAAAGTACAATGCTGAGTAGACTACCACAGAGATCAGAACTGGGACCTATTTTCATAACTTAATAGTTTTTTTAAGAGCAGTATGGATTATATGAGGTCAATCTACTATTTTTAATTTTTTTTTTTGCAGCTAGATTTGAACAAAAATAAACAGGAAGATAACACATCTAAACTATACACATATTTTTGTATTTTGGAGTAGCAAGAAGCCTGACTTCAATGAAATTGTTTTAATATTAAAGAGCAGCTGTATAACAGGATACAGCTAGTCAACACAGACCATATAAATATTCCTACACAGGAATATATGAAGCAAAGTGACAAAATGCCTATGGTGCATGGAACTGTAAGAATTTCTGTATTATTTTTTCTGAATAAACAGTCAGTTAACAAGTAAGTGGGAAAAAATAAAGAATTATATTTCTGTATATGCAAAATCGGGTATAGCTTCACTAAAAATAAATTTTAATCAAAGGTAAGCGAGCATGAAAATTGGAGGAGACTGATTTCTCTTTATTATAAAGTATAGACAATTATAAAATATGATGATTTTTCACAAATACATTCAGCTATATACAATTGTTTCAAGGCAATCACAGGGAATCAAGACAACAAAGCTCATTTAATATCTGTCCTTCATTCCTAGGACCCATACCAATGCCATTTTTCAGGGAACATTTCTATGATTATTTCAAGAATTCCATGGTTTGTGTATCTGGAATCTCCTTCAGTAATGTATTTTGACACACTGATCCATAATAGAATGATTTCTGCATTTCATCCAAAGATTCCTAAGTAAAATTTAGTCTTGATACTCCTTGTCCTATTTGTCTTAGTCACCCTAGAAACTTCACCAACTGTTTGCATCAAAAGAGTGCAATATTGTTACTTTTTTGGAAAACAGTAAGGCAATGGGATGGACTCCTCCTTAGGATAAAAAAATAGCAATTTATCCAAAGCAGCCCACACTTACGTTTGCATTGGTAAAATAAATACTTCCATGGGCCACATTCAGGCTGTGAAATTCAGTTTCTTGCACAGCAAAACTGTTGGATAGCTTTCATAGTTTGGCCAATACAAATTTTGCATTTTCCAAAACAATTCTGAAGTACACAAAAGGAACCTGGTAGGTGCTCTAGATCTAATCTTTCTCTTCTGAAAGGTAGGAAGTGGTATAATGACGTGATAAGAGCCATTCTCTGCCAGTTGTGTTTCCTGACAGAGACCCTCTTGCATTTGGTTCACTAGAACACATTTAGCCTGATCACTGCTGTGTCACTGATTTTTTCAAGGCTTACTGCTTTGAGCTCTGCATTTATCCAGGCTTTCATATTAATAGAAGAAATGGTTCAGCAGACTGTGATCTTTTGAACTTCAGAATCAGAGCTTTCTTGTGGGGTTCAGAAAATGTAATCTGAAACTTGCAAAACAGAACAAAATTAAGAAAGGCATTCTCTCAGTACAGATTCTAATGAATAGGGTATAATTCTAGAGACATGGAACATCGTTCATAAAACTGTGGTTTCTATTTACATTTTTTGACATTTTTACATTTGAAATTAAAAATTTTTAGTCAGAAAAGTGAAAAAAGAGTTGCTTAATATTTTTTAATTCAATTTTCTGCTTAAATAATATTTACTCCACTAGGTAATTTTGTCCATTTAAAAGAAATAATTCTACATACAAGTTTATCTTCCATATCAATTATTATGATTTTGCTCAGCACATACCTCTAAACTCTCCCTACAATAATGTCTTAGACTTTATCTCCTTGTAAATTACTGCAGAAACCAAGAAAGCAATAAAAAAGTTGCAATCAAGAAAGAGAATTTGAATTAATATATATAATAAAGTCAAATATTTAAAGGAACTATGACCTAATTAAAAATATCTATCTTGAAACGCTTTTTCAATTCCATAAGTAGAATTCTTTTATGTTTTTGCATATTAGAGTCTGAAATTTACATTGAAGAGAAGCTTTCAGTTTGATATGTAAAATAGACTTTTGAGTATTACGTAAGATTCACTTAATAAAAAGGAAATGTTTTATAATTAGGATAAATACGTAAGCAAAGTGATCATTGACATTAAAATTTCTCCATAAGTTGCGAGTGTTTCCTTTTGCAGGAGCACAACATATTTCTTGATGCCAACTTAATTTAATTGGATGCTCTTTGATACTGCAGAGCAACTGAAGTGTTCTTAAAGTGGAAAGCTATATCACAAAAGTACAACTAATATGTTTGAGAAGTTCATTTTGGAAAATATATTTTTATTAAGGAGAGAGAAAAGCAAAAAGAATATCTTTCAGTGTCACTGCACCAGATTAACAAAATAAGAGAAAGTGTAGGTAGGCAGAGGTAATTCAGAATACAAGTAAGCGACCCACAGTAAAACAATCACATCTTTATAAGATTTCAGAAGTATTTCTAATCACAAACAATACCATATAGAAGAGAAAAACTTCAATATCTATAAAACATTAAAAAAAACTTTATTCTGGATTAATATTTGAAGATATCACTATTATAGGGAACTATGGATACAACTATAATTCAATTCCCAATGAAATGGAAATTATAGTAACCTTTACTGAAAGAAAAAGTAATAAGCATTAGGAAAACATAGCTTTGGGACAAAGTGCTTCTGTCACTCACAGAGGAAAATGTTCAAGTATGGTTATGCCTCATTTAGTCAGGACAGTTAAATTTAATATAATATAGAGGTATAGTAGACAAAATACAAACCTTGTAGACTTTTAATTGAAGCTATCACGCAGAATATTCCAGTTCTGGATATGCATATTGCATAAATTAATAATCAAATATTCAGATTTTCCAGTCGTTTGAAAAGAGCTCCAGGGAATTCATTTCATGATCTTACAGTGTTGCTGCTGAAGAAGGAAGAAAGTGCAGTGTCATTTAGTCTCAGCACAGACTGAAGGTCTGTGCAAGAATTCCAGTTTTGGGAGTTTTTTCACCTGCCAGAAAAATGCAGGTGGAATGGATGGAATAAGGATGAGCACAAAACTACATGTTCCAGTCAAAAGAGATTCAATAACAAGCATTCATATCCTCACATTGTCGTCTCAAAATCTGAACTGAAATCTTTCAAGTTTCTTCTCAGTTTTATATTCCTGGATTCTACCTCACGACAATCAATAATCATCATAGACCTCTGAGTGCATTTTTCACTCTAGTTTGATAAAAAAGTATTAATCTGACATAAAGGGAAACTGTATATTTGGGGGGAGGGAGAGGGGGGATTACATTCTTTATATTTTTGTTCAGAGAAGCATTATTATCTTACTAAAAGCTTATGTTCCCTTAAGTGACCTGGGTGTTCAGCTTTACGAAATATCTTCCAAGGGAACAGCACAGTGAATGAGGGATCCAGACTGCTTTTAAACTCCAATAGTCAGAGTTCATGACAACAAACATTGTCAAGAAAGCACCCTTATTCTTGAAGGTATAACCCACGGCAGAACTGGATAACCCAACAAATTTCAGAGTTAAGGAGATGTTCTCTGGAAATAGTTTGTATGGAACAATTGACAGCCTTTTCAGGGAAGAGGTTTGGTGTGGCCTCAATGGAAACCATTTCATATATAGAAATGAAACTGTCCTCTTGACTGTGAATAAAATCACACAAAAAAAGCATCCAGTATGCAAAACTTAAATTCCTTATCCTTTATGCACTGTAGAATATAAGAGTAGGATGTAAGAAGGGATATTGCTCAATACAAGAACAGTCTTATATTTAATCATGGCCAGGAGACCTATGAACAGGAAGTTTCCTTCTGTTTGAAAGCCTGTACGTAAGTCTCAACATTAAAAAAGCAGTGAAAGTTGTGGAACTAACCCAATGCTCAATGAATTTAATCAAATTTAAGTCTTCCAACAGAACTGCCTCGGCTGGACTCTAAAATGGGTTAAGTTCGTATTCTTCAATTAAGCAAATGAATTTGTCATATACCCCCCATTTCAAGAGTATCTTGAGAGCGGACTATCTTGAGAGCAACTGCCTGGAATTTTAAGTGAAAGAGGGCACTTTGGACTTAAATAAAAATAAAAAAAGGTACATATGTAATTTGTAAGGAGTTGTGTAAATTACAGGCTCCAGGAAACACATATTTTATATTCTGTCAGTAGGCTGTGTCAAGCACATTATCAGAGAGCTTCTTGCTTCTCCTTATATAGTCTTCTCTTGGGTATACAGTGTAATGCTCAAGGGCCTCCCTACGGCTATTCTCTGAAGAATATAATATATTTTTATTTTCATTCCTGTAAAATAATGTTGTGGATTTGTGGGAGCAAACTTGCTTGTATCTTCTCTTTTCTCTAGAAAGATATAACAAAATATATAATATTTTGGATTTTCTCAATTTTTATTCAAGTTTTTAACAATTTCACTATTTCAGGTGTATCAAGAAGCCTCCTTAAACTCACTGAAATTAAGGAAGGAATGTTGGAGAGAATTAATATTCTTATTTTATATACTTCCCCAGGTTAAACATTAAGTTTAGGCATATAATTTATATCTTTATTTCAATCTGTATTATATAAAAATACAGATATAGAGTTTGTGGTAAGAAGTCTCAATTACTTTCAGAATCCTGAATTATATGATTCGCTATCATTTCCAAGGCTCTAAGCATCGGTTTAGGCTTTATCCAAAGTCTTGCTCAAAATACCTCTAACAATTGAAAAAACAAAAAAAAAAAACCATGAGCAGAACAGACAAAAAAATGCAACGAAATAAAACCCTCCAAAACCACAAAGTATCCATGATTTGCTAAAACAGACTGTATGAATAAGCCTCTCATGTTGATTCTTTAGAGATATACTAGTATTTGTTGTATTTATTTTTCTCATATATATATATATATATTTATATATATACACACATAGTCTTCCTTCTATATATATAGAAGGAGGAGTTTCTCTTAAAATCATTCTAAATAGAAGGACTGAGTTCAGTGAGTCTAGTTTAAACATGTAATAATTGTGTATATTATATTTTTTTCAAGGAAACCTATATATAAAACTAGTTGCATTCTAGTTTGTGAAAGCAGTATTTCTGAAAACTGAAGAACAGATTTTGACTAGAAGTAGAAAATAATTTCTGCATGATAGTCTGCAAAGAAACACTTTGTAATGTATTCTCTTTCAATTTAACAAGTAGTAACAGCCTGTCAAAGGAGCACAGACAAAAAAAAAAAAAAAGATTGCAAAGAGGTGTGAAAGTTTTATCAAACTTCAAGCACCGTTTTGATTAATTTTAGTATGTATGGATAAACTTTCAAGCACAGTATTAAAGACAAGCCTGGAACACTCCATTCTACTTCCCCTTCACACCAATCCACTTTTTCTAGGCCTTTCAAACAAATATTTGTTTTATATGCAACAACCTTTATTTAGCACTTTATGACAGAATCTTGTGAGCAGTGAGGGCTGATTATTGTTTCTATTTTTAAAAGTTTGTGCTAAATGAAACAAAGGGAACAAAATGCGTCATGGGAATACTTTTGCATTTCCTGGAAGCCCAGCCATCATATGAGTGGAAAAATATAAAAGTTGTTATCAAAAATAAGTTCCAAACTTTCCAAAAATGACTTAATCTTTCATTTTCTGCTGCTGCAGGTATCCCCATTCTGCTAACAAACATTCCTGCAATACCAGGATATGATATGACCTCTGTGCTGTATGCTAAAACGTATATTTCTATATGATATGACCTTGGACTGGCAAGATGATGGAGCAGATCCTTCTGGAAACTACTTGGACACATGGAGAATAGGGAGGTGATTTGTGACAGCCTACATGGCTTCACTAAAGGCAAATTATGTCTGACAAGTCTAGAAGGCTTCTACAACAGGCTTACAACACTGGTGAACAAGAGAAGAGCAACTGGTGTCATCCATGTTGACTAGTACAAACCATTTGATACCACCCCAGATAGCATCCTTGTCTCTGTACTGAAGAGAGATGGTTTTAATGGGTGGACTACTTAGCGGATAGGAAATTGTCTGGATCTTTGCACTGGATAACTGAGGTCAGCAGTTTACATCCAAGTGGAGCCCAGTGACGAGTGGCATTCCTTGGAGGTCAGTTGTGCAGACCTCTGCTGTTCAACATTCTATTGGTGACATGGACAGTGGGATTGAGGGCATCCTCAGCAAGTTCACTGATGACACCAAGCTCTGTGGGGCAATCAACATGTTGGACAGAAGGGATGCCATCCACAGGCACCTGGACAGGTTGGAAAGGTGGGCCCATGCAAAACTCATGAGGTTCAAAGAGGCCAAGCACAAGGTCCTGCATTATTTTGGGGCAATACTGAGCATAAACACAGGCTAGAGGACGAAAGAATTGAGAATATCCTTTAGGACAATGTCATGGGAATACTGGTGGATGAGAAGTTTGGCATGACCCAGAAAAGTGCATTTGTAGCCCAGAAAGCCAGCTGTATCCTGGGCTGCATCCAAAGCAGAGTGAGTAGCAGAGTATCCTGGGGTGACTTTATGATACTGGTATCCCCAATCGTCTGGTTTATGTTATATATTAAGTTCTGCACCTTTAAGACTGGCTTTGAGAGCAAGAGAGGGGGAAGAAGAAGCGCGCAGTTTGTGTTAAGGAAAAACATCACTCCCACACATCCCACTCCTGGACTGTGGTGTCTGCAGCACGGACAGACAGCGGGACAGAGCTTCTCTCTGGCTTTTAGTTAGTTCTAGCTAGCTGAGGCAGAGGAGTTCCCTGGACCTTTGGTTTTTTTTCCTCCTTTTTTTCCTCTTGGATCTGTGCAAGCCTGCTCTAGACTGAACACCCAGCCAAACCCCGGGAGCTCACGCCTGTGGCCCACCGGGGCCTGGGCCTCGGCACTTTCCAGCGCCGGAGGGACTGATAAGAACCTGAGCGAGCCGAGCTACACCACATGAAAAGGACTTTTCTTCCTAGACTTGCCATCCCATCGAACAGCGAGAGGTTTTATTATTTAATATTATTCAATTTCTGTTAAATAAACAGCTTTTTCCACTTCTCTCCAATAATTTTTTTGTTTTTTTGTTTTTTTTTAATTCCCTTTTCTGGACCAGGGGTGGGGAGGGAGCATTTCCCTGAGGAAATCCCCATTTGGAATTTTACTCCCTAATTTGCCCTAAACTAGGACACAGAGCAAGGGAGGAGATTCTGCATCCCTGCTTTGGTGAGACCTCATCTGAAGTTCTACATCCACATCTGGGACCTCCAATATAAGGAATACATGAACCTGGAGCAAGTCCAGAGGAGAGCAACAGAGATGATCAATAGGCTGAAGTACCAATTCTGTGAAGACAGGCTGAGAGAGCTGGCATTGTTCAGCCTGGAGAAGACTTTGGGGAGGCCCTGTAGCTTCCTTCCAGTACCTGAAGGGGACTTTCAGGAAGGCAGGAGAGAACCTTCTTTCCAAAGGCATGCATTGGTAGGACAAGAGGAATGGCTTTAAACTGAAAGGGGATAAGTCTAGAATAGATATTAGATGTTATTTACTGTGAGGGTCTGGTGTGGTTGCCCACGGAATTTGTGGGTGCCCCATAACTGGAAATGTTCAAGGCCAGGTTGGAAGGGGCTTTGAGCAATCTGGTTTAGTGAAAGATGTCCCTGCCCATGGCAGGGATTGGAACTTGATGGTCTTCAAAGAATCCTTCTAAATTCCAAACCATTCTATGATGTAAGTAGCAGCATTAGACATTAATACCTGAATAAACCTACAATCATCTATGCATGCTAATTCTCTGCTTTTTCTTGAAATTAAAACTACTAATTTTCCTGTTGAATTGTTTTGCTTGGAATTTCTCTTTGAAGCGCCACTCCTTTTTAATGCAAACAAATTATCTGTTTTTAAAAGGAACAAGTATTTAACTGTTAAAGCTGGTTTGCCACAGTAAAACAAAACAGCTTTAGTATATTTGGTCTCACAATTGATAAATAATTCATCTAAACTCAAACTCTTGAAAATTAAACCCTCCTTTGGTGATTTAATTGTAACATTTTCTCACACACAAAAACTCCAATCTTATGTACAACTTATGGAAAACTTTGTTGGGCAAAATCTGCCAAAAACAAGACAGTAGGGCAGAAAATAGAATAATGGTTCCACAGAAAAATGTATTTTGTAATAATTTTAAAGAGAGTTTGAGAGGAAGGGCCAAATTTTTTTTTAAAAATGTAACTTTTTTTACTATAGCTGACAAAGTAATATTTGTTTTTTTTCTGATTTCCTCTCAATACTGATGATGGTACAACTTCATTTTGTGATCCATTGTGTATACCATGTAATTTCATGTTTCAGAATTACAGCTCTTTTTATTTTAGGTGTGATTTTTTGACTCAACTACCTACTTGGATGATCCCAACTGCAAGCAGCCCAATTTAGTAAATCAGACGTAAGAAGAAACTAAACAGACTACGCTCCAAGCTGCTTCTGCCACATTTTAGCATTGTGTTACACGCCTACTACAGAAATGGTGTTAAGAACATGCAGGAATATTGAAAAAATAACTATTTTCTCTCATGTCAAATGTCTCTGGGAACAAAATTGGACTCCACAACCAACCTGGTTAGGATACTTCCCTGAGTCTCAATAAAGGGATTTGCCTAACAGATATCCAAACAAACTAGAATATTGGCTACTCACAACTTGCAAATTATATGCAAAATATATAATTTCTCCAGGTTTGATTTTTTTTTCTAGCCCTACTTTAACAAAGGCAGTTTTGAAGGTGTTTGAGACAAGTTAGTAGAAACAGATGACTCAAGATTAAATGTATATATTGCTATGTTGCCCAAAATTGGAGCATAATTGCACTATTTCAAATCACAAGCTGATTTCAGTTTCAAATGAGTGCTACCAAGAAAAGTGTCCAGCTGTGACCTCAGGGCTTCTATGCTGGCTGTTGACAGGAGCCAAACCTTCATTAGAAGCAAAATGATTGCAGCAACTGAAGAGTTATTGCTCTGGTGAAACGAACAATTCCTGAGTTGCAGAGCTGAAATCTTGTGCCCACCTCCTGTGAGGCCACCTGGCAGTTCTGCCAGAAGCCTGGGTGTCCTTTCAGTCTGCAAGTCGACTTATCCAGTACTACAGCTGCTCAAATGTAGGGCTACTACATCAGCTCCAGAGCTGGCAGCTGCAAGCACTGGATCCAGGCAATGTGGAAAGCATGTGGGGGCACTTCCCCAGAAAGCTTCCAGCAGTCCAGAAAAACTTTCTGGGACCTGGAGGAGAAAAAAGTTCTGAGTTTGTATTTCCTGAGCCGACACTGATCCCAACATGATACAGGAACCATAAACTGTTTTTATCTATGACTTCTGTGTTAAGATGAGAAAAGTAAAGTATTTCAGTCAGAGTATTCTGAGAGAGATGCTAACAGTGGAAACAAAGCTTCCAAATTAAAGAAAGCTCTCTACACACTTCCTTGAACTTCCACAGCAGTATCTTGCTTCCTTTCAAATTGCTACATACACATGATTTTCTTAAAAAATCACATTGTGCCTCTTTTAAATGCAGCAATAATACTGATTTCTGTCCATTGCCATTTCAAGTATTGAGTCAACATAGTGTTAGGAGCAAGACTTTACCCAAAGAAGAGCACCAAAAAACATCTGTATTCCCAAATAGACTAGACACTAGACAATGTGCACTATCATTCTAAACCAATAATTAAGCTAAATGTATATTTCCACATATAGTGTTTCTATTAGCATGCTGGCCTGCTTTATCCAAGATGTGCTATACCATGAACATAACCAATATTTTTGAGGAACAAAGTTACCCACTTGCATTGAGTGAAAAATTATTTAATAACAAGTTGATTTCAAATACCAACTTCCTGATGATACAAACTTCCTGTCTTTTAGAATGAAAATATTTTTTTTTCCTAAAACCAGAGAGAAACAGGAAAAACAGGTTATAAATGTGAGGCAGAAAGAGTCTTCTGATTGTTCCATATTCTTTTCATATATTTAGCTGAGAAACAACACTGTTAGACTTCAACTTCAAAATTTATAAAACCTGGACATAGATTTCTAATAGGAGAACAGCTGAAAAAAAAGTAAAAAAGCATCATAAGGAGGCGGTTTCTCAAGAGAAGAGGCATCAATCTAGTATACATGGAACAAAGTGTCCCTGAAATAAAGGTAAATAGCTTTACAAAACATTTCTAACATAATGTGTTTCTAGTTAAAAGCTGGTTAAAATAACAGAATGATAAAACTAAACGTAACTATTTTAAAATTCAAAAAAAAAGTGAAAACTACACATAGAAAAAACATTAAATATTTCAAAGTGAAACTATTTATCTTTATTACTAATATAGAATGATATTGCAGCCTGCCAAAATTCATTAGGTGGGAATACCATTGTGACCAGTCCTGAATTTTTTAGAACTGAGCATGGAACAAGCTGGTATGATGTATGCATTATTGATTGCTAACTGCATAAGGCTTTGCCATCACAAAGCCTCTCCGATTCGGCACCAGTAGATTAAAGAATAGCCACTATTTCTTAAAACTATTTCTACACAAGGTCACAATACCATCCTACTAAGGCACACTGTCACCAAACACCTTTCTCACAGCTGTGCTTTAGATTTGACTAACTTAGTCTGAATGATAGCATTTGCCTTGGAGAGCTTCCTGTATCAGTAAGCAAAACTGTACGTGTTCTACATTTTGCCTGCAACACATCAAGAGATCTGGACAAACTCATGCAGTAGGTCTGCCCTAGGACTATTGTAAAAATCAGAAGCATCCTTACTCCAACTGTGGAGCTTTAACTATCATGCTTTATGTGAGGGATACCTCTCAGCTCTGGCAGGTTTTACATCAAGCCCTAAGGATTGTAGAATGGCTGATGACTGTAATTAGAGTTTATTGTTTGTTGTGTACCAGCAGCATGCTTGGAGCAAAAAACAAAATTAAGACAATGACTGCTGTAGAGAGAGGAGAGGCAAAAAACTAAACATAGCAGATAAAGAAATGAAAACAATACAGATCTACCACTCTGACTTAGAATCCATGCAGTTACAAAAATAATAAAGTTAAATAATAAAATTGCCTGCAGGCAATCTAAAAGGGATTTAATTATTTTTGAATTACCCATCTTGGATGAAAAATCATTTCCAGAACCAGGAGAATTAAACATTCTTTTGACCCTGACATGAACTACATTTTAAAGATTTCTTTTTTTTTTTAATACGTAGCTTTTATGTAGCACAGTTGTGTATCCCTTGCTTTGTTTATTAAATGTCTAACATGGCATCAGTCACTAATTATATTATGTAAAACACATTTGTAAACAAAACATGAAGTTGTGATGTATTTAATGATAAATACCATAAACTGTAACCAACCATTAATTGTGGGTTATGATACACAGTGTTTATATATGAGTATGTGTGTAGGAAGCCACTGCAAGCCTGGCTAAAATTTGAACTATTTTATTCAATTCAGCACCGTACAGCAGCTGTGTCCTAGGTCTATCTGTTTTTAAAGATAGCCTCAGATTGACCTCTATAGATGCACACTGTAGTAAATATACATGTTGCTTTCTGTGAAGTCCTGAAGGCAGCTATTGCTTGCTTCATATCTTCCAGATTCAGGCTGCATTTTTCCTTCCTGTAGCTATAACATCCTACATAGAATCCTAATTTCTTGTTCAAGAGTAAAAGAGTTCTACATTCTTGTGTAGCAAAAACATACTCAGCCTCCCATTGCTGCTCACCTCTGTGCTGATTCCCACAATTCTGACCGATCCAGAAGTGAGGAGAGTCATCAGCAAGGAAAGGAAGAATTTCAGGATGTTTTCAAGAACACTTGAAGGAATTTCGTTTATTTCCTAATGAACAGAAATGCTGTTTGAGCAAGTCACCACAGCCAGCCTTAGATCCCTAGAGTGATGCAGACCTTTAAAAGTTTTGTATTATAGGAAAAAAAAATCTTAAAAAAGATACTCAGTAGAAATAACCTGTTAATCCACAAAACCAGCAATTTTTCTGTAATGACACAGGAATGCAAATTTAAGCATATATGCAGTATTTTGAGCATATGCAGGTATTCTTAGGTTAAATTACCTAAACATCTGCTTAGTTAACTATTACTAAATGAATGGCTTAATTGCTTGCTTTAAAAAGTCAATGTTTTGAGATGGGTCACATCAAGAAAATACTAGCAGAATGATTTCTTCTGATAGTTCTGATATTTTAGAAATAAAACTTTCTCTGCAAAATGTGCATGTCCAACAGTCAAGAATTACAAATTGTCAAGAGCATACATCCTCACAGAAACTTAGGCATTTCAGAACTGGGCCAAGAGTAATTAACAGTAGCCTTTCATGATGGCTTCTGGGTGGAACATGGAAGATGCAGAGATATAAAACTGAAAGATTATTACAAAAATTCTTCCAGCTTTTTAAAAACTTAATTTAAAAAAATACCCAATCCTTTGTTATTAAAGGTGTAAAGTAAGTTCAGTTCTGATGTTATTAAATATGATTAATATGCCTATGTTAAAGCTACTGATTTGAGCCAATTTTATTCCAGGAACACTGACATATTTTTAAATATTATATAGAGGAAGTTTTTAAGTTGCCTCTATATCTCATTCACTACAATCATATTACAATATGATAACATAGTTACATTTAATTATAGTGTATAGCTTCACACAAGATGAATCCAAAAATCTTAAAGACACATGTCCTCTCTGCCTGCAGTAAATACTGTACTGTTAGACAGCTAAATTGCCTGTCAAATATTCTCATGAAGCTTTGATAGGCACTTCTATTTTATGATAGGTTGTTTTTTTTTCCATTTTACTTGCATTAGAAAACCTTAGCAGAACATGAAACTACTTTAATGGTCCCTGTCTTTTATCTCACAAAATACTCTGACAAAAAAATTAAAAACTCACATTTCCTGCAAGAATTCTGAAAAAAAGTTCTGTGTGCATCTTTATTTGGATGAAAGACCTGAATATATATATTTAAAGTTATCTTTAAAAATACGGATGGAAGGCAACCTTAGAAATTTCTCAGAACTGTTAAGGCTAAAATTTCCTTTCTGCATTCTTTAACTGAAAAGTTATTATCAACAGCATAGAAAACTATTACTTGTTCATAAGTGAACATGTGACTTCTAAGCCAAAGAATAAGATTTACAAAATTTTCCTGGTGACCAGCAGCATCTTCCATGAACATAAGTCAGACAAAACAGGAAAAAGCAACATTTTATGAATAGCCAAAAGCAGACAGTGTAGGGGTCTGTGCCTTTTGGCTCTCTCTCCTTCAGCCAGATGACAGCTCCAACTGGAAAACCAGGAAACTAGGGAAGGGAACCATCAATTAAAGTAAACCAGAAGTCTTTCCTAAAAAATTTGTGCTATTGTCAAACAATCTACACAGACATCTTATCCTTAACTACCTGAAGCATTTAAAGATTTGCATTTGAAAGAGTATTACCATCAAGGGGAGATGGGTGAAATTTATACATCCTTCAAAACATTAAACTATTATTTTTCTATTTGTAGTTGATTCAAGAGTAGTTATTGTAAAAAAAAGTAAAAATTAATGTAGCTAATGAGGTATTACTTTAATATTATTATAATTTCCTTAGCAAGGAATGTACTGTTCATATGTAAATGAGTTTTCCAGTTAATGAGTAAAGCCCGTCAATCAAAGAAATCTGCAAAGGGAAAAATTATGAATAAAAGATTTTTTTTTTCTCTCCTTTGTTCCTTAATTTCAGGGGAAAAAAGCATGGCTATTAATGTGTTATTGCCAAAAAAATTATATTTTATGAACAATTATTATAACAAAAAAAAAATAAATAAGACTATCCAGAAGAACACAAATGAAATATATTTTAAATACTGCTTGAAAAAACCTAAAAGATTTTGTGTGGAATGACTTATCATCATTGTACCTTAACATACTTAAACAGCACAGAATGATATTTACACTGAAAAATATACTAATGTTTCCTCCATCATCTCAATGACAAGTAGATAAGGAAAAGATTGCTTGAAAAATGTGTTGGGGGTGGTGATCTTTCTGCTGAACTTGTAATTGAGCAATAATATAAAAGTGCTGCAATGTAGCCCAATTCTCACTTGATGTGTGATTATAATGCCTCTGATAATAAGGGTTAATAGCATTTTGCTGAAGCATTTCAAGTAGATTTGCAGCCATTTTCATACCAGAACAATTTGTTCAGAACCTTAGCAAGCGAATACATTCTTAAGGAAATGTAGCAGCAGCTTTTGCATTTTTGCCCATCTCTGCAATATGGCTTTCCTTTTGTTTCTGGAATCAGAGGTATGATAGGAGGCTACTCCTTGGTCTGCAGGTAAACACAACCCAACCTTAGAAATCCTGCTGAAGAAGTCCTAGATTGCTTTTTACTAACAGAGAGTGAAAATCTCATGTTCAACAAAGCACATAAACCTTTCTTTTTAAACATGCAAACAATATTATTAAGAAGCAGAAGTTTATTGTGTACTGTACTCAGATTCAGAGAGATGCTAGAGGCCCTTGGGGAATGGAAATCAGAATATTTCGTACTCTACAAGAATGAAAAGCATAGTTTTCAAATTGCAATGTGGTTAAGTTCAATATCTTCCTTTTATACCTCTGTTACTATGATAATGGGAATTAAAGAATGAGAGAATGAAAATCAGATTAGAATAGTTCTGATGCCTTATCTAGCATAATATTTCAGCATGTCAAAGGACATCTGACCTTCTTGTTCATGATCAAATTTTTAACTGCTTATTTAATAAAAAAAAAAAAAAAATCACCTTCTGGCCTCAGAAGGAACACTACGTTTTTCGTTCAAAGATTTTCAATTAATATTCAGCTTATTATCACTGTATATGATCATTACATAGAAATTAACAAATTATTAAACTTTTTTCAGATATGAACAAAGTAGACATATTTCTACTTAAGATTTGCCTAACAGAAATAGCAAGCCTGACACTCTGAATTAATAATACATCCTCTGTTCATGCTGACTCAATCAAGTGCATCTGGGAAATACCTTATTTTCTGTGATAACCTATGAGCCTTAACAATTTATTATACCTTCCATAGGAGCATGCTTTGCAGCACTTTACATGATATTTTGCCTGTGAGTAATATCCTCAATGCATCCTGTATCAAATTTCAGTGTAATTTACAATGATGCAGTTTATGCAGAAATCTCATGAATTTATTGAAGACTCCTGAGCAAGAAAGAAGATTTTTTGGGGAAAGCCTAAATACAGATAACTACAGATGCAGTGCAATCTATCAAAAACCAACACAGATTCACCAAGGGTGAATCACACCTGACTAATCCAGCAGTCATCCACAGCAGGACACACCCCTGAGAGCATTTTACTTCAGACATCACAGCAAACACGGTGCCCTTGCCTAAGTGAAATCAAGGCACACATGCACTTAATGTGAACTCTGATATTAGAAATCATTAATTCTAGTAGAAATTATTCATGAGAATTACTTCTTCTTTCATACAGCACTGGATATGCCCTGTAATCTGAGTTATAAATATTATAACACATATTTTGGAAATCGTAATAGCATACTGCTAATTAGCAGCACCAGCTACAGTCACACTTTCTTGCAGGCACTTCTATGGAGGGAAGGAGGATGAGACTAATGATATAACCATTTATGAATTGCAGTGTCCAGCTTTTGCATTGTGATTACTTATTGTTCTCTTGATTTATGTGAAATGTAGTAATGAAAAAATTAGTAAATGCAGGAAATGAGAAGGAGCTAGCAGCAGTGTCCACCAGTGATCAGAACTAGGAGGGGTTTATTAAGCATTCTAGTTTTAAAATATTTTCCAATGTAAATCACTCCCAATATTTAAAAATAAGTAAATAAATAAACAAATAACAAAATAAATAAATAACAAAGCAGGTCTGGTAATGCAAGTGAATAATTCTTTTCTACTCTCTGCTCATTTCATAGAGGTCAATGAACTATATGTGACAAATAATCCAGAAACTGAGATTTAGATTTCATTTCTATGTCTAGAGGTATAATTTTGATTAAATCAGCCTCTTGGACAAATGTATGAAAGATTTTCCTTTGATTGCAACTGAGCCTCACATAAATTACAAAATTAAACTAAGAATGCTTCTCATGTTCAGTACTATAAGAGAAAATTTGATACTTCCTTCAGAGTAACAAGTTTCAGAAATAACATCAATAATGGACCAATTGGATTTGATCAAAACTGATTAGTTTTTTCCAAAACTTCATTTAATTTCTAATACCTATTTTGTTCAGCATGGTAAGTCATTTTGGCACATATAGATGCAGCATTTTGTTATTGTGTTCCAAATACTTTTAAACTAAAATTGTTAAAATGTCCAAAGGCTTCTAAGCACAGACAAATTTGCAGCAAGTCTGTCTGAAGCACCCTATCTCATCCTCATGAAATTTCACATAAAAATAAACAGTTATTAAATAGGCTTGAGGACTCCAGCTTACAAAGAATAAAATAGAACTGACTCAGAGGCTGGTATGAGATTGAGAGATACCAAAAATTTTTGGGTTTTCACACAGAGACCCTGAAACTTGATTTCTCCTTGGCACATATAGGGAAAAATTATTTATGTATCTATATAGTAAAGCATGGAGGAATTTAGTATTTTTGTTTGTTCTAAGCACTTTTAAAAATACACATACATTATTACTTCAGGTCATAAACCAATCAGCTTTGGAAAGATTAGCAAGGATGTTCCATTTTGTAGTGGTAGCTACCCTAAGTCCACTGTTCTGCTGACATCAATGTTTCAACATGAAACAAAAGTTATTCATTTTTTAGATAATTTAGACAATTTAGATAATTTTTAGATAATTTTTTAAGATTTTTTTTTCCAGCTCCCACACCAGCTTCAATGAAAGTAAAACACTAAGTGTAACAACATTAGCTGCTATCAGATTTATGGGATGAAGCAGTATTCTTCACAGATTGCAGAAGCAAACTGACAAGAAGGGTATCTTCCACAGGATTTGGAGTCAAGGCCAAAACACCCTATGCTTAAAACCCAGTCTTCAACTTCCATCCAGGATCTCCTATCATAATAGATCACAAAACATAGCCTGTTTTACCTTTTCTTAATCTATTAACGTACTTCTCATTTCTGCATCAGGACACTATGGCAGCATTGCAAGTCTTGGCAGATAGAAAAAAAATCTCCTTTTTTTAAACAGCTCTTAAATTCCTATAAGTGTAACCTAATATCAAGCAATATTATTTTTATAAGCCTCAAACAGAGATGTAATGTATTTCTAATAACATTTCAGGTACTCATTTTCTTCTCAAGTATAAGATTTTCTTCTCTTTAAGAAATAAGGAGATGGAAAGTGATGGAAAGTGATGGAAAGTGATGGGTGGGAGGGGCAGGAAGGCAGGAAGGCAGGCAGGCAGGCAGGCAGGAAGGCAAGAAGGCAGGAAGGCAGGCAGGCAGGCAGGCAGGCAGGCAGGCAGGCAGGCAGGCAGGCAGGCAGGAAGGAAGGAAGGAAGGAAGGAAGGAAGGAAGGAAGGAAGGAAGGAAGGAAGGAAGGAAGGAAGGAAGGAAGGAAGGAAGGAAGGAAGGAAGGAAGGAAGGAAGGATCTATTTCCTCCATTTGACTTGATCTTCTACTATATCTTTTATTAATTTTTTATCTTACCTGAGCTGGGTAATTTGGAGCTGGAAATTTTCCACTTTTGCCTCTCAACATTACCAGAATCTGACTGGATGTTTTCTGGATCTAAAGCATTGATTTAGACACCATGTTAAATAGATGTAACAACCAATCCAACTGTATTTAGGAAGTTATTAGACTGTTTCCTATATTAACATATGCACACATAAATTATTTTTCATTTCATGGCCAGCAAAATGAGGAGTTTATAAATCACATTTATTAGACACT
The DNA here is from genome assembly GCF_049639895.1 of Pseudopodoces humilis. Classification (NCBI taxonomy): domain Eukaryota; kingdom Metazoa; phylum Chordata; class Aves; order Passeriformes; family Paridae; genus Pseudopodoces; species Pseudopodoces humilis. Next base: position 80,875,441 of record NC_142200.1, on the reverse strand, counting down.
TCTGTAGCCTCAAGTTGATGGGCACAAATTCAATTTTATGTTAACTTGCTTGAGCAGTTAGCGCACAATTAAGATCCTGAAGAATTAGACTGGTGGTAATAACAACATATGAGAATTTGATCTAAATCTTGGGATTTAACAGCGGTCTGTGAATGAGTTTGTATGTAGCTTATCACCACTGGAAATCAGCTCGATATAGTAAAACCAGATCAGAAGGAAAAATGAGTTAGACACTGGATAAATGAAACATTTTTACTTTCCTACTTATTCATGCAGTTTCTAATCTACTGCATTTCAGTTAGAAATTTTGCTTCACAAAACAACTAAACAAATACTCCTACCTATAATTAATAACTTAAACATCTTTGCAGACTGTGAATGAACCTAAAGAGACTAAATGAGGAAGTCTTTGTTATTGTAGCTGTGATTGTTTTATGATCCAGCATTTAAATATTCAGATTAATGAGTAAGTACAGAAATACAGAAATACTGAAATACCAAAATACTGAAATACAGAAATGTTTGTCAGAGAAAGAGAACAACTTTGAAATTCAGTGTTTACTTTTCTAAGTTCCCTTTTTAACTGAAGGCAATGGTTTTGGACATCTTACAAGTAAGAAAAGTGTATTTTAATTCTAAGAATGAATTGTTGATAATGAGGCACAAATAAAAGTATTAATTTAAAAAATATACATAAACCTTGATCCACAGTATGCTCCCATTATTCATTATTCTTGGGTTAACTCACAAATATAGTATTAAAAAAAAGGTCCTAAATATAACTTTGTTCTGTATTTCTTTCTTTCCAGCTGCAGCACAATTGTGGGTCTCTGATTGACACATTGATTTATTCCCAGCAAGGGTCTTATAATTAGTGTGACCTTTTGATAAGGTGGGAGATATGGGGTGAGACAAGTGCTCTCAGGAGAGCTATTAGCAACTTCTGAGCAATTGCTAATATTAGAGAGTTATCTTTTTTTAATACAGTTTGGAAGATAATTGACAAACCATGATAATGAGTATGTATAGGGAAGGAAGGAGAGTATAAAAGAGGTGCAAGAACTGTTAATTACTCAAAAAGAGGTGAGATTTCACTACTGGATAAACTGTGCACTTTGGGCTATGGGCTATTGCAATTAACAATTTCAATAAAGTGGAAAGAAAGAAATAGTGGGTCTATATGGTCCAGAAGAAAAAAGAGTAAAAAACTTTATCTATCTTAAGAAGCCTTAACTCTGTGCCTTTACATAGCATAGCAGGTGGTTTTATTTCTTCTCATCAGATGGTATTTGTACCAAGGGAGTTTTCTCATTTCCCTTCCCATCTGGTTCTGCACAAAATGATATAACATAATACTGAGATGACAAAGTTCCACTAATGTTATTTGAATACTAGTTGTATAACTAACCTTTTATTTCATAATCAAGATCCAGTAACCCAACATGACAACAAAACAAGAATTTGCACTCTGATCATTTTTGAAACAAAGGGCAGAGATTAAATTGACCTATCAATAATCAAAGTCTGTGACTTTGCATTCAAAAGGATAAGACAATAAAAAGAAACTTGTATATTTAATGGATATGCATATGTATATTATATATACATATTTAAAAATGCTTTGTTTATAATTAACAGAAATATATATGTATCTAGAATGTGAATTATCTCAGTGTGTGCAGAACAGCAGAAAAGCCTGTGGGAGCATAAGTGAAATGCAAGCAAATGGAGAAAAATGGTTCCAATCCTGAGTGAAACAGTGTGCTAAGACTCTAGCTGTGACAAAATTGATAATCGAAAACAAAAACTAAAAATCTTCCACTCTCCATTGTGTATGGCTTTTTGAATGTTCTGACTGCCTGTGCAGAACTTATTTTCTCATTTGCATGTTACAGTCTATACCCCAAAGGAAATCATTGGACAAAACTTGTCTTTTTTATTTAACACATCATGAAAAAATTATGAGATTGAAGGAGCAGCAGAATTTTTTAACATTTTTTCAACACTAACTTTGCCAGACGTGGTGTGCAGCCAGTAGCAAGAAACAGTAGATTGATAATACACCAGAAATTATCTGGGAAAAAATTATTTTGAGCAGTGAGGCTTTATGGAGTTGTATGCAAAGCTTAGCCAAAAGAGGATGAAGTAAGGAAAATTTAATGGCAGATAACACTTATGATGCCTTGAGAGGCTGACCTAGAGCAGAGACTAGAGAGAGCTAAGAGAATAAAGTAGGTATTTATTAAAAGGCCTTAAAGGATACACCTTGGGCAGTACAAGAGCCCAAGATGGACCCAAAATAGTCACAAAATGGATGACAGGTTATGAAGTCTCACACTTTTGTAAGTTTTGGTTTATCTGCATATTGGGGTTAATTGTCCAACTACAGCTTCATGTTATGAAGCTCCATTTTCCTTGTTTGCTCTCTTCAGTTCTCTGTTGTTTATGCTTTTTAGGCCTGAAGCCTGTAATAATTGTCTTTGGCCTCAAGCTGGAAAAGGATTTTTTTTTGTCTACCTACCCTGTGAAGAAAACCTACTAACACTTAATATAAAGCTCAGAGCTACACACCTAGGCAGCACAGAATATGAAAAATATGAAAGCTAAAACTTAAGGCATCACATCACTAGACAGAATAAAGTCTCTGATAATTTCAGCACCCATAAAGGAAGACTGATTCATAAGAATCTCTGATTAATACTTTCATTTTGAAATTATTTGGCAGACTGCACTGAATTTCTGCCATTTTAGAAAATTAAAATTGAAGTCATTCTCATAAGTTAAAAGTAGCTGTACAGAAACAATTAGTATTTCTCTGTAAGGCATCATTTTACTCTTCAATATTTTAACTAGAGGTTTTTAGTCCTTGTGCATTTTTTTTTACCTACTAACACCTTTTCTTTTTACTGAAATACTTTTGAACAAGATGGCTGTCATGATGAAAATAAGGACAGAAAGGGCAAATGGAAAAAGAGACAGCATAACTATTGTGAAATTATTGATTTCTAAAAATCTCAACCTGAGCCTTTCATAATCTTCTATAACAAGATCTTTTAATAATCCGTTTTTTAGCCTACCTCATCACCTCTCCTCTCCCCACACAATCTCCTTTTCTTAATGTCTTATTTAGAGAAAGTAAGGCTGCATCCATCAATGCTAACTCAAACTGGTTGCTACAATTCCAGCCCTCTGGAACAGGTAAGGTATTTATCAATTGATTATTCAGGTGTCAGCTTTGCACCCAGAATACTAAGTTAAAGAAATGCAACAACAGGCAAGAGTTTGAGGAGAACAGCTAAGAAATCTATCAGGGATGCGATCATCTGCCTTTGAGCAAAATCCTAGAGATGAACGAATCTATGTACCCCCATCATGCAGATACAAGGGAGCACAGCAAAACACTCTACTTGCCTTGAAAGCAGGCAATTAGCATCAGTGCTTCCAAGCAGCCTTTTTCAGCAGAACATGAAAGTGGTCATGTGCCATGGTGAATCATTATTCCTTTTAACTGCTAGTCATCATTGCACGCTGGAATGCTGCATCCAAATGCAGCACCAGAGATGGGATTAGTACATGGTAAAATGCCAAATTCAGACACTAATGTGGCCTGCCAGTAGTTGTGTCATGCACGTCCTTTGCAAGTAAACAGTAATGTCAATCTGTGGCAGGAAAAAACCTGTGAAACAGAGCTGTGATTTTTCTGCATTTTATGTGTCTCGTTTCTCTTCTGCATCATCATCAGTAGCTGTTTTCCTTGAGAATTTTTTTTTTTAATTTTAAACCAAGTGAAAAAAATGTTATCGGTCCTTACTTATCACCACATGAAAGCCTGAACATATTTTCATTGCATGTTAGTTTTTCAGTAGAAAGCTAGCACACACTTCCCAAGTGGACTTAGGAAAAAGAAATAGCTGAGCATTTCTGAGTGTTTTCATATTTTTCTTACTTTCTCAATATTGAAGCCCATTTTACATGTCAATAAATTAAAATAATTTTCCCCATGTCAAGTCTTTCTTCCCCCTGATGGTGAGTGGTAGGAGATCTCACTATATTTATCTTGACCCACAGGCTTTTCCATCTTTTTCCCCCTCAGTGCTATAGGGGGTGGGCAGAGGAAGACAGCAGCTGGATGAGCATCTGGCAGCCAGCAAAGATAAACCCACTACTGTAATGCCACTACAGGCATTAACTAAAAATTATGCAAAAACATCCCCAAATGTGTACAAATAGGTATTTAAACATCACTATTTTTAGATGATTTCCTTTTTATTTTTTATTTTTTTTCTAGGTTGAATGCTTGATTATTGCACTTCCTCCTGTGTAGAACATTTATTTGGTGCACATTGCATTAATACAAAAATCTTTCTTGGACCCTTTTTCCCTTTGTTTTTCTCTGAGATGAGCCTCATTCAGATAACGCTTCCTTCTCCCAAAACTTCCTTAAGTTTCATCCTCCTCCTCTACATGAGTGCTCAGAAGCAGGGGATGGTGAACACTTCTGCTAAACTCAGCAAGCTGATGTAATGTGCCCAGAGTGCAGCTGGAGCCACAAATGGTGAACAGTTAGCACGAGCTCCAGAGACCTTGATGTATGTGCTCCAGATCAGAGTCATCACTCATGGATACTGAAAAGGGCCCAAACCACCAAAATATAAATCAATGCATAACAGCAATAAACAACTGCTAATGCATCACCAGTGGCTCCTGGAGTCTTGCAGAGAACAAATTACAGAGACATTATATGTTGCTGAAACCGCTGTGTGAAACAAAGTTGTGCCTGTTTGCAGTCACATGTACATGTGCTGCATTAATAAAGGGGAGGGGGCTTCTCTCTTCTTTAATGCTTTAATTACTTTGCTTTCAGTATTAGCTTTTGCAGCAAATAAAGTCTGCATCACTTGATACTTACATTCTGCACTATATATACATTTGTACATTAATTATGTGTATGTATTGAGCATATATATAGAAGTTAGTGAAACAGTGAAATAACTTGCTTAGATGAGGCCTACAAGTGTCCTGTCTACAACGTAAACAAGAAATCCAAACTAAAATAAAAAATAAAAAATAAAAAAAAAAGAAAGAAAAGGGCAAAGACAATAAGTATTAAGTTTTAAGAGGAATAGTGTGTGTCACTGTTGCTCATTAGCACTGCTGAGAAGCGCCCTGCCAGCACAGCCATTTTGCTGTTGGCGTTCATGTGCTGCTGTGCTGCGCTGAGGCTGCAGCCTGCTTGCAGCCAGCTGGGGACTCCTTGGGCTGTGCTCTGCTGCACAGTGTAGATGTACCCTCAGGGTGTGGGCTGCTTATTCACATTTCCTAATAAGTGCTAATCCACTAATAACCACTCCTGCAATTGTTCCAGAGCAAGCAGTGCACATCCATTCTGCAATATGCTTCCTCCCAATTTACCCCATGGCACTCCTAGATGTATCAAAATCTAGTCAAAGCAGAATAACAGAATATACTGGAAAATAGAAAGATTAGGAAGATTTTGGGTTCCTTTTTTCTCAGTGGTTTCTTCCTTCTGCCTTAAATGTTTATTTGCAAGAATTACATTGCACTATATTTGTGTGAGTACTTTCACCAATAAAAATATTCTACTGAATACTGAGCAAAATTAAAATACATAACAGCAAAAGAGGGCAGGTGAAAAGACCAAAAGAAAACAACTCCTGACCCTTAACTCAATTCATGTTTCTTGAATCCACAGCAATTATATTATCGTGCTAACACCGTTGTCATTAGTAATAATAAGAAAACTGCTCTATTTAAAGATCATAAGACATGCACTACGAATGCATGAGAATAAGATTCCTAGGGGGTTAATGATTTTAGTTCCTAATATGCAACACAATTAAAAGGTACTCTCTAGAAATGGGAGGCTCACCCTTTTCAAAAAAAAGCAAGAAAAAAAAAATTAAATTTAAAATAGTTAGCTGCAGAAAATAAGGTTTAAAGCTTTTATAGAAAAGGCTACAGCTTTCTGTCATAGATGGTATAATTCAAACACAAGGAAAGTGGGACATGGAAAGAGGGATCATCAGAGATCTATTCCTCCCCATCCTGACAAGAATATCAACATCTCCTAAAAAAGTATTCGCTTATTCTTAAAAGGCCCTGCACAGCAGTAGCAGTATTAAACTCTTAAGACTGAGAGAAAAACATGCAGACTCAAGAGGAAATAGAAGAATGTCATTTGATAATTGCTTGTCACTTCCAGAATACTTTCAAATAGAAAAAGAAAGGGGAGAATGCATTAGGCTCCCAGAATTGTAGGAAACACCAATGAGTTTTTTACACAAGCTTTTTTCCATTCATAATGAGTAACATACCAATTTCTATGTCTGAAAAGCCAGCATCAGACTATTTTATTATTGCAAAAACAGAAAAGGGGTAAAAAGGGGAAGAGATCACAGAAGAATGTCAAAGGCTTTAAAAGTTTGAGATGGCAGGAAAAAAAATAATAAAGAAGACAGCATATGATAAGGAAGGGGGTAAAAACCAACAAAATATGCGTAAAATCTATCCCTATTTACAGTTAAGGGCTGCAGTTATCTTATAAGCACCTCAGCAGCCTGTCCCTCATCTGTGAAACACTGTACAGAGCTTCAGAGACTAAAGCATTAGGAAATTTTCCATGGAAGATTGTTACCTCACAGCACATAAAGACCCCTAGAAGGAAAATGTAGGATTTGAAAGGAGAAGATAGAAGGGGGTAGGATATTTGAATCTTTTGCTTTGTAGGTAGGGAACATTCAAAGACTCCTTACATATCTACAGTCAGGAGCTTTTCATACCAGCATCCAGAGAAAAATCTTAAACTGTTACTCATTTGCAGCAAAACTTATTCAAGGCTCATTTTGAAGTCTTTTCAAAGTATCTTGCTCCAACAGACCTCATGTTTCAGACATGAAAGCTCTGCCTTTTCTCCCCCCTTGCAATCACTTATTTGAAAAGGCTGTCACCACCTGGGTATATTGCTCTCCCTCCCACCCCTTTCTGCTCCAATAAATGCATCACTGAGAAACAAGTGCTGTGATGTCAGGCTGAGTCTTGTCTTGAAGAGGGTGGAGAAGATACCTTAGTGTTTTTCAAAGAGAGATGTCACTACTCCTCCCAGATCTCATCACCTCACAACTTGTGACAGGATGTGCAAAGTCCAAAGCTGAAATGGTTAATAACACAAAATTTACTCTGAAACACAAACACAGGCAAATTCCACTTTCTGAGAACATCCTTAAACACTTTCCTGGCAAGCTCAGAAAAACACCATAACATACTCCTTTGTACTCGGGATAACCAGCTTCTGCTAGCAGCAAGGACTTTCTGCTAGCAGAAGGGGACTTTGTTGGTGGGAAATAGGCAGGAATGCATTCTCCCTCACAGTGTCTCTCGAAGTCTCTAGTGTCACTTAGATATTTTTAACAAGCTGTATTCAGGAGGCAGGCTTAGTAGGTCAGGCTTAATAATGTGGCACATAATTAGGAACTGTTAAGGTTATATTAGAGTATTCCTCTTCATAGGATTCTTATGACCCTCTAATTACATTCTCGCTTGAATGAATTTTAAGAAAAATAATTTCTGTATTCTGCTGCATACCTATATAATACAGTGTTCTGATTCATTAAAAGTACTGTGTTAGCTTTTGGCACAGGACCATGCAATTCTTCCAGCTTTTAAAAACAGAAGACTATGAAAGAAAACTTGGCTAAAAAGGATCTAAAGGCAGCAGCCGGTTGCAGTCCAAAAATATGGAAATTCTAGGGTTATGGTACTTGTTAAGGAATTAATTTACAATCCAGGACAAGAAAGACAAACACATGAAACATCTTGGTTTACTTTCATGCCCCATTGAAGAAGTAGTGAAGAATACAAGCAGAGATACCTGAGCAAACTGCTTACCAGCCAGCCAGCTAAAGCCCATCCAGACTAGTTGTAACACATGGCACTGTGACCACATTAATAATGCTTTGGATCAAAACTACAGAGTTTATTGCACTATGTGGACATGCTGTCTTTGATCTCTTCTATTTTGAAGTGGCTTCTAACTTTGTTACACACTGGTGTACCACGTTGGATAAGTCACTGAAAAACAATAACAAAAGCATTCAAGACACTACAGCAGAACAAAATGCACTTGCTTTTTGGCAAACTGTCCAGTTTTTTGTTTCTTTCTTGTAATGTTCTCTCCCTGTCCTCTTAAATTCTGTTCTCTACAATCTCTGAGACTTTCTAGGCAATCTGAGAGATACCTGGAATGCAGTAGCATAACTTCCTAAGCAGGCAATAGAAAACCCTACCAGAGGGGATGCGATACGGAATGTCATGGTCACCAACACAAGTGAGCTAATGGATGACATCAAAACTAGGGGTGGCTTGTGTTGCAGTTGTCATGCACTGGTGGAATTCACAGTCTTGAGGGACATGGGCCAGGTGAAAAGTAAAGTCAGGAACCTGAATTTTAAGAAAGCAAAATTTCAGCTTTTTAAGGGGTTAGTCAATAAGACCCTCAGGGAAACTGCCCTCAGGGGAAAGGGAGAAGAAAGGAGCTGGCAAACACTTAAGGATGCTTTCTATAAGGTGGAAGAGCTCTTGATCTTATGTGTAAGAAGTCAAGAAATGAAGACAAAATATTAGTATGGCTAAATTGAGACCTCCTGGTCAAACTACAGGGCAATAGATAAATGCAAAGACGGCTGAAGCAGTAACTAGTATCCTACTAATAATGGAGGGATACTGCCCAGTTGTGTACGGATGGGATCAGGAAGGCTGAAGTGCAGCTGAAGGTGAGCTTGGCAAGGGATGCAGAGAATGATAATAATGGCTCCTATAGGTATAGACCCTCTGAGTGTAAGGACACATCAGATTTTAAGCCACCTCAAAAACCTCAATACATATAAGCCTATGGAACCCAATGTGATACATCCCAGAACCTTAAGGGAATTGGCTGTAGTTGCCAAACCACTCTTGGTGATATTTTAAGGGCCACAGCCATTATGTGAAGTCCCAGTGACTGCAAAAAAGGGAAACATTTCACTCCTTTTAAAAAAAGGTAGAAAGGAGGACCCCAGGAATTACCAGCCTATCAGCCTCTCCTCTGTGTGTGTGAAGATCATGGAACAGAACTTCCTAGCAGCCATGCTAAAACACATGGAGGACAGGGAGGTGATTCGAGAGAGCCAGCAGAGTTACACCACAGGCAAATCCTTCCTGACCAACCTAGCAGCCTTCTATGATGGAATGTCTGCATCAGATGACAAGGGAATCATAGAATCATTTAGGTTGGAAAAGACCTTTTGAGATTATTGATTCCAAAAAAACTACTGATTTAGTCTGTCTGGACTTCAGTAAGGCCTTTGTTCATCACAAAAGCCTTCTCTCTAAACTGGAGATATATGGATTTGATTTATGGATTATTCAGCAGATAAGGAATAGAATGGTTGATCTTTCTCAGAGATTTACGGTTTAGTGTCCAAATGATGGGTAGCATTCCTCAGAAGTTGGTGTAGGGACTGGCACTGATTAACATCTTCATCAATGACACAGGGATTGAGTGCACTCTCAGCAAGTTTGCAGATGACACCAAGCTGAGTGGTGTGACATGCCGGAGGGATGGGATACCATCCAGAGTGACCTGGATAAGTTCTTGAGAGAAGTGTAGCCTATGGGAACTTTGTGAGGTTCAACAGGGACAAATGTAAGATCCTTCACATTCAGAATATTCAGTATCAATGCAGGCTGTGGGATGAAGAAGCTGGGGAAGACTTGAGGTTTCTGGAGGACAAGAAGATAGACAGAGGCCAGCAATGTGTGCTGGAATCCCAAAAAGCCATCTGTATCCTGAGCTGCATTGAAAGAGCAATATGGCCAGCAGAGCAAGGGGTGTGATTCTCTCCCTCTGCTCTGCACCTGAAATACCACTTGCAGCTCCAGGGCCCCCAGGAAGGAGGTGGACCTATCTGAGCAAGTCCAGAGAAGGGCCACAAAGATGGTGAGTGGGCTGGAGAAATTCTCCTATGCAGACAGGTTGAGAGAGTTTGGGTTGTTCAACCTGGGGAAGAAAAGGCTGAAAGGAGAATATTTTGCAGCCTTTTAGTACTTAAAGAAGGCCTATGTGAATGACGAGACAGATTTTTTAGTTGTACCTGCTGTGATATGATGAGAGGTGCACCTTTACATTAAAAAAAGGTAGATTCACACTTGCTCTAGTCTGCTCAGTGTAGGGGAGGTTGGACTAGATGACCTTTAAAGGTCTTTTCCAGCTTAAACTGTTCTATGATTCTGTGGTGCTAATCAAGTCACACGGTTAGTTCATCATTACTGACTCTTCCCACCTCTTACCAACACACTCAGGCTGAAGCACAGTTTGTGCCCAGAAAGGCTCAGCTGGTCCCACAGAACTGAGCAGCCTCTGCCTCCAACCAAGATTTCAGCTGGCCCAGACTCTCCTCCTTAAAGGAAGAGATGTTCTCTGACTGAGAACAAATAGACAAGTGCCAACCACCACCCCACAATATATGAAATATTGAAGATATTATTCATATCTGAGATTAATCCTTTTCAGGGTCCCAAAGGAATATTACCCTAGAAGCTTTACTGACAGATTATCAAGAGTGAAGGTGAGAGAAGTAGTAAGTGTCAAATAGAAAGAGGGTGAGAAGAAATAATCTAACACCCCACATTATTCCCAGAGGTTGATGATGATTGTAAAAGTATAGGGCAGATGAATAACAGCATTGTATTAAAAAATGCTAGTTCCTCTGAGAACTAAGTGCTTAGATATTGCCTCATAACAGTGATTTCCATTTCTGATCAGCCAACAATTTTTGCCCTCATTATCTGTTCACTACATTTTTCTAATATGTGATTTTCTACCTTTATATGTGTACTCACCCTCATAAGATCTTTCCATAAAAGCAATTCCCAGTCCTTCTTCAAACCTCTCCATGCAAACTTTTCTTGATTTGAAGCTTATAAATATCTTAGCTATGGCTAAACAGGTGGTAGCTGGATTCAGATGATTATACAAATATTCTCTTTCATTTCTTGCACTTGTCTGTGTCTGACTTTCAAAATTTCTTGTGGCAAGGATAATCTTTTAGAGAGTTTGCAGACTGTTCAGCACAGTGGGGAAGTAATCTCCTGGCTAGAAAAGCTAGAAAACTTTGCAATGCAAAGATATAAACCACCATCACAGTACCAGGTACTGCTATGTCAAGTTCTGGCCTCAGTTGCACCCAGTTAGGCTGCAGAAGATTCATGGCATCAGCTGGATGTCAGCCACCACACATTATCATCCCACCCTCTGTAAACACCGCTAGAGGTAATCACTAAATGTCTGTATAATTATGCTTAGCAATTTCTTTCTCTTTTCTTTGTAACTAATAATCTTGCTACTACTAGCTCCAATTAGATAATCAACAAACACATCTCTTACGATTCTTTTTTTTCCTTTTTAGGATTAGAAATTACTAATTCTAGTAAAATTTGCCTTACTGAAAGTACTAAGCCCCAAACAGCTGGAAATATCATTTTACCAGTCTGATAACATTCATAACCTTTGTAGCAGTCATTCAATTGGTACTGTTTGAAGAGATTTGCCACCTGAGGATCTGGGTCTATTGCTGTATTTTGATTTTCTTCCACAGTGTCAACAGCTGACTAAAATGATGAGGAGGGTTAGAACCAAACAGTCTCAGTATCAAGCCCTGCTGATCTAAGTGGGGATTTCTTGGTTTAACTTAAATGAAAAAGCCTGTTAGCCTTTTAAACTCTGTGGTGAATTTGTGGATGGAGTGATCCCAAGCAATAAAGATTATCAAAAGGAATGCAAATGAAAACAATATCACATCATTAGATCTTAAGGTATTAAGTTAATTAGTCTTCAACTCATAGTAACTATAATATAACCATACAGCTCTGCTGCAATGGTTTAATTAAACCAAATACCCTCTAGATTTGAAGTCTTAATAAGGATTAAAAAAAAAAATCAAGGCCAAAAAGTTTCAAAACCCTAAAAAAATAATAAAACACAGGTGGACAGTGGTTCAAGTCTAAAAGGAAGACACAGGAGAAAGAAGTCACCAATTTTCTGCATCTCCAACCTATGGAACGTGGAAAACTAGCTATGTTTGAAGATATTAAGTCAGTTTATGGTTTTGCCTTACTTCCAGGTTCCACAAGAAGTTCTGCATACTTTTTTAGAACATGAAGGAATTTTTAATTAAAATACAGCAAATGAAAACCTTGGTAATATTAAGAGAAGTGAAAAAATGAAATTACAGATCTTCTAACAATGAATTCCTTGCTCATTGTGGTTAACTGTGTTGCCAACATTTTTTAGCTTTTTCAACAGCAAAATTCTTTCACTGTCTTTTCCAGACAGAGATAAAACCAATATAAATTAAATAAAAATTTCATCCCAAGCTAGCCAGAGCGAAAGACAACTTGAGACTTCTTGGACTAAGACAGTAAAAAAAAGCAGGCAACTGTGGAAGTCACACAAGTTGGAACTGGGAAGCTTGCTGTAAGTACATTGATCAAAAGAGATGTGGCAGCTACAGGGCACAGGCTATTATCTTTTACAGTCTGTTTTCTTTGTTCTTTTAATAGCAAGTGGATAAAAATCCAACTCATAAGCTCCCATATGTTCAGCCAGAGAAGAGAAATATGCTGCACATTGATCTATTTCTGAAAAAGAGACTTTTATTCTCTACCAAATTCTTACACATTATCCAACTGTTATGAGCTCATTCAGATACCTAGAGTGATACTTCAGACACAGTCATACAGAACTATATATATCAGCATACAGAATAATGTTAATGAACATATAAATGTCAAAAACTCTAAGTGTGACTTGAAATTAAATCCCAGGTAGCACACAAAGAGAACTCTCTCCATGTGGTCAGGTTTTTTTTTATTACTACCATCAGGAATTTGCAGCTTATACCTGTAGCTTGTGGATACAGAGCTAAAATGATAAATTATCTATTTCAAAATGTTAAAAATGTTGGCATGTATGATAAATATATATCCACTCAACCTCCTAACACTTTTAATACTATATTCTGGAATTGATATGTATTCTTTATACAAACCAGTGGTACAACGTACATGTCACCAAACTACATATGTCCATCTTTCTTAGTATTTCATCTAATAAGTTTTCTCAGTACATGGTTTTGAATGGTTTTGTTTGTTTGTTTGCTTGTTTGTTTGCTTGCTTGCTTTGCTGGTTGTTTAGTTTGGCTTGGTTTTTTGGGAGTGGGCTGGGGTGTGTCTTTTTTTAATACTAGTATTATTTCTTTATAAATCTTACTACATATTTTGTCAAATTCTGCAACTCAGTCTTTGGAACTACAACAAAATTAGTAAGTTTCTATGGAGGTGTAAACCTCTATTTAGATAGAGATTAGGTGCATTTATACAAGATACAATTGTGTGTTGCACATTCTTGTATTGGCTTGTGAAGGAAGCGGTACAAAGGTAGAAATGAAAAGGCTGTAACCATTTTGAAGGAATTATTGTATGAAGAAGGACAGAAAACATACCAGATTACCCAGATTCCAGATTACCCAGATGTATTTCATCTGTTCTGCAGTTTGGACTTTGGATCCAAACTTTAAATTTTTCATAAAGGCTACACTTCTGTACCTGCTAGCTGTGCATGGACCCAGTTAGAAAAGGATATCCTCACTCTGCATCAATCTAAAATTTTTTGGTTTAATTCTTTTTTAAAACAGATTTTAAAAGCATTGTCCAGTCTATACAAGGGATACTACTCTTAAGAAAATCAGTGGATGCTTTTGTTGCCTTAAGATTGTGCTAAATAATCCCCTAAATTTAAAACTAGTGACATTTAAAACTTCATGCTGTTCTACAAAAACTATAATTTATTCAAAAAACGAACAATGCAAATGGTCTGTATCCCTCTGGTGCTGTTTTCTTGGAAACCTTTTTTTTTTTTTTAAGTATGCTCTCTTTTTGCCTCACTTTTACAGACTTCTTTTGTCCACCTCTCCCTAAATACCTTCTTTAGAAAAGAAGACAAGGAAAAGTTGATATTCACATCTGTTATACAGAAAACACTGTCAAATCTGTCTTCCTGGTATACAGATAAACAGTCTTCATTGCTACTAATTGATTTGCATGTAGTAGTTGGAAAAGATATTTGAATAATTGTCTTTCCAAACCCAGAAAAAAAATCCTCTTACTTTTCTTTTATGAAATTTAAACTAAAAAGAATACTTTTAATTTCTTATCCAGAACTTTAAATTACAGGGATAAGAAGCTAGGAGAAATTCATTATGTTTAACTACTAAGAGAAGTCAGTACTGCATGTAGACTACAGCTCTGCATGCTGATGAATGCTTCATCAGAAGAATTATCACTTAGCAAGATGGCAAAGGCAATATATCAATTATCAAAAATATCTGTATTCTAATCTGGTGCTTTGCATTATTTAACATTTTCTGACACAAAATACATCTTAACTGCTTTCTCTATTCTCTGGCCATTAATCCCCTGAGGTAGAACACAAATGCCAATGACATAGCAAAACACTGCTGAGATTAAGATTTAAATGAAAATCAATATTTCAGTTGGCTGAAAAACTAACCTCTCTGACTTGCTGAATGGTAAGACTAAAAATACAGTCCATGGTTTTGTTTCATGTACAAAAGTGTGGGTTTTTTTCTTCCCAGTTGTTTCAGATGAAGATCTTATGAGTTGAAATAGAAAGGTGGGGGAAAAAAACCAAAAAACAAAACATGAAAATTGTTTTCAGTTTTATTGAAAGATTAGAACATCTCTAGGTCAAGCATCACACACATTAGCACTACCTGACAAGCTACTTTTGCTGAATCTAAGTTTGCATGCATAATTAATTATTCAGGCCTCTTCTTTCTTCTTTCTTGAATGTTATTTGGATGCTAAATGGAGGAATTTATTCTTGTGTCCTGGTTAACATCTGGGGAATTACTATGAAACTGTAATTATTTTAACTAGCTAAAAATCTTACAGATCCCCATGACTGTCACTCCAATTTTTACATGGCTGGCATGACACTATCTTCACTGCAAAGTGGAAATAACAAATCTTTTTTAGCTTGTAAGAGCTTTGGAGTCTATGGCTGAAAACCCAGCAATAAAAATGAGATGCATATGACCCATCTCAAAACTCCGCAGAAACTTTCTTGTAACACCCCTGACTGTAGACAATCTCTTGCGTTTGTGCATGAGTTTGACTGGTAAAATAGTGGAAAGTTCTCTACACCTACATATGAGAATTTCTCCTTCCCTTAAATTAAGAAAAAAAAACCAGCTTCATCAGATATCTGTGGGTAAAACCTTTGAGATATGACTGAGATAGTTTAAGTCTAGCAGCATAAATTGTAATGCACCCTGTATGGGAACACCCACGACTGTCAAATATGATGAGTCAGGGCAAGTGGCACTAGTTTTAATGTTGTTAAAGTTTCTCCTCCTGTGATTTCCTCTTTATTACTTTGTGTCCAGGGACAAATGGAAATAGGAAATATACTCCTTGAATACACACTGCAAGCTGAAATATTTAGGTTAATTGAAGGTTTGACTAACATGAAGCAGCTTTCTGTAAGAGTATGACATCAGATTGTACCATGCTACCTCTGAATGTAGCCTGTGGGATAAAGGAGGGCTTTACTTAAAAAAACACGTGAGTAGGTAAGTGAATGAGTTAACTTCTAGCAGATCACAGTCAATGTGAATGTTTTGGCACCGGTTTAAACTTTCAGATGTAAAAATCTGATATTGAAATCCTGCTTAAAAAAAAAAAAAAAAGAAAAAATTTCTGGGCCTGCCTGACGCATTACTTTGATGCTATGAAAATTTTATAAAGCATTGTAGACGTGCACAGAAAACAGTTGATTTAGATCTCCAAATAATTCCAAAGCCTTATCCTGAACACTGTCTCCAAGCTTCCATCGCTGCATTTCCTCCTTTATGTGAGACAGAGGCCCATGTAAGCTAACATGAGAAATTTCTGTGTCAAATCCAACTACAAATTCCAGCATCAACTCAAAAGCATTGCACCCTGAAATGGATCTCACAGATGTAGTTCTGGATGCTATGATAGAATGTCCTATGAACATGGGCTCCAAATATTTTGTTTTCAATTAAAGTTTGAGTGAACTTCAGTTTATATTTTCCCATTCTAAAAATAATTTCTCCTTGCTTCTTCTGAGGTAACATGTACTTAATCATAATAAAATGTGCATAAGAAAACAATCTCATTTATTTGCTTTCAAACAGTTTCAGTTGTTGAGTCAGGATGACATCACTGTTTTAAACAGTATTTAGTGTACAGACTACTGACTCTCCCACTTTTCAAGTAAAATTATGTGGATTTAGCAGAATGAAAACCTGTACCAACACATTGCCCCGAGAATCATCAAATATCCCTCCATGCTCAAAATTTTGTTCCCTTCTCCATGATATGCAATCATAGAACAAGTAATTTCATAAGCTTTGAATAATGCAAAGACTGTTTTATCCTTCCCTAACATATGACAGAATATATCAAAAGATTTATATATATATATATATATATATATATATATATATATTCTTCAACACCATTAGGGGAGCAAAGTGCTTTTCCATAAACACCATACAGAAACTACACGTTAAATTACATCCTGACCTAAGAAAATCACAAGCAAAAATTCCCTTGAACATTCTGCTGCATTGTCCTAAGAAGATAATCTTGCGCAAAAATTACACTGACTTTCCATAATTTTTAGTAAAGTAATAGAGGCAGATAGAAAATCAATAAAATATTAATAGCTAGATGTGAAAGACAGACATAAATATATGCAGATATTTATGTACTCACAGCTAACTAGAGAGATATTTCCCATAGAATTTATTAGGGAAAAAAAAAACTATATTTTTGTGATAATACAAAAGAATTAAGAACAAAGGTTGAATGTGAGAAAAATTTATTCACTGAAGGAGTGGTTAAGCATTGGAGCAGGTTTCCCAGTGGAGTCATGCTCCTTGGAAGTGTTCAAAAAATGATTGGTCCTGGCATTTAGTGCTACAGTTTAGTGGGCATGCAGCTATTCAGTCAAAGGCTAGACTTGATGATCTCGGAGGATTTTTCCAACCTTAATGATTCTATGATAAATAGTAGTTCTAGGAATCATTCTCTTAACACTGGTATTAGTTGATTTTAAACTATTGTCTTTATTGTCAGTTTGTTGCACTGAATACAAAGAACTCTGTTTCTACAGTGAATTAATTACTTCCAATTTTTACATTTTGCTGAACTGAAAATTTATTTTTTCTTTAAAGAATTTTTTATTTTATTTCCATTACACTACATGGGAAAGGATAAAGTCAGTTAAAGATTATTTTTTACTTTTCTTCGTATGGGCGAGTTTATTGAAGGAAAGAACTGAGCTTCCTGGGATGTGCTTTCTTACATAGTCAAGTTTTGATAAATCTCTCACAAGGCAGCTCATTAGGAACAGCTCTCTTTATGTATTGTCCTTGGAAAAAATGCTGTATTGAAACAGAAGATTTCTAAATAACAAAGATGGATACTTAAAATAACTCCAATATGTGATAATGTAGACCATTATTTTATTTATTGTCAGTAATAACTGGAGATGTAGTGATGAGGAAAGAAAATAAGATTAATTTCAAGATTTGTAAGAATTTATCCTCACATTCTCATGTTCACTCATTCATACATACTTCTTTTATTTTCTGTCCGTACTGTTTTGTTCATTTCCAGACCCCAAAAAATAAGAAATTCTAATAACTTTTGAAAGGAAAATCACCATCTTTCAGTTAGGGAACATGTGATTTCCAACACTAAGTCCATCTCTCTGGTGTCAGAGATAAGGCCCATTATGCAGTTGCAATTATCCCAATTGTTAATAGTAAATGCTGGACTCAAATTCAAAAAATCAGATGGTATTCCAACTCTTTTCTACACAGCATTTCAAATATTAACTTTACTTCCAACAGAGTTTTGTACTGTTTCTAAAATACTAGTGTTTGGTGCTCTTAAGCTCATTTGCTTTAAAAATAAAAGGAAAAGGAAAAAAAATAAAGATAATTAAGATATTTGAAGTTTGGTATGTTATGAATCTTGAAAAATATAGATGTAGAATTCTGAAGCTGTTGGTGTCATTTTCTCAAAATAAACTAACAGTTAATGCTGGAGTACTAGAAATATATCCAAGGCAAATTATGATACCACACTCAAGAAGTTTTTTCCTATCAGATTTGACTTGCATGGTCTGCCAGGATCCTGAGGTGGATGTTTTCCTTTGGGTGCTTTGTACTGGACTTGAGCTCCCACCTGCCAAAAAAAAAAAAAAAAAATTATGCTTGTTTTTCCACTCCTTATTTCAGCTACTTGTAGCACCCCAATCTGGCACAGAGGAAGAATGGCACAAACTCTCCCATTTATCCTTTTGGGCAAGTAACGTGTGTTGTCTTCAGGAGAAGCTGAATTTGGTCTACAATAACTCATAATTTTTGCTGTGGAGTACTTAGATTACCATGTGAGCAACTAAGCCCTGTCAGGGTCTGGAAATGCACCACTCTTCTTACTCCTAATCAATGAATTACCATTTACTGATAAGTTTCATATTGCAAGTTCCAGAAGAAGGTTTTCTGCTGTGTGAAAGCACATGAGCATGCTAGTAGGGCTCCCCAAACCATGAAATACTGGCTATAATATTTAAGATTAATTAATGTTCCTCTTTCCACCTTCTGATCATAGTTCTCAACCTTGATAATTTGTTAATACATATTTGAGGTAGTTGTGGGTTTGGGATTTTGTTGGTTTTGGTTTGGTTTTTAAAATAAATCTACATACTTGTAGTAAAATAACCTACTTATTCCTGCAAGCAGCAATTGTTTGTATCTTAATAACTAACTTCATTGGTATTAAAATAATATTTTTAATAATAACCTCATAAAAAATCATCTTGTTCCAAAGAAGTTCACAGGCAATATCACATTATTTTCATTGTTAAGGATAAAAAAGACTAAGTAACTACTCCTATTATTTTTTAAAACAAAGTTTCTATTGGAAAAGAGTACACTTTTTGAAGAACTACTAAAAAAGCTTATCAGGTTTTTTTAGCAATTTATATGACTGGGATGCTTGTATTTCCAGAGTCTTTACTTTAGATTTAAGCTAAGATTTTTTTTTATATATTTGCATGTGTGTATTTCACTTCCTGCTTCCTCAATTGCAATTCCTGATTCCCCTAAGGTGAACAGTGAAAAATCATAATTTAAACACATAAATATATCTGAAGTCAGACAATAGAGTATTTACATAATTTGAAACAACAAATACAATGAGATTATACAGTACATGTATTTTAGATTTCCTCTGAGTAAGGATCATTTTCATTATATTTTTCAAAGTTTTTTTTCAGTTATTTTCAGTTTGTCATCACAATAAAATGTTTCTTGAGGAAGTGCATTAGCTGTATGAAATGGAAATGTGAAAACCTAAGGGCACAATTCTTTTCTTAATAAATATGGCTGTGTTGCCAATATGGTGTAGAATTTTTTGGAGCCAGAAGTATTTCAATTTTGGTCAGTCATGTCCTGGATAAAAACTTCAGCTACCTGATTTCAGCCCAGCCTTTGAGGCAAGCAGGCGTTCTCAATGACTGTTGCCACCCTGGAGAAGTAGGAGTATTTAGCATTTCTCACTCTCTCTCTGGTTCAAATCTATCCCTTCCTTGT
This sequence comes from Pseudopodoces humilis, assembly GCF_049639895.1. Classification (NCBI taxonomy): domain Eukaryota; kingdom Metazoa; phylum Chordata; class Aves; order Passeriformes; family Paridae; genus Pseudopodoces; species Pseudopodoces humilis. Next base: position 80,855,675 of record NC_142200.1, on the reverse strand, counting down.
AAAGTACTGAATCCTGGCACTGTAGAGACCTTGATGAACCTCAGCCTAACTAACTCTATGTATAAGGTTGGCATGCATTTTTATAAGCTGGGCTTTTCCATGTTCCCAACAGCCTTTCCAGACCCAGGTGTAATAACTTTAGGAATACAGAATCCCTGTGAATTCCCTGGCCGATAAAGTGAGGTATTTGGCAGATGATGAGATATATACTAGAACCCTTATGGATTTATTCAATTAAAAACAATATCATGAGATTCTTACTAAGGTCTGTGAGGGAAAAAAAAAAGAATTCTATTTGGAATAAGCAAAGAAGTTCTTTAGTTTTAAGTTCCTTAATATGTTCAATACATGGTAAAAAGATTAATATCCTTCCTGCACTACAACTGTTTTGTGCTTTTAAGTGGACTGCAGAAAAAACAACACCTGCTTTCTAATTATTTGCAGATCAGATGAACCTGTCCTTTCAGACAGTGGGAAAACTTTGACAAATTCCAGTTCATATCTTAGATGATAAAACAAAAATATAAGTTGGCATTACAGCCTCCTCCTTGCCCAAAACTCTAATTTGAAAGAAACAGATAGATTTAACAGTTCACTCCATGGATTTAATCCTGTGGATGTGTTGATGTTCACACATTTCAGCAGTGAATGATCTTCATTAGAACTAGGGTCAGAAATTTTATCTTTGTCTTGGAGTACATGTGTAATACCACAAAAAATGTGAGGAATACCAAAACTAGGGTCTAGTACTGCTCATAAGCAATTTGAGTTCCCAAACCCCTATGCTTCTCCAGAATCCATAACTCTAACAGTACTCATTTCACAAACAGCTTCTGTTAGAGACTATGTAGAAGCTTTATTTAATCAACAAAGTAACCATCAACAGTGTTATTAAGATGAACATTATTCCTTTATTAGCTGAAGAAATGAGATCCACAGCTTTTGACATTCACAATGTCACCTGCAGCCGAGAACGAACCTTTGTTAACACATATTTTTGCTCCATAAGATGCCAAATTATTCACTCCTAGTGAAAACAGAAAAACCCTATGTAGACAGAATAACCAGAATTACCATTGTGGGTGGCCAGTACACCTGCACCCCATAATGAAATCTTACTGATAAGATCCCACATGCTTTCACCAATGCTGTTCTTCCGTCTCTTTGCTCAAATAAAACCCACTTTAATTTTTCTATTTCCACTATGCCCAAATATTTTCACATACAACCCACGTACTCCCAGCAGAAGGATAGAAAACCAGAAATGTCGTATGTTGGTTGCAATGTGCCGTGTTGTTCTAACAGGCATCCAGGCACAAACTGTAAGGTCTTCTGTTAATTACTGGCCTGAATGTTGCATTTGGAAATGAAAGGAAGAGTAGTTGAGACTGGCTGAGAATATGCAGCAACATCCATGTGATCCTGGCAAGAGAAGGATATAGCAAGTCATTCCCCCAGCTTCCTGAAACTCTGCTTATGTGTTTCGCATCATAAAAGACTCGGGTCTTTCTAACAGGTCTGCACCCAAATCTACCCGAAAGTTAGATAGGGTGGGTTTTTTTAACTTCTTAACAACGAAAAAGTGAAACAAGCATGTATTTGCCTCAGATATGGAATAAGAATCACAAAACACTCTCTTATATTGCAGACTTTGTGAAAAAACAGCCAGATATGGACTATTGTAATGTATTCACATGGAAATAATGATGTGGCCTGATTCCTCAAGATTTTTACCAGGCACCTCTCATTTTTCAGTATCGACACTATGAATTAATCCTTCTGCTACTCTTCCAACACCAATAATATTGACTTCCTGGATATAAAGTCATATGCAATGTATATAATTTTCTCAGGTAATTGTGTAGGCTGGAAAACACTGTAAGCTGACTCATCAGAAGGAGCTTTCTGTTTTATCACACTGGTTATCAGTTCTGCATGGTACATGTACCATGCCTGGAGAGTAGAACTAGGTGTGTGACAGGAAAAGACTCTTACACAGCTCCTTTTCCTCTCTGTTGGATTGCTTCATGCTTTCCTACTTAACTGACTTGTAAACCCACTCTTTAAATAGTGCCAGGTTTGTGGGAAAAGAGTAGGAGCAGAACTAAAGGGAAAGTAGACACCAATTCACTCCCCTCACCACTGCCTCTGGCATTTCATGAGGTTGAGTGTGCATCTGCAGCCACACTACTCTGCTTCTCCTACATGTTTCTTGCTGCACTTCTGCTCTGCTGAAAGTTGCCTGTGGGATGGGTCACTTGGGTTCTAGGACTCGGTGGTTAGCGGGAAATGGACGGTGAGCAAATAATAGGAATTTCTGAAATAACTCCAGACAACTTTATTAAAAAACATCATCAACATTCAAACTAACTTCCCTGAAAGATCTGTGTTTTCTAAGTGTATTTGTCCATGATTTTGTCTACATCATTTAGCTGCATATCTCATAAACCTCCATTAGACTTTGATAAGGGATGAACAATTTTTTTACAATGGTGGAGTTGTTTTTAAAGTAGAGTTACACAGCTTCTTCACCTGAGGAGTCCTGGGTAAGGGAAAATAAACTTATAGGCAAAGGGGAACAAAAGGCAGCATTACAAAGAAAAGAGAATATATGGATAGATAAAATAACCTTTTTACTGTTAAGTGCGGAGAACAATATTAAAATACTTAAATTACTTATTAATTAATACTTAAAATACTTAAAATTTTCAGAACTAAGTAAACTTTATTTTCACTGTTAGGAAAAACTAAACTAGTAAATACAAAATAATAATGGTGGAAAAAATAGTCATGCTCTTTCTCTTTTTATTATTTAAATAAGCTCTTCTTAAAAACTGGATCACAAAAGACATTTTTTTTGTATTCAGTTATCAGCATAATTCTATAGCCACAGAGAAAATGTTTTGTCCTTTAACTCCAGATCCAAATTAAAGACGTCAATCCAGGGTCACAATAAAATCTGTCTTGTAAGCAATTTGTTTAGCTGCAAAATATCCAAAATATATCTTTGATGTTAAGAAGACTTAGATTTTGTTTTTTTCATTTCATAAAAAAAAAAAGTAGTTATTATATACTACTATTTTAGAAAACTATAAGCTTTCTAGATCTCAGTAGATTTTGTTTGAATTTTGATATTGAATCCTAGTTACATGCTGCTAATATTGGTTTCAATCAGGAGGTTAAAGCTCAGGCCCTTAACTGGTCTGAATGCCAATCTGAAAAATTCGTTAACCAGTCTATTAAAATGTCATAAATTATTTTAATTCATTATATACTGTATTATATTGTTAATTCTAATTTAATTGTTTGGAAAACAGACAACAGACCTGTTTCTTAACTCAATGGAAATCTGACAACTAGTTTTTTCCTCTTTTGAACAAAATGGTCTGAGATGATTACATAAATTTCTGTACTGTTTTTTCCCCAGTCAGCTTAAAATTACCAGTACCTTTAGTACTTAGATCAGTAGGTGATTACAGGAAGGAAGACAGCACCACAGGTGATTTCCTGGATCATTACATCCACAGTTCCATTATTATTGGCAGAACTACTCAACAAATAAAACTGATTATCACACATATATTACAAATAGTTTGGAGTGAGGAAGAAAAAAGTCCCTAAGTTAGACTTGCAAATATGAAGGCTAATATTTTCAAATGATTCCTGCCTACATAAGTCTTCATGAATTTTTCACGTCTTGCAGAGTGATGCAGACCATATTCTAAGTTATATGATGGCAAAGCATATTCTCCCCATACTGAAAACTTGCAAAATTTTGCTTATGCTTTTAAATAATGTTTCAATACATCTTTGAATACTTCTATGAAGAAAGTAGTAGGATGCAAATATGGATATACATTTTGAGTCCAGAAAAATTAGGCAATGAGCTCATGTTAACATACATGTTGATATCTGATGTACCCAGCTATGGGATTGTTTTCTTTAGAATTAATCTTTTACTGGATCACAGAAACTTCAAGAACATCCATTATAGTGGTATTTGATTTTTGAATAAATGGAAGCCCTAGTCCATTTACCCTTTTTTAAAACAGCATGAGAGCTATCTGCAGAAACTAAGTTTACATTCCCTTTGTGACTTCTCTGTCCTACCTATGAATTTAAAAGGAAAGTTTATCTTTTTAATTTTATTCTCAAAAATAGGTCACAGTGACTTCTAGAAGGCTTAGCATTAAGGAATCTCTTTTCCTTTAGGAGATACAAATCTTAATGAAGAGAGCCAAAAATGTCTTACTCTTTAGAATAGGTTTATTACTGATTTATCAGTTCATTATCCTCCTAATTTCCCCATTTATAAATCTGATTAACTCTTGCACTATCCTCATGTCACTGTCTATGAGATATTACATTAAATCCTCTGATGACTTACTAAGATCATTTCCCTGACTTTCCTGAACTCTACAGATATTTTACATGCCCTGAGGAAAAAAAATATAAAAAATACAATAGTATAGATTCAAGGCAAAGGAACTCTAAAGCTATTTAGGACTATTAGTACTAAAATTTTAAGAAAATCACTTTAAATAACAACAATGCTCATGTATTCCTAGAGATGTTAATATATTGGGCCTGAATCTCCCTCCTCACTACGTTGGTATTAACAGCTATTTAAAGGTAATGTTATCAAAAGGTGTCAAGTGTTCTTCTAATTTCACATCCTCTTTAGTGTCTATATTTCAGGAGTGGAAGAAGGGGAAGAGGAAAAGAGATAATGATAAATTTGCTTCAAAGACAGTGATATTTCCTTTTGACCCCCTTATCTTCCCCCGTCCCAGTTTTATAACATGATTTGTTAAAACTAAGTCTCTTCTAAGAGGAGACAAAAGGGTAAAATGTCTTGGTGATCCAATTCAAATACATTTTAAGAATTCTTTATCATAAACAAGAAAAGACATTATGGTGTACTTCACATATTTCAGAATTAGATCTAGTTTTTCACCCAAAGAACTTAGGTTGCTACATTAAGCCTAAACAGCATAAGAAATTAGAGTCTCTCCATTTATTTAGTTTCACTTCAGGGATGGTAAAGTGCTTTGCTAGCTTTTCCATTTTTGCCATTCTGAATAATTAATTGTTTTAAATGCCATTTACATTTTCTGATTTAAGCAATACTTAAAATTTCATAAATAATAAGCATGCATAATTTGTGTTTTAATTACTGAATTTATAATCTCTCTGAATGCTATTCAATGCATTACTAAAGTACTTTTTGCCAAAAATTTCTAAATAGATGGCTTTCTAATTTATATTATTTCCCCTGGAAGTACATATCTCAAGTTTTTCTTCCTCCTATAGCTGGAAATAAAACGAATGTGCTGGTTGCATATATTTATATTTCAGGATTTATAGCTAATTACATTTATAAAATGCAATTATAGCCATATTTTCCACTCTATAATTACAGAGCAATTGTTAAATATAACTTAAACTGCTTCAATAGTCTTTAGAATGGAAGTTAGTAGTTAAAACTTGCTACAATGAATCTGGTATATTCTACAAATAAAATAGTGCTAGTTCCTAATCCTTTCTAGTCAAAGATGACATCCCACATCTTTAGGCTGTGGCTCTATTCCACTTAGAGAATTACTGGAAGTAAAACCATAAAAGCCCAATGTCCCTACTGGCATGTAGTCATGGTGTATTCCCAGCCAGCAGCCAAGCCCCACTCACTCACTCCACTAGCAGGATCAGGGAGAGATTTGGAAGACTAAAAGTTAGAAAATGCATGATTTAAGATAAAGACAGTTTAACAGGGAAAGCAGGAGCTGCACATGCAAGCAAAGCAAAACAAGGTGTTCATTCTCCACCTACCAGGCAGGTGTTCAGCCATCCCAAGGAGAGCAGGGTCCCTCATGAGTAACAGTGACTTGAGAAGACAAACACCATCAGTTTAAATGTCCCCCCTTTCCTCTTTCTTTCCCCACATTATATACTGCCCATGATGTCATCCAGTCTGGAATATCCCTTTGGTCAGTTTGGGTCACCTGTCTTGACTGTGTCTGCTCCCAACTTCCCAAGCACCCTGAACTTCCTCTTGAGAGTGACTGTGTGAGAAGAAGAGAAGGCCTTGGTTCTGTGCAAGCCCTGCTCAGGATAACAAAACATCTCTGTATTATCAACCCTGTGTTCAGCACAAATCCAAGACACAGCCTCATACCAACCACTGTCAAGAAAATCAACTCTACCCCAGTCTAAACCAGCCCATATAGGCTGCAAATTAATAATTTTTGGACTAAAATACTTAAACCGTGAGTTTAACAATAGTTACTGTGGTTATTGATAAAACTAATTTCTTAAATATTCTATTGTTATCTTCTTTCCCCTTCAATAATTTCAGCTTGCCTTCTTTTCTCTTCATGGTTTTGAAAAGTAGCTGTTTCTAAAAGTAGCTGGAGGTATACCAAGAGACTCAAGGGATCTCTAAGTCCATTATACATCTGTTATAAATATAGTAAGACTGATTCAGTAAATTTGGAGAAGCAATAACTTACAGTAACTACAGTTGTCTTGTACTTATACTGAGGGAGACACAGTTAATAATGGCAGACACTACAGGAACTTGACCTTGCTTAGGGACTCCATCAGATGGAAATAGGTTGAGATCACATAGGGTTTCTACTACTGAACCACTCCTGAACACCTTCATCAGCTTTCTGAACTTAGACTTTTCTACCCTTTAATTTTTTTTGTTTGGTTTGGTTTTTTTGTTTGTTTGTTTTAGTTTTGTTTTGTGTTTGTTTGCTTGTTTTTAATTACTAAACACTCATACTGGTATTAGTGAGAAAACGTGAACGCTTATTAGAAATCAGTCAGGACCCTCCAGGGATCAGGTACATGAACATTTATAGTGAAAGTACCATCCAATAATTGTAACAGAAGGCCTTTGGCAACTAATGCTTAATTGCTCTGGTCTGTTTGAATCTTCAGTGAACACTGTTTCCAAGTAATTCTCTCAATTTAAAATAAATGTAATTGCTAACAAAGCCATATGCAACCTGCACAGTGAATGGTTCAGTGATTAGTGACTAGAATTTCACTTAGGCAACGATTCATAATGGAAGCTCAAGCTATCAAAATAATTCTGATTACACTGCTCAGTACAAGGATCAGGCTTAGGCTGAGGGAATTAATTTGACTTCTGTGAGACAGAGACTAATAGAAGTTCTTTTTACTGATGTAATTTACTATTGTCAGATATTCACTTTATTGCAGTTATACAAGAAGGCCAAAGGTAGCTTCATGTCAAAAAATAAAACCAACTCTTAACTCTTATAAACAAGCCCCCCAAAACAATCTACCTATCATATATGTGTTATACTAATATAAGTTAATCTTCAAAGTAAACCACACCCTAAGACTTTTAAATTTAGGGGACCACAGCACACACACACACACAGAATCACAGAATGACTAGGTTGGAAGAGACCTTTAAGATCATCAAGTCCAACCCAGCCCTAACACCTCAACTAAACCGTGGCACTGTGTGCCACATCCCATCCTTTCTTAAGCACATCCAGGGATGGTGACTCCACCACTTCCCCTGGCAGCTGATTCTAGTACTTTATCACTCATTCTGTAAAAAACTTTTCCCTATGCAACCTAAATTTCCCTATTTATGTAAACTACTTTATTTTTGCAGTCAATTTAAAACAAAACAAAAATGAACAAAGAAAATGAAGAAAAAAAATGCTTTTTATGTTCATATCTCATCAATACCTTGTAGAAGACAACAGCGTACCCTTCACTCACGTGAGGTATCACAGTTATGCAAGTCTGAGAGAGTTTTACTTTTTTCCTTGTTTTGTCTTCCATTAAAAGTATTGACAACATTGAAAAGCCCCAAAAAAGGAAGTTAAATGATAAATTTTGTAATATACCACAACCTTAACCTTCCACATCCAGCTGGAAAATATTAAGCTCCAGAACAACAACAATAATAGAGAAAATAATAATAACAACAACAAATCATATATTTGGATGTCTCATTATTTCAAGTTTAGTGGGTTATGTAAAAGAAGCTGTTTTTTACAACTGCAGTATAAGTCATTCATACAAAGATGATAACATAAATTGATACTTGTAAACTAATGAAGGCTACCTAGACAAGCTTTTCACCCACATACATTAACTCATTACCCTGTGAACATTCAATAACACCGCTGAACATAATATTCATACAACTATACAAATATGACATATCAAAAAAAAGAAAGAATATGAGAAGTGTTTTTATTACTTATGACTAAATATTTGTTTTGAAGTTTAATTTGCATAGATGACTGGAGTAAATGATGGTTATGGAAGGCAAACAACATATACCAGTACAGTTGGTACAGAAACTTCCCAGATTTTTATTTCTATCTCAAGTGGAAATACAAATACACCACCCCATGACTGATACCTCTCCCCCTAAAGTTAATGAAACTTTTAGACATCCAGAATCAACTGAGTCCATAAATAGAAATTGCATTATCTTACACAAGATACCTAATAATAAATCCTTCATAATGTGTATTACATAATGTAATGTATCTACCGAGCAGTGTTTCAAGTATTCAAGCAAAATTGGTGTTTGAATGAATACTGACTTGAATTAAACACTCGTCCTTTAAAGCACAGCAGTGCTTGGGGACAGTACATTGTATCTGTGTTAGTACATATGTTTATTTAATGGGAAGGCCATGGCTGGTCTAAAGACCATTTGAGCCACAGAAGGCATAAGAATTTGTGTAATTCCAGTACGTGCCTTCCTTGACACATCTGTGATGGCTTTAACCACATTTAGCACAGCAACAGAGCCAAGTTCACACAACCTTGTTCTTCAGTTCCTGAGCAGGCTTGAGTAAGAACACACCCAGCCTCTCTGCCTGAAAAAAGTTGCCATAGATAGCTGTATGAGAGGCAGCTGAAAGCTATTTCACCCTTCTGCAGTGATGCAGCTGTTTCAAACCAAGCAGGAATCACAGTTAACTGATAATGTGCTCAGAAGTACTCTACCCACCTGTTGCCTTGTTAGGGAAAGTGTTTAGCACACTGGAAAGGAGCTATTCTCCCTCAAGACTTTTAATTATACTTGGTGTTAATTATGAGTACAGTTTGTATTCAACCTTTCTATTTCAGTATAAAGTTACATCAGGCAAATGTTCTCTATTTGGCAGCATCTCAATTATGGTATAGACAGACTGACTGCTTGAGAGGAAAATAAATGGATAAGAGCATTAGGCACAAGAAATAAAACACAGATCAACAAGTCATATTTACATAACTGTCAAATCAGCTTCTGCCAGAGAGTTGAGTGAGTACTTCCTTAAGAAGTCCCTTTTGGTATCTTTCACACAGATCCCTGCACCTGCTCAATGAGGTATAAAAATACCAGGTGCCTTGCACAAGTTTGGGATGTGAATATGCAAAGTAAGGTCCAACCCAGTGAGTGTCACATTTAAATGCACAGTTGTCTGAAGGAAACAAAACACAATTCGCTGACTCTCTAGCTCCAAACAACCTATAGTAATAAGGTAAAAGTGAAGCATATGGAAAACCACACAATTAAAAGCCAGTGTCCATAACAGAGACTGAGGAGTCCTGCAACTTTATTTGAATAAAGGCAGAGAGTCCACTGGGGCACACACAAATCTCTCTCAGGGTTTCAGAAGGTGCAGCCTCTGTTTATCCTAAACTCCCAGCCGCATGTTGCCCTGTCCCTTTCCCCATCTGCTGAGGTACTCAGAAGGTACAGCTTTCCTGAACCACCTACCACATATCCCCCTTGAACCTACTATTTCACCCCAACGTTCAGAAGTTCAGGCTTGTGCACACCCACTTGTCTGTTTCAGGAGCCAAGCTGTCTGGGCTCTGCAACAAACCTGCTCCCTGAAGTTATTAGAGACACTGAGACCCATTTCAAAGATGTTAACATCCATCCCTTCACCCATTGAATTGTTTGTAAAGACATTAGCACACATCTTCCCTATCAGGGTAGTTACCTACTCATACCATTCCATGGTGCATGATGTAACTGAGGAGAGCAAGCACTGAACATTGTCATGCAGCCCCGGTGTAGGGTGGCTGGGTCTGTTCCACACCAGACACAGATGATCCTGACTGGCTCCACTGGCCTCACTGGAGGGCACAGCTGAGCCCCCCACACATGGAACAGCAAGGGTAATGTGCCCAGGAAGCTCAGAGAATGAGGCAAAGAGGCTGGCTCTATCTCAGCACTATGGGAACAGAGAGCCGCCTTTGTTTTAGACAACAGCTCCCCACAGTTGCATGGATTAGCAGGAGATGGCATTGTCTCGCTCAGCTAATCAGACTGTACAGGGAGAATGAACACAACTTCAGCCAATACAAAGCACAAATCCCAGACAATCAGCAACATAATTTAAAGAAAGCAACAGGCTTGAGCTGGTTTTGGACCACATATTCCCTCCTGGCATGTGGGGACACCCAGTGTTGGGAGAGTGAATGTAAGACAACAGGAAATACATTAGTATTGTGTTTGAACTGTGTATTACTATTGCTGTATTTTGACAAGTGTAACTTGCAAGTGTTGTGTTTTTAGTACATGTTGTGTCACTCTGCCAAATCAGAAATCCAGTGTACCAGAACCTGGGGAGAACATTTGACTACAGCAGTCTCACTATCCTACTCAATTTTAATTGCTAGTAAATTAAATTATTTTTCCCCAGATTGAGTGTGTTTTGCCCATGACAGTAAATGGTTAGGGATGTCTCTGTCTGTACTTCAATGCATGAGTGTCCCTGTCCTGTTGAGGAGAGCAGCTGAGTGGGAGTCTGATCAGCCCAGGTCAGCTCACCTCAGGGACCTCCACTGAAAGAGACAAGTAACCAACTACTATTTAGTCTTGACTAATTCAATTTCAGAATAAAAGCAAAATTTTCTAGTTACAAAGAGAACAATATGACTTGCAAACTAATTGTGAAATGATAGTGTGCACCATTCAGCAAGTATTGTTAAGTGACCTTGTTTTTGCTGTTGAAAATCTATTACACTGTAAAAGTTCCACTGCTTTGTACTTCAGTTCTTATAAAGGAAAATGTAAATGAGGCTGTAAGAAGACTCTGTACTCACTCCAGAAATGAAGAGAGCTAACAGTGAAATATCACTGAATTTCTTCCTTGCTCAGGACCCAGGGATATTGTATCTGACTACTCAAAATGGGATTATAAATCATGCTGTAGAGATTAACTAGCCCTTACGAATCATTCATTGCTTTAGAGCATTTGTCTTCCTATGGATAAGATTCCATAAGTAACAAGACTTACTGGGATGTACATGTATTAGGAAGAAAAATGCTTTAATGCACAGGTTAAGGTGAATGTTCACTCTAACACAAAATGACATTAATGCTACAAAATCCATATCAGTCTAACTTACATCTAAAATTCTATTACTACATTATTGATTAATCACTTGAACTTTAAATTTAGTTGAGAATGATCTGAATGATTCAAATACTTTATCAATTTGTTTTAGAATACCTTGCCTGTCAAAATGAAGGGACTGGAAGGTGTTCTTTACTTGAGACATAAAATTCTCTTTTACATGGTTGCCTATAAAAGTACATGGTACAATCTTAAATTTATGTTACCAAATCAATAGGCATTGGAATAACAATCAGCAATATCTCAGGTACTTCATACTTCTTTCAAAAACATACTTTCTTATAGCAGATAGTTTTATATTGTTTTTATTTTACTACTGTAACACATATTGATGAAAGCCAAAACTTTCTAATGCACTACTAGATCTCAATTGAATCCATATTCAGTGCTTGCTAAAACTGAGCATCCATAGGAGAACATGTACTGCCAAACCAAGTTGCAAGTATCAGCTGGAAGTTGTTCTATCTTCTTTTTTCTAACCTATCTGCCAAGAATCTCAACCACAGAAATAATTTCTCTTTAATATCTCTTACCTGTCAATTCCTCTATCTAGTTAGTAAAACATGGTATCATCTAAACAGTATGTGGCTCACTAGATCCAAAATCATGGAGAGAAATAAAATATTTCTCTTTCGTTGAACTTTTATTCTGTATTTAAAATGTATGTACAAAGAAGGATTTGTATGAAGGGTTTTACAAAAACTTCCTTGATTGAGGAAAAAATCTTCCAAGCCCAGCAATCAGATAACAGAACAAAATTAAGCCCAAAAAGTAAGGATAACTAAAGATACAAAAGTAAGGATACAATATGAAGCGTTGTGCCACCATGAAGATAGAAGGAACAAAATATAATTTAAAAATATTCTTGAGGAATGCTTTATAAACAGAAAACCAAATGAACAAATAAACTACCTATCTGTGTCATGAAATCATCTTCCTCTTAGGTACAAATAAAAAAAAAAAAACTATCAGTCAATAGATCCTAACTATTTTACTTGGAAAACATCAAGAATTGTTAACTTGATAGTCAGTCTGGGTGGGCTAAAGTTTTTATGCTTCCCCTGACTTGAGTAAATTGCATATATTTCTACTTGTGAAAATCATTTGCTGCATTTGGGTTTCTTTTTTAATATAGAAATCATTCTTAACTTTGCATACAGTAGAAAAGACATTGAACTCTAACTCATACTTTTTTACAAAGATAAGTCTGCAATGTGCACATGTGCAGAGACACATGTGAAAGTGTTTGTGTCTTCTAAGATACTGGATGTATAAAGTAAGCAGCCTGTAAGATTTGTACTCAAATAAGAAATTTAACTCTTGATGCCAATCCTTTTCAGACATGTCTGCCGTTAACAGTGAACAATTTTTCCACCCTCTCAGCATCTGAGTGTAAAAGCTTTCAGTCAGGTGATCAGAAAACAGTATAGTTACTAAATGACCACACCTCAAAATGTGTTTAAAATCAAATGATGCCTCATATTGATTGAAAAGATTTTTTTTTTTAAATTTACAGCTATTGACAGTAACTGAAATTAAGTTATTTAACAACTCACAAACTGTTGGGATAAAGCTTTCTGTTGTCTTGCTAAAATATATCTATCATTTATGTTGTAGGTGACTAAGTTATTTATCTGAAAAATACTGTTTCAAATTTATGTTGAATGAATCAAACCCCATACATTTAAAAAGTTTTCTCTACTGCAGTGTGATATTCATGCTGATAAGAGATTCACCTAAGGGAGTCACACTTTGTAAGCTTCAGGGAGAGAGGATTTATTATTTTGCCCTCTAGCAGTAACTTTTATATGAACTTCTTTAAAAAGATTGTACCCACCATATTCTTCCCAATGCATCACAACCAGGACTACTTAAAGATATGATTTATCTTTAACCAACTGTTTCAGCTAAATTACATTACCAGACTCTAATTATCTTTAGGACCAAACACATACAATGTTTTTGTTTTTTTTTTTTTTAATTTATAAAGCAGTGTTATGAGAATATGTACAGACATTGCTTTGATTGTACCTGATACATGCTCATAATTTTACTTTCAGCTAAGATTTCATTCTCCTGATGATTAAGTTTAACTGAGGGTGGAGAAATAAGAAAAGCTAAATCACTGTACTGAAAACAAGAAAGGGACAAAAAGTGTTGCCAATGCAAACAAGAATTTAGGAGCTGAGCAATTTGGCACCAGCAATCATCACAGGTGAGAGTGAGGTGATTTAATAATTATACCCCAGGCTCTCATGGGCATACAGTCAAGAGCCAAAAACAGGCAGCCTCTAGGTGACAACCAAAGCCAGTCAACCTAGCCTACTACCAGTGACTAATTAAACTGAAGAATGCTGGATTTCACAAGGATTTTGGAACTATCTACAGCATAACAGCAAGATGAGAGTCAGTATTTCACTGAGATAGGAATAAGAAAGCAGCTGCAGTGCTAAGCAACAGAACACAGTGCTAGGCAACAGAACAGAGTTTGATGATTTGTGCTCCAATTATGTCTATAGTTGCCTCCCAAACATGCAGAGTGCTGAAACTCAAAATTTCTCCTACTTTCTGTATTTGATTCTTTTTGTCTTAGCAGAAATAAGTGTATACTGGACAAAAAAAACATCATCTAAAGCTAAGGCCAGGAAATGTGAAAGAAGGAAACTAACAGAAAAACTGAAACATAAATATGATTCACTGACATGTAGTATAATTCTATCGTGGATATTATATCAAACACCTTTTCTCACACACACACACAAACACACTCACAAAAAGGGTACTGGGCTTTTTTGAGGTACACCAAACTTCACAAGAGAGATACTTCTTCTGAGATATCTCTTTAGCGAGATATTTCTCCAGTAGGTAGCAACGGGTGAACAGCTGAATCAGGGATGTTAGGAACTTCCTCCCAACAAAAAGGTTTATTATCTGTTGAAAAACATCACATATAGGATTAAACCATATGTTTATCTCCTGTAGTTGAATGTAATTCAGTCACAAATTTCTATAACTGATCCTAGACTAAGACAATTTTAGGTTAATTGGGTCTTCTGGACAAAGTTATGACAATTCTAAAACTCTTTGCAATACTTAATCACCATTCATGCTGGGATTCAGCCTGAAAACTGTCTCTTAGTATATTTTTTGGTGTCTGTCAAGCAACAATCAGTTTATAACATATGTTATGACATTAATTCTATGATAAAAGCAAACTTTGCTATGAAGAATTAAAATACAAGTGTCTTCCATATGTATTGCTGTATAGCCAATATTGTAAGCAATGGACAAGAGTGAATATTTTTCCTGCTCAGAATCACAAAATCAGAGTTATCCTCCAGAAAAGGAGACATTACTATAAAGCTGGACTGTAAGCAAGTCTAAACCCTTATTTTATATATTTCTTTGATATCTTTCATTCATAAAAGATAAAAGCAGGTAAAAAATATATTTTGACTGCAGTTGGTGCTGACAAGAGCAAGGCCAAACAGAGTTATCTTTATGTGAGGCTGGCCTGTGCAAACATATGGACTTCAGTTATTCACACTTGTGCTGAAATGGTAAATCCGCTATTTCATTTCTTGGCTTGATTTTTGTAAAGTATTTGTTTAAACATGTTTACACAGCTAGGGCATAATTATTTGCTAGCAAATTACATCTCTCCAGCTCTTCTATCTTACTTTCATACTTGTCAGCTCTCTTCCTATCAGCATCCTCCTGTCTTTCCAGAGTACTGTTAATCCATATTAAAGTCAACTGTGTTTATATTACACAGTATTTTTGTTCTCTATAATTATAGGAAATATGTATAAATAAATGCCTAGGATTTTGCTTGTTCTTTACTTTGAAGACTGTGTAATTGAAGGAGACATATAGTGTTTTCTGCAAAAAGTACTGTTGAAATATTTTTCAATTATAATTATTTTGGTCTTTCTATAATTATTTTGATGAGTTCAAATGTAAATGCCAAGTATTTTACAGAAAAAGTTGTTTTTACTTTGCTCTGTGATTGTTAGCTAGCTAATCACAGGACAGGAGAACAGTGATTAACATATATTATATTTAATAAAATGCCAAGTTCATAAGGTTCCTATCATTAAGAACTCCAAAAATAATTTCCATTAAATTTATATAGTTCAAAATTATACTGAAATAGTATTAATAATAATTTCTTCTGAAAAAAAAAAAAAAACCTAACAAAAAAGACTATGAGTCTTTCCTTAGAGTTTTTCAGCACCACAGAGGACAGAGCAAATCCATCTGCATCAGCAAAATAAGAGTATCAAAATCTTTTTTTCTAAAATAATTTGAGGAAACAAACAGAAAAAAAATTACTCTTTAGACATTGGTTTTGAGGAACCTCCCTTAAAAAAACTCAAAAAAACCCCAAAAATCCCCCTATTAGTCAAGTACATGGTACAGTACTACACCCATTGAGAAATTATGGGCAGGATCAATGGCAAAAAGACAAGATTTTCAGGGGACTGGAAATACTTGAACATAGGAAAAAAGTATTTAACATGGACACTCATTTCAAATGCAAAAAGTATGAAACTTACATTAATAAAGAAATAAATATGTGAATAATGATTCTAGACACTTTGGAAATTAAATAGTCATGCATTTTCATTTACAAGAGAAATAAAAGAAGGAATTAATAATAATCTAATCTGTGGAGGTCAAAATGTTTTACACAGCTACATAAACAGAGGAACTTAGTCCAGGTTTGGCAACAGTACTAAGTTTTTTACAGAAACCGTTTTAAATTAAGGCATATTTGAGCTTTTGAACAAAGCTTTTCCTTGCAAAGTTACTCCAGAATAACAGCAATCACAAATACTTGATCTTCTTCTTATATAATGTTTTTTGAGAACAGGAAGCATTACTTTTCATGAATGCTATTGCTCACATGACTGAAATTTAAACAGTGTTTTGGTGGAAGGTATTAGATTTTATCCAATAAACACTAGTTAAGACCATGGAAATTCTGATCATTCTGTAAAAGTTTGTCTTGTGAAACATTATTGAGGCAAAGAAGGTATAAAGGGAGAATATTTGAAACTTAAAGAAATAGGAGTTATTTTTAGTAATATAACTGTATATTCTTTGGTCTTTTATAAGTTCATCTTTGACTAGAATTCATCAACATCTTCAGTTTAAAATAAAAATAAAAAAAAAAAGAGATAAAATGAAAATGACCAATGAATACAACCTTTTCAGTTTCATTTTTTTATGACTCACATTGGAGAGAGGAACTCCTACTCTGTAAAAATGAACTCCATTACACATAGCCAACATGGTCATTGCATTTTTGCTTTGTCCTCATTAAAAACATACTAATTTTATTAAGCGAGGCAAAAACATTTCAAACAACCAGATGAAACCAAACTGGGCCAGGTGAAAATCTCTCAGAATAGTCATAGAATAAATATTAAAATTTTTAATACTTAAATAAAAATGAATTCATCCTTTCAAATACATCTTCATTAATCCATATTCTTACTCTGTAATATAAAATGCACAAAAAAAAGTGGAAGAATATATCTTACATATCTTACTTTCCTAGAACACATGTATGTGGCTTCTGATATTAACGGGATAGCTTATCAAACACAGTGTCTGCTGTCCTTTCTTATTGTGCTTATTTGTTTCTGTTCTTAATGCTTCTGTTAAATTCTGGATTCCATTTCCCAAGCTCTTTACAATATGTGGTTCAGGAAACCAAGGTACGTACATTGAGGTGGACAATTAGATGCAGTGAAGAGATGGACAGAGAATTCACTGTAAGTTAAAGAAATAAACAGAAACTCATGCAATTGCTTTCTTTTTCAACACAGATCTTAAAATACCATATATTAAAAAATTCTACTTATTCCCTGGATGCAGCACAGAGGGACATCCTCAGTATTTTTGAGGGTCTTTGGTGTTCAGAACTCAACAATGAAACATTTTCATTATGCTTCTAAGTACTATTAAATATGGCTTTGGGTTCTTGGTCCCAACCCTACATTTCAGAGCCAAACTTTTGAAGTTTAGATCACATTTTTCTTTAATAAGTTATATGCAGTTGCAATAAGAAAAGTGATGAATCTGATTTTCAGTAAAAGATTAACAGACATATATGCATCTCAAACTGTGTATATGCACACATTTATATAGTATATATACATAATATATTTTTTATACTTGGGTTAGACCATACTCTTTGCTTTCAGGTTGGAGCACTTCAGTTAGCTACCTTTTTTTTTAACCTAGTAAATGTGTTGCTTAATTTATTGTAGTTGGCCAACATCTTACAGCTGGCCAACCCACCTTCTATTGTCTTTGCTAAGTTACTTGTTCAGAGATTTTTATTAAGTCAGACTAAAAGCAACCAGAGAATTCAAGTATTTTCAGTTTTCATTAATTCAACAAGAATTGCCTTTCCCTACTTGCAGAGTTTTTTCCAGCTTATTTGGCTTACTTGTGAGTTCTGTTATGGGATTTGGAAGGTATCTGTATTGCTTTAAATTCATTTAGTAAACCCCAAGAGAGTTTCAGAGGCAAAGCTTCTTAGCAAAGGATTGCAGACTTATTGATGAGACTAAGTTCAGCTAAAACTTTCACAACGCCTGCAGTTCAATACATTTCAGTTATTCAGAAAATTTAAACTCATTTATTTAACCTAATAGTTATCAGTTCATTTAAGTTGTACTACATAGTGTATATATATATATATATATATATATATACATTGAAGACTGTATATGGACACAGAGGAATGTGTAGAGCACCTTCTGGATTACCAGAACAAAGTAAGCTAAACTAGGCAATTAAAGGAGATGTAAATATATATATACACACACACACATACAGTTTTAATGTGGGAATTTTTTGTGCTGTTTAATCAATAGATTAGACACTCAAAACCACTTCTATCTAGAAGCATAATTTTAGCAGAAAACCAAATACAACCAAATTTAAAACAATCTAGGAGGTGAGACCTATATTTTTTCACAACGAGCTGAACAGAAAATAATTAAAACCCCTTAAAATAATTAATAATATAAAAATTAAAATAAAATATTGATTAATGACATCAAAAAAATAAAATACATAGCACCAACCATCTCTCTGTTGAGGTAAAAAAACTATGTGGCTACCAACCCTTAAAATTCACTAAAATATGAAACACAAATTCTCTGACAAAACATATACAATTTCGCAATTGTCTAACTAAAGAGAAAATATAAGTAATTTTAAATTTTTTTTTGTTGCTGTGTAGTACACACAATTGTTTTACAGTACCACATAAGTCAGTTGAAATAGTCATTAAATATCATTATATACATAGAGATTTGAGTAAATTACTCAGGATTTCATAGAAATTGTGACAGATATCCAAAAAGGTATATTGTGTTATATTCCTCTTTGTGCTTAAGGTCTCTCCCAAAGTACTGTCTTGTACCTTTCAATTCCTTTGCATATTATTGAAAAAATATTTTTATATCTCAAGATGCCTAATCCTATATAGATAACTTATGACAGAGAAGTAAATTAAATCCTGATTTTCTAGACCAAGGGCAGTGCAGTAGAAAATCCTTTCTCTCACAGTGTAAAACACAATACATCTTAAAAGTTGTCTTGCCCTAACCACAGACCTAAGGAAACTGACATAAAAAGAAAAAGGAGAAAATGTCTTACATGCCTAATTTGAAAACTGAAACAATGGTTAAAAATAATTCATTTGAAAAGGGTAGGCTGTAAAAAAACAACTCAAAAACAAAAACAAAATCCCACAAACAGAACAAAAGCTGTAGGGTGAGCTGATGTTCAAAACTTTTAAATTCTGTCAAAGAACTACTTTTTCCCTGTGGTTTCCAAACCTCTGGATATGCCCCATTACTTCAAAGGCCAATGTTTTAATCATAATAACTGAAACAGACACCCTGTCTCCAGGACTAGAGCTTAGACCTGATCTCAGACTTCAGGCTCAGTTTGTCTTCTGCCTCACACAGATCAGTGATATTTTGAAGCTGAAAATGCAGCTGTGCATCCTCAATGAAATGAGCAGCTTTTCCTTTGAACCCTGAACTTTGAAAGTCCACGAAACAGGCACTTTAGACAGTATTTAGAACTTAAAACATTTTGTGCACATGCATTCTGTAGTCCAGATGCAGCCAATACTCCCAAAATCTTGCAAGAAGGACAAAATATGACAGACATATCACAAAAAAAAACCCCTGATATCTAAACTCATAGAAAGATCTTCACTTTTTAATTAAATAAATTATTTTTTAAACATAACTCGATAAAATATATATAGTGGGGTCTATTCTTAACCCCAGCAAGGGATATTTTGATAAGAGGATGTAACTGAATTTCCTTAAAATTACTGAGGGACTTCGGGAATTGCTGAAATTATCTCTCTTGTTTAATTTTCCATTTGGACATGAAGAGCTGAATATAAATCTTCATAGAATTGGAGAACATACTGATGGAAGAAAAAGCCCTTAAGTGATGGCTTCCCTATGGAAAATTATTCTACAGCCTAATGTATCTTCCTGTCAGAACGTTTTTCATTCTATTTAGTATAGGCTTTTCTGCTCCCAATTCCATCATATTATTAATATATATCTTAATGTACAACATTAAAACCACTTCTAGCCTTCTTGACATTTACATAATTATATTCTTATGGACGCCCTTTTGAGTCAAAGTGAAGGTGTCCCTATTGCACTGATAAAAAGTTTCCTTTATTCTCTCTTCAGTGTTTTTCTCTTCCTTTCTCTTCCCCATTAAAAATAAATTATCTCCCAGCACAATCCTTTTGTCTTGTTCAATTTCTTCTAATGTTTGTTGCAAGAACTGGAGGTGCCACTTCCCTCACATGTGATGGAGCTTTTGAACCATCCCTCCATTTCATGGAAGGAAGATTTAGTTTTGTGGAAGAAACTCCTGCACAGGCTGCCCATGCTATGGGTACAGCAGACCCCCTCGTGACACAATCTTCAACAGATTCAACAGTGGAAACTGACAGCTGGAAATATTAGTAGGCAGGCAGTCTATCAGGTGAGAAATTCACCCCCTGAACAATTTTCGGCTTTCATTCTCCAGTTTAGCTGGCTTTTCTTCTCTTACTTTGTCACCGCTCACAAAATAAAACACCAAAACACACACAACCAGCCAAATAGCAGCAAAACCAGCAGAACAGCTCTGGAATATGGAAGCGGTTTTTGATATGTGCTTTATCTTCTGGGATTCTGGAGCTTTAGTAAAAGTTGCTTACTTTGGTAAGCTTTAAATGCCTTAACTTCCTCACAGGCACTGCACCAAAGAAATAAAGTGACATTTTCTAATCAAATTGTGACATTATTTAGATATGGAGTGTAGCAAAAAATGTACATCAAAATCCTAATAATGGAAATCAAAAGTGAATATAGAATCATGCAAATTCAGAAGCACTGCTGAAGTCCTTACCTACATCAGACAAGAATCTGTGATACCCTTTTTGAAGGGCTTCTTATTTTTCTCTTAATAGGTGAGATACAAAGACACTATACCAAGGTGTCTTATTAAGTATTGCTGAAAAAATCCAGTCACTTATATATCTATCACACCTATTTTTATTAGTTGTCCAATTTATCCCTAAAATCTTTGACTTTATTCCCCATTTATTCGTTCAGATGAACTTGTTTAAACAACAGCTCTTTTGAAGACTTAAGAGTACTAAAAGGCCATCTCTTAGGTAGTGTCAGATATATATATCTCTTAGATAGTGTCAGATCTCTGACAACTTAATCCTAATAATAAATGTTGGATATTTCCTTATTTTTTGAAGTCAATTTTACCAAACAAGATTCTCTCTGCCTAACATAGAAGCATGCCAGCTGGTTTGATATTTCTCTGAGATAAAGCATGCACAAAGAAATCAAGGACTAATCTAACAAGGTAATCATCTTTGCTTGTGTTGTCATAAATTAGTTATATGTGGAGTACTCACTCTATGCTTTGGTGCACCTTCAAAGAGTGTAATAGAAGCCAACAAAAAAAGATAAAGCAGGAAAATTGCTGTGACATGTATCTCATGGATGGAAATTCTCTGTTACTGGATTGTGGAAACAACTGAAGGATCTGTACTTGTTTCGGTCTGTACTTGATGCAGTCTTAAATTATTTTTTTTGAGAAAGGAAAATAGAAAGAATGAGTCAAAAAATCTAAAACAATAGCTACTGAAATGTGAACTGAAATCAGATTAAGAGAGAAGAGATTTATATTAGATCTTAGGAAGGAATTCTATGCTCAGAGGATAGTGAAGCATTGAAACAGGTTGCACAGAGAAACTGTGGCTGCCCCATCCCTGATACTGTTCAAAGCCAGGTTGGATTGGGCCATGAGCATCCTGTTCCAGTGGGTGGCATCCCACCCAATTTATAAGTGTTAATATAAATATTCGAAAGAGAGAAGGGTAGAAAAGCAGATACAGGAATTTGAAGTTCCTGTGAATTTGTGATTAGAGAGCTTTTCCTAAAGCTCACTACTGGGCCCCTGCTATTGTTCATAGCCCATAGCACTAAATTCATATCGAAACAAACAAATTAACTTAATTATTTTATGCACAAGCATAAAATAAACGAGCAACTGTTGTGGGCTCAGTATCAGTATTGAATGATAATAGGCTGCATCCAGGGATGGGAGTAACTGCTCAACAAGAAGCTGCACCATTAGTACTACAGATGTTTCAAATACACCTACATGCTGTAATATATTTGATACAATTTAACTCCAAATTCTGCACTGCTGTTTGTTTCGTTTAAAGTTGTTGTAAAAGTTGAGATTAAGAAGAATTCATTTGTAAAAAAAAAAATATTGAATGTGTGAAATATATATCACACCATAAAAAAAAAAAACTAACAAAAATTTACAATAAAACTTTCTATGTAATGTCTGGTTTTATAGTAAGGGTATATTTTAGATAATAAATTCTTCAATAACTAATTGTTTTGTTAAATAGAGAAAGTAGGTTTCATATACTTATTCATCAACAAATTCAGCAAGCATCTAATTTTTTACTTATTACCATCAGTAAGAAAAATCACTCCATAAATAAATACAACTTAAGTTCAAGACAGGCTTAGGATATCAATTCATCATTTATTTATAAGTATGCTATTATAAAGTTACAGTCCATGAAAAAAATGTTCTAATTATGTTAGGAAAAAGGAGAAGTATAATGAACACTAAGCAGTATCATCTTGATAAATATAGAACAATAAATCAGTAGTGAAACAGATTTCCCTTGTGTCCAGCTCTCCAGTGGGAAGGAAACTCAGACCCTGGCAGCCATATGATGCTGCCAAGTGGGTGCTGACTTGCCCACCAGAGCTGGGCTGAAGGCAAGAGCTAGGGCACCTCATCTGGATCTCTTTTGGTCCTTGAGTATTTGTGCAATAGAAAAAATTTGCTCAGGGCAGAGAGCAGCCACAGGAGCAGTCTTGAAAAGAGCCCGGAGAATAAGCTGGCTGATCTCATTTTGAGCAGCTCTAGCTGTGGATGCTCTGAACAGCAACAGCAGTGGGAAGGCCAGCTCTGTGTGATCAGAGGGCTTTGGCAGTTGTGATCTCTGAACTAATTCCAACATGTCAATGAAACATCAGGACCAAAAAAAGACCCTAAGGAATTTAATAGCTTAGGGGAGGAGGGCACTTTACTTAGGCCCAAAAATAGATCCGATAAGAAAAGCAAACTAAACTTCCATGAATATTAAGAGATATAAAAATGGGTTTGATTTATTTTCCTTCCTCTGTGTGTATCATTATTTACTAAATGGTAATTTCTTATGATAATTTTAAAATCTTTTCAATGAATAGGGCATTAGTACAAAGGAACTGTGAGCATCATCTGTAACTGTGTGACTAAAAGCACTTTTTCTGAAAAGTCACTATTGTTTATATTTCCCTTTACATAATTAGACACTACAGCAAAAATGAAAGCCAGAATTGGAATGCTCAAATTTGCATATTTTATACGATAGAGAAGCAGAATAATTATTGCAGTGCTAGTTTTGAACAAAGACAACCTGGATTGAATTTCCTAATTGGCTTCAGGTGTCCTATTTAATCCTAAGAAAATCAAAGCTAGAATTTTAAAGGCTGACTACTGATTTGAGTAACTTAAGAAACTTTTACTAGTCTCTCCAGAAAGAGATTCAGGTCTTCTGCTTTTAGGCCTTTAATTTAAAAATGTGAGGTTCCCTGTGTATGTATTTATGTTGGAAATTGGAAAAAAGCAGACTTCCAACAGAGGAGCTTGTGACTAAGCAAGGTGTCTAAATCCCACTAAAGAAAGGGATATCTGGTGCATATCATGAGAGTAAAAAATATACAGAGTTGTATATTTTTGTACCTGAATCATTCTCTAATCATTCTCTAATCATATATTTCTTTCCTTGTTTTTGTTGTAGTTTCCCAATCAGATGGTGATATTTTATTATCTTGCAGTAGATTCTTGAGATTAAATCATGGACTGTTTATAGTGCTCTGCAAAAGGAAGAAAAGCTTAATAAAACATTCAGTGAAAAGTGACAGAAACTGTCAAGAATCTGAGAAAAAGAAATACTGAAACATGCAATAATTGGTTGTGCTAAAGAAAAGGACGAAAGAGGTTACTTAGTAAATACAGAGCAAATAAAAAATGGAAAAAATTATTTAAATCAAATGCTTGCATTCCCTGTACCAAAAACAAAGAAATATTGAACTACATGAAAATATGATAACTGGTAAAAGTATATGTTAAAAGTATATGTTTCTCATATTGTTGTTAAATTGTGGAACCCATTACCAATGACACTTATTTTAAAAAGGAACCATAAACACAGCAGTTGTAAATCTGCTGGTTTAGGGCTTTAGAAAGTTCCTAGTGATACACCTAAGAGCATATGATCAAATACTGAAACATTACTGCAGTTTTTTGGACCGTGTTTATCCCTTTATCAACAGTGTTTCAACTCATTCACACTCTAGCCCTGACCAGCTGTGACCAACCGACATTGTTCAATAAACCCTTTTTATTTTATTACAGGCTAACATCTCAAGCATAGCCATATCTAGCAGCTATGTCTGAGGACATTTAATCTGTATTTATACCTTTAGAAATCAAAATATGATCAAACTTTGTCAATAAAATAGCCCTTTGTCCATTCTGCAAATTTCATTCACCTTTTTCTGTCAGATACACCAGCGTGAACTGCACCACCTTTAAAGAAAAAAAGGTACAATATGTCCCAGACACTAAATATTATGGATATGAATTTTTAAATATTCAGCATTGACTCTAAGCTTAATTCCAGCCAGATTGAGGTTGACATGAGATCTGAAAAGGTAAAAAAGATTTTGATATCAGAATATGGCTACATCCTAAAGCCTTTTGCTTCAGGCATACTCCTAAAAAGACAAGGACCTTTGGAGCCAATAAGATGAGACACAGACATTACTGGGAATCTAGTTATGAAGAAGACAGGGATGAAAGGTGTCATCAGGAACTGCATGGAGTCTGACTTGCTTGCTTTGTGAAATAACAAAGTTCACGAAGCATTTTGTCACACAGTCCCTAGCACTTAAAAAGAGAAAGTACACAAAAAAATGTAATTTAGAAATAAATATAAAAAAGGAGCACTTGAGTGTGTAAAATGCCTGCAGATAACCTGAAGATCATTTAAAGACATAAGACCTAAACACAGACATTGACTCATGCTTCCTCTTTATTACTGCATTTCACTTTGTCCCCTTTTTCTATTCCCCAAGAAAAACAAAAAATTGGAAGAAGATACAACATATCAGAAATAGGTTAAAGGAAATATAGGAAAATAAAATAACAAACATTATAATCTCTAGTATTTTAATTTAATATCACAAGAGGTTAAGGAGCTGCCTATGAGTTTTTATGCCTTCAATAATAAGTGTCCCTTAATGGAACCTATAGAACAGAAAGCCAGGAGAGCACATAATGAAGTGGCGAAAGGACCGATCGGTGACATTAAAGTTATTGCAGAAAGGCTAAACGTCCTGGGGTGACTTTATGATACTGGTATCCCCAATCGTCTGGTTTATGTTATATATTAAGTTCTGCACCTTTAAGACTTTAAGGGAGCAAGAGAGGGGGAAGAAGAAGCGCAGTTTGTGTTAAGGAAAAACATCACTCCCCCACATCCCGCTCCTGGACTGTGGTGTCTGCAGCACGGACAGACAGCGGGACAGAGCTTCTCTCTGGCTTTTAGTTAGTTTTAGCTAGCTGAGGCAGAGGAGTTCCCTGGACCTTTGTTTGGTTTTTTTCCCAATTTTCTTGGATCTGTGCAAGCCTGCTCTGGACTGAACACCCAGCCAAACCCCGGGAGCTCACGCCTGTGGCCCACCGGGGCCTGGGCCTCGGCACTTTCCAGCGCCGGAGGGACTGATAAGGGACTGAGCGAGCCGAGCTACACCACATGAAAAGGACTTTTCTTCCTAGACTTGCCATCCCATCGAACAGCAAGAGGTTTTATTATTTAATATTATTCAAATTCTGTTAAATAAACAGCTTTTTCCACTTCTCTCCAAGAACTTTTTTTTTTCCCCTTTTCCGGATCAGTTGGTGGGGAGGGGGCATTTCCCTGGGGAAATCCCCATTTGGAGTTTTCCTCCCTAATTTGCCCTAAACTAGGACATAACTATTCATGTTCCTACTAGTTGAAAGACAATTCTCAGACCAAGCCTGCAAAGGAATTCACTGTCAGAGAAAAGACTCAGAGATTTTAAAATTAAACCCAATACAAAACACAGAGCAAAGCAATCCATTGAACAACAGTCAGTCAATAAGATCAGACAGCTCTGCAGCAATCTGATGTCTGTGTTCGGCCATAACACTTGGTTAAATATCAATTCCTGTGTGTAAAGCAAACTTGGTGTCAGAGGAATGAAAGATGGCAAATGCCACATTGGTATTTAAGCATTGTTTCAGAGGTTAAACTGGCACACACAGGTGTGAAAGCCTAATTTCAACAACCAACCTATCTGATAGATATTATAGAAGTTAGTATTCTAAGTAACCAACAGGATTCTGTCATATTAAGGAAGGTAATGCAGGGATATGGCTCTTCACAGTGTATTTTTTTCAGTGAGAAGAAAGAAAGTCAGCTTTTCTTTCAGAAAGAAAGCCAACTTCTAAATTAATACATATTTAAATATAGAAAGAAAAAACTGGAATAAATGGACAGTTTTCACAGTGAAAAAATATTATAAAATGTATTGATATGCTTCCACATGCTTCTTGTGAAACCTATCAAGATAGAAACTATCAGCAAGGGATTAGGTAAAGTCAGAAAACAGATCAAAAATGAATATTGAGAATAATAGCTCACATGAAAGGTATAGCTCAGGAATCCCCTTGATAAACTATTTTTTGTCAAACACATGCAATCCTCATGAAAACCTCTTCTGTGGTTTTCCTTGGCATTTTCAGTTGCTGTACAGAAAGATGAGCTACTGACACAGACTTTGACCTGGAGCAGGGCTGTAGCTAAAATTTTAACGCTGTGTATGGAAAACAACATTCAAACCACAAATCTAATGTCTAAAACTTTGCATCCATGCTTGGTTATTTAAAGAGTAAGACAAGCTTTCACTTTCGCATGTAACATTAATAAATTCCTTAGATGTAAGATGCCTTGATGTTAGCTTTAAAAGGCACATTAAAAGTATGAAGTGTTCTGGATCATCCAAGTGCTAAAAAGGATTCCTTAATTCATGTATATTGTGAAATAACACTGTTAACAGATAGTATCACATAACACATGCACTGAATTCTTGATGTCTGAAACCTATAGAAGTGCAAAGAATTTGCATGTCAGAGAAAGAATACAATACATTTTAAACTGTACAAATTTGTGCACTCAGATTTGAGCAGAAGCTAGATATTTGCTAAATAGAGATGGCAGACAGGTTATAGTCAGCTTGTGGGTTTACAGGCACAGCTACGAAGTTATTAATATCACATGCTAAGGAGCTGAGCTGGCTATCCTTCTCTAATAGTGAGTTATGATCACTCTAATGAAAGGCAGCCATATCTATGCAACAGTCCTCACAGACATGAACACATTTTACTGCTATATTGCATCAGATGCATTCATGTTGCTGATCTAAATATATTCATACACTAAACTTTTTTTCAGAAAAGTGAAAAATACCACTTCTGCTTCAGCCTCTAAACACAGTCAATATCAGTAATGGCAAAACAGAAAATTTGCCTAGTGCAAGTTTACCCAACATCTTCCTCTGGAACAGAAATTAAACCTTTTGATTCCCTGACTTTACTGAAATCACTAGCATAGATTTTTCCTGCTGTTGACACCAGAAAGGAAATAAAATTCCTATGATAAGTAGATTTATATAGATATAAATGAATCGGGCTATGACTGTATCTGTTCACTTCAGTAAAACCAAAACCAACAGCCACAGATTCTTTAGCTAGTTCCAGGCTCACTGAGAAGCCAACAGGTGATTTAGAATAATTCTTTGTGACATATCAAGTAAAACTGTGCTTTCCTTTAAATAATCTTTTGAATCCATCAGGCATTAGTGGAGACTTTCCAGATGCCTTTTAAATACACATTTTAAGATTGAATTATTCTGCACTGGTTTGCATATGGTATGTCAAAAAAAATAAATATGCCCATTCTTCATCACTGAGGATTTTAGGTATTGTGGTCCCTGAACTGATTCCCCAGTGCCTCTAGTTCATGATGTCATTCATTAATTTATTGGATACATCCATGAAATCGAATTTAATTTGATTTTTTTCTCTATGTTAAGACAGATATAGATTTACCATAAATTTTTCAAATGACCAAATGTTAGGGAAAATATTAGAAAGTGCAAGATTTCTGGTCTTCCTTTATATGTTGCAGAGGAGCCATACCGCAAGGATGAACTGCTGCAAGTATGGGTAATACATAAAAAACAAGCATTCACTGTCCCCTGCTATCTTTCAGTGACACTTGCTAATGTCTTGCTTTCCTGGTCTACTTGCACACTGAGAGACCTGATTTACAAAACAAAGATAAATGCAAGGGTCTTAAGAAAATGATCAACTTTAAAAAATATGCACAACACAAGATATCTTGGAAGCTAATTTTTTGTGATTCTTGTGGAAATTTTAGAGCATTGCCAAACAACTTTCATCAAGTACAAGAAGCCAGCTGGAACAGATTCTGGAATTTGCTTTAAAAGACTTCTCATGTAAGTTGTAAGATTCAATGTGACTCTTGTAAACCACTGCTTATTTCTACACAAAAATCCAGCTTATCCTGCCCATGTTTAAGAAGAAATGATTTTGCATACTATATTGTATTCTTACGCAGATTTTACTCCATGCTTTCAGACACACAAATCCAGAAACAAATGAGTGTTTTCAACACATCTCAACATTATTCACATATTTCTTTCTTCAGGTCATTAACTGAAAGCAAATGGAAACCATCTATTCATGAATATTGATAGGACGGACAAAAAAAAAAACCCAAAACCCTGTTTGAATGTAGTACCTTAAAAGATGGAGAAACACACAGTCAATAAGCTTTTCAAGCAGCTCAGGGCATCTCAAATATTTCAGTAAATGCAAGTAAAAAAAAAGTTCCATGCTATCAGATCTTAAACAAAACTTTAATGACTTGGAGGCAAGTTGTTGTTTTTTTGGTTTTTTTTTCCTTTCTCTAGGTCAGTCTGCTGTTCAGATTTAGTTCAGCTGATTATAGAACTAATGTTTTAGTATAACAGTATTGACAATTTAGCTTAACTATTTCTATATCAAAGCCAAATGTGAGGCGTAAAACTGTGAATCTGGACAAGCACATTTTATTATGACACTTAAAATCCACAAAGAAAAGGTTTCTCCCATAATTCCCGTGTTTTTAAATTAGTTTTGAAGATCTGCTAGAGCAGCAACTGTTGATGCATTCATTGGCATTCTGGAAAGCGAAACAGTCATTCTTTGCTGCTGGAAAAAAGCATCTCTGTGGATTCTTTCCAGTCTGGACCACCTGATATATTTCACATTTTATATACTCTATGAAGAATGACATTCATATGAATGATAACTTTACCCTTTGATAGTCTAATCCTTCCAAATGCAGTCACACACTTCAGCAATCCCCCCAAGGAACAAAATGAGGAATAAAAGATACCACTTGAACAAAAATGCAAAGTGACAAATATAGCCATCATTTGTCAGAGCTAGCTATATCATAATAAAAGATTTCTCAAGAAGCTGTTGTGCCAAGTTATTAACCTCACATGGTTACCACTCTCTAGAAACCTTAGATTTCATTCCTGAATGGAATGAACCTCCCACCACAATCTATTCTACTGACTACACAGGCAATATTTTTATACTCCAATAGACTCAGAAGAAAAAAAAAAGTTTCATCTTTTCTACTTTATTCATACTACCAAGAAAAACTGTTCATTATGGAGACCTGATTGCCCGAGCAGCATGTAATTCATTACTTATTGCCTTGAAAATCTCAGTTTATTCCCATATAAACCAGGATATAACTTCCTAGAACAGTGACTTGCTGTTAAATATGTTAGGCTAAATACCTCCAGAGGACATAGAAGCTTTGCTTGTGCTAGTTTACTCTGGCAGATGGAGCTTTAAAATATTTATTAAGCATTCACTATACCCTTGCTGTGATGAAAGAAAACCTAAGTATTTCTGTAAATGAGCTGCTCACCTAAGATTGAAGAGAAAAGAAAGGTTAACATATCTCAGAAACAGAACTATTATTCCAAGATTAAAGGCAAAAGTTCATATGAGACAAAAACCCCAACAATTATACCATAACATTACAACAGCTTACAAGTTTTTTACACAGATAATTGCATATTTCATAGGAAGGATTTAAGTATTTTATGTCGACAGAATCGATGCTATAGTTTTAATTTGAAGGATATGCTAAAAAAGATATGCTAAACATATGGCTAAAAATATGGCCTTGGAAAAGTATAAAACTTCTAAGGCTAGTTAAGTTAACCTCTGGTTCTGTACAAAGAATATTTCATGTCTGACATGTAAAAGAGAAAAAATCCTTTCTTAACTATTTTTTTAAATGTTCACACTTAACAAAAAAAGAGCATGAATAAAATGTTATTATAAAATAAATATGAGTAGTTGCTAATCTCTGGATGGCTCTTCCATAGTCAGCCAGTTACCACAAGGGCAGACAGAGAGCACTGTAGAAATTTCTCTTTCCGCAGCTGAGTGCAGCACATCGCAGAGCTATAACCCAGCAAACGTAAATATGAGGCTTTGATGGGCCCTGAGGCTGAGCACATACTTACTAGAGGAGAAAATATTTAAACTAAAGAGGAATAGATTGGTTAGCAGGTGGCTAACCAGCATGATCCCAAACACAACCACAAACATTTCCTTTTCATAATTTCTCTCTCAATTGCAGATTTAAACACTTTGGAAGTTGGACAAGATGAAGTGATTTTATATTTCATGGGATGGCTATCTCTTGTTGATCACTGTGTGTGTCCACAAAGCTCTGGGACATGATCTAGAAATGCTGTTACGTATCTTTCCATGGAAAATATGAAAATTAAAGTGGTGATTCTGTCAATCCTTAGGGGCCTAATTTACAGTTGCAGATCCAGGCTGACTTGGCAGAGACTTCTCTTTCATTACTGAAGCAGAAATATATGTAGGAACAGCTGTGGAAGAACAAAACTAAAATAGAAAAGTTTTCAATGAATGTATTTGCCCACACAGGCATACAGAGGCTTGTACATAAACCATTACTGCCAGCATAATGAGCACTCCTAATAGAAAATTGGTTGGCATAAAAACAGGCCTTCATACGTATCAATAAATTTTGACCTTTAACTTAGTGTTCACTGGGAAAGTAAAAATGCTGTTTGGTACAATATTTTGTAGTTTTGAAATGTATATTCATTACCCACAGAATGAACAGAATTAAGCATTTAGAAAAGTGCTAAGATACTTGATATATTTTTAAGCACATTACATTGAAGGCATCAATAATTTCATAGGTTTTACATTCACGTTGTTGCCCTAGACAGACAGCTGATCAGACAGTGAACCTTTAGAATGTTGTTATTACATTGGCATCAGACTCAAAATATAAAAACCATCTTCCTAGTCCCTGAATATGTTACCTGTTTGAGCAACATTTTGTCTAGAGATAAAAAACACACCTCTGAGGACAATTAGAATAAAAGTAGAAATGGATTTAGATGAATCCAGCATAGGTTATGTTCTGTTCTATTCACTAGAGAATGCTAAATCAAATCTTTCACAGTGTCAGACAGCAATTTTGGATTTAAGCACAGAAAGGTATAGGTTTTACACAGGATACATGCTCCAACAAGTTAACTCTCTTGGGATTTTTGGACATTGAATAAACAGAACATAAATAGCAAAACACATTTATTAATCCACTTGTTTCTAAATCTTAGTGGGAACTCAGGGTTCACTTAAAATATGTCTTGACTAAATGGTCATGCAAGTTTTAAACAAATAAACATTTTTTTAAATATAAAATATGGCAAGAATATCTGAAAATATTTTTCATTACTTGTACAGTATTTTCAGATTCCTTGAACTTAATTTAGCATGCATAAATTCCATAAGCCCACCTCAGCACAGTTAATAACAAATATCAGCATAAGGTAGACTCCACTAACATAAGCAATTCTGTATCACAGCTTGTAACCTGCATTTAGAAGACAGCAAGATGCTGATAGGAATTGACTCTTGACCAAAAGAAGCCATATTATTACTTTCTAAATATTGATTAAAGAGAACAAGACAAAGAACAAACCACAAGTAAATTAATGTTTGAATGAGCAAATTAATACTGTAATATGAACAGGTACAGTTTGAAGTAAAGTGGAATTCAGAAGTTTCTAAAGTGACATTGAATATCAAATAGGAAACCATGTTAGAGAGTAGTTTGACTTGGATTTATTTCAGGCTTTTCCTTAAAGTATAACAAGTTAAGCCTTTATTTCCTATCCAGGAAAGCATGGGAATCTGCATCCTTATTCATTCTCTGCTGTTTCCTTGAGGCAACACAAAGTTAGGAATCTCTAAAAGTCTCTGCACAATGGGCAGAACTTACTGAGGAGTGTTTGTCTTTTTTTCAGACAATGTGTATTTAGATACAAAAAGTGAGGGTGACAAAGATCTCACCTACTTTTATCAGCTGCACAGAGTCTCTTTCTCTGAACCACTGAGCATGGTGAGAACTACAGGGGTTGGTCTTAGCTAGGAAAGAGAACACCTGGAACTTGCAGCCAGGTGAAGGTGTCTGGGAACAATGAAGATCAGTGCTGAGTTTGAACCATACCAGGAATAATGCTAATTTCCAAGAAACACCAGGTGCATCTATTGATTTGTGAAGAGCCTCAGCAGCTGAAAAGTGGAAGAATTAGAATAATTTTTCAAAAGCTTGATAAAAAGGCCCCACAAAATATGGAATGTAAATGGCAAAACATGTCTTTGTAAAATGGATATTTCAGTCTTGTCGATTTCTGGAATTCTCATCTGTAATAAAAACCAAAACTGAATGCCTGTTTAAAATATATACCAAAATGCTGTCAAAGGAGACTAGAAATGTTAGGATCAGCTATGAATTGCATTTCAACAGCAAAAAAGCAGTTCATCTGTGTGTTTCTGAGATACTTTTGCCATAGCAAGTTTTGCATACCTAGCTTTGTTAAATTTCAATAACTTAAAGCTGGATAAAATTAAAATTATCATTGGTATTACAGCTATGCCTCATAGCAAATGCAGCTAAAATTTGCAAGATAAATAAGTAAATAAATTCCATTAAAAGGATATAGGTTTTTTTTCCCATTTTAATACACCTTGGAAATATAAATTCTACCACAACAACAAGAATATGAAAAAGTCTCAACAGTTAGGACATAGTTTAATTATTTGGACTTAGTCCAAACATGCATGAGTTTAAATTCTGAAAAATACACAAAAAACCAAAACAATCACTGAAACTACAATTTGAGTGTGACACAAAACTAAAAAGTCATCCAAAACCGTCTCCATGCTCCTCTTATTCCTCTGTTTGAAAAGGGAAGAGACAGTCACCTGGAATCTACTCTTTGTAAGGGAAACACAGTATGTTGGCAAAGGCAACAAAAGAAATAGTAATATTACTAATACGAAGAGAGAATAATCCCTATCCTTTAATGTGCCCTACTAACACACTATGAGCTCGTGCCAAGATGTCCCATTCCTTCTAATTTCAATGGGAATGAGGCACAGTGTGAAAGTCTGAGGTACAAATGCAAAGGCATTGCCATCTGGCCTGTAAAACTATTTAAAGTATTTTCAACTTTCAAAAGTGTATGTGGTAATACTTGTGAAAGGAAAGGACTTATGGATATTTTGTGGACTTTCAAAACAAATTAATGCTTTTCAAAAGTTGAATTAAATTTACATTATAAATAGAAGTACTAGGTTAAGAAAACCTAGTGAATGAAAACTGAATGTAATAAAATTGATGTTACAAATCTAGTAATACATTACTACTAGTGTGAAATCATGTCAATGTCATGCTTTTATTCCTATGAACTCTGAAATTCAAAATAGGCTGTTAATTTTTTTCTGACAATTAACTTTCATAAGAGGGCCATGCTTGTATTTCTGCATCTAAGTCACTCCAATGCAAAAAAACCAAACCAAACTAAACCAAAAACAAAAACAAAAGACAAAAAAACCCCCAAAAAACAAAAAAAAAGCACCAAAACAAAAAAAACCCCACCCAAACAACTAGGTACTCTGTTTATTTTTTCTTAAAAAAAACTGAGTTTTTTTTCCTTAATTTAAATTTCTAAAATATTTTGAAAACAAACTTTAAAAAATCTTTGTAGAAATATTATTAATTGCATATATATGTTTCTTTATAGATCCTATTGAAGATTGGCAGTTTGTCCTCAGTTGTTCTAACTTTGTGCAGAGCTTCCTGGGAAATCCAAAAATAATTTATTCATTTGTCATCTATCTAATTTTTGTCTTTCAGAATTTTTTAAAAATTGCATTGTATGTAATAAAAATGTATTGTATGACTAATCATAGTAAATGCATTAAACATTGTTTACCTTGTTTACTTCTGCCTTGCTCTCAGCTGTCTTTTGCCCTAGCAAAAAAATGAACAAGTTTTTTAAAAGAAAAACCTGAACTTGTCCTAAAGAGTCTGAGTTAATTTAAGGCATCTAACTGATCTGCTTAAGGGTTTACAGTCAGTCAAGAGAATACCTGTAGAAAGCAATTCACCCACCAGAGTTCTCAGTCTGGCAGTACTCAGATCTC
This sequence comes from Pseudopodoces humilis, assembly GCF_049639895.1. Taxonomy (NCBI): domain Eukaryota; kingdom Metazoa; phylum Chordata; class Aves; order Passeriformes; family Paridae; genus Pseudopodoces; species Pseudopodoces humilis. The sequence goes on along the minus strand of NC_142200.1, from coordinate 80,820,888 downwards.
TCTCTCCAATGACTGAATGCCTCAGTTCATCAAAATTAATCTGTGCCAGTTGTATTTGTATGCTCCCCTCCATTCTATATGTATTTTAAAATAAAATTATAAAATCTATATAAATCTTTAGATAGGTTCCCTCAGGTAGTTCACATGGTTAGATTTTAAGCCAAGTCTTGATATGTCCTATGTAACTTTTACACAACTACTAACTACCACAGAGTGTTGTTTGAGTTCATAATCAAGTCTCAGCTTTGTGCACTGCTTGCTGTCTGGATCAGCCAGCCTAGAGCTACATAAATGTATAAACAGCATCCTCTCATGCATGACAGGGTCATGGCCCACACACTGCAGAAACCCATCCATGTGCTTAGGCCAGCCTGTGCCTTCCTTCTTGGCACTTAATGCTGTTAAAGGGCACAAGGGGATCTCGAAAGTCAAGGGCAGGATAAAAAAAGGAAAATTTGGCCACTTCTCTGCATAACTGAAATTGTCTTTCTGTCTGACATGTGGAAGATGATGGGCAGCACACAGGAAATTATACGTGCAGAAAGCCAGCCAGGCTATCAGAACTAAACCTATTAGACTAAGACATCATCCTCATTTCAAGTACTGTCTCCTTAATTCATGCTGAGTGCTTAATGGTCACACCTAGTTACAAATTACCTGTATGGTCCAATGGAGACAATTAAATTGCTAAGTAGTATCAATGTTGCAGCATGTTAAGTCTCTTGGAAACTTCAGAAAAGTATTAAAAATCCTGCACATCTAATTCCAAAAATATCTATTTTCATTCTTTTTGTTTATTCCATTGATTTCATTCTCCTCGCCTATTTATTTTCTTAACTTTTCTTAACTTTGAAATAATAGTGGTAACACAGGAGCTAAGGAAAAAAATAACCCAAAACCAAACAATAAAGGATGTTTGGTTTTGGGTTGTTTTTTTTTTAACCATGAGGATATTCACAGGAGTATTTTAATTTAATAAGATGGACTTGAATCTAATTGTTCTATAGTAAATACAAAGCAAGTCCACCGATCACAATACCTGAGATGATTTTTAACTCCAAAAGTGGCAGTAAGAGCTCAATCATGCTAGAAATGTTGAATAGAAGCATTAATACTTTTGGAATAAAGTCTGGACACAGGGTTGTTTGCATCATGGTTTATCTCCAGCTGGGAAATAAACACCACATGCCTGCTCACTCACTCAGGAAAGAACCAGTAAGAGTAAAAGTGAGGAAATGTATGGGTTCAGGTAAACACAGCCTAATGAGGGAAGCAGAAGCCACACAAACAAGCAAAGCACAAGACATTCATTCACCACTTCCCATGGGCAGGCAGGTGTTCAGCTATCCCCAGGAACACAAGGCCCCATCCCAGGTAAGGCTGCATTGGAAAGAAAAATGCCATCACTCCAGATTCCCCTGCTTCTTCTTCCCCAGCTTTATATGCCGAGCATGATGTCGAATGTTCTGGAATGCCCCTTTGGTAAGGTGGGGTCAGCTGTCCTGGCCCTGTCCTCTACCAATTCTTTGTGCATCCCCAGTGTCCTTGTTCTCCAACAAGGACCTCACCAAGGGTAGGGTGAGGAGCAGAAAAGACCTTGACACTGTCGAAGCACTGCTCAGCAATTGCAAAAACAGCTTTGTGTTATCAACACTGTTTCAGCACAAATCCAAAATCTAGCCCCGTTAAGAAAATAAAGTCTATCCCAGCTAAAAACAGCACAAACCCAACATCTTGGTGATGAGACAGAAAACAACTTACAGGGAAACCTAACATAAAATTTTGTTTCAGAAAAATGGTAGCTGTTCAGAGCATCATGTATTTTACTGAAGTACTAAGATTGTTAATGAATATACTTGAAAAAAAAAATGCTGCATACATCTCTTCTCTGTTTCTCCTTATATTAGCTGTTGTATTGTTGTATTATTGTTGTATTGTCTTTCTGGAAACTTGGCAATCTCCCAAGGAAGCCCTCCCAAGGAACGCCCAAGGAACAGTGAAGCTGAAAACTACCTCTGGATGGCATATGTTTGCTTTGATCCCTGTGATGTGTGCCTCAGTGCAACAATGGAATAGCACAGGTGTTTAAATAACAGGCCATACACATTTGATGAACTCTGACAAAAGCTGGAAATAAACAACATATAAATGAAAAAGGCTCAGGTCTACCTGGTCTGCTTCAAGGATCCAGACAAGTTTACATTTTACGCAACCTCCTAATCTATAAATGTGATTCAATCAGATTATACTGTGACATTGATTGCCAGAAGACTATGTTTCAAAACCTTCCTGAACTTGCATGTTGTGCTGCTGCTGGCCAACTCTGTCATCCCATTTCTGCTCGGGAAACCTGAGGGGAAAATCCCTTTTGTTTTCAATATATTTCTGGGTTTTCTCTTAGTTGAATTCTAGGAATGAAACATTCATCAGGGTGAGATTTCAAGACCTTTTAAATATGGAAACTCCTGCTAAGTTTAATATAATTCATAACAATAAGTGCCACAAGTCTATCTCAGTATTTAATGAAAGCTACTCTAATGAAAGGAAGTTAAAATTAATTGGCAATAGGGGAAAAAGCAGTCAAGGCACATGTTTAGTTCTTGATGCTCTTCCATAGTACCAGTATAGTTATCTCATTTTTCTGCCATATGGGCATCCTTTTTGAAACGGGCAATCAATCGAGTACACACTGTTCAAAGGAGATTTGACAAGGGCATTTGGTACTGAGGTCACTGTGTCCTTCACACTCTGCAGCTATTTTCCCTCACAAACTATGCCTCTTTCATTCACAATCACTGACTAGAATGATGTGAATAACTCGTCTCTTCTGGAAGGGTTAAAAAACACCAACCAACAGCAAAAAAAATTAATCTCCAATGGTTTCTAAAGATATAGTGTTTTTTATTTTGTAATTAAGTAGTAAATTATTATACCAAGACCATAAAGAGGGATGTGTTTGACCTTTCATCATACATACATTAATAACCTGCCCTAAAAACATTACAGTGAGAAGGAAAGTTTTAGGTGGATTTGGAAATGCTACATGAATTTTTTTTATTTATTTGTGGAGGGCAAAAAGAAGGAAGAAGTCGCCTGCAATCTTCAATATTAGAAACAGGTCCCAGAAGTTTTATTGGCAAAAGATTATATATGGCATACGTCTGTTCATGAAATGGAGACATTAAAAGCAAAATTATAATATATATAAACAAATTTGAAAATATTAAAGTCCAATCATGTGAGAGCTTAGCCCAAATAAAGATTTCATCTTATACTAAGAATTCAAGTGCATTGTTCTGTGAATGTTTATCATTTACATACTCGAAAATCATGCAACTTTCTCCTCCCACCAGTCTCCCCAAAATGCTTTATTCAATCAGTATCACTTTGGCAACAAAATAAGCTTCCACAGCTTTCTAAAATTATATCATGCATTGTCGTGTTTGTTACTCTCCACAAAATCTCTGTGCACATACACTGATGGAAATTTTCTTACGCATCTGCAGCAGCCACACTGCTATGAAAAACAGATAAATGATCATAGAGCCACACAGAACTAACTAGGTTGGAAAATATCATTGAGATCATCCAACCTGTAATTTAACACCAGCTTATCAACTAAACCATGGCACTGAGTGCCACACCCAGTCCCTTCTTAAACACCTTCAGGGACAGTGACTGCATCACCTCCCATTCCAATTCCCAGTCACCCTTTCTGTGAAGAATTTCTTCTTAATGTCCCACCTGAACCTACCCTGGAGCAGCTTAAGCCTGTGTCCTCTTGTCTTGTCACTGGCTACCTGGAGAGGAGGCCGTCCCCCACCTGGCTACAGGCAGCTGTAGGGAGTGATAAGGTCTCCCTTGAGCCTCCTTCTCTCCAGCTAAACACCCCCAGCTCCTCCAGCCACTGCTCATAGGACTTGTGTTCCAGACCCTTCACAAGCCTTGTTGTCCTTCTCTGAACACTGAGAATTCCAGCATCCCAACACAATAACAAAAGTAATATTTAATGATAAAGATTTTAAATTATGCCTAGGAATCTGCAATATTTTTGTCTCAAAGAGAGAAATGCCAACTTTGTAATTTCATACAAGAGCTGTCTATATTTCCAATAACATTACATTTGATATGAAAATCACTAAGTGATACCTTGCAAATTTGAGGTCATCTCTTGACCAGTTAGTATTAAAAAGACACATAAAGCTGATAAGGGAGGCATTAGCAGCCACCTTCAAAGTTCATGTGAGCACACAAATAAGAACTTAGCACTAGGTTCATGACAATATTAAGCAACATTCCTGACTTCTGTGGGTGAGTTTAATTAGAGCTGAACTCATTAGTTTTTAGTTTACTTGATAGCTTCCTCTAGTATTTTTAGCCACAACTCTGAATACTTATGTACACATCAGTGTTTGAGTTGGCAAAGATCACTGATTTAGCTTAGGTATCCCATAACACGCTATAGATGTGAGATATGCATCTTTATTCTAACAAACATAATTATATATCAATCTTTCCTTTTCTAGAAATAGCCTGAGAAGAGAAAGGAGTAAAGAATGATGATATAAGTTTATAATTCAAAGGTTTGAGGAAGAGTAGCTAACTTCTTTTGAATTGCTAATGCCCTTAGCAAGGACTGACATTCTACTATGTTTTATCATAGTCATTGTCAAGATGACTAGGATTTATTTCGTAAAAACAATGCACATCATGCAAAGAGAGAGAGTTTTGTGAAGCTTTAGATTCCTGCTGGTTTCTTCTACTAGGGCAGAAAACATACAAGAGAAAAAAATACTAAATGTGATAGAGACACACATCAAAATATCCACTGTATTCCCTACAAAGGTATTCAAATAGGGAAATAAGACTTGATAGTACAGCTTAAATTAGCCAAGTTGCAAGTTATCTTTCCAATTCATGAAAACTACTAATCATTCCTTTGAATTAAATATTTAAATGCTCTTCATTATTGAAAAGCAATGAGATCATCATTGGATTTCACCTAAGAAAAAATTAAATAAAGTATTACTTGAGAAGGGAAGAAGTTAGCCCTAATGCAGTGTATCTTCTGTTGTGAAATCACAGAATACTTATCCTAGAACATTCCCTGACTGGTCTTTGGGTTTTCTCCAAAACTGGACGTTTTCAAATAAATATTTAAAACTCCCACAGCAGGGATATTTTGGGTTTTCTGCAACTTTATTTGATCAGGGACAGAGCTTTTAGTTTCTGATCCTATATTTATAAAGACATGTTCATTACAGGCTGGAACAAGAGTAGGCCATAGCCACTGTGCACCTATCAATCACAATTCAGAAATCTTTATTTGGTGTACCTAAAAAAAGTACATCCAAATTCAGTTTTTTACTTTCAAAAACATTGGCCAAGAGGGAAAGGAAAGAAATGGAAATAATTCTTAATGGAGACAACAATTAAAAAAAAAAGAAAAATCTTAATGGAGAAAAAAAAAAAAAAAAGGATTAAGTAGAAAGATCAGAAACACTTAAAATTTGTATTTTTTCTCTCAGTCCCTACAATTACTTTAAAAAGCCCAACAAACAAAAGGTTAAAACAGATCACTTCCTTTCTAGTTTCTCTATAAATGCAAGAAAATTCTTAAGTAGTTTTACTGGTCCCTTTATTCTCTTTTCTGTTCATCTTCTCTGCTGTGTAGAGGATTGTCATATTTTCAACAGTCATTCCTGTATCTCTCCCTTCCAAGCATTGTCTACCTCCTTACAACCAATAAAAAAATTAAAAGGGAAAAAAAAATCACACTACTTCTCCTAACATATTTCAAGTTTGGGTTTTTTTTGTTTGTTTTGTTTTGTTGGGTTTTTTCAGCAATAAGAATAAAATATTTATACTATTCTTGGTATGCTATACAGTCTAAGATTTTTCTGTGTCAATCAATATCCCACTGATTAGCACAGCTGTCACATCTTTGTGTTAATATTAGTTCCATACTGCATAGAGACATATGTGTTTGCAGAAAAACAAATTTCAGTTTTAAAAGTACGGTTGGTAGCATAGAAACTGAAAAGGGGTAAAAAACCCATGCCTATTAATACTATATTGTCTGAAGGAATTTCATTAGTGGAAAAAGCATGCCATTTATAATATAAAGTAGGTGAAGCAGTTTAGCTCCTTTGAGATGGAAAATGCTATAGAAATGACAAATATTATTTCCATTAAAAATTAATGTTATTAGAAATAGTGTAAAGCTGCAGGAATAAAACTTTCCAAAAGCCACGTGACTCCATTTATCAAAAAGTTTAAATGAATATAATGTAAAAATATAAGTAAAAGCATATTAGAAACTCAAAGTATCTTGACCAAAGCTGATCTTATTCCTGGTAGAAGATGACCAGCATTAGGTCTAAAAATGAACCTCTAAAACTGGCATGATGTAAATGTGACAACTGTCATTTAAATTAGTTCAGAATGAAGTTGATCCAAAATACATCTCCATGCCAGATACTATTGAGAAGGTTAACTCCATTCCAGCTAAAAGCAGAACAGAAATGTAAAAGGTTAATCTCAAAGTTTGATAGAATGACTCAGGTAGACCTTTGTCTGTTGTTAATGAGCCAAGTAATTACTTCACAGTTTAGAACTGATACCAGTTCAACAAAATTAGTTTTGTTTCATCTCACTAGATATCCCTGTGAACGCTAGCTTAAATTTTAGCACAAGAGCAGATCTAAATGCATATCCATATGATAGTTTCACAATTTAGATAAAAGCTTGAAATTGCTGATCAAGACCAGATTAGAAGTAAAACATGGAAACATAAAATACTTACCACCCATGCCCTCAGTTATGACCATTTTCTCTCTACTTTGAAAAAATACTATTATTTTCAACTCAACATCATATTTTTAAGACGAAAGAGGAGGATTTTTAGGGGAAGAGCTGTTAGCCCATGTACAGCACTAAAGAAAGAGATGAAAGGACAAGTGATACTGTTGTAAATTTAACACCTTGATGAAAAGTAACATTTTTTTATAACTCAAGATCATTGACATTTACTTCACCTTCTGAACCAATTGTGATTTTATAGATTCATAACAAAAAAAATCACCATAGAAAACAATGCATAATATTCTCCTGTTCATTTTGAGGGATAATACATTAATTCTTGCACTTATTTAACAATACAGTTATTAAGATGCATTTTCTTCTTACTAACTTGCTCACAATCTTCCTCTGCTGGCAGACAGCCTGTATCTTTCAAGCTTTCCTATTTCCACACAGGATGACTTAAAAAAATTCACATTTGACCTGAGGAATACACAGTGACATTTTCCTTCCAAAAGGAATAAGAATGCCAAATTAAGAGAATAGTTACTTGACTTTCCCAGCTAAACAGGTTTCTGTTCAGGGTTTCTTGCCCCTTAAGGCAGAGATAATAATCAGTCATTCAGACAACTAACCTATTTTCTCAGGTTACTTCCTTTCCTGCTTTTTATCAGAACATCTTAGAAATATTTTATGTAACAAATACTGTTAAGATTTTTTTCAGGCTAAGCCTAAAATTTTGTCAGCTGCGGTCATATGCCTGGAAGTGTAGGAGGTCTTCCAACAGTGTCCCAGACACTTTATCATGAGCATATGGTTATCAAATCAGTGTCTATGTGGGAATTTTTACTTTGTGAGAAAAAAAAAATTGCCTTAACTCCAGAATGCAGGGGTTTTTTTTATTTTTTATTAGAATCTACAAAATAAAGGTGCCACATTCATGCCCAGACACATTCATCTTTCCCTTTAGATATCTATTTAAATTATTTAAAATATTATAGTAGCTTGTGATGCTAAATCACCTGTCTCTTGTGCCAAGAGTACATATTTGGGGGTTTTAAATATGATCATGTGACATTTAGGAAGATAGATTGAAACAATATCAAATCTTCTGTAAGGTTTGTCTCCCAAGGTTTGTTCAGTATCTAAAAATGCTTAATGCAGAAACTGAGATGTCAGTACAGAACAACGAAAATTTTTCTGTCTTTCTAAAATACTAAATAGTTTTAAATATGTGAAATTACTTCAGCTCTCCTCTGATTAACTAATTATTTATCAAAATATTTAGAACTATTTTGTTTGCTTTGTTACATCCTTGCATGCAAAGAAGTACTCCACAATGACTACAATAAAATGAAAATAGTTCACTGGAATTGATTAATAGAAGAAATCTAGTTCATTTTTATAACTCCTATAATATTCCTACAGCAGTAAATTATGTTCTCAGCTATGTAACTATCTATCCAAAGTAATTTAGGTAACCATATACAACCACATGTTGGACCAACATCTTTGTCAGTGTGTCTAAATATGTTCCAATACACAAGTAAGAGGTAAGAAACCATTTCTTCTAAGCACAAAACTTTTAGAAACCAATAAAACTCCCTCCAGATCCTGCTGTTTTATGCAAAGATTTTTCTTTAATTATGCTGGCCCCAGTAGAGTCCCAGATAGCTAGCTCAATTAATATGAACTATTAGCAATTTCTTAGAGGGAAAAGGCGGAGGAGAATAATCAGTATTTAGAACTCTCATATTGTTTCATAAGCAGAAAACAACCTACTAAAGGTGTTTCATTACAACCACCCTCTTAATTACTTTAATTAAAAAAAAAAAGTTGAACAGCAGTGGTTCAGAATAAACCATTAAAAAACCTGAACAGCTTGCCTTTTACCAAATTATCTACCCTGTTACATGACGCTTTAGCTGACACTTTACATCTTGCCAAGCATCCTCCGTGAGATTTCCCCAAAGGCTTAAAACCTTAAAGGATTCTGTGACAGCAAAAGCAATCAGCAGTGAATCACAGTTGAGTTGGCACCTTCCAACACCCTGGAAGTGTGACAAGTCCATAAGTTCCCCATGTTGCCTTGGAAAGCTGCCAGTGACATGATTGCTACTTACTGTCAGGAGATTCATAAGGAAGCTCCAATCTTTCCACCAGTTTAGAGAGCCAATAGGGAGTCAGAAATCACACCACAAGATCTTTCAGAACCTCAATAATATTGTTTTGACTGACCTAATTAAACCATCATAAAGCAATACTGTCGATTCGGCTGATGCAGAAATATACTATCACAACACAAACATTTTCATAGCGTCTTCCTTTAAAAAAAAAAGGGGATAGAGTTTTAATATGGAAAGAAAACCAGCAGTTAAAGGAATCCATGGCTTCCTCTGAATAGCCCAATGTGAAAACAAATCACAGTATGTGTACTTGCTTTGCTTCAGTATTATAGCAATTAAATACATTTTAAGTTAAAAGTTGCACAAATTCTCTTGGCTTTAAAATACTTCTCCATCCTAGACAGATGCTGATACCTGAACTGTAGTAATTCCTTAGGGTCCCAAGTTTTTCAGATGTCCTACTTTCCATTTAGCATTTTTGAGCAGGAAATAAAATAAATTCAATTTAAAGGTAAAAGTTTCAAGGTCCTGAAGAAACTTCAACAGATAACTCATGTTGAGTTAAGGTACCAAATGTTTGAGAGTCAGTAAAGAATATAAAAGTGAAACAGAAGATATTGCAAAATATTTTTTTGGTTTTTTGTGAACTAAGTTTTTGGACTTATTTAATAGAAACTCCGATGCAAGTATTGTTTTATCAATCGAGAGAACTTCTTTAACAATTGAAGTCAGAGTTCAAATGGCTCTTTCAACAAAATGAAAACAAAGTAAAAATGCTTGAACAGTTATTTTGTGGTGCGTTTTTTTTTGGGGGGTGTTGTTTTTTTTTTTGTTTTTTTTTTAATGGCCAAATACATAACAGTTAAGTCTGGTCTGTTTTAGCTTCTGCTTCAGATTCAATCCAGTGCATCAGCCTTTACTTATGTTAGTACAATACTGACATTCTATATAATAATAGGTCCAAAAAAAATGTGGATGAAATTTCACCACGTCTTAGAATTTTCTTTTAGATTAACTTGATTGTAGAACTAGTATAGTTGGGGCATTTTGATGCAGATTGCTTGCAGATTTTCCTTCCCCTTTGTGTTTTGCTGTATTAGATGCCATATTAGAAGTGTAATCTGTTTTCCCTTCTGAGAACATGCTTTGAAACATTTCAACACTATGCTGCAACTCCTCAAATATATTTGTGTCTTCAGTAAACCAAAACTGAAACTCTAAGACTTACAGACTCCCATTTTCTTGTGTTATAATTTTCCTAGAATGCCTATTTGCCCTTGTTTCCCTGTGCACACCATAGAAGAATAAATTATTCCATTATCTCAGTGATTTAAAATATTTGAGGTATGTAGAAAAATCTTGCCTGTGACTCTATTTGAGAGACTATGCCTAACTTTAGCAAATTTAAAAAAAACATCTCTGTGAATTAAAAAATATTTTTCCATAAAAATACTTTATATAAGTGGTTTCTGTTTGAATTTTTGTAAGAATAGGAGACACAGAAAAAAAAACCTAAATACATTTCCACAAATCCTTGTAATTTTTCAGTTCATCTAGCAGATTCAATGCTCTTTCTTAAGCGCATCAAGGAAAAATTTGATATCACTCGAATTGAGTTATCATTATGACTAAGCCCTATTTCCCTTATCTCCTTATGCCCAAACCAGTGAACAACACAATACTACTTCTTTGACAATGTTCAGTTAGTGCTAACTTATTATTGCAAATCACTTGCAGCAGTAAAAGCATGATCATCAAATCCGAATTCTGAAAATGTATTAAAGGAGTTAAGCTGTTCTAATTGGGAAATAAAAATTGACCAAATATATGCTTTACATAAGTGTTTTATATTAATTTACTCTTTAATAATTTAATTAATTTACTCTTTAATAACATCATAAAAAGTATGATACATTAAAACATTAGCATCTTTTTTGAGGCCCATCTAAGCTTCTGTTAATTCCTTATATTTTTATATATCTATCACAAGGCCTACAAGTAGAAATAGTTGTCTATTCCATAGTAAGATGGTTTCTTTCCCTAGACACATTATTTAAGACAAGAAAGTGAATGAATCACAGAGTCATAGCCACCTGGTTTGTTTTTTTTTTTTTACTTTTAGTCAGGGACACCTTAATATCATGACAGTTACTATGACAATTTTCATCCTCTTGCTTATGAAATAGGAAGTACTTCTTACACCTGGGCCTGACTACTACATGGGATAGCTTTATCTTTCCATTGTAACAAAGGGGTAACAGGAGCTTGAATTAGAAATCACCAGCAGATCGTGTTTAACTGGTCATATGAATAATTCATTCCGTTCCACAGAGGATAGAACCCAGACAAGAAATCCTTGCTCATTCATAAGAGAATCATGAATGGTGACATGTGAATATCAAAATAATAATACTTATGGATTTGTTTTGTATTTGGAAAATAATTGTTGTCATTTTCACAGGTCAATAATTTTGAGTTTTGCCGATATTAACAAAAAGGTAATTGTTTAACAAGGCTGAGCTCCTGGGTGTCAAACTGAACTGAGCATTAAAACTGGTAATATCTGGAATTCACGGTCTGTGCCACGGTATCACAATATTAAATCTTGCTGTTACTAGTGTCAGAACTGACCTTTGTCCAATACTCAGAAATGGACTGCCAACTTCATTCCAAGTTGGAAACAATATTCTTTTTTAATGTTTCTTTTGGAAACAAAATACCCATCTCCTTATTGAGAATTAATAATTTAGATTTTACATGCTTTATAATATATTTCTAAAGCATGAAGGTTTTCTAGTTTAACTCATGTTGTTCTATGCTGCTGGCTTGACTGCATTTGGGAAAAGAGCGTGCTTAGATTTAGAGACAAACTGCTTTTCAGGGACCAACCAAACATAGCTAATCTTGTGGTGTATATCTCATTGTCAAGAAAGTAGGAGAGTTAAGAGTCCAGAATGGGCTGAAAAAATACATTTCCCTGGCTATTCACAGCTATATAGATGTATTTTTAATGTCAGTGATAATATTCATGAAATTGCATTGCAATCATGTTTTATATTTAATCAAATTGTTTAATAAATGTTAGATTGTCTGTAGCTTTCCAAATTGGTAAAATACAAGGAAGATGTCACAATTATATGCTTTTAAGTATTTATTAAAGGTTAGCCTAAGAAAATTAATAAAAACCTCATAATAATTAGATTTTCAGAAGTACTTTTCCATGTATTTTATGTGTCCTATATACCAATACACATGACAGATCCAGGAAGGGATGTTGCAGTGCTTCACTGTAAAGTTAGATCTTAAATATAGCTAGGTGAATAGTTTAGATAAATCCAAAGAAGTAGAAGTTTTAAATATCACAACACTTTAAACTGATTAACAGAATTCAGCCTGAAGCAAATTGCAGGATCAAGGCACTTTTAACTTAGGTAATTTTCAAAAGGGCTTTTACATCTTGCCCTTTGCTTTCTATTTTAAACACTCTCATGCGATTCTTTGGTAAAATTAAGAAAAAAGTTCTTTAATATGCCTGTGTGTTTAATATAAATATTTCACATAAGCTTATATCTAAATTTATTGGAAGCTAAATAGCAGTGGAGTACCAATAGTTGTCCAGTACAAATTGTCCTGTCCTTCCCTATCAAGTTTCTGGTAATAAAAATAGGAGAATATGTTTGATAGATATTAATAAACACATCAACATATCACAGTCACTTCAATGATGTTTTTGACTAAGTTATCCTCTATAAATGCACCTGGATCTTGTAAACAGGTAAGAGGAGGATCTACTTTTAAGCTTACATGTGTTCACAATGCCTTTCTACTAGTTTTATCAGTAGCTGTTTTTGAAAACTTCAAGAAACTTAATTCTTGGGTTTTTATTGAATTGAAAAGTTTTAATTTATTGAGACAGTAAACATAAAGTCAAAAAGCCTTTTGAATATATGCAATTTCTATTAAACAGAAATACGTTCAACAAGAATTACTTTGCAATTGGCTCATTTTTCAGTCTTTCTTTACTTATCCCATATTAAAAAGAAAATAGTGTATGAAAATTCATTTATTGTATGAATTAGCTCACAAAAGTAAAATCTGATTGCATCACTCTGGCAATTACTAATGTGAGGTAGGAAAAATTTATAAAGTATAATAAATAATGTATGTGCATTTTTATACACTTGAGATTAGGCCAACATACCACAAGATGGCAGATGAAGGCAGGTAAAGTGTCAAGATGCAGAAAAAGCAATGTTGTGGGTTGGAATAAACAAATGTTTTTGAAATTTCCTTAACTTTTTATTATAGGAAAGAAGTTTCAGAAGATAACTTACAAAAAATAGATATTCATGTTCCACTCTTATTGTTCTTGAATAATATTTAGACCCTAGAACTACAGCCCCTCAGATTCAACATTTAGATTTAGACATACTATTTAATGAAAAATACTCTTTGGAATCAGGAAGTTTTCTCCATTCATCCTCCTAGCTGTAATTTCAGAAAAGATAATGAGCTCTCTGTGACCATCAAGCCTTGTAATGCACTGGGCACAGATTATGAAAGGCTGGCATTTTGCTTATTCAATGAGAATTTTTAACTCTACCTTACCTTCCACAGAAGCATGCTCAACAACTGGGTAATGATTATATGAAAACAATGAATTTTCTCTGATTTCCACTGCTGAACTTGTTTCAACCTGCATAAAATACATATTAAACTAGAGTATGAGTATGATAGCCTGTGGTTTCACAAAGTGTATCAAGTGTATAAAAAATGAAAACACACAAGGGGCTTTTCTGGTTGATTCAATAAGTACTTCAGCTTATTAATTCATTTCAGCTGCACTACTGTTTGCAGCTCTGAAATCCTACATCTTGGATCAGTGTTTTAAAAATATTTTGTGCAAGCACAGAAAATGGTCCATAGAGTAATACCCAGTTTTTCAACTTCACTGCGCTGCATGTCTATTCTGTCATGGGAGAAATTCTGAGCAGAGAACAAATCAGAAATTAGGATTAAAGTGAAGACATTTTATACAAAATCATAGTAGTCTCAATATTTTAGGAACATTCAACAGAACATATTATATGAGGTGGCCGTTTTCAGGACTCCTTATTATTGTACTCTTATGTGACTTACCATAAACCAGACACAGATCTTTCAGCTTTCAAGTGCAGGCTTGACCTGGAACCAAATTCATTGTTTCTCCTCCATCTTTTCTGCATGACACTCGGTGACTACCTCAATACCTTACTGGATCTATTTTCTGGTTCTTGCATGTAAAAAATGATCATCTTGATCATTTAATCTGAACATTTAAGAAAGCCTAAAGGACCTAGTTTACTTAATAGGCAGTACTATATTAATATTAATAGATGTAATCTATTCTGTTTAAAAACTCGTACTTGCAATTTCTAGAAGAAAAATAAATAGAACTGAAAATTGAATAAGAGTAAAACTGGATCATATCTCTGAAAATCATATCACAGCTGACAATTCACACTCATTCATTGCCTAACCCTGGGGTGGACACACACGCAAGAGGTTTTTGCCATAGGCACTGTACCCTAGGTATCTTCATGTGTTTTTTTGCCATTTCACTAATCATCCATGGAGAATTTATAGCTTTCATTAGACAACTGTTCACTTAAATTGAAAATAAATAAGCTTCTGTAAATTAAAAGACTGAAAAACTGCAATAAACCCTTAAGAATTAACATGAATATCAGTAAAATTTACACAAAATCTCTTGCTTCAGGAATATCAGTAAAATTTACACAAAATCTCTTGTTTCAGGGATGCTTCAGGAGCAAGGAGGTCATCTATTTTCTCTATGGATAAGCATATTTACAGAACCAGTAGCTCTTTGCAGACAGTTATCAAAAAAGTATTTTAACAAAGCTAAAGCTGCCACTTGGGGTGGTGAGTCAACTCAAAAGCCAGAAGAATAGACCAGCTATCTCAGCTGTAAAGCATATGTAGCTGATAAGTTTTGCAGGTCAAATTAGAGATATCCGGAAAAGAGTTTACCTGCATTCAATTTACTTTAGAGTGACAGGCAGTCAGATGAGTCCAGTTTAGTCATGACAGGATATATGCAATCCCATCTTTTTCAGTCAAATAGATGCTGTGGAAAATAAATGCATGCATATTGGGTAATATGAAAGATAAGAATAAACTTGATCTGAATGCATAAAGTTAACAACAGTCACAAAAAATGTAGGTGGGTAGCTGAGGTTAAGAATAACTGGGTAGCTGTTTTCAGTCATTTAACAATTACTGAGAAATAAATGTATGCAACAAATACTGCATTAAGCAGGATCTGAGTACATAATCCATCATCAATAACATGTGCAGGGTTAGCAGGATGAAATATCAAAGCTTTTACAACATAAGGTTGTTTCCTTATTGGCTAGCAACTATATTGCCATTCAGTGTGCAGAAGGGTATAGATAAAGAACCATAGCACAAGATCTATGCTGTAAACTGGCTAAGGAAAATTCTGGGATGAGCTGATTGTTACCTGGTGTAACAGCTGAATGCAGGAACATGATAGATCAAACCTGTTCTGATTTGAGCACTAATTTAGTGTAATATGAAATGGCTCCTGGAAAAGCAAGATCTAAAACAGGTTCTTGTGCAACCCTTTGCAGCTAATGGGTGAGAATGGGAGGTTTGGTGTCTGTAGAATAACAACAGTGGTGGGACACTGATTGCTAGTTACACAAGATGACTAGTGGGAAAGATATATGAAATGTGCAACTACACATGGCCTAAATTCCCCGATACAAGCTACTGCATAAACTAATATTAAAGTGGAAGCACAACAATATGATAACAAAAATATATTTTTTATTTAGGACAAGCTTTCATGCACTAGCTCAGAAATTTCAGTTAAACTTCAAATTTCTGCACTCTTCCTGCACCATTCTACCCCCTCTCAAAGTTGTCTTCTATTGACAGCTTTGGTTTGAGAGCCAGAATTAATTTTTCTTTTTACTTCCAGCAGATGCCATAATTTTCTTTTTGATTAAATATTGATTTATTTTTTAAAATCAAGGATTGTAGCTTTCATAGCTTTCTAAAGGCAAAAATGCAACTACACTGAAACAAATGCAAGCAAGATTCCATGAGCAGATGATGATGAACAAAAGAAAGCACCGTCAACTGAACACAATAGCGACAAGAGGGGGAAAAAAATTACCAAAACCATTACTTTGCCTTGCAGATCTGTTTTCTTCTGTTATTTGCATTAATAAATTAATATTGAATGAAGATTCATTTCCTCTGCATCTCTAGATTAATTTAAATGTAGAAGCAACAGTTTCTTTCACTTATCAACAACTAGAATGAAGGGGAAGCATCTGATTTTGCAGTTGTTCCAAGTAATTTAAAATGCAGTGGACTGTGTCCTAGTAATAAAAAAATCCTGTTATGAGAGATTTCCCTTAATTTTCCATAATAGTCTCAAAATCTTAGAGCAAATAAACAGAAATTAAGGTAAAATAAACAGCTTTTGTGGGTAAAAGACTCCTGTCAGAAGACATATAGAGTGTTAATTGATATTGTCATTAATGGCTAAAGTATTTTAGTAACTTCATCAGAAAAACTGACTACTTTGAAGGATATCTTATAAGCTGATAAATTAGTGCCCAGAATTCTAGGGAATTTTCAGTAAGAACTGAATTTTTCGCTCTTGTTTCCAAAGACAAAGCAGTATTTGTTTAAAAAACATCCTCCCCTAGCATAGCCAATATACAAGTATACTACCTAAAAAGTATATTTAGGAAGCCTTAAGTGTTTGTTAAAGGATGGAACACAAAGTCTTCACTCAATAAGGCAGGAGGAAAAAGACATGAAGAAAGAAGAGTGAGGAAAATGTAATATCAACCCACTAATACTGAAAGAAATAAACATGAATGAAAACTAAGTTGAAATGTCATATTTTGTCAAGAAGTCTTATTTGTCATAACCTGAATTTTCAAGATATTCATGTGCTGCTCGTAAGTTATCATGCAGTGTTAGAAGCTGATATCAAAAAATGTAAGTCTACAGAAAACCTTTTCTCTATCACTTTTGCCTCCAGAAAAGTTTAGAATAAAAAGGAATTTTATTCACAACAGCTATCTAACTATGTGAAATACAGCACACAACCTGCTTTTTCTTACCCATGTAATACTAATGAATTCATTAAAAAAGTGTAATTGCTCCTGTAAAGTTTTAGGAGAGGAGAATTTATTGCTTGTAGCACTTAAATGATGACAACAGATGTATTTCTCATTATGAGTGCAGTTATAGGAACAATCATAGTGTTATTGTTGAATAGCTTTTCTCAATGACTAATAATAACATATTCTTTCATTTCATGTACTTCTATGTCTATGAAAAAATGTCATTCATTGAACCAAATTTTATCCCTCACTATAAAATAAGAAATTGAGGACATCAGGGGCAACAAGAAGGGCTCCTACCACTACACCAGTGTTCAAAGGCTGAACAAGGAAAATGTGGGTCCGTAGCTAAATGTAGCAGGTGATTTCAGGTCAGTGGACACAAGGAGGGGTATTATAACCTGGATATGTGGGCAACATGATCAATAAAAATGCAGTTGGGACAATCAGGGTCAGAGGATAATGGTAAGTGGCTTGTACTGCACCCAGGGATCAGCAAGAAGTGGAGTGCCACAGAGGTCTGTCCAGGGAGGAGGCCATGGGCTCCTCCTGCACTGTTGGCACAATTGCAGTTGATATGCATGTGGAGGAAGAGACACTTGCTTAAAAAGGTGATATTGCACAAAGTGACCAGGACAGGCTGGAAGAACAACAGGTCATTCAGTTCTGCAAGAATGAAATGTACCCATGGAAGGAATGAGAAATAAATTGAACAATGAGAAAATAGTAGACTGAAGTTGCTTGGGCAGCTGCAGTGTGATTACAGGAACAGTGAGAGACCCCAAAGGTGGTGATGTCAGGTTGTCAGGACCTAAAATCTCAGATGCCTGAGTACAGTCATTAACACCCCTCTGGTGCCACAGATAACCTGTGAAGACATCCTTTTGATCAAGGAGATGTATACCTACCAGAATGGAGAGAGAACAGTGTGAGATTCGCTGTATGGTCTATGATAACACACCCAAAACAGTCTGTTCCAGAGCTGAAATGGCATCGTTTACCAAACTTTACAGCAGTAGGCATCTGTAGAACTGATTAGAGGATCAACACCAAAATACTAAATAAAGCATGCTTGGTAATCAGTGGTTTCTTCAGTGGTAGATTTATTTTTAAATGCCCCAAATTAAGATGGCCCACTCAAGAAGCACAGGCCTTGGGCATGTACTAACAAGATGGGCAGGAACATGTGTTGGTTGTAGTTCCAGCCCAGGTCATTGTATCCATCAGTGGCCAAAAGATCCACAATATGAGGAAGACTGGATCTCTTGGGTTACTGAAACCCCAACAGACAATGAATTGAATTCTGAAAATAAATCCAGCTCTCCTACTGACAGAACCTGTAAAACAAAAGCAAGATGATAAGATACTGCTTGAAGTCCCTCCAGATGGGGGAGCTGACACCTGCAAAAGGCCTAAACACTCTAAGTTGTAGAAGTAATGACGCTGAAAATATCCTTCAAAGATGCTCAGGAGCATCAGCTGCCCTAACTACATCTGTACTGACTTCCGGGTGCTAGTTAATAAAGTATGAAAATGGCTCAAAGATTGGAATTGTGGTAATAGGAAGCAGAACAATTAAAATAATATAATGGCTGCTCAGAAGAGCTGTACTTTAGTAAGCAACTTAATGCATGCATCACAAACACAAAGGAACTCGAGAAGAGAAGCACACCAATAAAGCTGATAAGTTAGCCTGACTTGGCATGGGAGCATGAAGGAATTTTTAGCCTGATGGAGCCCAGGAAACTACTGGGCATTCTGGCTTCTTACTGAGCCAGGAAATGCAGTTTGCATTGAATAGCACAAGCAGTCAGTGCAATACCTATGGAATGATACAACACATCCAGAAAGTACCAGTGAAGCCAGGAGTTGAGGGTGATAATACAGCCAGCAGGGCAAGGCCCCACCCCATGGTACCTGGACAAGGCAAGCAGTGCAGAAACACAGGAGGCAGCCAGGTTCAACCAAGAGCCTAGATGGCCACTCAATTTCACAGCAATATGGTCAAAAGTCAGTCTGAGGAACACATTCAGGATCAAGTCTGGTGAGGATAACTGCGATCACACACAGTTCAGCGATCACTCGACAAGTCCATGTAATGGGACAGGTCTGAAGCCAACTTAGGAAGCCAGTCCACAGGTCAGGGTCACAATCAGCAGCATCTCTGGCTGGCAATAAATATGGCTGTGGCTGAGATGGAAACAGATTCACCCTCCAGCTGAGCTTAAATGGGACTGTGGCCCAGGCAGGGCACGTGGCTGGGAGGCCCAAGGTAAGACTGGTCAGGGCTATAAGGTCCATTAGCACCCCAGGGCCCTGATGGAGGAGGAAAGAAGTACCTTTAAATTGTTTTCAACTACAGCTTTTGCAGTGGCAATGTTTAGAACGTTTGATGACCCTGTGTCGATAGATGTGTATGGTGTGAGTGCCTGTAACTTGGTTCCCAGGGAGAGGTGGGGTGAAAACACAGCCACTTTATCTAAATAGACATGCACAGGGTTGCAATGAGAGATCCCTGCAGTCTTGAAGGAAGAACAGAATTAATAACACGTGTATTAATATGATGATGATGTTAAAAGTAAGGTTTATAATGGATGCATATTCAAAGATGTTTTAAATATGTTCTACTTGCAGAGGAATGCACTGGGCATGACTAGAGCACAGAAGCAGGGCCTGGAGCTGCCCTTAGCCAGTCACATCCCATTCCAGCTGGCTCTGGCACTGCCCAGTGCCAGCCAAACCTGTGGCATATGGCACCTCTGTACAAGCATGCCTGAGAGACAGCAGCATTTGGGGCCAGGGGAGGTACAGAAGATGTGAAAGGGAAAACAGAATGCATGAAAGAGGACACTGTTGAGGACATGGCTGGAAACATGCTTGTGGAAGAAGGCATTCCATGACAAAGGAGATGCAGCTCACAGGTGACCCACACCAGGCCTTTAGGCGGTTTTTGGCATGGCCAGGACCCTGGGAAAGACTATAGACCCTGCCAGATCAGAGGCAAATGAAGCAGCAGCAAGGACTGGAAGAGTAAAACAAGATACCTGGGAGTGGCAGACAGTATTACACTCGTGACCCAGCCTGTCACTTCGCTGAAGAGACTGGGAAACAATGACTGCAGTGCATGCTGACACAAAGGGAAACAGAGATTAGGAAGTTAAGAGTACAGGTATTCTGTTGCAATCCAAAATAAAAGCCTCTCTGAGGTCCTCAGAGAGAGAAAAGAATTAAACCATATTTAACCATAGATATAGAGTAAAAGTGTAGGTTTTAGTTTTAAGTAGGTAAAAATTTAGCTTAAGTACCATAGGAGTGTGTTAGCTAGTGAAAAGCCTTATTATCCAGTTTAAAGTTCAGTGATAATATGTTGGGGAGGATGAAACAGGGAAATCTTGTGAATATGATTGTTTAACGAAAGATTCTGAAGGTATGAGGCCTAGAATTGAGATAGAAATGAAAGTTTGCTTTGAGTCATAAGATACAAAGTACTGGTTACTATTTGACCAAAGAACAATAGCCTAGCCAGATAAAGGAGAATCCCTGTTGATAAAACAATGTCCTTCTGCTGATAGAAAGTCCAAAGGTCAAGAAGCAAGGAAAGAACTTGTAAAGCTTTGTAGAGTCTAAAATGCAACACTGTACGTTAATACAGGGAAGCGCATAGGCTGTATGTAAATTCTTTAGTGGGTGTATCTCATAGTGATTGGTTACTGGGAATTAGAATATTCACTATAGAAAAAGATATATTGGATTGTAACAAGAACTTCAGTCTCTTAGCTTTTCTCTCTTACCTCTGAACCCTTCTCTCTTACCTCTTACTCCTTTACCCCTCTCTCAGCTCCCCTCTCCCCCACTCTTACCTCTCAACTTCTAACTCTTCCCTCTTTCCCTCTCTGACTCTTACCCTCTTAGTTTTTCCCCCTCTTATCCCTCTCTTGTCTTTCCCTTCTCTCATAAGCCTCCCTGGTTTCCCCCTGCTCTCCCTCTGTCTCTCTGACGCCCTCCTTCCCCTTTTCCAACCTACCCTTCCCTGCTCTCCCCATCTCTCCCTCCTCCCCCTGACCACATGTTCACCAAGGCTGGTGGCAGACACGGGTCTCCCCTCTTTTTACCTTTATAATAAATTGCTTTTACTTGAACAGCTTGACCCTGAGAAGTCTCTCACCGCAAGCAAGCGTTTTTACACAGCAATAATAATAATACCCTTTGTTGTAGTTTGTTTATTTAATTTTGTTAAGAATTTGTTAAAACTTGTTAGTACGTTCTTGTTTCCCCCTGTTGATTGTAATGGTTTAGCCCCGGTTGTCTGTTATATAAACCCCTCCCAGTTTTCCTGAATGTTCCCTGTCAATCACCTTTACCCTGTCCCATCTCCCCATCCATCATCGTAAACCCCACCTCTCCTTCCAGCTCCTTCCATATCATCCCTTCCTGGATACGTTATTGTTTGTTATGTTCCCTCCTTCTTTGTATCCCCATTGGTCCCTGACATTGTAACCTCCTCCCCTTACCCCTCCCTCCGTGAGCTCCCATTGGACCCTGGACTGTGCCCGCCCCTGAGATAAAACCCAGTGCACAGAGGTGCTCTGGGCTCTCTTTGGTCCTGATTTCTCCCAGCCCAGACTGTTGTGCTTATCCCCTCCCCTGAATAAACCTGTTCTTGGGAAGTACAGCCAAGTGAGTCTCCTCCATGCTTTTGCCACTACCCACAATGCCTGATTTGGCAGAGCCCGGCAGGATTCGGTGCTCTGAAGGTTCTGCAGTGGGATCGCCTTTCCCCTGCAGTTCCCCACTCATGGCAACTGCCCATGCCAGAGTGGCACCGTAGAGCTAGCCCGGAGCTCCGGTGCGGCCGAGAGCAGCGTCAACCCTTCACAAAGTCAACTTAGCTCTAGACATAATTGAAAATATAGTTTGCATTCTTGGATAGAACAGATAAGATTACTCATGTAAACAGATAATACCTTATATGTATGATTAAGGTAAAAAGAACATTGCTTTCACATGTTAGAGTTAAGTTCAGATTGGTGTAGAAAGTACTGTTTTAGAAGCGTGTTTTTAGCTTATTGGATGATTTATGAATTTAATGCACTGTATTGGGGATAGAAGAGAAACATCTGAAAAAGAACAGCAGCATCATCATCATCATCACCAACTGCTTTTGCAGCCCAAGATAACAGAGATCCAGACTGAGAAGCTGCTCCCCAAACACCGGGACCTTGTACCAGAGAGCTGCTGCTCAGAACTCAGGACTTTATGCCAAGGCTTTTAGTAAGGATTTTAACTTTCTAAAATCTTTGCCTTTGAGACTGATGTGTTTATACAATAAATACCTTTCCAGCAACCATCAACTGCTCATGTCTCTTTGAGACCTGGGAATATTCCTAGAATCCCTGTTGAAGTGTTGACAGTATTTGAATGAGCTTTGGGAAGGAGGAGGAGATTTTATAATTTTTTTATAAGAATAATAATAATTTTTATAACTTTATAATTTTTCAGTTGTGAATTGGTAGGACCACATTTGAAACATTTTGCGATAGCTCTGCTTGAGGACATCTAGGCTGCTATTTGTCAGAAGAAGGAAGTGCATATTAAGCTCACTGCCTTCTTCTCCCTAAACCAAAGTCTTTGCAGCTATTAGGTAAGAAATAAAAAAGTTTTAAGCTGCTCACTAAAATTTTTTTTTGGTCTTATCAAGTGCATAAGCATCCACATCACAATTGGTGTTCACAGGCTGAATAAAATCTTAATTTAATATATGCATAGTGAGGTCAGTGAAAGTATTGTCATACCTACAGCAAACAAACATAAATTTACCCAACAGTTTATCTTCAAACATTAAAAAAAATCTATTTAAAAAAAAAAAAAAAAAATAAATTAAAAAGCCCACTTATTTATGGGCCTCTTTTGCCAGTAATGTTTGACAAACTGGTAAGAAGCCTTATGTGGAATGGATCACAGGAGGGTAAAATCAGGAGCTAGAATGATTCACTTCATTTATAAAAATGTTGCATAAAAAACATAAATGGAATTTAATTTCAATGAGCATAATCTTATTCCCATTCTCCATAATAAAGTAGAAAAATTATAAAAAAGAACCCTAAAAGCAGTAAATTACGTAAATCGTAGTGTCATTTTCCTTCACTGACATTTTTTAAATCAGCTTGTAGTTAGATTTGCCACTTTCACATCTTAAGTCCTAGCTACCACATATTTCAACTGGCTTGTTTACAAAAAGTCCCAAACAACTCAGATCAATCCTTTTGAAAGGATTTTGAAGATTTTTTGAAGTATACTCCAAGCTCTATCTGTACTCATCCTGGTTATGTTTTATTTAATGAAGAATAGAAACAAAAGACACAATACCATTCTGAAAATATTATGTTAAGTTTAATTAATACTATTGTTATTTATATTTTGCATGCAATAGTCATATAGAAAAATAAAAATTATGGTTTCAAATCTACAGAATTTTTATGGACAAGCTGATATATGGAATAGCTTTCAATATAAATTCATGTAACAACATTAGCTTTTATCAAATTTCTTATGCACCCATTTTCTGTTGGCTTCATCTAAAAAATAAAAGGGAAAAAAAAACTAACCAAAAAAAACAAAATAAAAAACACCCAGAAGAACCCAAACCAACCCAAAAACAACAGCAAAACAACCAGATATTAATGGATTCTAATCCCATGTGTGTGAGCTGCAATTCAATAAAAATGTATTGAAAGGAAGGGATGGGCTTCCTTGAACCACTACATAGTTATATGCCTCACCTTTTATGAAAACTCACCCAGCCATAACCTTTTTTTTAGCATGGAAGCCTGGAGAACCCAAATACAGACCATGGCATACCTTTTACAAACCATGGTTTTCAACATTTTCATAATTGTTCTGGTAAATGTAATTAGAAAAAGGTCCCAAATATACAGTTTAATTTGATTGTTTTGTTTTCAGCTGTCAGCAATCTAGGAAATACACACTTTAGGCAGCCACAAAGCCTTTTTTCCTCCCTGTAACATTCTTATATTCACAGCTTTCAGATTCTAACCATGTCTTATTCTTTTTCCCCTCTGACAAAGGACCATCTTCTAATCAACGTTATTCCCAATGAATATTGGCCTGTCTCAGTGTCCTGGGGTGAAAATGGTTTATGGTGATGGATGTTCTAAAACCTCCAAAGTGTTAAGTGTCAGTATATCTCTGCCATTAGAAAATTTGGTTTGTTTATCTCTAATGTGAACCTTCCTTGATGGAATTAATTTCACTAGTCCTTGTACATGTGTATCAATGAACCTCTTCTATGTTCTTTCTCTGCCTGCTGATGGCAGTTTTAGATGCATCCAAAAATTAAATAAAGCTCCCAATTCATAATAATACATTTTATCTTTTCCTCTCTCATCCTCCATGACTGGGCTTCTCTGTCCAGTCCCATTTTATTTCACATTTTTAAATAATGCCATATTTTCAAGAATACTGATTATTCTCTTTTATCTCCCTGGGACCCTTTATTCATACCTTTCTCAAAGTCTGGCATTTAAAACCAACTCAGTATTCGATCCAAGGCATTAAACTTTCCTAGCAGTGTGGGAGAACTACTTCATATATCCTGACAACTTTTGCAAAATGATCCCAAACAGATTTTTCATGAACTCACAATTCCCATGTGTGTATCCTGCAATACTCCCTCCAAGCATACTGTATGTCCATTACTTTAAAATTATTTAAAAAGAGAGACATTAACTTAATCAAATTAATTTCAAGGATACATTTAAATAAGAAAAAAAAAAGAAAAAAATAATTTTTAAAAAATATGTAATTACTAAATGAGCGAGCCAAGGTTCAAACAAGCATACTTCCATTAATCTGTCAAACAAATTTCATTTCACAAACAAAAAAACTCATCCTACTTTCCTCAGACTTTTAAGAAGTTTTTATGAGAAGAGACAAAGTATGATAAGTTTCAGTGTACAGACATGCACATTTTTCAGGCTTTGAACAATTAAGCATGTTAGCCTATGATGATCTTTTTGTAAATTTAACACCAGAGGCTCTTGTGCTTCAGATTTCTTCCCAACCTGCATCTTCACAGTCTTGGTTGACATTTCTTTTAACTCTGCCTTGTATTGTCTGCCATTGTTAAATTTTAAAAATAGTGTTTTTTCCTCCCTTTCTGAATCTCAGTTTTGTCGTGATATTTTATACTTCTCTCGATCTGATACATTGTCACTGTTGTTTTGACACGTCAGGTATACAATACCACCTGAAACAGTGGTGCTTCTGCTCCTGCAGCAATAATTTGCCTTTATGGCAATGGATTATATTGGCACTGCAATGCTTGATACAGTGTGTGATCCATTAGTGTTTTATGAGTTGTTGTTAAAGCGTCACATTTACGTTTATAAATGTTAACTCAAATGACCTTTCATTTCAGGAGTTATTGACTTTGCAAAATTGTAGTGCCCATTAGGTGCAGCAACTCACCCTCCTTAACAGAGGTAAATTAGTGCTTAATGCAACTTCTACAATTCATTTTTTCTGATTTTTTTAGTTAAAAGTGAGGAGGAAGGGAAAAATAAAGAGAAGCACCCCATTTTTCTGCTCCATGGCCCATAACAACATCCTCTGCTTAAAAAACCCCACACAACTACATGTTACAGAAAGCAAAGCTCTCACTGCACTAAGCTATTTCTTTGTCAAGCAAATAATAGCCTTTTAGCAGGTCCTTTTGCGACTGGACAAGGTGTAATGGGCTTAGTCTAAAAGAGAGTAGATTCAGACTAAATATCAAGATGAAAATTTTTGTGATGAGAGTGGTAAAACAGTGGAAGTGGTACCCAGAGTGGTTGTAGATATTCCATGCCTATAAACACTCAAAGTCATATTGGATAAGACTTTTAACATCCTAACTGAGTTGCAGATTTCCCTTCTCATTGCAAGGGGGATTGGTCTGGATGACCTTTAAAGGTTTGTGTCAACCCAAAGTGTTCTATAATTCTAGAATAGAATTCTATTCTAGGGGGGGAAATCTATTACATAACCCTGATTATTACCCTGACAAGCATTAATATAACTAACTGGAAAGACATGATACTAGCTCACTTTTGATTTTAATACCCTGTTTAAGTAGAAAGCATAGAACTATAAAATCATTGTGCATTCAGGAAAAAAAAAAAAAGAAAATAAAGACAGGAGTGAAAATTTCTTGCAACACTACCATGTTTGAGGAAGGTCAGTCAAATACCACTAATTCATGAAGTAGAAAAAACAATGATGGTGTATTTGAAACCAATAGCACAACTGAGTGCAAATCAGACAGTCTTTTGCTGATTATCTGAATTCAAAGTCAGTGATTTCAAGTCTTTTGCCCTAAAGGAATTTTTTCAATCTTGAAAATTTTTGCAGACCGCTCTGCATCAAAAGTTATTGAAAAAACTGTGTAGTGTTGCTCTGATGTACCATCAGCCTCAGCATGGAATTGCACTAGATCACTACATTCCAGAGTCAGAGCAAAATGTTAAGAAAAACAACATAAATACAGTAATAAGAATTTATTTTTCAGTAATGACATTGTCAGCAAACATTTTCATTTCTTTCTTATCTTGACCAGTTAGCCATTGTAACACTAATGTTCAGTAGCAATGCATGTGTTCTTTTTTTAAACAGTCACAACTTATTTCAGTTAATTATTCTAAGTATTATGACAGCTTTGATCCCTCAGATCATAGAAAAGACAGAACATAAAAATTTATCAAGTTGTATATTCAGAGCCCTTTTATGCCACTGCCCTTGGTTAAAGAAACAGCAGTGCTCTATTGAGAGTTTCCTTTCCAATTTCAGTCACTACACATATTTTCTAACAGAATGCAGTACTCACAGACACTGGAGAGGCTATTCAAACACAATAAAAATGAAAAAGCACAAATGCTGTTGTGGAAGCACTTGACAATACCTCCCAATATAACATTTTATTGTAATGTACAGAAACCCTCCAGTACTATGTCAATGACTGTCATTTCCAATATGCTCCCTAACATCAGTGCTGTCAATTCTAGTGACTTTGTCAAGTGTTTCATGGTAATTGGTGTGCTTCCATAAGTGTCACATCCTGGAGCAAAGGTATGGAAGAAAAAGAAAATGTGTGATCCAAGCAATTCTTAAAGCCCCAAAACCGAAAGAAAGGAAATGAGGGAGGGAAAAAGGAATAGTGAAAGTCCCTTCAAAATATAAAATTTTAAATGAAAGAAGGACAGAAATTTAAACTACATTCAGTATTTCATGAATATTTTTAGACTATGCATACAAATTAACATTTTTTGGTTATAAACATTCAATTTCTCAAATAAACCTTCCAATTTTTTTTTTACTGGAAATAAGAATAAAATTTAGTAAGATATTAAGAGTGCCTAGAACTAAGGATTAGTTTTATATAAAAGTGGTAGATGAGCATCAGATTTTTACATCTATCATTTAAATCAAAGTTCCTGGTCCATTAGAACTTGCAATTTTCCGTATGCATATTACAAACTCATTTAAACAATTTTTTCTTGGTAGGTGAGATTTTCTGCATGGTTAGCTTGAAAAGTAAAACACATACTGTGGAGATCCACTGATCTCTGACTTCTCTCTCTCTTTTTTTTTTTTAATAAACTACTCTCTACCAACAATCATTAAACTACCTTAACTGTGACTGGTTTAGTAGTATGTTGTTGGCTTCAAAATGTATTTTGTTCTTTTAAAATATTTTCCTGACTCATGTAATAATCATCACCTTCAGTTTGCAATTCATCAAGTTGCATTTTAAAATGTCACTTTCAATGAATGTAGCAAACATTCATTGAAGAGAGAGGCTTCCCTGTCTCTTGCTCCTCTACCACCACGGTCTTATTACACCTTGCTACTTTTCCTTGTAAGTGTACGAAGTGTATTTATCCACACATTCTCTTATTTTTTAGTCTTCCAACTACCTCTGAACCACTCTCTCACAGAACTAAATTGCTTCATTCATCTATCAACCATATATAATATTTTCCATTCCCTCATGCTTTTATTCCCCAAGTTTCTTGCATGTTCCTACCAGTAACCGCTGGCCTGCACCATTTGTATCTGAGCTCCATACAGAAAAGGAGGAGATGAAGTCACTTAGACTAATGACAGTCATGTTGATATCAGCAGAAACAAATTCAAATTAAATATATATACTGCATATGATACAGACAAAAAGTCCAAATTATTACAAAAAAGAGAAATCAAGTGGTCTTGGAATATTTGAAGAGCAACAGATAATAATTAACAAGAGAAATTTGTTTCTACCACTATGAATATATAAAGCATTTCTGTAATGGAAGTTTTACAAAGAAAAAATTCTTATGGACACCTACTTACAGATGTAAGTACAGATGTAGCAATTAGTATTTTTTTGAATCTTGAAGGGTCATATCTTTCCAGAAGGCATGCCTTGTTTAAAAATTTTAATGCCAAACATTTATTCCGTCTTATTTAAATAAAATACTTATAGGCATCTACAAAACAACAATTCAGATCATGTAGTCTAATTATTACATGGCATGCTTAATGGCTCAAATACCTAAATTCCTAGTTTTATATTAAGTACCAGAAGCTTAGGAACATACTTAAGTACTTCTCTAAATTAGAACATTTTTTCCCAGATATTCAGCAAATGATACTAGTCTAGGGTAAAACATGAAATATTATCATGTTCTTGTGATTAGAGACTGAGTATAAGAAATTAACTCAAAGTCTTTAATGCAATATATTTCTCAGAATTACTTTGAGAAAATTAGTTCCCTTTTACAAATTCTCATTACTTATCTACTATAGGTCAGGTTTTTAATCTGATTTTAAAAGGTGAAATTGCATTTTATTCATTACTGAGTTACCAGTTTTAATTTTTTAAACAACATTAATACTACTGCTAACTATTTTCAGTAGGAAACATTTCCAGCCTTCTGAGTAGTTATTTTGGAATATATGTTTCCGTAGTCTATTGAAAAACTGCAAAGTATTTGGCCTCTCCTCACACATAATCAGTGGGACGTAGAGTGGCAGTACATGAGTTGTTATTTTATAGAAGTTGTTTATTAATAAGAACAGAGAATTTTCTATTTCTGCTGTGGCAAAGAGCTTGGTTGCATTAGCACTGTGTGCTTTTTTCCTTTTCACCCATATTATCTCACCTCGATTAAGGGCTACAGTGCTTGGGCCATTTTCTTATTACTCTGAAAACAACCGTTAAAGAACTATCCCCTCCTTTGGCTTTTCAGGAGGTACACCCCAATCTTTCTGACTCCCTGTCTTGCCCCTTTCACTGAATTGAAGAAACCAGCATCTCAAACTATGTTTCTGCCCAGCCCTCCAACTCATCTGATCTGGGTTTCTATTCATGCAGACAGCAGAATTAGTAAAAGTATTTTTCAGACCCTGATAAAAAGCATCAATAATTTAGGATTTGACAGCTTACTCAGACATAATTCACTGCAATGACTTTTGCTTAATGACTTTTTTTATAAGATCACAGTAGGTTAGCTATCCAGCAATATATCAAGCACCTAAGCATTTAAAATCATTTACAGCAAATCACAGTAAGAGAGGTTCCGTAAGTAACACTAGAGAGGTTCTGAGTGAGAGTAAAAGTAAGTGAGGCTCTGGAGTGTCCCTCACTGAAGATATTTAAATTCATTTGAATCACGTGTCATGATTTGAATTTGATTTCAAATTCAAAATTCATTTTGATTTCAAATTATGTGTCATCATTTGAATTTGAATCATGTGTCCGTGCATTATAGCAGATTGCCAAGAGAGGCTCTGGAGTGTCCCTCACTGGAGATATTCAAATTCATTTACAGCAAATCACAGTAAAAATATTATATGCAGCAACATTAACTCGAGAATAGAATATTTTAAAAAATATTTTACATGCAACCTATGTTCTACAACTCTCTGTTGTGTCCATGCATTATAGCAGATTGCCAAGAGAGGTGCTGGAGTGTCCCTCACTGGAGATATTAAAAAATATCTGGACCTGTGCCATGTGCTTTAGGATGACCCTGCTTGAGCAGGGAGGTTGGACCAGTTGATCCACTTTGGTCCCTTCCAGCCTGACCCATTCTGTGGTCCATGATTCTGTTCTGTTAAAGAAAGAAGCCAATCAAAAGCTTATATTAGGTCTAGGCCTATTGCATTAAGCTAGAGCTTCATGTCAGTTAGGAGAAATAAATTTATTTTCTCCCTCCCCCCTTCTAAAAGAAATTAACTTCTTAATGATGCATATCAGTGTCCATAGGAAAATATAAGCAAAGTGTTTATAGCTGTCATAAATTGTCAGACTTACTACAGAGTTGCATTCAGTTGGTGAAGAATTGTTGATGCTGTTTGAACAAAATATGAGCTGGGCCTCTTGCTGATCCTGCACCTGCTGGAGCAAGGCTGACATGTGAAGGATGTCTGGGGTGAAGCAGAGGCCTCACAACCCAATGATGAGCCACCACTCACTCCTCCTTTGGCATGCATAACAAGCCTTACTCTGAATTTGGGTCTTCAAGAAGGTAAGGATGAGTACAAAGACTCTCTGGCAAAGACCAGACAGCCTTTAAGGTCACATTGGTGGGTGGAGGAGGACAAAATGTTTATTTTACATCTGTATTAACTACAAATATTGGCCGTAATCATCAAGACTCTCATTAAGCCCCAATAATATTAACTTTCACATCCCTAAGAATGCAAATGAGGTGAAATCAGAAGACAAGTCCAGTTGCAACAAGCACCTCTGATCTCTGAGAAGCAGCTGGAATTCAAGGAGGTTTATCTTCTGCCAAATTTCTGTACCTTTAATGCAACCAGGACTAATAGAACTATGTCTAATTCCTACAAAAGCAGGAACACTTATGTTTCCCTCAAAAACACTATTTGGAAACACATGCATGGAAAGTCGTCATTGTTACTTGCACTTAGACATGATAATAAATTCTTTAGATCTAGAATTCTTTCTGATTAAGAGAACTCATGCTTCATTTTAGTCTAGCTACTTGCAGATACTGCAAGTGTGGCAGAATCTTGATTTAGTAAACATGATTCCAGTTCATACTACAGTCACATGAGACTGCCAGTCAGGCATGCAGTGTGGATAAATTCAGACTTAGTTGCTTTCCAGGATGATTAAGGAAATTGGCTAAAAATATATAGCAAATCTAAAGAGTACCAGGAAAACAAATCTTCTGTCTTCTGGCACAATGTAACTTCTTCCTCACCTCCAGGAAATGAAAATGTAGTAAAAGTTTTAAGTATCATTCTATTCAGCATGAACATAAGAAGTATGAATTCTTCTATTATTAATTATATTAATTAATTTAATATGAATTAATTAATTAAGCATTAATTTCTTCCAAAAACTTATTTCAGGGGAAGAAGGTATACAGAACAGACTCATTTCCAACCAGTTCTTTAGGTGTCAGTTCATAAATACCTTGTCTCACTTGTCTCACTTTCTGCTAAATATGGCCAAAAGTTTCTCTCTTTAAAAAATAAATAAATAAATAAATAAACCCCACATTTTTCTACCAAAAAAAACCCAAAAAAACAAAACAAACCACCAACCAATCAAAACACAAAAAATCCGAAAAACCCCAAACAAATCAAAACAAAAACCTAAAGAAAACAACAAAAAACCCAAACAATTTTTTTCTTGCAATCAAATTGCTTCTCTGCAAATTTTTATCAAATATTGCTGCTCCACTGAGTGCAGAATGACATAAAGCCTGGGGAGATCTGGCTTAATATTCATGTATGTGTAATATTTCCAGGTTCTTCTTTGAGTTACCCTGTGATTTCCAGATGCTGATGAACTGCTCTCAATGACTTCTCTGTCACTCAGAATGCCCATCTAGTCTAGGCAGCAGCAGCCAGCCCTGGATTTCACACCAATAGCTGGCAATATTTCTGTGATGTTGGGTTTTAGCCAGCTGTGTTGCTGTTACATCTTAGACTTACACTGAAGGTACTGAGTTCTTTCCTTTTCCTTCCATCTGCTAAAAGACCTAGAGATGCTCAATTAAATGGTACAGCCATTCTTCCATCAAATTTCATTGAAATTAGCCCAAGAGAATCAAAATATATAGCGAGCAGTTATATGAATTATAATTTTTCTAAGCCTTAAATTCTTAAGAAATAAATTTTCTTCCACAGACAAGTTTGCATGCTTGACAATTGCCTAAAGAGTATAGTGTCTGATTTCCTGTTAGTATGCCACTACCAGGCACAGAAGTTTGAATTGAGAGAGCTCAGAGTTCATTTCAGTTTCATATTCAACGATTAATTAAACTTAGTCACTAAATCTTCAGAAAAGGAACGTGAAGACAGTTTTCTGCATATTTAAAACCTCCAGGGAGGGCAGACAGAAGTATAGATTTTTTCCTGTTTTACTGGACTAATTCCTGAAGGATAATTACTAATATTACATCTACCACTGTGTGCAGTGACAATCTACCTTTAAAAAGAGCAACTTGAACATTTTTTTGCCTAAAGAAAAAGCAGCAAGTTTTAAAATTAGTAGCATAGTCTACAGAGACTCAAGTGACAGATTCAAACCTTGAGAATGTCATGCACAGTTAGACTGTGACAGTGCAAGATACTTTCACTGGCAGAAAATGAAACAGGGAAGCCTCCTGTCAGAGAGGAAAGAGAAAATTTGTTCTTAAAGTCACAAGGGAATCAGAGTAACAAAGTAGCAATGGGAACACTGCATGGGTAATAAGGGAGAGACATAATGTGAAGGAAGGGACATAATAAATGTACTGCACATACATGTAGGATCGTCAAGGAAATTAAACAGCACAATATCTATGGAAGTTACTTTTTTAAAAAAAAAAATTAAAATAAACCCACAGAATAAATTATCTTTCCATATTGTTTTAAAACACTGCTGAGCAGAAGAACCCCTCCACCTGTTTTCTATAGTGTAGGTGTGTTGGTTTTGCATGGCCTGGTTTTTGGTAGCATTGGGGCCACAAAAGTGGCTCCTGTGTGAAGCTGCTGGAAGCTTCCACCATGTCTAACAGAGCCAATCCCTGATGTCTCCGAAGATGGACATGCTGCTGGACAAGGCTGGGCCAGTTAGAGAGGTTGGTAAGGCCTCCGTGATAACAGATTTAAGAAGAAAATCAAAACACAGTGCAGCACTCAGTTTTAATTCCAGCCAGAGAGAAGAGGAGGAGGGGGTGAGAACATGTGAGGGAAACCACATGAAGACACCAAGCTCAGTGGAGAAGGAGGTGCAGGAGGTGCTGCAGGCACTGGAGCTGAGATTCCTCTGCAGGCTGTGGTGAGACCAGGGTGAAGCAGCTGTGCCCCTGAAGCCCGTGGGGATCCACAGGGGATGCAGAGATCCACCCACAGTCCCTGGGGAAGGTGCCCATGCCGGGGTGGGTGGATTCCTGGAGGAGGCTGTGATCCAGTGGGAGATATGGTGGAGAGAGAGGGCCCTGCTTCCAGGCTGGAGCAGCCTGTCCTTGGAGGGCTGCACCCCTGGAAGTGTGACCCACATCACAGCAGTTTTGGGAGGACTGCTGCTCATGAGATTGGAGTCGCACTGGGGAAGTTCACGGAGAACTGTCTCCCATGGTAAGGACCCCACTGCAGAGCAGCAGAGCAGCAGAGCAAAACCCCAGGTAATGAACTGACCAAAACCCCTGTGCCCTGCTCTCCTGTGCTGTTGGTGGGAAGAAGGGAGGGGTTGAAGGAAGAAAAGGTCTTTCAAAGGCTTATTTTACTTCTCATTATCCTCCTCTGATTTGGCTTGTAATAAATTCACTGTGTCTCTAAGCCGAGCCTGTTTTTCTCGTGTAGTGTTTTCTCCCTGTTCTTATCCCAACTCATTAATCCATTGTTGAATTTTTTCCTGTCTTCTCTACCCAGCTGTTGCAGGGGAGGGTGAGTGAATGGCTTTCCTGGGTGTCTGGCATTTGGCCAGTGTCAAACCACATATAGCATTATTCTTTCATGATATTTGGATTGTCAGAACCAGTTTTTGTAACTCAGTGAGCCTTTACGCAATATCCAAATAGCTCACTGCTGAAATGCAACAAGCACATCAGGGCTGCTGTTCTTCCTATTTCTCTTAATATTCCTCCTAGTCCTTTTTTACCACCATTTTGAGTTACGATGTCTGCTAAACTGAGAGAGCAGCAACCCTACCAGGTAACCAAACAGTGGAAGACGCCAAATTTTTTTTCAGTGCTAACAATGATAACAAATATTCAAGACTTAGAAATATTTCAGAATATGACCCTCTATATATGTGCCTACTTTATTTCTGTCATATGGTAGGATGGGTGCTCAAAACCAAAAGGGATCTCTGATTTGACAGTCAGATGTGATATGTTTCACCACATATGTGCGTGATGAAATATTATTCATCAAGATGCTCAACTAAATATACATGGTCAGGGCACATTTCTCTAAATATTACTTTTCAGTAAAGGTTCTTACAATTTTTCTGTGATAATAGCAGATCCACATTGGCACTGGAAAATCCTGCTAATATCCTTGCAATTTTTACAGGCCTTATAGAACTTCTACACAGCCAGAATCAGAAAACTTAAAAACCATTAAATAATAAAAACATAACTACTCAGTGAATGTAAACAAGGATCTTCCTGCAAAAAGGCACACAGATGAACGTCTTTGATTCCACACATGCTGGAGCAGTTAAATGTTTTCAGATTATAATGCACTTCAAAAATATATTCTGACTCTGGTACATGGGTAAACACACATGAACCAATTTATCTTTGTTACATCCAAGTTGCCTGTTTTTCCTGTGTGTTTTACTTCCAATTTTGGTAGTGTCTATTTTATATTGTTATTATTTCTTTTACACTAGTCCTTTAAAAAGAAGTCTTAATCAGAAATAAAAAAGTTTTAAATGTTTATTTTGATAATAGCAATGTAACTATTTTAATGACATAATTATTTATTCTTTGAAACTTACATTAAATTTTTGTTGGAGAAATCATAAAAATGTCCTTCCGTCTAACAAGTACCATGTGATTGCAAAATAATTGCTTATTTCTGTATTTTGTAAAGAAAATAAAACCCTTTTCTTTGATTATCTGCAATAAAATGGCTACATTTACAGATCCATTCAAAATATTTGGGCCTTATATATATATAGGCAAACTGAAATCTGCAGCAACTGATAGCATTTCATATTTCTAAAACTCCTTACTGCTAAAAAGGGCTGGAAGTCCTTGTAAACTATGCATAAACCAATACATCATCAGTGACATTCAACCACCTCCAAACAGACTGAGCATTAGTTGGTGCATAGAAAAACATGCACAGTTGGAGACATGAGAGAGTTATGGCCAAGGACTGTGGGACAACACAGTGAGTGGTCCCATTAAACACTATGGGCCCTTTGGCATCTGGAAAGAATTTGTTTGTCAAGGTCTGACAATACACCACACTGTATTAGCTCCCAAGATCAATGGCAGTGTCTGCTCACAATTTCAGCAGTGCTGATTGAGACATTCTGTGAAAGCAGTATAGCTCGCAAGATGTTGAGACAAGTGAAGCATAGATTAATAGAGTAAGGGTGAAAAACGTGCTGATATATGTGTCAGTTTAAATGGATCAATCTGTCAGGCTCAGGAGACAAAGAGAAAGCTTCAGTCATTGCCAGTGTTATAGAACAAATAGTAGATGATAACTTCTATGCCACAAAAAGTTCTAGAGCCAGTACTCACAAAAAATATGGAGAGAGACTTTCTACAGCTGTATTTGAAGGGAGGTTAAAAAACAGATAAACTGGGATATCATAAGCATTTAAAACTTTCAAAATCAAGACTTCAATTTAAATGCCTAAGTTAACAGCATTTACACTGAAATTTTTCTCAAAAGCATTAGTACTTGTAAGAAATATGTCTCTGTGCAAGCCACCAACAAACATTCTCATGTTACTTAAAGGATAAGGGGCATTACAATTATGGAGGTTACACTTAAGTTCGTTTTACTGCACAAAATGTAACCTGTATTTACCTTGAAATGCCCTCCAACAGCATTTACAGAACACTGTAGGAGTTGCCCCCAACTTGGTCTGTTCCAGCATTCAAAATGTACTTAATTGGTGAATCTTATTCTACACCTCTGTTCCCTGAACATTTTCAAGACATTCATCAGCAGGAGGTACTCTTGTCTCTTTGAGGAACATAGTTCCATCAAATCTAGTGAAGCAAACAGGAAGATCTGTTGCTCCTGAGATTGGTAAGCTACACTTCTGCTCCATCTCCATTCCTCATACCTCATGGATACTTCCACCACTTACTTTGTGCTAATGTTTATAGCCGGCTTTAAGGAAATTTAATTCATTAAAATGACAGAAAGTTAAGTGATCCACAAAAAGATAAAAGAAAGGGGCTATTTTTAATTAAGTTATTCACTCTAAACATTCAGTGTTTGGTAAATAACAAAAAGGAAAGACTCAATGGCATAGGATGCAGAGGGGAAGAAAGAATTGTGATATGATTCGGCAAAGTAATGCTTTCAAAGATATTTTAGCACAAAATGGACAGGCAACTGAGATCCAGAAAGCTCCAGACTAGTACAATTAAGAGGTAGGATTGCATGGTCAGGAGCAGGGTAGGTAGCAAAGAGGTAGGGAAAGACTATGGAAACAAGCTGACAGAAAGCCTAGCCTACTTGAGAAACTGTAAAATCACAGAATGACTCACAAGTAAACCCATTCTGACCACCTCCACACTAAGCAGGAACAAGTCAGCTTCTTTCTTTCTTCTTTCTTAGAAACTCCTAAAGCTGTTTCATCATTTTATCCTCCCCACCAGGATTTTTAGCTCCAGCACAGCATAGCTGAAACCAACAGTTTTCCCTTAAGAGCTGGCTTGCATCACATAGCATGAAATACAGTCAGAAAACTCTTACCTGACTTAGAAATACAATGCTAGGTACACTTCTGAATACCTCTGTTAAAGATTTTTAACATTCAGAAGATATAAAGCAGGAAAAATGCCTGTGTCACCCAATGGATAAAGCTGAAGAAAATATGGACTTAAAAATCTTAGATGTCTGCATTACACACATACAGTGAAGCCAATTAATTCACTGTCACAATGTTTTTATTGAAGACTGAGGACTTAAAAAAAATATAAAGGGAAAACAAAAACACTAGTTTTCTTGAATTAGTTTTCTTGAATTAGTTTCCTCCTCTCCTTGTTTCTCAGTTTAATCATCTTTTTTGTTTTGTGCTGAAGCCAATGCTATGCATACTGCTAGTACAGTTACAGAACTAAGCCCTTTAGACAGCTTGATACCAATTATTAAAAAACAGTGAAAATCTAAGTACATTAAGTCCTTCTGCAGTTCATATATAGAACTGTTCCCACCAAGACCATGATCTTGAAATACTTGCTTTCTATCCAAAGATATTTCCGTTTTATAGAGAAAATATATGCATTTAAATATTTTGCATTAAAATGTACTAAAGATACACATTTCTTTTATTCCTAATTTGCTCCTTTAACAAATTTCAATCAAATCAAATTTCAATATTTATGAAAGTCGATCCTTTGTATTACTCTGTTGTACCAGCACATTGATCCTAACAGAAAAACTTACACTTTTAGTGATCCACACAAAGTTAGACTGAGCAGGGTCAGGTCTGTGCTGTGCTGCCTGTCTAGCACAGCTTTGGACTCCGTGATGGTGCACAGTCCTTGTCTGCAAGACAAACTCGGCCAGCTCATTTTACACAAGGAGCCTGAAGGCACATTCCACCTGGAACCTGCAATTACACTGCCTGCCTGGCCTTCCCTTTATCTAACTGTGCAGCAGGAAGTCCTATGAGAGCACCCTTTAAAAACAGAATTATTTTCTTGTGAGGATATTACTCAGGTTAGCTCAGATGACTAAAAGGATCAGTTTCTCTCCATGGACAGCACCTGCTCTTCAAACCACCATGGAAAAATCCGTTTAGGCTTCAAATGGTGCTGCATCAATGGGGTGCTCAGCATCTGAGGAGATGAAAAACTTTCTATCTGTATTTCTCTTCTCATTCTTTCTTAGTAAAGCAGTTATCTTAATAAAGCATTTGTGATTAGTCTTTTCAAATTGAGATACAGAAAGAGCCCTGCACCAGCCCTCTTGCTCACTCACTTTCAGCACCACCACTGCCACCATCCCCCATTGTGGTGGCACTCACCTCATGGCTCTTCTCTGGAGTTTTAAACATAGATTAAAAGTGATGCAGAGAAGTGAGGAAGAAAGACTTCTGTTTTACACACTTGGCAGAATAGAGGTAGCTTCTCAAAGAAAGTGCCTGTTATAAAGAGTGGCACAACCCTCCTAATAATATCCTCATAGCTGAGTTTTTATCTCTGTCATCCAAGGAAGTTTGTAGAAACATTGCAGACTGTAAACTTTGTGTTGTCTCTACTTGTTAGTATTAGGCAACTATATATAGTCAAAAACTGTGATGAGAGTGACAGCTTGATGTCTGGAAATTGTCTTACTGTGGAACATTTCAGCATGGATTTGAGACAGTACAAAGACACTGCAAAATTATGATCTTCAGTATTTTGTCAGATCAGAAGACATATTTAAGTGCCCAGTATAATTCACAGAAACTTAAGATGTTAGCATTTTCCCAGGCTATAAACTTTATGGGTTAGCTTTCATTTAGTGACTAGCGTTATCTGTTCTCCAACTGACTTGCTTGAAATCTTTAAGAATAAAATGCCACAAGATTTAAAAGATTTAGCTTAGTGACATCTCATGTTATTTGAAAAACTTGTGGAACAACTTTTTTTTGGGTGTATATATATGTTTAACAGGAAGGTATTTACAGATCCATATGATGGAAATTTTTAGAAGACTGATAAATCCTATCAGTTTTACATTTACAATAGAAAATTACTGAATTAATTTATTATCAATACACTTCATCCTAATGTCTGTTTCTTATACATTGTCAACACTTTCTGTACAAAACTGTTTGTCTTTGACACCTAGTATATAAATTAGCTGTGAGGATACAAAGACCACAGAACTGTATAGTTTGCAATGACAGATACTGTCTTGGGTGGTCTCAACTGCAGAAGTCAAGGAGATCAAACTTCAGAGCTTTTCAGCAAAAGAAGTTTGAACTGAAACAGGCTTGTCTTCTTTTTCCTTCATTCTCATGCACAATGTTTTTGTGCTGCTTACCTACCCTTCTCCCAGACAGGCTTCCAATGCTGCTTATCTTGTTTGTAGTTTAGCCAACCATTCTTATTTTTATATTCAGCAAAATACTCTTCCCATTTCACTTGTGTTTATCTTGTTCACAATTTATTGAATTTTTAGTTGTTTACTGCACTTTACTCATGTTCAGATGCAGCAATGTAACTTATTCTTTTCCCCTTTCAAGGCTATGTTGCTAATATTTATGTAAAATACTTATACATTGGTATGCTTATGTCATTGTGACAGACAGTACAAGCCCTAAGCTTTGTTCTACATTTTATTTACTTGGAACAAATTGAGAATTGTACTTCCAGTTTGTGAGGAAGCAAAAATTCATATGAACATATCCTCCCTTACATGTACAGGAGGGAACAGGCACAATTAGCCATTTTGTTCTTTTATAGCCCAGCTGAGTTCATCAATAGCTAAACAATTCCATTCCGAGCAGTAATCAAGTAACAGCTCTTCCCTAATGGGGCTGTTACACTCCTAATACCAAATATAACACTTTGTGCAAGTGACTGGGAAGTGTAAATGTATTTTTCATTCTGTAAAAGTTTGAGTTCCACTGAAAAGGCTGAACATTCAAAACTTAACTGTGTCCATGGGGACAGAGATTTGTATCACTGGCACAAATAAGCCAATTTGGTGAGTTTGTTCTTGTAATTAATAAAAGGAGATTTGTATCCTAATAAGTCATAATTTCTTTAAACTGAAAAACCATCTTAGCTTTCTGGGAAGTTTGATGCTTAAATTCTAACCAGAAATAGACACTGTGGTGAGAAGTGTAGTTCTAGAATGGAAAGAGTGAGAAGAACAACTTGTCTTCTTTTCAAAGAGGGTCTAAATAGCAAACCTGAGTTGGTTTTCCCTATTCATTAGGTTATTGTGAATTAATGATGAAGAAAATCAGAACAGTACTTTTGCTCCCTCTCTTGTTCAGTTAGTAGAGAATTAAATTCTTATCAAATACATGAAAAGTGAATATACAGGCTTACTAAATGCAATGTTAGTTTAAATAAATTCACATAATTTGTCAGATTCAAGAGTGAACTTATCTGATAAACTCATTTGTACTGCATCCAAGCAATCTTTTCTCCAAAGCATAAAAAAAGACCAAACTAAAAGCCAAGGAAATTTGTTAAAAGACAAAAAATATTGCTTAAGACTGTGCAAGTTCGCTCACATATAGAGATGTGTCCCTGATAACAAAGACATTTAAAACTCTGATTTTAATATATATTCATAGAAGAAGACCATTTCAGAAAGCAGAGTGTTACATTCATCACAGAAACAAATGAAAATTAACACTGGAGACGCACTTGTTCTGATATTTTTCAAACAGAAGGACAGTGACAGTAAGCAAAAGAAGAAGCAAAATCTGAAACTGCTTCTTGGCAGCCAAGTCATTATATTCCAGGCAGATTCCACGTGCTGCAGAGGTAGCTGTCTCCAGGAATATCTGGGAGGAACAAGTGCATTCTCCTCCAAGGACCTGTCATTTCATAATGTAAACAACTGACCACCAAATCTGTGAATGAACATGAAGCTAAACATAGGGAATAGAAAGTCCAAAATACTCAATAATAATGGTCAGACACGTGCATCTGGCAAGAAAAGGTATTCCTGAACAACAGAACTGATGACAGAACAAATCCAAAGATTCTAAGTAGGATTTTGTAAACAAGAACTTTCCTTATTTCAAAATTCATTTTAGAATTCTCAGTTTAATAGTACCACACCAAACCAGAATTAAAAAAAAATACTAAAAAAAAAAAGTTTCTATTATTTCAGTAATTGTTTCAGTAGCTATATCATATCTGGAATAGCACTGATAAAACTCTACAAACAGTGATATTGAGATATTTCTTATTTTGAATTATTTTAATAATCAGTATTCATACAGTAGAGAGACACCAATAACTATCAAAGTGTATGCCAGCCCAAATTTGAAGACAAACTCTATATTTTAAAAAAAAAATAATTTAACTGTTAATTTTTGATCTTATATTACTGAGAATATCAAAACAGGATACATTACTGCTGTCAATTCAATTATTTCGTACATAGAATTAAACATATGCCTTTCCAGATATCAGATTGAAATCTTGTCCGAAACAGCCTTTATCTGCAGATATTAAATCCTGCACAAAAGAATAAGAATCTGTTTTGAAAAGAATTATACTTTTTCCTTCCTTCATGATTTTTTTTTTGTGGTGTGAGATACCAAATGAGTTTAAGAGAACAGTGTTTTGTTTGCATGTTTTTGTGCTCTGCTAATGACAAGCAAATCTTATTCTTTTGTTCCATGTAAAATCATCAGTGTGTGAAAGGTCTGTATCATGAAATTACCTTCACTTTTGCTCCTGGGTGCACCATTGCAAAGAGCAATGTTAGTTATATGGTGTCAGTGAGGCTGTAGCTTGGCACAAATATGTCTTTTCATTACTTGTCATTGAATCATGTAAACCAGGGAAATGAACAGAAGAAGGAAAAAGGTTTTTGACTCAGATAAAACTGAATACATTACTTAAGTAGTGCAATGA
Organism: Pseudopodoces humilis; assembly: GCF_049639895.1. Classification (NCBI taxonomy): domain Eukaryota; kingdom Metazoa; phylum Chordata; class Aves; order Passeriformes; family Paridae; genus Pseudopodoces; species Pseudopodoces humilis. Next base: position 80,778,990 of record NC_142200.1, on the reverse strand, counting down.
AGCATGTATTTTATTTCATTGATCTAGACATTAGAAGCATGATTATTAAGGTGTCTGGCAGGAACTTAACAATTGAAATCATTGCTATCTCTACAATGTCAGTGGATAAAAAAAATCTGTCTTAAATATTTTCATATATTTATAAAAGCTATCTACTCAGACAATTTCTAAACCGAAGGTGGTGGTGTTATTCTCAGATGGCAACTAAGCACCACCCAGCCATTTGCATTCTTTCCCCTGGTGGTGCAGGAGAAAAAATCTAAAGGGTAAAACATAGTAAACTTGTGGGTTGAGATAAAAACAGCTTAACAGGGAAAGTAAAAGCCATGCACAGAAGCAAGGAAAAACAAGGAATTAATTCACTGCTTCCCCTGGGCAGACAGGTGTTCAGCCATTCCCAGGAAAGTAGGGCTCCATCATGCATAACAGTTACTTTGGAAGGCAAAAACCATCATTTCAAATGTCTCCAACTTCTGCCTTCTCTCGATAGCTTTTATTGGTGAATCAACATCATATGGTCTAGAATATCCCTCTGGTCAGTCAATATCAGCTGTCCCAGCTGCATCCCCTCCCAGCTCTTTGTGCGTTGGTGTGAGAAGCAGAACAGGCCTTGAATTTGTGTAAACAGCTCTCATTAACAATGAAAACATCACTGTAATATCAACATTCTCTTCATTACAAATCCAAGACTCAGTTCCATAGTGTAAAGAAAATTAACTCTACCCCAGGCAAAACCAGAACAGATCAAGAAGCAAAAGCTTAACTAAAGATGTATGGAAAACCAGTGTTGGGAATAAAACTGGAAGATTTTGTCAGGAGGAAGGACTAGTTTCACTCAATTGACCTTGCAGCTGAGAATGCTAAAAAATTCCCGTGTGGGAAAACTTCATTTTTATACCTAATGTTGCTCATCCTCTGCCTGCTTAGAGAAGTTGAATTCTTGCAGAGAGATAACACACTCACAGACATACACAGCCTTTTATTAGAGTGAGGCAGGCAGCAATGTTCCCTGCCCCACCACCACCTCTGCCACTTTTGACAGGATGAACTAAGCCTAACAGAGCCTGTGTCCCAGTGTGTCTCTGCTGCCTGGTGTTTTCAGCAAGGTAATGAAATAAATCTAATCTTTGCATTTTGGCTGCTGTTTGATGGTTGCTCTTGGTTACCTGCATGTATTGATACACACAAGCAGATAAATTCTTCCTCTAATTTTAATCAACAATTTAATACTAAATTTAAGATGATATAAAAGACAATCTCACAAATAAGCAAGTACTTACCCTTCCTATTTTATCACTTTGTAGAAGGATCAGAGAGGACTGATAGTACTCAGGGTGAAACATCTGCATAATAAGGAGATATCTGTGCTACTTTTCATCTGTCATTGATTTAAATTTAAACTGTGCATAAAAGGACTTCTATATTTCAAAGGTAAACATATCAATAACATTACCAAATTCTAAGTGGAAAGAATTTTGCGGTCTTCTAGTTAAGCATATGTGTGCATCTTGGTTACTGTTTGTCCTGGTAACAACCACTATCCCATTAGATAAATCCAAACTTGACTGAAAGTTATGATCTCAAAACCTTACTTACAGGAAAAGATGCTATCCTTCTCCTAACTTTCAAGGATTTTATTCTTTATTCCATTTGCGCCAGCCCATCAGTTCTATCTTGATTTTTCTTCAGTCAATTAGCTTTCATCATTAGCCCAAACTGTGATTTAATCAGATGAAACCAACTGTTCAGACTGAACACAAGCAGGGTGTTTTGGGCCATAACCATGAATTCTGAGCAATGACAATGAGCAGAGTCTGTGAGAACAGTTCAGGAAAACATCCATCCCTGAGGCTCAGCACTCTGCTGTTATTGCCTCTACTACACTTACTTTGACCAAAGAGAAGTCTTCCGGAACTCCAGCTCCAAATTTAAACCTTGTATCCAGTCAAGAAATATTACCACATTCATAATAATTTAGGGACTGAGCTACAATTCAGGTCACATCAGAAATGGGCTTAGAACTGAGACCATGATGATGAGCAGAATACACTGTCAAGACACACTTGGTAGAATTGTTATAAATTCTCATTGAGCTGAACAAAGACATCAATCCTCATGTCAGGGAACTCTTAGGCTTTCTTGTACAGTTCCCTGACTCCAGCAATCAGCCCACTATTTAGTCTTAAAAATGTTGGCTTAACAAGTCCTTATCTTTTACAACACCTTTTGACAAGCTCCCAATCCTCACAGCAAACTTCAGTACAGAGTACAGGGTAAGAATATGATACCTGAACTTTGCCAAGACAAAGCAAGGGAGGAGAGAAATAAAGACGGAAAAGAGAGAAAGAGAAGATTGCCAGTCCTTAGATAATACATTGATCCTGCTGCATGGATGGTCCAGATTTGTGGTTAACAGGTGTGAGGGGAGGAAAGGAGAGAGAAAGGGACCAATCCACTTCTTTTTCTAGTTTATCTGGTGCACATCTCTTATGTAAAATAGGTTTATCACACCATTCACATTACATTATCTGTGCATGCCCAGACAGCCCTTTAGAGCCCTCCAGGAAGTGAGTTGGGCTGAGGGGGAGTTGGTGCAGGGACACTGAGCACAAGCCTCAAGGCAGAAATGGAAGGTGGCTGAGAACAGCGCTGCCTCATCTCCCCAGGACTCCCTCCTCCATTAATGCTTTCCTGTCTCAACAGGCAGAACATTTGAGACAAAATCTGTTTACATACTTATGCCTGATCCTCCACATATGGACTGAGGCATAACTGTATCTGTTGTTTATCACTTTTTGGGGGGGATAAAGTCCTGTGGAAATATTTTCATGATTTGGACAATTCTGTCAACAACACTGCCAAATGTGGCCTCATAAAATGGACAAATTAATACAACTGTTTGGCGCCTGAGATCATATTGTGATTGCAAGTGCATTGTATAAAAGAAAATGTAAGTCGCAAAGCAAGAAGAGAAGCTAAAAAATAAAGACTGGTAAACAATGCAAAGCACAAAGTCACAGGAAGCACAAAAGCTTGATGTGGCTATGCTGCAATTAATTGAACTACAGAAATTACAGGAAACTTAAAAAGATTCATGACTTTCATATAACCTTTACTTTGCTTTTCTGATGGCTTTTTTCCCTTTCAGTTAGATTTTTATGAAGTAGTTTCTTGTAATCCCAGTGTGGGGCAGCAAAAGTCAGAAAACCAGGAATCTAATCTCTCAATGAAAGCTTCAGCAGAAAAGTGTGTTTTAAGTACATACAGCCTACAACACGAGCTTCCAGAGTTTCCTGTGTACCAGGTACATGTTATAGAAGAAGCAATTGGGAATTGTAAACAAAATTTAAGAAACTGAGATTCACTGCAAAAATGTTGTTACATTTAAGTGTCCTCTGCTATGTATATTGCCAAAAGATATTTTTTAATAATTAATTTTTAGTGTATTAGATTTAATTAATACTTTCTCCCCCATGAAAACTCTTACATGCATTTGAAATTGTTGTCTCCTTCTTATAACCATTCATTATTAGTAGAATAAGCATTTTGTGAATTTTGTGCAATGAATAAAACTATTATTTTAATACCTGTGATAGCTTTCCAGAATAACATTTCTATTCCTTCAGTGATTACAGTAACTTAGACTGAGTTATTTGAATGGAGGGGGAAAATCATGGGAATGAAAGGAATTGTTTATATAATTTTATCTCACTCACAGAAAAAAACACAGTACGTTTCAGGAGAGAAAAAGAAAAAAATCAGGATAAGGTACAGCATTGCACAAGCAGCTTGGAAAACAGGTGTATTCAATGAAAAATCTGTCTTATTTGTAGATCTACTTCATGTGTTTCAACTTTCTAAATCTTTGACTAAAGGGAGAGATGTGTCCTACAAGAGAATTAGAGGAAACAGCAGAAATCTATTATTAAATAAAACTAGAGTCCATATTCTTTTACAGAAGAAACAATGTGAAAGACAAGGAAAGAAAAATCTATTCCTATCAGGGGACAGGCTTTTTGAAAGGAAATTGCATCTAGAAAAAGTAATTATTGAGAATATGATAGTAAGGAAAATTTTCATTTCTTATCAAGTGTGTTGAACAAAGAAATGTTGAACATACAAGAATAACGAAGGCAGAAATGTCACGTTGGGTACCAAATATATTTGTTTAAATACAAAGTTTGTCTCAGATTGCTCTAAATTAATGACCTTTTTGCTTTTTCAAGTAATATGTATTTAAACACTCAGAAAAACAATATTCTGGTAAGCAGGGATCTATTTGATATAGCTTGGGGCATTCTACCAGGTTCAGATCTTTTCTCAAATACTGACACATACCTATAGTGTGTTGATAATAGCAAAAATGCAAACTTTTTGAATAAAATATTTTTGTTATGGTCTGATTTTCTTCCCTGTGAACTATTTTAATAGACATCATGCTTTCCTGATAAAACTACTAATGTCTGCCTGAAAAAGGTGTTTTCTGCTCGTGTCATGTGTGTTTTCTGACCAGGCATAAATGAATGTTTGTCAAGGTAGCCTCCTCCTATAAACTCATGCTGATTATTCATCAACTGTATCAATCCCTAATGTTATTCTCTGAAAATATGTATTAACAAAATAAATGAACGAATGTACTTTATTAGCATTTCCATGAGTAGTATTGAATACCTGAGTACGAGTCACAGCCATGTTTCTGTTTAAAAAACATTATTACAATAAAATATTTTTAGCATTATTGTAACATACAATCTCCAAAATGTCTACGCTTTGCACTCCAGCTAGTGCAAAGCAAGAAAAAGCTCTAACGAGGTAGTGAAGTGCGTTATAAAATACATAAATTACTGCAGCTGTACAACAAAAGTGAAGTTCTAGAATTTGACTATACAAAGATCCTGCAAAAAGATATAATGGCTATAAAATGAAAAAATAATGAGGAGAAATATACGTGGTCTGTCAAAGAACTGATGAAAGCTGATGATACAAAATACCTTTCTACACAGTGAAAAATACTTAAAAGGTCTTTAGAGAAATAAATAAAATAAATACGTAACTCAACCAAAGATGAATAAATAAATAAAAGGAAACAATAAATAAACCAAAGCAGAAACCAAACATTTTCATAATGATGGAAGTGTGAGTACTTGCTAAATTGATGATAAGAGCTGTAACACTCTCTTTTTAATCTTTATATATTTTAAAGATGATAACCAATAAGGGGACATGAGACATGATACATATAAATTTGTTAAACCCTTGGAAATTAGAATGAAGGCTCTATGTAGAAAGGAGCTTCTGGACTACTGTCTTGATCCCCTCTAAATAATAATTTTACACTGTCCTAGTTAGGCAGCTTGTATAGTGAACCCTATGTTTTCAGGACCAAGAAAGACCATGTTTTCCAAGAAAGACAGGAACAGCTGGAAGCAGACTGAGAGAACATACTTTATACCAGTATTGATTCAAATACGTACCTACCACCTGTCCTCACCGCGACCAAGAGGACACAACTGTGACACTGAGCAAGGGATTACTGAATAAGAGTGTCCAAGAGTAAAGTATCATTGCAAGAATTTCACTTTTATGATAAAAGAATTAGTTCTTACTTAAACACGTCCCTAAGGAGTATCCCAGGGATGAGTCTAATATTTTTTTTCTGTGAAAAGAAAATGGGCTGCAATAACAGATTGAAATAATTGGTGTGAGCCAAATGGAAAATCACACCTTAGAGAAGAGTTTGTTTTGAGGATTGTTTTTTTATTACTATTCAGGATCAAGAACTACAACTTTCAAATGAACCAGTCTGATCAAAGGGTTGAGAAATGCAGTCAGGGGCTGAATAGATAGAGATACCCCTATGAACTGGGTAAATACCATTTCACAGTTGATAAATTTGTTCTTATGAAACTGTCATGAATGCTTTACCATTGTCGATTATTCAGTCAGTGCAAATATAAAAAGAAATAAAGAAAATACATTTCCTAAAGAGCAGGTCCTAAGAAATACATATGTCTATATTTAAATCCAGGAGTTTTATTCTCTGTGATATAAGGTTAAGGTTCCTTTCATCTGCAAGGAAAGGGATCAAAGTTAGAGCATTTCAATGGTACGTCGGACTACTTACTAACAGGGTAGAATGGAGGGGATCCAAAATACACATTTGTTACATTCCTTTTGAAAGGTATTATGCATGAAGGATGAAACATTAGTTTATTGTCTTACTCAATTATAATTTCGGTTCCACTTGAAACAAGCTTCTGCAGTGTCTCAATACTTTTTAAATTGAAAGACAGAATTATGTTCACCCGCCTTGTTTTGAAGTGGTGCTCAGAAACAAAGTATGAAATGGACAAAACCGACAATCAGTGGTGGCAACCTTTGAAGAGCTGGTCCCCTACTTTCATTTTTCCTGCTTGCCTCTGGGCAGCAGCATATGTGAATAACTTATTTCTTTGTCTGGTTCAATAGATCAGCATTGCACAGTAAGGGCACACCGGAGGTCTTGCTTATATTCACTGTAAACAACCAGTTATATATTATATTTGAGAGGTTACACTGTCTGGCTATAACCTTTTTATGATCAGCAAAAATGCCTGTTTACCTGGTGAGCTTCCAAAAGAAGTTTAAAAATAAGCATGTTTAAATGTGCACCAAACCAAATCCTGGGACAAAACATAAGGACCCACATCAAATGTCATAACTTTGCTTGCTGCCTTCAGTGAAACCATTGCTGGTTTGGTCCCATGTGATATTACAGCACTGTGAACTTTAATACATCACTGTGCAAGGTACTCATTCTCTGTGTTAAAGTGAATCTCCCTGCAGGCATGCTTAAGGCTCTTTTGCTTTAAGCTTCTCTAGTATTCCCCTTAAAACGTGCAGTGCTATTACCCATACCAAACTTGCTTCTAAATCATCACCAGTAAGAATATAAAAGATAAAGAGACTTAAATATTATCTTATGTGTGCTGGGATATACTTTTTTTTCTTTTTAAGGGTTTTGCCCTTTCCAAAATGAGATTTGACAGAATAAAAGATTTTTCAAAATGCTAAAAAATGTGGCAAAACATCTGCACTGTGCCTCTGTCTTTAGTTTCTTCACTACAGTGGAAACATTGCAGAACAGAAATTACAGTGTGTTTTTTGTTTGGTTTGGGGATTTTTCAGGGGTTGGGGTTTTTATACCAATTACTTCTCAGAGATTTAACTATTTTTTTTTAATAACACAATCCTGCTGATTGTTTTTGAGAAACTAGAAGCCATTTCCAAGACTTCAAACCACAATGTCATAAACCATCTCAATTTTGAGAAAAGCATACTAAAAAGTAAATCCTTCAGGAAAATAAAAAACATGCTTTACAGATTGTCTTCTTGGAGTGTGCCAAGTTGTCATATCTGAGTAAATAGATTTTTGTATGCAGCTCTCTGGTGACCATTATGAGTAGTTGTTAACTGACATTTGTCATTCAAATACTAATGAAAACTATAACCATTAGAGGACAGTGGAGATTTAAAACTAATTTAGCATTTGAGAAGCTAAATTGACACCAATCTTTGAGAGACAGAACAGCAAATTACTCTTACAAGTAAAATAGGCAAAAGGAGACTTATATTTTATGCACAGATTTTTCTACATTTCTGTGATTAACACCATGTCCACTAATGAAAACTAAAATTGAAAATACTGCTCAGTTAAGTATTTGTGTGAACTGAGCGTACATATCCCTTTTAGTGATAACGAGCATACTAAATAGCTGGAAATGTGATATTTTGCAAAGCAAGAAAAATATTACATCTGGTTTCAGGTCCTCAGCACAGGAAAGACAACCTGTTGGAGCAAGTCCAGAGGATGAACACCAAGATTTTAGAGAGATGGAACACCTCTCCTCTGAGGAAAGGCTGAGAAAATTTGAGCAGCTGCTCAGTCTGAGAAAAAGACTTTGGGGTGACGTAATTGTGGCCTTCCAGTACCTGAAGGGAGGCTACAAGAAAGATGCAAAGGGACAATTTAAAGAGCATGCAGCGACAGGGGGAACAGCTTCAAAATGAATGAGGGCAGGTCTAGTCCAGATATTAGAAAAAAGTTCTTTACTGTGAGACTCTGGTACATGTTGCCCAGAGCAGTTGTAGATGGCCCATCCCTTGGAGGGTTCCAAACCAAGCTGGATAGGGCCCTGAGCAAGCTGGTCTAGTGAAAGGCTACTGCCACCCCCCACTGCCATGGCATAGGAATTGCAAGTAGATGATCTTTAAGGACTCTTCCACCCCTAACCATTCTGTGATTCCATAATAATAAATGATACAAATTACCAGATAAATTCTTTTCTGTTTTAGTGTAAAAGCATTAAAGAAAAAATTGACATATATTGCAAGTCATTCAGTCAATTAATATATGACACAGCAGCTCAATGCAATAAAGAGGTTGCTTAAAAACCGGTTGACACCACAAAGTAAATTTTAAACCATTCTTTCAGTGAGATCATGTCCTTTACTCTCAATAGTTTGTTTACCTTAATGTTGCTCCCAGTATAGCCAGAAGGTCAAAAAACTTGCAATGAAGAAGAAAAAATTTAATATATTTTCAGTTTGGCCTTGAGAACATCCCTGATAATCGAGGATGGACATACCCATTAATAAAATCTTCTGACAGTAAAACACCTATAAAACTGAACTTAGTAGAAAGATTCCTTGATTAATGTGACGTATATACTACAGATTAATCAAGGAAAGGTTTCCAGTATATTAATTCAACTTCCATCTCACATGTATGCTACTTATCATACATTCTAATGTAAGTCTAAACTCCCTAGATGTTATCAGGAGTTTGACATTTTCTCTAATTGCTTATGAGGTTGATGGAAATTTGATTTTGATGAAGTTACTTCCTAGCACAGAAAAGTACTACTTGTCTGTAAAATATTCTGCAAGTCCCTTTTTCTTACTGAACAGGGAACAGGTGTATTGTGGATGAGTGCTATCTACATGAAGATCTGTGCTCTGTTTGGGTCATTTGATGACTTTCTCTACAATCTATAGCTGCTTCATCACAAGGATGCTCTCATACGACTGTGTCATGGGATTGGTTCCCAGAAAATGAGACAGGCACAGTGACAGCATTAATGTTATTTATGTGCCATTTTACAAATTGAAGCAAGTAAGATATGCCTACATTGCACATTAGATGAAGACCTACTTTTCCCCATCATGCAAACTCTTCAACAGTGGAAAATATGATTTAGTAATGTATAAAAGCAGAATATTTAAGACTCTAGTCACTTTATTAGGCTGAGGGTACAAGCCAAAACACCAGTTTCAGTTAAAGTCTCCTGTGACAGTCAATTGCATCAGGTTTGTTGACTTCAAAAAAAAATAAATAAAAATTTGGTAACATAATACATGATATATAACCTCAAATTAGAATTATCATTGACATTTGTTTCTTGAACAGGAAGAAACAGCAGTTGGTTCTTTTTAATAAGTAACTGGCCTAAGACCCCTTCCTGAGTGCAACAGTAGCACATTTTGCTCCAGCCAATTTAATGCTAGATGCAGCTGACTAGTGTTTTTCTCAATTGTGTAGGAGATAGGACAAGAAACAAATTTTTGATTAGACAAAAACCCAAATTTTTTAGAAGTTACTTCATTTCTCACTCAAAATATAGTAACAGTGGAAATGTCTGACAATTACCTGAGTGACTTGTCCTGGCATAAAGTAAAGCAAACAAACTTTCTATGTGACTTTTTTTTTACTTTAACTTTCACAGAATGTATATTGAAAGCAATCAGAAAAAGGTCAGCACTAAAATAAACCATTGCAAAATTCTCAAAATTAAGAATTTCTGCTGACCCAAAGCATTTTGTTGCTTTACAGTTCACAAATACATGCTTCTTACTACTGACCCCCAGCCAGAGTGAATCCAAGGGAGAGACTCTTCACAGTTTCACTCCATCCCAGGTCAACACCTTTGGACAAACCAAGGGGTGTCTTTTCTTCCCATTTCGCAGCCTTTACCTTTACTTTTAATTAAATATTGCACATTATACACAGGCAAACTCTGTGCAAATACAGCATGCAGTTACACCACTCAATTTCTACCTTCTCACTCCATGGAAACATCTTGTGGAGCTATGTAATGATGTAAGAGAGGCAAAGTCCCCAAAATGTGTATCTCAAAAAAAAAAAAAAAAATAAATAAAATATCCGGTTTCTAACTCCATATAACATATAAAATACAAACTTCAGCACAAAGTCTGCCACAATCCCCACAGTGAATCTCTTTCTTCTTTTGACTATTTTCTCTGCACAGTGATAATTTTTCATCTTCTCCAAAACTTGTTAGCTTTCATATCCCTGAAATTCAGAAGTATCTTGAAGTTTTTTCATCTTGCTCAATTCCTTCTGACTGCCTCTCCAGCTGCAGACTGAAGTAGGGAGCCATGACATCTCCAGCATTCAATCCCAGTGAGAACAAAGACATGTTCAACTCACACTGCTAGGACTGATTTGTAGCTACAAAATAATCTGGCACTTGTTTTTGCCCACTTGGGTGCCCCTCATTAAAATTACTCATCTTTTATCTTTTTGCTTCCCAGCACTATTATCTTTGTATATCATATTCTGCAGGGTGTCCAGCAGATTGAATCCAGTTGAGTACTACTTTGTCAGTTGTACAATTCAGAAAGACTTTTGCTCACACACACAGCTTTCTGGGTTGGGAAGACTTTCTAGACCTAAAATACTTTGATTAGCTTCCTAGCCTTCTTTGGGTCTATCATTTGAGGATACACAAGGATTTTCTCAGTTTCTGGGTCCCTCAAGCACTGTCGTCTTTCTCTACTTCATAAATCTTTGGGATGTCTGACTGATTTTCTGCAGTTTGATTTATGTGTTTTTCCTTCATCTAGTTAAAGTTCCTCAAATGCATGGTTTGAAAGTATGGAAGATAAAGGTTGTTTTTTGGGTTTTTTTGCATTCCTCCCAGTGGTTTAGGACATAGATTTACTTTATTTGATGCCTTGTTTATAGCTAGCGGGGATCAGCTTTTCCAGGCTTAGGCTAAGTCCGTTTCTTTTTAGCCTCAAACAGTACTTGAGTTTCAAAATGCTTTGAAACTTTCAAAATGCTGAGGTCCTTCTTTTCCTATGTGATTTTGCTTATTTGTTCAACAAAACTCATGCTATACTAAATTACCCATTTTGCTGCTTCCCATATTGTAGGAAGATGCTCAGATTAACCTGTGACTGATAAATTTAAAAAAATTAAATTAAATTAAATTTAAAAAAAAATAAAAAATGTCCAGGGATTTTTCCAGCTGGGATTGGAATCTGCCTGATCTTCCTCCCTCACCGTGCTGTGAAGCTCCATCAATTTTGCAATTTTGTGCTTTCCTTCTGAAATCAGTGGGTGCTGACAGGCATGGTCTACTTGGTACTTTCCTCCAGACCCCTTATTATTAATATTTTTGAATCCATGACCATCACACAAAATTTGCTTTTTCTATGGCTGTCCCATCATTAGTTTTCTGGTCTCTGAAGCTTTTCATTTATTCTAGCCTTTCCTCATGTCAGCTGTCTTCTTGCCAATCTTGATAGTTTCCTGTCTTGAAAGGAAAACGAGACAAGAATCCCCTTGAATGTCACACAGTACGTCTCTTCTATTTCTGTTCTCAGTAAAATAATTCTGCCCTGCTGAACTCCTAAATTTCAAGAAAATTAGAAGTGTCTTAGCTTTCTTTCAAATAAATATTATGCCTAGACATTTCCCACTGCACAACTCATGGCTTTCAACAGATATGGAATCCTCCTAAACATATGGGATTCTCCACCAAGTCACCTGAAATTATGAGATTAGAGAGAATCAATGCCTTAAATACCTTTATGGGTATTTTGCAAAGTCTGCTTTACAAAGTAACTGTTACTGAACTGAACTGAAGCACAGTATTCAGAAAAATAACATATAAAATTACAAAATTAATAGTGACAAAATCTGTTTTTGAAATATTTTATATGAATTTGTTTTGAAAGAAAAAAGGGGAAGGGGAAGGGGAAGGGGAAGGGGAAGGGGAAGGGGAAGGGGAAGGGGAAGGGGAAGGGGAAGGGGAAGGGGGAGGGGGGGAGGGAGGGGGAGGGGGAGAGGAAGAGAAAGGGGAGGAAAGGGGAGGAAAGGAAAGGGGAGGAAAGGAAAGGGAAGGAAAGGGGAGGAAAGGAAAGGAAAGGGGAGGAAAGGAAAGGAAAGGGGAGGAAAGGAAAGGGGAGGAAAGGGGAGGAAAGGGGAGGAAAGGGAAGGAAAGGAAAGGGAAGGGAAGGTGCGGGAAGGGAAGGGAAGGTGCGGGAAGGGAAGGGAAGGTGCGGGAAGGGAAGGTGCGGGAAGGGAAGGTGCGGGAAGGGAAGGTGCGGGAAGGTGCGGGAAGGGAAGGGGGAAAAGGGAAGGGGGAAAAGGGAAGGGGGAAAAGGGAAGGGGGAAAAGGGAAGGGGGAAAAGGGAAGGGGGAAAAGGGAAGGGGGAAAAGGGAAGGGGGAAAAGGGAAGGGGGAAAAGGAAAGGAAAAAGGAAAGGAAAAGGAAAGACTACAGATTTTCAGTTTAGAAGATGTTTGCATGTTTTGTGAAATTTTCAATTTAGAAGAGGCTGGAACCCATGCTCTTTCAAATTTCAGGCAAGCAGTAATCCAATTATGCAGTGCCATTTGGTACTCTTAAGAAGAAACAAAAATGTGAGATAAGCCTGGTAATTGACTTAAAGTAACAGAGTAAACATGAACATGGCATACTGATTTAAAATTCATGTATTGTAAGAAAATGGACAAGTGCTTGTAATAAATTTACAACACTAAAACAGTATTCTGTGTGATTTTCAACCATTAAACATTCTCCTTCCAGAAGTGAATCTCATGCTTAGTTCTTGAACAACAGACATCTGTGCATGACTGCTGTCTCCATGTTACTGATTCTGTTTTTATAGCCTGAAACGACTTGCTTTTATCTCTTCCAAAAAATGACACAAAGAAAAAGCATTCAAAAATTTAAGACTGTAGAGTGTACTTGTTAGCAGCCACCAAATTGATACTGCATATATAAAAACAAGAAGACAGGTATAATATTCCTAATGCAAGCGTCATTACTGTCTTTTTCTGAGTGTCTCTATTGCCACTGTATCAATTAATAGAAATGGTATTCCAGTGAATCACCTTGTTGAAGTATAAGGACTAAAAGAATTATTCAGACAGAACAAACTAAAATAACACAACACAAAGAAGTCAAGTATCTGTCAGTCATAAGCAATGTCAGTGCCATGATCTACCACTTCTTCCTGTTTCCTTATAATGCAGCCAAAGGATATGTCAAGCAGAGGTAAAAAAAAAAAAAAACAAAAACACACAACAAAAAACACTGTAAACAAGGGAAGGAAACAGAGTCTGAGGAGAGGAAAAGAAAAATAACAAAACCTAAACTGAAAACCTCCAAAATAACATGAAGTAATTAACTTCATAGCTATTTACTGCGAACTTTCATTAAATTCAACCAAAATTTAGAAAAAAAAGAAGGAAAATATGCAAGGTGTTTGGTTACTAAGAAAGTGTGATGAGGAAAAACCATACTTATTTTTAAATCCTCTCATTGCATGTTTCCAATATACAGTTACTAAATGCATATTGTAACTTTCTCTATTGTGCAACTTTAACCTTATCTGTCCTGTTACAATTTGTCTCACCATATTTTTTAATAGGATGAAGGATATGAGCAGTAGCATTGATCAACTTGGTTTCAAAAATAATTTTGGCCCTACAGCTGATAAACCTGCAGCTGATAAAGTTAATAAACACATTATAAACAGACAGCAAGGTGCAAATGCTATCTAGATGCTAATTCTATTTATATTGAACACTTCAGCAGACAGTAACTTCAGCACTCATTCTCTCTCTTTAATGTAAGAGTGACATAGTAGTGTCCCTCAGAGGAAGGAGGAATCTTGTTAGTCGGTCTCAGTGGAACTGCCCCAGGAGATCCATCTGAGGGCTCTCTTTCAGAACAAAGTGAGCAGTTAACAAATATTTGTTATCAGCTTGGTCAGCAAACAGGTACCCTGCTCCAACAGAGGAAGCACTGGAGAAAACATGTTCTTCAGAATTCTCAGTCTTATCCCACAATATAAGGCAGACTTGAAAGCCTTGAAACTTTTCTTGATAATTAGAAAAAAAAAAAAAAAATGTCTTTTGTCCTGTTCATTTAAATGCATACAGTAGGTCACAGTCTACCAGGTATTATCAGTGTAATTGAAATGTGCATATCTATATTTTCTAGACTGAATGATGAGAGGTAAAAATTAGGACACAAAAGTTCTGCTTTGAGTGTGAAATTTTCTGTGCCGAAAACAAAATCACAAATGAAGAGTGATCATTTCGGGAAGGTTTTGCACAAGTAAATTCATAGCTAACTAATGAAACTTCTACAGATATAATATTTATAGCAGATTCTATTCCATCCAGTCCAGATCAGTCAGGGTGTCATTTAAATGGTCACATAGAAAATACTATCTATAGCTAAACTGCACCCAGATTCTCACAAAAAAAAAAAATTTGACATGTAAACATGAAGTTTAGTCATGGCTCTAAAGATAAAACATAATTGTCTTAAGGGAAGACAGGGACACAAGTAAAAACAGATAATGGTATGTAATATAAACTGATTATTTAGTACCTTATATAGCACTCAAAGTTTAGAAGACTTTTTTTAAAAATCTCATCACTGAAATGTTTATGTAGACTGCAAAAGTGAAGCCAGTTATTAATCAAAACCCTGATATGGCAAGCATGAAAACCTCTTTTAAAGACCAATTGAAAGGTAATATCAGATAAGCTCCAAGTGGCCAGGCCTAAGCCAACCTGCTGGACAAAGAAAGAAACCATCAGAGACTGATCACTGAGTAGCCTTTAGCATCAAGAATCTGCTGCTGTCAACAAGAAATTCTGATAAGCAATGAGGTCATGGCATGCAAAAGCTGCTCTCACCTAGTAAGGCCAGAAGCCATGCAATTACTTCTGACAGATACTTCTCAGTAATTGTCACAGACACAGTTAGGGAAAATAAAAGTTTCCTAATAAGAGAAAGGTCTCTAAAAAAGTTCAGTAGGTAAGTGTTGGGCCATTCCACAGCTCATTTGAAATACCTTGTATTTTATGATATTCCAAACATGCTCTGTATCTATTTAAACTGTTGGGATTTTCAAAAAGGAAGGCATCTTGCTGAGGTAAAAGCTTTTCTCCTGAGATGCATCTTCTCTTGTTGCCGGACACAGAAATTGTTAGTGGTTAGTGGTTAGTACTAGCTATGGATGTTACTTCACACAAGTGACACTAATGATGCTTTTTAGTCGTGTTTGAGCAGTTTTATTACGGAAATCTCTTAAAACTTTGAATTAAAGACTCAAATAGTGTGAAAATGGCAAGAGATAGAAGTGATGGTAGAAGATCTATCATTTCAGACTCTGCAAGGAAAGGAATACATTAATAAATGGAGAAATTTGAGTTTCTCAAAGGAAATTTCTGAAAGACTTACAACATAACACCATGTTCCTCTAGATTTCCAGTGCATAGCTCAAGCCAGTACACTGAGGTACAGAATGATCCATAAATGGATAAACAAGAAACTTCAGGGACAGTGGAAGAAAGGGACAAAAAAAAAGATTCTGGGAAGAGAGCATTATAGCAGCCTCCAAAGCAGAAGTAATGAAAAACAGTTGAATAAATAAACCTGCATTTTACCTCACTTGAAGTAGAATGTTGGGTTTTTCCAAAAAAGTAATAGCAGGCTGAGGTGAAGTACAAGAAAGCAACATTATGGTAGTATGTCTGCACTCATTTTTTGACAACATACAGAACAAAAAAGAAATTCAGAATTGGGCACTGATACCAGGATGATTTAGTACAACAGCAGCAGACTGGAGAAATTCTATAAAAATGAGAGACAAGAGCACAAGCAGTCTGTAATTTGTAATATTTATAGAATTAAGAGGAAGAGTAAAAGCATTGCCGACACAAGCAGGGAATGCAGCTTGCAGCACAGCAGCAACATAGGGAACACTAGAGACAAAAAGGTCAATATGTCAAAAATTCCTTTGTCACTCAAGTTCTATAGCTTGCTGGCAGTAATACAAAACAAGACTTTTCAGAAGGGGAATCAAATCAGCAGGATAGGTAACATGCAGTGAGTGGATGAGGTGACTGAGGTGAGATGCTTATGAAGTCTGAGATACTGTAGGCTTTGGAAGAGACTCAAATAGTAAAGAAAGAATTATATCTTTAAGAAGGTTGTCGGCATGCAAGCTAAGGGGCTGGATGGATCAAATTCTGCAGATACTAGTGCAAATTGAATAGGATCAAACACCACTTTAACTAACCAACATTCAGTATGGGCAGGCAGGCCCTCTTCTCCATATTCTCTTTGTTTGATCTTGGTTAGCTTCAAACTTAGATGTACAGTATTCAGACTTGAAAGTGCTACAAGAGTTGAATTTCTTTCTAGCTCAGGTTCAGAAAGCTCTCTAGCTGGTGCAGAACTGAGATGTGGAGCTACAGGTAAGAAACCTATGGATACAAAGAAACTTCTCTTGCCGATGAAGCACCTCTGTTCTGATGTGCACTTACTTAACCTCCCCTTTGCCACCTATAGAACATTCTACTTAGTGGATCATGCCTTAGGCAAGCTGCTTAGTTGTTAGAACAGAATCAGTCACTTCAGAGACCTCACCAACTTATTACAAAATTTAGAAATATCCAACAGTTTATATATGTTGATGATAGTGTAAGGTTTTGACACTTTACTTGCACTGGAGTCCTACGGAAAGTCAATTTTCAGAAAATGTAAGTAGATTTGTTTATACAAGCCAATTGCTAATAGGTCTATCAGAAAGCTGAAGACAGACAATCTCAAAACCTAGCTTTGTATTTGAAAGACAGGAATTTTAGAATTTTCTATGAATATCGTGCCTTTGTTATCTCCCTTATTTCCTTTAAGCCAATACTGACTGTTGCTTGAGACTGTCAGCTGACAATGTTGAGATGGTTTCTTCTTCACAAGACTGCTCACTATTCCTCAGTATGGGAAAACAATCATCTTCTGAGCAGCATTAGAAGCTCCTAACACTGAAAAAAGGTGCAATAACACAAATAACTAATGATGACTTAACAGAAAGAAAATCACAAATTATCCAAGTTTTTAACTTCAAGTGTAGCAATTAACCTATACTAAAAGTATTTTGCCTTACTCTAAATTTGAAGGAAAAGTTCTTCACAATAAAAACAATCAAGGTGTTTCACCAAAAATGTGACAAAATGACAGCTCAGTGATTTATAGGGTATTTAGTTTATCACTTGATTGACACATTAAACTGGGATTCTGTGGGGAAAAAGATGCCCAGAATTCTTGAGAAATCATCATACAAGAATAATATTAATTTTTTTTTCCTAGAGTTTTAGAAGGACACTTTGAGTCAAACTCTTCAAATTAGGACTTGATGGAGGCTGAAAATTAGTGTGTAGCATACAATTTTATTATTTTGTCTAGTAATAGAGATAGTTTTGACAATTGCTGCCACCCTGAAACCAAGAAGTTGAACCCTCAACTTTAGTTTAACAACCTGAAAGACTAGAGCAATGGAATTAGTTCTTAATCATGCATTATCAGTTCCAACATTTATGTTCCAGTACCTGACCTATCTCTTTTGGGGCATTCACCCATAAACACACTGCTGTCACACAGCTCTATGGAGACAAGCAGATTTCTTAGGAATCCCTGGTACTACAATAGCACAATAAAGTATATTATAATAAAAACTTTATTTTAACCTAGTCTCAGCAGATTGGATCATTTCACACAACTTGTATCAAAGATCCTCTGCAGGTCAGGCGATTTTAGCTAACATCCAACCCTACCTACAGATTCAGGTCATTTGCTACAAATGAACAGTAACTTGAGCTCAAGGCAGGCATACAAAACTCAAGCCATAGACAAAAGCAAACAAGGAGGGCAGCCCTGACCACAAAGAGATTGTGTTCCTGCCACTCCACAGCTCCAGCATGCAGCTGACTGGGATTTCCTGTTGCACAGGGCATGGCACGTGATTTTTATGTTTTCCTTTTGTGCAGTGTGTGTAATTTCGATTGTCCCAGGTATATGGACCCCGTTTCATGGATGAAGGTGTTCATGGCCAGTGACTGCCCAGCTCACCAGACAATGCACCAGTGTCTAGGAGTAGGGGATCTGGCAACCACTGCCAGGTGCTCCAGAAGCTTTGTTTGAGCTCAGGCCTCCCAGCTATTGCCAGATTTCTATCTTAGGAGCAGCAGGAGCCTCTTCCTGAGGAAGGACGAGCCAGAAGCCAGAGGTGATCCCAGCTCCTGATCACACAGGACCTTCTCCAACCAGGCACAGTCCCACAGGACCCAAGAAGGACCAAGCTGGGGATGAGATCCATCAACCCTCAGGTTGTATACCCAGACAGGGTGAATTCATGTCCCAGGTCTGAGGTTAATCTAGGAAGATGAATGAGAAAATATGGATCAGGAGAGGACAGGGCTGACAAACATGCAATGTAGGGTCAAGACCCACCTAGAAGACAAAGCTGGAGATCAGGCTGCCTGTAACATCAGTCTGAGCTGCCTCTAGGACACAGGCCCAGAGGCAGCTGTACAACACAGCTCAAGCTGAGATTGGAGGCCCAGGTCTGATGTTCAATGTAGCCTCTGTAGCAATGGTCAGAGGGTCTGTCACAGCAGAGACTCCAGGTGACTCTGACAGCTCTGGGCCTTAAGAGCTCAGGTACACTGTGACGTGACTACTTCTGCATCAAATGTACCCAAAAAACCCCACAGTGCTGATCAGAACTTATGCAAAATTGCTGTGATGCACAAAATTACTTTAGCTCCTGTTTCATGCTGTTATGACTTCTTGCTGAAAAATATGGACCTATTTTGTGTGCCATTTTAACTGAGCTTATTAAATTAGAACATAATAAAACAACCTATGTCTGAACCACAAGAATTTAATTCACTTCCCTGAGATCATGCAGCTCGATAGATGGGACTTGGAAGGAGGTAAAACTGATCAGTGTCCAATGCTTATTAACTATTCTATCTGTGCCCTCAATGAATTACAACAGCTGCTTTTATGCTAGGAGAGAAACAACCATGCATCTATGTTTTGTATTGCATCCTTTAGCAAGCAAGATGAACAAGCTTCAATAGGTTTTCCAAAACTTTCCATCTTTTTTTTTTTTTTCCTAATGGAACAGCAATATGTCAGGAAAAATAACTGCTTTGAATGAAACCCATGCTTATTACCTTGATGTGCAAACACTTGATAATGCAGCTTTTATAATTCCCCTCATTTTTTGCTTTTACTTCTTATAAACTCTGTGCTTTCAAATGTGTAGAACTAGCAATAGCTAACGTGCTTTGTGCTTTGTAAAGCACGTTGAATTATTTCATTGTTTGTTACAAATACAGTGCAGGTGGAAGGTCATAAATTAAAAGACTATTTTTATATAAAAATAGAGAAGTCGCACAACTGTAATTTTCAAGAACAGGACAGCAGTTGGCTCAGGTATAATCATATCTCCCAAGCCAATTTATAAGGCATTTGTTTTCAGAGTGTAACATTTCATCTGAATGGTACGATCAAAAAGTAATGATGCTAGGGTTCACTTATCAGAGGACAAAAACAGTTTCACAAAGGAAGCCCTTCTGTTCTTGCTCTCATAGATGCCTACCTCACTTTAACATCCCATAAATGTTTTTATTAAGATTCCTTCCACAAATATTCAAAGCCTTTTTCAAGCAAGAGAGAAATTTACTTTTGAAAAATCTTTTATTGAAGATGTGTGCTGTGTTCTTCTAACTTGGGGTCTTTAAAAGTGGTTCTAATTATCTGTTTTCCTTAAAAGAAAAATTATGATGCCAGGTGCTTTGAAGCATTAAAACTTTTGTTTGTCCATTTGTATACTAGCAAAGGGAAGCAGGATGTCCAAGAAACCCTGAAATTTGAAAATAGTGATAGAAGTATAAGTAAGTACAGGCACATAAAAGTCAGTGGGGATATTTTATTTAGCATAATGTATTAAAATAGTAATACATCATTATAGTATGTATACTTCTAAACATGGATCAGAAATTGCTGTGTGATTGACAAGTAATTGCATTCTACTGACATCAAAACTTGCACAAAGTTATATTTTTTCTAAAATTCATGTTTTGGAACATTTTATTTTTTGTTTCCATTTTTAAAAATAAGGATATATTGGTAATGAAAATTGTAGCTTACTCCTCTGTCTTTTCCAATCTATTATAATTTTAGCAAAATGCTTAACTTTCTCACTTACTTAATACATCTTTCTGGCTAAATTTCAACCAGAAGCTAACTAGTTCTGGTTCTACTTGACTACTTATTTTTAAATTACATTTTATTCAAATATTACTCTTAGTCACTTTATATTAACTCAGGTGGTACAGATTTATTTTGTAATGGTAGTATCCCTAAAAAAAACTAAGAAAATTAAAGCAGTATAAGGTAGACTGTCTGGGCAGGATACAAATTGTATTATGCCCCCAAATGGCAACTTTAAAAATCCTGCACAATATTTTATGGTGCTAGGAGACAGCTTTAACAGCATAAATTTTAAATTTTTCTATGTAATGAAGATCAGTCATTGTCATTATTATATTAGACTATAGTCTATATAATGACTATAGACAATAGTCATTGTCTATTGAGTCTTCATTGTAATCCACATGGAATTGGGCTTTAGACATGTGATCAAAACACTGTTGATAACACACTTGGTGTCTTAGGTACTGCTGAACTGTGCTTACACAGCATCAAGGTTCCCTGTATTTCCCACTCCAGTAGGCTGGTGGTAGGCAAGATTTTGGGACAGGATACAAGCAGGATGGTGACCAAAGTAACCAAAGAGCTATGCTCTATCACAGAACATAATACTCAGTAAGAAAACTGTGTTTTTCAAAAGAAGTCATTGCTTGTGGATGAGCTCACCACTTTGGATGGTGAGTGACTGCTCTAGCACCACTGCTTTGTTTTTCCTTCACACATTAAACTGTTCTCATCTTGACAGTGAGTTTTTGCTGCTTTTGCCCTTCCCATTCACTCCCCCAGCCTTTTGAGAGGGCTTGAGAGAGCAATTGCATGGGGGCTTATTTATTACCTAGGATCAGCTGACCACTTACACAAAAAAGTCTTGAATAAATGTAGTCATCATGTTATAGTGATGTGAATCTTCAACCACTGCAGTTGCTTTTATTAATTTAAGTGATTTTAAGGTAATTATTGATTTTTAAAAGAATTATTAACACACCATTTTAGCTCTCCTTTAAAAATTATTTCAGAAGTACTCACTATATCAGATAGCTGTAGATGTTAAACTTAAAAGTGACTTGTCTGTTCAGATTAATGCCTGTATATTTACTGGAATTAAATGTCAATTTATATATATATATATATAAATCAGGCCTGGTTGGATGGGGCCCTGAGCAACCTGATCTAGTTGAAGGTGTCCTTGTTCATGGTGGGGGTCTGGAACCAGACAATCTTAAAGGTCCCTTCCAACCCAAACCATGCTATGATTCCATGATTTATTGAAACAATTAAACAATTTCAGGAAAAGATGCATTACTTCTTCAGAAACCATTAAGAAAGAGACATTTTTCTAACACACATGAAAGATTCTAAGAATATTTTAAGGTCATACTGTAAATGGAAATTGACTCACATTTTTTAAAAAGTAATAGAGTAGTTCATAAAAGTTGAAATAGACTTTTTAGCTTTTGGAATATCCTGTGTGAAACTGGACAGACTGATGAGAAAGAGAGATTAAAACTCCCTTCTGCAGTGAAAGTCAGGGAAACTAGTAAGTAGGTGAAACAAACATATGTACTAGTGAATGCACATCTATTAGTAGATTATACATTTGCAAACTGCCTATACAAGTGAAAGAATAATAGCCAGTTTCACATACAGCTAAAACAGAAAACTGTATGCTTTCCTCTTTTCATGAAATCAGGTGAAAGTGAGATCATAAAAACTTAGTGATTTGAGCTAGCAGCACACTCATTTTAACTGAATTTCAGAAGCACTAACAGAGGCTCACAGATCTTTTCAACTTGTTTCTTGAAAGGAAGAGTGAAGAATTAGTAGAGACGTGTAAAAGAGCAGAACTTCTAGCTCAGATTAAAGCAACTAACATCTCAGGAAGATGAATTTTAAATTACAGACTGGAAATTAAATTATGAACCTCTCTCTGTAAAAGATGTAATGAAAAGATTCATTGAGGTGGATACTTGCAGAGTTCCTTCGGGTATTGACCTAATCAGCAAATATGTCTGACTTCTGTTGCTCTTGTTTCCACCACCAAGCAATAGGTGCGATAGTAGCAGTGCCAGGCTTCAAGTATCCCAGAAAATGGAAAGATGAAAATACAGGATTACCCACATTAAAAATATATTTTTTCTACACACAGTGTTTTTAAGATGCACAGTATTTTATAAGTTTTAGAGACCTATTTCACCATTCTGTACCGAAGCAGTGTCAGGCATATTTAACTGGATTTTTGACTTACCAGGTTGTAAATTTTAGGTGACTTGCTTATAGATGACACCTTCTTATGCTGCCCATCTTGGAATGCTGTTAATAGACAAACTAAATCTCCTTTGTTGCAAATACCCATTATTGTCATTTGCAATCATTTTGCAGAATGGAAACATTCATATTATTTGTTGGTTGTCTCTGCTCTAAACAGAACCAATTATTAAGCCTTGGTGAAGAACTCTAAAACATCCCCTCTTCAGTTACCTGGCTTTTGTGAGACACTGTCCAAGCTGAGAACTTATAGGCCCAGGATATGAAATGCATCACCCTTAAAAATTGCTCTAGACAGACCAATGCAAAGAGAGACCTTGCTGGATTTTTTCTTATGTTTAACTGGTGAAACAAAAGAAATAAAAATCTAACCTAGAGTATGTTTAATTTCACATGGATCTAAAGTTCAAAAGTAATTTGTTAAGGAAAAAGATTTGAGCACTTAATTTCAGCAATGTCAAAATATATTTTAGCAAATGCATTCAACATTAAAACTAATTAATTAAAATTTCCCAAGAACTGAAAAAATACCCATGCCAGTCAGAATATTTTGACTTCTTTCCCCTTGTTTTCCTTTGTTTTCCTTTGTACATGGTGACAAATGCTGACAAAACAGCATTTTCCAGCAGAAATGTTGCACTGATTCCTTTCAACCATCTTAACATGATTGTGACAGATTGCACAATATAAAAAGCAATTCTATCAGCAAAACATACTTTACACATTACACCCACTATTTTCCCCCTTTAAAGCATCTGTCACTGCTTTTAAAGGTCACATATTTCATGTTTCAGTGTGTGGGGAGAAAAAATATTTCCTCTTAACTTGAGAGATTAGCAAGGATGCTATACCAGCCTCGCTGTGCATTGGATAATTTCGTTTATTATTCTAACTGTGACATACTGTCTGGAATTCATTTTTGTGCAAAGAAAGACTTCCTTGTGTACAATTTTTATACTGCAATAATGGAGAAAAACAAAAAAGATTAATTAAATGAATAAGGTCTCATGTTTTGCTTCTACCAATTAAAATATCTTCCTTCTCCTTCCTGTAGTACTACTATGATGCAAATATGACATGAAAAAGATCAAATCCTGTTTCTAATGTTGTGAGAAAAATACCTCTGCCTGATACCAAGCATATTAAAATTTCATCAGTCCTTGTATTATAGGCCAAAAAAATAGAGGGGTAAGCTCTAGGATAAAACTTGATTATGTCTGACAACTATAGAAAAAAAAATAAGGGACTTAAGAAGGGCACAGGTTTTGGAATAAAAAAAAAAAAGAAAAAAAAGGAGGGGAAAAAAGTGCAAGCAAAGGATTTAAAAGGACAAGAAAAAAAAAATGGCATGGACACAAACATAGGCCACTACACCTTAGAGTTGTATTCAAACCTCTGGTTGAGTCCAATGGAGAGACATAGGTGGCTTTAGGGATACTGTATGTTACTGATTAATTTAGAGAGAGGAATCTTATTCTTATAATCTTCAGTTCTTCTGAATTTCAGTTAACAGATCATTTCTGGAAGAAAAGGGAGAGATTTTTCTTGTTAGGTACATCTGTTTAATACACAGTCATGGTTTTCAAGAAAATCAAGATAAAAAATAAGAATTAAATAAATTAATTTATTTTTCAGTGTATTTAAGGAATTAATGGTCATGACAAGCTACGTTTACTGGAAAGACATGAAGGGTCTGATGTTCTCCTAAGGGTGTTTAAAAGGTCACCTTTGCACTGCTGGTTCAGAATAGAATAGGTACTGCAGCCTAGTTTACTTTTTTATGTCAAGTGCTATCAAAGTTATTCACAGTCATTTTTTGCAGTAAAGATTATTATAGCTGTTTATGCAAGCTTCTTGAGCTACTCCAACAGTTCTTTCCACAAAATTCAATAGAAAGAAATAAAGTAAAATTTCAAAGAAAATATTTTAAATGGCGCACATATAAATTAATTTTGTTCTTTAAGAGAGTGGTATCTTGAATGTTCTCAACTCTAGATGTATTTCCACATCCATTATCCTCCCATGTAAACTTTACTCTTTTGATATTCTTATGGTTAGATCCCCAAGGCTCTTCACTGACAAATCTGAAATGTGAATACCACGAAAGAATTTCAAAACAGATCAGTACTTTTTACGAGAAGTGAGTTTACATGAATATCGATTTAAAGACTATAAGCTTTAAGGGTCCTGTTTTTTTGAACACATGGTCAAACCTTAACCAGTTTCCAATGTCCACCCAGCTGCTTTCACTCTTTTTCCTCAACAGGATGGGAGCAGAAAATAAAGGAAAAAGCTCGTGTGTTAAAATAAGAGCCAGGGATATCTCTTCCCAGTTGCCATCATGGGCAAAACAAGCTTGACTTGAATAAACTTATTCTAATCCATTGACAATTAAAACCAGACTTAGATAGTGTGTGCGGGGGAAGACAAATACAGAAACAATACACTCTCCCTACATCCCTCTTCTTCCCAAGCTCCACTTCATGCCAACATCCCTGACTCATCTACCTCCTCCCGATGAGCAGGAGTTCATCATCATCATCATCATTATCCCGAGGAGCAGGAGCAAGGCCGAGGAGCCCATAGCAGCTCCTCTCTGCTGTTCCTCACGCTGTTCCCAAGCTCCAGCTTGGGGCCTTCCTCGTCCTTCGGGATAAGTTTGCTCCAGCGTGGGCTCTCCATGGCCACAGTTTCCCTCCAAGCACGTCCACCTGCCCGGCCGGGGTCTCTCCCTGGCCGCAGGCCCATCCCTGCCGGCTCTCTGCCGGCCCCGGCCCCGCTCCCGCTGTCCCCCCGGGGCTCGCAGGGCTGTTTGTGGCTCGGTTCCCCAGGCTCAGCCCTGGCTGCCGGGCAGCGTTTTGCCCTCCCTTGGCCAGGCTTTCCCCGGGGCTCTCGCCCGCCCGCCCGTGCCTGAGGGGCTCAGCCGGGCCCAGCCCTGGGGCCGCTGCAGCCGCCGGCACCGCCTGGGGCCGGGCCGGGCAGCCCCGACACGGGCCCGGCACCGCCAGGGCACCCAGGCTGGGCGCAGCATGTGAATCACGGTGCTTGCTGCAGATCAAAAGGTACAGTTTTAGAAAGCCATGACATTTAAAATATGCCACTGTTTTTAATGTTTCATTTGCTCGAGTTCTTGAAATTTCATTTAATGTGGTCCATTTACCTGCTATTAAAACTCACTCATTATGCTTACACCTTTTTAAAATCCTAGCATTGGAAAAATGCTCAGTGCATTCTGGAAGCCAACATAAAGCAATGAGGCCAGCTAGCTTTCAGTGTATATTTCAAAATAATACATCTTTCTAATGAAGGAGAACCTAATGTCAGTCTAAGATGCATTACCTCCTTTTTCACTCTTGGAAAATTCACTGTGATTGGAGTTATGAACTTTGGCAGAAAAGACGGAAGTTACTTTCATGGACATTTTATAAGCACAGAAACCAGAATGTCCTCATCTTGAACTCAGTCAATAGAAATTCATTGCCTAGTATACTGCAATGAAGTGAATCTTTTATTTCTGATGTATGCCTTTGGTAGTTTAATTTTTCTTTAAACTTAATTCGGCTGGATGCTTCAAAATGTTTTCTGTCTAGTGTTCTGAGCTACTAGTTCTTTGTAATGATGGAAATATGGAGGGGCAGAATGAACACATAAAATTTTTACTAGGCGTGCAAGGTTTGGAGGTTGGTATTTAAATGTTAGGTGTGGGACATTTTAGTAGAATCTGAGTTTAGTTCTCTTCTAGTCAGAGTAGAGTTTTACCTGGCAGAATTTCTTGTCTTCGCTCTTCTCCCTTACCTTCCTCTAATATTGCTAAAGTACAATTGGGTGATATGGTTATAAATGTGCTTACTGGCATCCACAGAAAGTACGGATTTTCTTTTGGTAGTGAAGCTGTATGTCTCAGAGAAGAACCCTTCTCTTGCAACTACAGCCAGAAGCACTTTACTGGAAAAATCTGGTATATATTGAGTATTCTTTTCTTCTGAGGAGAACTTCTTCCCCAGCAAGAGCCAGGCAATATTTCCTATTCCAAACAATCAAGACACTAAGAAAATGTGATTATTTTTCCTTCCCCTAATATCTTCTACAAAATCAGAATTAGTTTAAATGTCATTTATGTAAGCACAGCATTTGCTTATAGCAGATTGCCACTCAGTAACTCACACAGATTGTCCTCAACTCTCTGACATAAGTTTAATATCCAATTCTACTTGGCTGCTTCCACAACCAAATGAGAGCTAAGTGTAGATTTATGTGAATATAACAAGTCATTATTGCTTTCTTCTTAGCCATCACTAATTTTCACTTTACTTTTCTTTATAGTCAGTTCATGTCCTGTCATCATCTCATTATCTTATGTTTATTTTACTGCCCGTGACAGAAATTGTTATCCTCATTTCTGAAATATATAAAGGTATTTTGCATTCACCATGTAAGATTTCCCTCACATCTTAGTAACAGAGATCTAATAGCATTTTTCTTTCAGCCATGCATAGGTTGAAATCACAAAATACCTTCATCTAGTTTTTAACTCAGTCCCCTCATTGAAGCCACATTTTCTGGTCTTTAACAGATGCATTTATTTACCTTTTATCTCTAGGCCGAAACACATACGTATATTTCTGTGTTTCAGGCACTGATTTTGCATCAGTGAGAAGCTGTATTTTTAAGTCAAGGATGTCATATCAATAGGTAGGGACTAAAATTGTGCCAGGCAGTGGGGGGCACATAGAACATCCCTAATGCAATGGAAACTAATTCCAGCAAACCCTGGCACCAGTGCTGGAGATACCCTGCTAGGTGCCACAGACTCTTATCCAGGCAGAGAAGGGGGCATGCATTTTCAGGCAGAAGCCTGCAGCTCCTCAGGGAGTTGCAGCCCAGAGGGGTCATGCTGTCAGTGCAAGGTTTTGTTGCGCTGGGAGAAAGGGGACGGAAGGAACTGTAATGATGGGAACAGAGGTAGCAGATATGTGAGCCACCCCCACCCACAGTGGCAATTGTCTCCTGGGAAAAATTTTGGAAGCACTTCTTGCTGTGAAAATAAGGGGACATTCAGACTGGGAAGAGGAAAGGGTAAGTTTTTTCGATGATTTTTGTGCTTTACTTGACACTGACACAGTAAGCACACTTCTCAGTGCTCAAGTGGAAATGTTCCATGTGGAAGTGACAATACAGCAGCTGTGGGTAATGAATGTGAAGTGTTTAAAGGCATATGTAAATATTAGTGGAGAAGCAAGGGCCAGATTCTAACATGCCATTTTACAACTTAAAAAGGTATTTTCCAATGGCTTTGGAGCGTGCCAAAAGCTCTCAAGAAAACTCCCTTTTAACCTTCTTCTGACAATTTCTGGGCCATATTGAAATACGACTGTTATTGACAGGATTCTTTCCCTTAATTTTGCTCAGCATCAAATGACATTTGCCTAGGTTTGCATTACATTTCTGCTGATCATGACATCCTGAAAAGTTATAGTAAGAGATACAACCAAGATCTTCTCTGTTACAAACTTAGAAATACCTTTGGTAGTTTTACTCATAGTATGTAGTTTGGTTTTTTTTCCCAAGAGTCAGTTTAATAAATGCACCGTCTGACAATAGTAGTGTTCTATTTCTGTAGTGTTCTGTTTCTGTACTCAATATTTTTTCCATACAAGCATAGGACATGTGTTCATTAACCATTTTTTTTTTTTTTTTGATTGACAAGGTCTGCTTTTCCTTTTTTTTTCCCTATGTGTGGTCAGTGAGGTTACTGAATAATTAGTAAAGTTTAGTAAGGTGCTAGTAACACTAAATCTGTTATGAACTAAATAATACATTCCAAAATGTCTGTTCTGGTAGTGGCATAACAAATGTGAAGCTGCCATGACAGCACAACAAAAAAACATCGCAAAGAAGTGTATTGAGTTTGCTTGGCAAGGTTTCAGTAGTAGGGGAGCTACAGAGGTGGATTCTGTGGGAAGTTGTCAAAAGCTTCCCTGATGTCCAGTGGAGACAGTACCAACGGGCTCCAAGACAGAGCCATTGCTGGGCAAGGCCAAGCCCATCAGTGATGGTGATAGTGTAAAAAAATACACTATCTGGGATAAAGTATTTTTCTTAAATAAAAAGAAAAAAGTGTTACATCTCAGAAGCAAATTGTAGCCAGAGAAAAGACTGAGAATATATGAGGCAAACAACCTTGCAGACACCAAGGTCAGTCAATAAGGAATGGGAGGAGGTGCTTCAAGCTCTGGAGCTGATATTCTTCTGCAGCCTGTGGTGCAGACCATGGTGAGGCAGCTGTGACCCTCAGCCCATGGAGGTCCATGGTGGAGCAGAGATCCATCTGCAGCCCATGGAGGATTGCATGCCAGAGCAGGAAGATGCCTGAAGGAGCCTGTGAATTGGAAGTCCAAGCAGGCTCCTTGGCAGGACCAGTGGCCCTGTGGAGGAAGAAGCCCATTCAGGAACAGGTTTTCTTGGCAGGACTTGAGACCCTGTGGGGGAACCACACTGAAGCAGGCTGTTCCCACACTGGAGAGGGACCCTGTGGAAGGGACCCGTGATGGAGTAGTTCATGGAGAGCTGCAGGCCATGGGAGGGGCCCCACACTGGGGCAGGGGAGAGACTTCTCTCCCTGAAGGAGAAAAAAGTGGCAGAAAAAAATGTGATTAACTAATTGTAAGCTACATTCCTCAGCCCCCTTGCCACAGGGGGAGGGGAAATACTGAATTAGAATTAAAGTTAAGCCCAAGAAGAAAGGAGTTTTCTAACATTTAGTTCTATTTCTCATTTTCCTATTGTTTTTATTGTTATTTAATTAACATATTTTCCTCAAGTTGAGTCTGTTTGTCCTGTGGCAGTAATGAGTGAATGATCTTCCTCTTTCCTTGTCTTGATCCATGAACCTTTCATTATATTTTCTCTCCCCTCTCCAGATGAGGAGGGAAGTAAGAATGGCTTTGGTGGGCACAGGTGTTCATCCAAGGTCAAATAACCTCAAGAAGTCAGGGAGGTAGTTCTTACAAATAAATTTCAGCTACTTATTAGTCAGTCTTTTCGACAGCTTTGCCTTGTCAATTTTTTTGCCCCTTATTGCTCCCAAAATACATTTGACACAAGCTTTTAAAGTCAATATTTACTTTGTGGGAACAGAGTAATACTTTGGGGAAAAAAAAAACTAAAACAAAACATGAAATGTAAATTGGGGGTAAAAAACCTGCTCAATGTCCCATCATCCATTTACTGAGACTGAAAGTTCTGTTCACTCCAACCAGACTGTTGGTGTAAAAGCAAGTCTGTGTAGTCCAATGTACTTCCAGTGGACTTCCACTGGTAGGTGAGGCTTTGACATAGTGAAAAAAATTCAAAAGTTTCAAGAATACACAAGCTCTTAAATTCCTCAGAAATTTATGAAAGCAATATGAATTATTCTGGCCAGCTCATAAATATTTTGTGTTTATCTATGTTGTGGCACACTCAGAAATGTACGCCCTCCTTTTTTGGAACCTCTGCGGAACCAAAGAATATTCAGATAAAAACTAATTCCTATCAAAATTCTCTTCTCCTAAATTTTATTTATCAATCATAGGAAAGAAATTTCTCTGTAGTGTATATTCTTCTATAGCTCCTGTGTATCCAACAAGCATATATTAAAAGTAACATCAAAATTGGGTAAAGTATATTTCAACTGATGCTTTACTGATCTTCCCTAAGCCATGGATATGGGGTAAATAGCTCTTGGAGAAGTCAGTGATAGTTTTTTTCCCTGTGGAAGCAAGAACTATGCCCACAGTACAAACCTAATCTTACCAAACAAAATGCTTGCTTTCCTGCATCCTGACACAGAATTGAAGTTTCTGGTATAAAATAGATTATCTAAGTTCTGAGAACTTTGAACTCCCTTAAAATTCTTTTGTTTTAAAATAACCCAAATAAGTGGCTTAACAGCAATATGCTTTCCATTAATAACTAGGAAGAATTTCTTAAAGTGGGGTTTTTTGTTCAGACTTAACAGCACATTTAGGTGGGGACTGACGTTGCTGCAAGAAACCCAGACATTTACCAGATGCTGTCTTTTTGGAAGTAGAAGTGAGATGCTGTAGAATGCTGAACAGCTAAACAAAAGGTAAGTATTCAGGTTTTTAGTAACCCAAATGAGAGACTAGGACTTTAACTATCCAGTGGGAATCAGGGCTATAAGGTGGCTATGATCATTGACAAAAATATTTATGGAGAAATATTTTGTATTTCAATTTAATTATATAATGATATAATTAGAAAATTAAAAAACAAAAAGAACGACTTACAAAAAGGAGACAATTTATAGCCTTCCATAGGAGAAGCAAAGGCAACATACGTAGCAGTCCGGGCCTGGATTAGACAACTGGGTGCTACCTTGGGATTTTAGGGTGATGGTCTCTTGCACGAAGAGATAAAATGAGGAGTGGGCATGATCTAGTGAGCTGAAACAAAAGCACTTCAATAAGGGAAAAATAATAAACTGCAGCAACGACCGAGAATGCAAACAAGGTATGGGGCGCACTAGAAATGTGAGGGCCAGGGGGTTCCAGTAATTGATATAAACTAAGGTAGGGGCAGAGTCTGAGGGAAGGGTACCAACCAGGAGTGAAGATTAGGAATATGCAAATTCCTGTGACAAATGTAAACCGATAACAACAGGAGAAACAAAGAACTTTCTAGTAACATTAACATATGAACTTCCCAGGTGGCAGTGAAAGTGAGTTTTTTCTTGCCATGACTACGGTTATTTTTCCCACAGCCTTAAGTCAAAGCCTCCATCGACCTCCAACAAATATATACTAATTTGAAGAAAATTTACTACTCAAAAATGTACAGTTGCTAGGATGTAACAGCATAATTCTTATTCTAGGTCTTAGAGGTCAATGATACTTTCCCAAACATTAGTTAATTAAGACATTGGCATGACATTTAAAGATCTCATCTAGAAGGAGCTAATACATATGAAAACTCCTAATACAGAAACAAGAGCAAACATTTCATTTAGTGGGTTTTTTTTGTTTAGTTATAGAACATAATTTGCCTGGAATTTCAATATTATGGTAATAGGAAATATTTCAAAGCTAACTTGTCTTCATTTCTATGCCTAGCAATCTCCCTCTCGTCTGTTTCTCTTCCTCTCCTCAATATACTTTGTCTTCCATTTAAAGCAGCCATCTGCTAAAATTAGTGACTATATTACTTAATTATGCAGCATTTGACTATATTTCTATCATTACAGTGTCTTCCATTAAGTGTTATGTTTGTGGCTAATGACATCTTTTTCTTATGTGTCGACAGCTTATTTTGTCAGATTTATTGTGCAATAACTCAGTATCTTACTAATAATGTATCTATTACCAAGATTAATAATTCTTATACAAAGCTGTTCACAGAAACATAGAAAAATGCCACTGTCCATAATAGCAAATTTGTAGTTATAGAATCATCCTAATTATACTTAGTTTCATTAAAGTAGCTGTGAATAAATTACAAATTCAGGGTATATCTGAATTAAAATATGGCATGAAATTGATCTTATATTCTAGCATGATGTGCTCAGCTTTTACAAAGATCACACACTGAACTCTTTCCCTGAAAGCGGTAGTAGGAAAATACAGATATTTTTCTGGGAGTTTGCTTGCAAGTTTGTTCACCTGAAACATAAATAAGTCCTTTGATAAAAGTCCCTTTCTTTCACTAAACAAATAATGCCTTTGTCTCATGTACAATTATATGTCTTTTCCCTGTACATATTCAAGCATTTCTATATTTTTGAATACATTTAAAATGATGGCACATCTGTATAGTGAAGTACTGGGATTTCTCTCTTCTCTTTTTTCCCTTTTCTCTTTTCTTTTCTTTTCTTTTCTTTTCTTTTCTTTTCTTTTCTTTTCTTTTCTTTTCTTTTCTTTTCTTTTCTTTTCTTTTCTTTTCTTTTCTTTTCTTTTCTTTTCTTTTCTTTTCTTTTCTTTTCTTTTCTTTTCTTTTCTTTTCTTTTCTTTTCTTTTCTTTTCTTTTCTTTTCTTTTCTTTTCTTTTTCTTTTTTTCAGAAGGCTTGTAGAAGTGAATGATCCCTGGGCTACAGAACATCTGAGTCTTAGGTTCTAGTATCCAGGACAGAAACCTGAATTGTGTTAACATAGAGATAGATGTTTCAGCATGGATTTCACAAAAAGTGAGAGCCAGCTGGTATCTGCACATTCCCTAAGTAATCAATTTTCAGCTGTCTTTAGCTGGTTAATACAGAATTTCTGAGGATTTATCAGGATGTCATTTCTCATGCCTCACTAGACACCGTGGGGATGTATCTTCCATGTGGGATACATAGTCTAGGAGTGGTTTACTATTTTAATTTATTCCAAAGAACACACCTTGGCTTATCCTTCTTCAAATTCGACAACGGAAATTTTCTTTTCCTTTTTTTTTTTTTTTTTGACACTGTGTTGGTCAGAGACTTGGCCAGACAGTAGGAGATCCAGGTTTAATTTCCTGCTTGCACAAGGAACTTGAAACACATTCTGTTATTTCCCAGGAAAGACACTTGCCTTACAGATGGTTCAGCCCTTCTGAGGATATGTAAATAGGCAGAAGAGAAGAAAAAAAATTAATTAGGCCAGAGAGAGGAAAAAATGTTCATGGTGCTTTAGAGGGCTGACTTGGGCATGCAAAATAAATCTGTGGGATGAATATGAAGAAAGACTTGCATGCAACTTTCTACTGTGTGAAGGAACCATAATATATACAATCTGAAATTAAAAACTGCTGGAGACTTGAAATGGTGAAAATTTTAAGAAATATTCTCTGTGCTATTCTAAACTCTCCTGTTCATGTTCTCTCCTAACTCTATTTGAATAAAGCACAGAGTTTTCATAGGCAATGATGCCCACAGGAAATAACAATTGTCTCTGACTTCTGCATCATCAGTTGCAAATTTACCTTTCTGGATGTATGGAAAGATATCCACTTACCATTATGATTGCAGAGAAAATTGCCCACTCCAAAGTAGTCAAAAAACTTACAAAGGGTTTATAAAGATAAAGTGGAATTGAAAGAAAAGCATGCTTAATGTACTTACACTGTCATCAGTTTCAAGTCATTCCTCTTCCCTTTTCTATCCAGATTACAAGCTTATTTTCCAACATGGTCAGAGTCTCAGTAATGTTCTCAGCTTCTGCAGGAGAGATTCCTGAATTAGCGAGATGTTAGCTTTTATATCCATCCTTTTTCTTGGATTAAATGCCTTTAAATTCCAGTTTTCTACCTAGACTATTGATTCCTGAGGTGGCACCAATGCTCTCACTCCCACATTATTATCTACCCTCAACTCTTTCAATACTATTATTACTGTGTCAGACCAAATGCTCTCTTCTGCTTGGCTGTTTTTGACAAACCTAACAGTTACTGCTGAGAAGTGAGAGCTTTTCATACCTGCTCCTTCCAAATGAGATGGCATGTAAATGTCTGAATGAAGCTCTTCTATGCAAATTGACTATTTTTTCCTTTTTTTTCTTTTTTCAATCCTTAATTTTTTTCACTCTTATTTATACAAATCACTCTGTGGAAGGAATACATCCAGGTCATTACTATCTATAATTTGTGATTGGAAAGGATATTAAGTGGTTTGGTTGCACATGGTGCTTGGCTTCCAGTACATCTTTTAGATATACAGAAGCAGTGAATTTACCTTCTGGAACTAGAAGGAAAAAAACATAGGGACAGTTTTTCCTCTGTTGCTAATGATTTGAAACTCAACTGTCATGGTCACTGTGACCAAGACAGCCCATCTAGGCAGACCCCTTTGCCTATGAGTCTCTCTCTGCTTACAAATAACAAATCTAGGAGGGCATCTTTCCTAGTTGCCTTCCTTAGTACCTGCACCAAGAAGTTATCTTCAACATGCTTCAGAGCTTACCTGCACCTCTTTGTGTTCCCTGTATGAGAGTCTCAGGGAATACTGTATATTGTCCTGGAAGTTACAATTATCCCCAAGGATAAGGGCAATGGATACAGAGATATCTCTTAGTACCTTGTAAAATAATTCAACAGTGTCATAGTCCTGGCTGGATCGATGTTAGTTGACTCCTACATAACATCTGCTTTATTTGCTTTTTCCTTCCTCCTTACCCAGATGCTCTCAACCATGTACTTACCACCAGCTGCCAGCAGCGCAGAATCCCTCTCATACAGCACCACCCCTCAGCATTTCCCACACTGTCTATCTCTCTTGAAGAGCTTATAACCATCCACTATGGTTCTCTAATCACAGTATTTATCCCAAAAGGTTGTGCTTATGCCTATGATGTCACAGTTCTGTGACAGAGCCAAAGCTTTGAGCTCCTCTTATTTATTCCTCATGCTGTGTGCATTAATGTAGAAATAGTTTAAATGTCCTCCAGTGCATTCAGCAGAACACTGTGCTGCAGGCTCACAGACCTTGCATCATCCCTCAAACATTGCCATGACACCCCATGACTTAACTCCAGTGAGCCTGGTTTTATCCCTTTCCCCATTCAAATCTTAAAGCTCCTCTTTTGATCTCTTCTAACTTGTGTGTGAAGATACTTTTCTCCTTTGAGAAATGTGCATCCCATCTGTTGCACATAGAACTAGTGTTGTGTACACTGACCCATGATCAAAAACCCTGAATGGTGCCAATGACACCGGGGATGGAGCCAGGTATAGATTAGCTGGGTCTACCTGTTTCTTCCCTTATAATTTCCTGCAGCTGCAATGATAGAGGAAATGCTCCTTGTATTCCTGACCCCTTAATGGGTTATCCCAAGGCCCTGACATCTCTCTCGATTGTCCTTGGACTTCTTATTGCAGCTCCCTGAAAAATCGATAATGGATCAGCTGAAGGTCATACAAGGAGAGGAACTTTTCACTCATTTAGCCCAGGCCCCAGACAGGTGGCAGACTTCCCTTAGAAGTGGGTCTAATTGGCACATTAGGCCTCCTGTGACTCTCAGAAGAGTCTCTGATGACAATGACACTTTTAATGTATGAAAGTGGTTTCGATGTGGGCTATAAGGCTGACTTAACCCCAGTAACAGTTCCATGCCAGATAAATCACCAGTCTTGTAATTGTTTGGTTCCATTTTCAGAGCCTCGTACCTGTTGTGCAATGACACCTGGAAAGGCAGGCGAGTCATGGAGGAGATGTAACTGCTGAGCCAAGCAGGAACATGTCACCATTCCTCTTCTCCATTAAGGCACCATGTTCTGCCACATAGAGAGAGGATAGGGAATCCTCCACATCACGTCTGCCAGATAGGTTGGTCCCAAGGAAAGTAGGGTGTGATTCCAGTAGTCTAGCATTCTTTCGGACTTGCTGATACTCTTGAACCTACTCACTCCCTCTTGGAGCTTTGTCACTAACCAGAGGAGTTCCTGCACCTGGGCACAGCTCCCACAGTGTTGTTCAGTGTTTGCTGGCCAGTCCTGGCATAAGAGCAGGACACACCCTGCAGCTGGCATTGAGATGTCTGCAAAACTGCATCAGTTGTGGTGGGTGTCGAGTTTAGAGAGGCTGTGGCTTCTTCCAGGTGGTTACCATTGCTCCCTGGTCAATCTGATACCTTCAGCACCCTTCCTGCACACCCCTCTGCCCTGTCAGCTACATCTTGCCCTGCCCACCACTGCTCCCCTAGTGGCTTCTTTTATATTTGGGGAGCATGCCCCCTGTCATTGCTCCTGCTTCTGCCCATGTCTTGTCAGCCACAATGTGAGCAGCAGGCTCCTGGCATCTGTCCTGTCCCCTGAGGTTTTCCTGGTTCAGGAAAACCCCTGGTACATTGTGATAGAGTGTTCTGCTATTGACTCTGCTGGCATCAAAGCAGTTTGCCTCAGTGACTGAGACATAGATACTACAAAATAAAGGTTTATTCACAGCCAGATAACATGTTTTCTCTGAGGTGGGAAAACTTAACAGAATGTAACCCTTTACCTTAGTAATCACGTTGGCAAATTTATACCTTGAGTAACTGCTTCACTGAAAGATCTCTATTCACTGCTGTCCACAGCTAGACCTATACCTTGTAGATCATTACCTTTTATTTTAAATATGTATCTGTATACGTAATCAAAACATACAATTACTGTAGCCCTGCTTTGCAGATTCTCAGTTATTACAACAGCAAAGCCAATTAATGTAGACATTTTGCCATCTAAATAGAGATGTCTGAAGTACAGACCAATACAGGTTACACAGGAATGACAAAGGATAACAAAGTTCCTAAAAAAACATGCTTTTGTTCAGCTTCTGTAACTAAATTGTGTAATTAAAGAAGGTACAGTGGTAGCACAAGATTGCAAATGTAGCTGCTGAAGTTGTTTAAGGAAAAGCAGCCTTCTTGCTGTTCATTCTATAGGATGGCTAAAATCGATGGGTTGTGGCTCGGACAGTTTGAGAGCTGTTCCCTGAAGAAGGTGACAATGCCATTTCTGCCATCACCTTCAACCTTAGCTTGGAACCACATGAGTCTGCCTTCCTCTTTCAGTCTGACATCTGCCAGAACCTTAACTGAACTGTTTGGTTGACTTAGAGTCTGATAGAGAGCTGCTCTGTGTTGCCAGGTGGCTTTATTGTCATTTCAGAAGCTGTAACAAGTCAGTGCAAGAGAGGGAAGAGCAATGTGATCTGTGATCAGGCAGGAAGCTAAGGCAATGGCTACAGCTCTTCTAGAATGAAAAATCAGTTTAGCCCAAATTTTAAGAGGGTTCTAAAATTCTAAAGAGCATTTACAGTTTCCTGTTAGAACAACAGGAAAATATTTTTCAAAACAAAAGCATAACATCCCTGCAAAAAAAAACCCCAAAATACTAACACAGGAAAAAAAACCAAACACCAAAAAACCCCAAACCAACAAAACCAAACCAACCAACCAACCAAAAAAAACCCAAACACACAAAACCCCCCAAGCAACCAACCCCCAAAAAGTAGTTTGCTTTAGTTGTAAAACCAGCTATCCCCAAGCATTTTAGAGGAAACAGAAGTGCAAGAGAGTGTGATATTTTAAAGTAAGTAATCTATGTTGTGAAGACTTATGATTTCATAGAGTAGTGAACAATCACAGTACTATGCACAAGGCGCAAGGATATTATTAATGGCTAAACTTCTGTTGTCACCTATGTCCTTGTTCTTTCCCATCTTTTTATTATCTTTCTGTATCTGAAAAATCACAGTACACATGATCTTTTCTTCTGCACAATGAGAAGGGGAAACCTGAATAACAAGACAGAGTTACTTTCTCCCTTTGCATTTCTATACAAAAACTCTATGACTTCTCCATAGATATCTCTAGTTTTGTCACACCTGTTATTTGTTTGTGAAAGACAGCTCAACTACTTTTTGTTTTATGGCAGTGACTTCAGGCATTTTTGGTTATATCAGGACTGACGAAGATCATTTAAAAAATTCCTCTAAATATCCTCTGGTGTGCTGCAATCCATGCAAAACCAACACATGAATTTTATGGGACAGTCACTATCAAACCTTATAGTTCATTTTTAAATATCATCAAGGAAATAAAAATAAAACATGCAAAATTTTCAAGAGATTGAATACTTTTATAAATTTTGAAAGTGCTTTGTTATAAGTCATCTTCACAATACTGGAGACAATTTTCATTTGTTTTATTTCTATACCTTTGTAAGAGTATTGCTGTGTAATGAATGCCATGACTGAAAAGCAAAAATTGGCAATTCTTCCTACTGTGAGCACCCCAGAGGTTACACAAAGTAAGAAACCGTGCTAGAGACAGAGTCTATAAAACCAGCCCATAGACACTCCATCCTATTTACACACAATAGTTTTTTTTGATTGTCAATGTCTCTAGTTGAAACATTTTGTTTACAAGTAATGAGTATTTTGTAGGCTTCATTCTGAGAACATTCTTTGCCCCACAGCAATCACTGATGATAGTTATGTAGCAGTTGAAGCAAATATGCACCTGATATAGCCAGTTAGAATTGTTTTTAAGATATCAAAAGAAAAATAAAGTGTTAACCTTTCTCTCTTCCATGTCAGGCAATGCAGTGCAGTTTAGATTTGGTTTTTAATCTTCTTGCTTATTTCGGTAGATTTCCTCTGAAAGTTGAATTCCATCTACAGTTATTCAGTTTTCATCTAAATAGTCATCTTGAAATTTAACGTGAAATGGGAATATAAAGATCTTCATAGCAAGTTGAAAACCAACAAGTGCTCTTTTACATTTTGATCTCAAGTCTGGAACAAAGCATTCAGATCCCAACCTGACAAATGCTAACTTTTGAAATGAAGGTGATGGGTGTTATTTATTGTATTGTGGAAATAAGCCCTAGGTTTAAATCAAGGTATTGAAAAGAACAGGTGCTGACCTAGATTACAAGAGGAATATTGAAAAGAAATATATTTAAGTAAAATGTGACAATTTTTATAAATAATAACAAGCAAAATGCCAATCATTACAATGTAACAAGCAAGATGCAGACTTCTTGAAGGCACTATAGTGGCAACTGTTGATTTTTTGTTATTTGACATTTTCAGTAATGACCTGGAAGAGCAAATAAGCAACATTTTTAGCTAGTACTTTGTCAAGTGATAGAGATAGTGATAAAAGTCAAGGAATATTGTGAAGGTATGCTGTGAATGAGCAAGAAAATTACAATGACAGCCAACTGGGAAAATTTTCCACATTTGTAAGGGTTAGAAGTAGATGACTAGAAGATTCCAGCAATAATGCAGTTCAAGGTAGCCGTAGACACTTTGTAAAGAAGGTTTCACCTATGTGAAAAGAAATTGGAAGTTTTTATTTTTTGTCTTCGTGTGCATGATAATAAGTCTATTTATGTGTCTTTGATATGAACGTACATATACTACTTGTTTTCTTACATTTTTCTTTAAAAGACAGGTGTTGACAGATAAGAATTTAAATGTAATTACAGCAGATTGTATAATAAGGAAGGGGGTGGAATTATGTGTTGATTGGCTGAGTAATGCCTACAGGCAGGAGAGAGCATAACAATAAATGTGTGGGAAAAATGAAAGGAAACAATTAGAACAGCATTTTTTAAAATATGATAAGCAAGAGAAATGGCTGTAGAGAGCAAAGCACTGGCTCAATGAGAGACACATTCTTCTGAGTCTGGAAGAAATTTTACAGCAACATATTTTCTTAAAGAGAAGCGGTGGATTCATTTGACTCCAAGAAACACAAAATGTGTCATTGAAAAAAACCCACACCTGCATTGGGATCATGGAATATACTATTTTTCTTTGAATCCCTGATATCTTTGATTTTCATCTGTTTCCATAAGTGACTGTACCGTTTTCTTCACTTACAAATTTAGTTAGTATGATGTATGAATGTGTACTGTTAAATGAAAAGCACAAAACATCTTAAAAAAAAACATAATTTTTTTTAAACAGAAGCTTCTGCTAGTCATATCCTATCCACCATAAATCAGCGATGGAGATGATCATAATTGTCATTACAGTGGGCATTTGAAAACTTCAGATATTTTCAAAGGGCAAATAAGAATACATTTCTTTAGCACTAAAGGGGCAATTCACTGTGTTGTTTGGGATATTTGTTTAAAGTATTTTAATGCTGTCCACCTTGAAGGTCACTGGGGAAGAAAATGGGATTCCATTAACTAAACTGTAATAAAACTAAAATGTAATGATAATGCATGTCGAAGCTGATCCTTAAACCCTTGTTATCTTAGGTCCCTAATTATTTATTTGTACACTAGAATTCTACAAATTGCATTTCTTGATGCTATTAATACAGCTAAAGTGATACAACTACTTCTGGAATGGAGACAATTTGTTTGGTTCACAGTTTCTTCAAGACTAGTAATTATTTTCCTCTGAAAAACAATTATAGTTCTAGGAAAAAAAAGTAGGTGTGATTGATGGACCTGTAACAACATTCTGAAGCCATAGGCCATTCAGTATTGTGCAGGATTCACCCAAACTACCAGGTCCATTGCATTTCCTGGAAGAACATGGAAAATTGTAATGAACATGGACAGAATGACAGAATACTTCATTGTGAGTGTACTCACAAAACAGGCTGTGTGCTTGAATGTACCACCAATGAGAAAAAGTTTTTATGCATGGTCAGTAAAGACAGGAAACTGCATCCATTGAGGAATAGAGATGTATAATGACAGAGAAGAGGTGAAAAGTCACAGAATAAAGCCTTAGTATGTAATGAGGAAATTAATACCCTTTTACAGGGAAAGAGCAGCTCGACTGATTCGGACAGAACTTCCTAGAATGTTTCATTAACTATGTAAACCCAGTGATCCCCAACCACAAGTGCTTGTCCCCATTCTGTCCTCTGTGTTTTGCACAGCTGCAGGAAAAGAAGAAAGGAACTGATCAAGCTGAGAAAACAATCTTCCTTTTTTTCCTTGTTCTTCCTGATGACAAGTAGGATAACTTTTTTCCCTCCAGTAAACAGTATATTAACTGAAAAAATGAAGTTATTAAAGACTACAAAAATACACAAGCCTTAGGTCTCAGAAAAAAAAAAAAAAGTTGATTTTTTTCCTTTCAACTTTTTGTAAGTTTCACTTTAAAATACAGGAGTATAGCTATGTTTAGAGCTGATATCCTTCAAGCAAATTACTTAAA
This sequence comes from Pseudopodoces humilis, assembly GCF_049639895.1. Taxonomy (NCBI): domain Eukaryota; kingdom Metazoa; phylum Chordata; class Aves; order Passeriformes; family Paridae; genus Pseudopodoces; species Pseudopodoces humilis. The sequence continues at coordinate 80,737,720 of NC_142200.1, read as the reverse complement.
TAACTTACGTAAAATGAAAAAAACATTTTTCGAAGTTAGCAAACAAAGTATTCCACTGAAAAGCAAATAAAATAGTTTGGTTAACTAAAAAATATTTATGACTTTTCTTCACTGAAGAAAAAAAATCTGAACAAAACCAAAATCACTTCTCTATTTTTCCCTTTGGTGTTCTTTTTTTCCCTTAAAATCCTAAGAACTGTATTAGATGTCTTTCAGTTGAACTGTAACACCTGCACAGAGAGCATTCTAAAAATACTGTTCCCTTTTAAAGAAGTCAAGTAATTGAATTTTCAGTGATCTAAGAGAATTGGTAATACTTTGAACTTCTCAGGATTAGAGTGATTTGCTCATTCTTTGTGTAAGTTCTGTTTTTTCAGTTCACACATTTTACAAATAAAGTGAAGACATTGCCTTCATTGATCAAATCTGTTCAGAGTAGTCCTTACTAATACAAGTTTTGATTAATCTTCAACTGTAGACTTTACCTAAAGAAATACTGTTCTTTGTTAAAAAAAAACCAAAACAAATATGAAAAATTGCACAGTCACAATGGTGTGACTGAAAACACACAGCATGTAATGCCTTGAAATTTCACCACTCAAAGCATTATGTAATTTCAGTTCTTTGCTTGTGAACTTTCTATGCTACAAAGAAAATGTTCTGTGAGGAACAAAAATATTTTGAAATATGTAATAAGCTTTATATAAATTGCATGAATTTGTCATGGACAGAGTAAAGTGTCATGGACACTAGTAAAATTTATTGAAAAAATTCAATGCATGCTCTTAGGCCCTGGGACTTGGTATGAAGCCAGGTCTTTCTTGCAAGCCTTGAAACTGTCTCTGAATGTACTTATTAGTTAGGTTTTGAAGGGTTAAGCCTCTGAAAAGTTTGTTGGTTTTTTTTTTAATACTGCTGGTACTTCTCATGAGTTGTTGAGAAAATACTGAGAGTTCCACAACTTATGGTGTAGTTTTGGAAAGACAAGAGCATTTCTTTGGATTTCAGACACAAAAATAATGTGAGGTTCTTAACAGAGAACTTGAATTAAAACCTTTTTTTATGAAGTCTGGGCTGATGAGTGCTTAGATGCTACACTGATAATTCTGACTTATGAACATGCTTGGAATGCAAGGAGCGGGATGTACTTTAGCTCTCTACTCCCCCAAGACACTCCTAGGCAGCTAAAACAAACTACATATTTAAAGTTCATTGCTTTCAGAAAAGAGATCAGACATTCTGATTTTTCAGATCAAGCCCTGCATACTTCAGCTCAGATAAATATAGTTTATATTTATGCATTACCTTTAAAATAAAAATCACTAAATTTCCATTTAGAAATAATTTTAACTGGCACTGAACTGCTATATTTTTTTCAATATATAACTGCAAAATAGATCTATTATTCTACCTGAAGACCCTCATGCTAAAGTTTATACATTATGTATATATATACATATATGTATATATATATAGTAATTTTATCTAAAGATCATTTTAATAAATAAATTTTGTAAGAGACTGATTGATAGCTAAATATAACCCATCACCTGGGAACTGTTGTCCAAATTTGCCAAGATTCATGGTTCACAGCCTATCATGGTCTTATATTAAACCTAGGTGTTTCTTCTGCAGTTTTCAGTTCTGCCAAGTTACATATTCAAGGCAGATTGTGACTGTGACAGTGTCAGTGCTGTAAACATTCCATTATGTGTACACACCCTAAAAAGCCTTTTGATTTGTGTGTACAGAAAAACAGATTTTTTGGGATAGTGAAGTAACAGTAAGCAATGAAGTTTACTGTAGTTTGCACAGGTTTTCACTTTCTCATGACTGCCTGAAGTAAGCAATCATGTTATCCAGAAAAGATCAGAAAATAATTCTGTCATAATTTATAGGCAGAAAGTTGGGAACTTTCTTTTCAGTAAAGACTATGAAGCACCAAGATGACTGCTTCAGAGGTATCAGAAAAATGTCATACTATCACTTATAACAATTCATAGAGTATTTGTTTGTCTCAGCAAGGTTGTAGGTGTCTTCTTTCTTAAAAAGTAACTCAGAGCTCTCCACATATCAATATTTCCTGTTGAGAAGGCAATTAAAATTCAGTTGAAATGTCCAGTTTTCATCTCAAAGGTTAGTGATGCTTTGAGCCACAGTGTAGCTATATTTCTGAGAGAAATTCATTATTACGCAGCTGAAAGGGAAATACTTTATTGTTTCCTATTGTCAAGGCATTAATGAAAGTGCCGTTTTAAATATAGATAATTGCTCAATACTTGCAGCAGCTAATGCAAATGTAGATGTTGGGAGATACCATTCTGTCTAGAAAGTAGTGAAATCTAGACTATTTTATTTCTGCTTTATGATCAATTTAATTCATAGTTCCAAATTTTTGAATGCACACGACAAGGGGTTACCATTTTGTATAGAATATTGCTTAATAATAGTTCTCAATTGTTTTTCCATGTAAGAGAGGAATTTCAGAAGATATTTCATCCCCTCAAATTTGAATTGATGTAATTGCATGGCAGTCCAAATGCACACTGAAAACACATAGATATATAAAAGAAAGATGGTGTTTACTTTAAAGACTTTAAGCTTTCTTCCACTTCTGTCATGTTTTTTCATTTAATTCACCTGGAAGGGTACTCACTCAATGTGAGTAGTACTAGACCTAATGTCTCCGAAGACTTTTGAGACAAACATTTAGAACTGTAGAACTTTCATCAGCTTTGGATGAAAATGAATCTGTTTTACAGAGAATGCTAACACAGCACTGAGCTAAAGCAGGGCTAAAAACAAGATCAGAATTGTGGGTGCAGAGGAGCCTGCGGAGCCTGAGATCCTGGCTCTCCCCTGGAGGCAAGATACTTCTCTGTGAGAGAGACACAATGTATCGCTCACAGGGGTCTTTGAGTTAGATATGTTAAACTGTTGTGCTTCATTGGTGTTCCCCCCTGCTGTCCCACCCCGATACAGGTATCTCGGGCTTCCCCCCGCCCCTCTCCTTCCCCATAAATACCCCGGGTTTTCCCCTGTTCAGGAGATTCACTGTTGCTAGCTCCCTTGGTGGAACACTGGACCAGCTTTCTCGTCCCTGCTTCCTGTGTTGCCTGCCTGCTGCCGCCGCTGAGCTGAGGTGAAATCACTTGACTATTGCTGAGCTGAGCTGGAATCACTCGACTGCTCGAAGCTGCTCGCACGCGCTTCGGCCCAGCCCTTCTCAGGGCTGTTTCTCTAGAGAAGTCGTGGTGCTCTGGGCTTTCCGTCGCCGTGGCAACTGGCGCCCAACGAGGGGCCTTTGAAGAAGCCCTGAAGAAGCGTCTGCCCGCAGTTTTAGCTGCGAGGCGAGCCGCCGTTGGAGCCGCCACCCCTCGAGGAAGCTTGCTTGCGTTCTAGCAAGAAGCAATCCAAGAGGCTGCGACCGGGACCCTCGTCTGACCATCTGGGGCAAGGAAAGCCCCTGAGGACCGGCCCCCAGGTGACCACCCGCCCAGCAGCTTTTTTTTCGCCCGCCGGCATCTGCCGAAGAGAAGTTGAAAGTCGATCCCGTGAAGGGTTCTTTCGGGCTTTTTTGGTTTTTTTGCTGTTTTACTGCTGGGTGGGGAGTGAAAAAGGATGGGAAATCAGACCTCTGTATTGAGGCTGACCCCACCTGAGAGGGACTTTTATATCCAAGTTGTAAATACCCTAAAAGCAGGAAATTTTAAGTTTTCTAAAGGGGATTTAAAAAGATTTATTCATTGGGTTTCTAAACATTTTAAGATTAATTCGGATTCTGCTAAATCAGGAATTTTTTGGGATAATGTGGGAAGAAAGTTATACACTGTTCAAGCTAAAGGGGATTTTTCTGTTGCAAAGTTTTTTCCTGTGTTTCAAAATATTATTTTCTCATTGGAAAAAGAGGGAAAAAAAGAAGAGGGAGTTTTGGGTCCCCAGTTAAACCCCCCAACCCCGTCAACCTCTCCAAGTGTCCCCGAACCCTCTTCCCTATCTGAGAGTCAGTCGGGGGGTGGACATTGCCCCCGGGCACAGGGCTGCTGCTGCCTCTCTGACACCCTCCTACCATCTCTCTACCCGTACCAGGGCGGCAATGGCCATGCCGCTCTGGGTCTTTCCTCTACCCTCTCTCCCATGCCCTTACACCCAGTTGTGTCCCCCCCAGTTCCTAGTGTTAGCACAGATGGCGCTGGCCCCGTGGCCAGCCCCGCCATTTTGTCCCACTCCCACCCCGGTTTTCCCACCCTCGATGCCCAAAATGGCCACTTTCCCGCCTTCACCCCTTCTCTTCCTGCCGTGTCCTGTTCCTCCTCCCCCCTCACTGCGTCATTGGGTGTAACCGCGTTGGGCCCCGCCCCATCCATCGGGAAACCCCTCCCCGTCGCGGGCCCCGCTCCTGTCCCTTTGTGCTGGGACCCCGTCCCCAGCGGCGCTCCCGCTCCAGGGTCCCAGTGCCCCGGAGGTCGGGACGGCTCCGGCTGGAGCGGGGCCACCCCAGCTTTCCCACCCAGCCACAAAAGGGCCAGCTCTAGGCACCCGAGCCGGCCCCGCGCTGCTAGCAAGCGCCACCCATCTCCACTGGGAGATGAGAGCAGTGAATCTTCTTATTCAGATTCTGAATATGAAGACCCCTGGGCTGAGGTGCAGAGGGAAGCCACACGGGCAGGGAACTCAGCTCTGTCCTGGAAAATACTTGCCTTTCCTGCAATAATGAAGACAGGACAGGGGCACAGGTTGCTGCATGGGAGTCCCTTCACTATAGGGAACTGCAGGAACTTTGCAAAGCTGCCGAAGAACATGGCAGGGGTTCACATTTTTTTAAACACTTGCTAGAACCCTCCTTCTCTGCCCATGTCATGGTCCCGCATGACATCAAGAATATTATGAACTGCCTTCTCTCTCCAGCAGAGTACATGTTGTGGGAGAGGCAGTGGAAGAAACATTTAAAGCAATTGGCAGATGTTTATGCAAAAGATGCTAACAGACCTAATTTTACTTTAGAGCAATTAGCAGGAGAAGGAGACTTCCAAAAGCCCCGAGATCAGGCCCGGGACCCGCCTGAAGCAGCTTTACAGGATATAGCTAATGCTGCTAAGATATCTCTTTTTACTACCCCTGATGATAAAGTGCCAACACAGTGCTTCACCAATATTAAGCAAGGGGCAACTGAGTCTTTTATTAACTATATTGATAAGTTAAAAGTGGCCATTGAAAAGCAGATAGAGAGCCCACAGGCACAAAAGGAATTATTAGTAAAAATAGCAATGGCCAATGATAATCCAGAGTGCAAAGCAGTTTTGCGAGCCCGCCCTCTGGACCCCGAACCAACCATAGATCAGATGGTTGAAGCCTGCACCAAACACTCCTCTGCCTCAAGTGAGAATACAGTGGCACTTGCAGTGGCTAAGGGAGTGGCAGAGGGGATATCTGGAGCTTATGCTGCAGACCCCAACACAAATCACTGTTTTAATTGTGGTGAGCCTGGACATTTTTTCAAAGACTGTCCAGAGAGACATTCCATACAACCGCCAGCCCATCAACAGTTACCCAGACAGAACTGGCATTCGGGAAACTTCAAGCAGAGTGCGGAACGGCCCCGCACTGCGACATTAAGTCAAATGCCGCACCATTCCACCCCTCCTGCCAAACCCACCATCCTGCCTCCACGGGGACCCCGATATTAAGCCCAGCAGGTGGAGCGCTTCAGATGGGAACCCAGCGTGAACTGGTAACTAGACTCTCTTTACATATGAGGGGTGACTGTATTTACAAAATCCCCACAGGGAAACATCGACCACCAGGCGGTCCCTCCAAAATCTTAATACTTGGGGATCCAACCAACTCTCCATGACAAATTCATACTGTTCCTGAGGTCCAGACTATATACCCTGGAGATGAAATTTCCATCTCTCTGACCTGCATAGACCCTCCGTATTATTTAAAGGAACAGACTCCTGTGGCACAAGCCTTTTTACTTCCTAGTGGCTGCCCAGATCAGGTTCCCATCAACCCCAGCACTATGTGGACTCAGGTTGTGGGCTCCTGCCCTGTCGTGGACTGTAGCCTATTTTGTTATGGGGAAAGAATTCAGCGCCCAGGAATGATAGACACTGGAGCAGATGTTACCATCATCGCCCACTCCGAGTGGCCAGACAGTTGGGAATTACAACCTGTAGCAGGCATGATTTCAGGAATTGGAGGGATGACAACTTCCATGAGGAGCAAACGGAATATTGTCATCAAAGGACCTGAGGGACAAATGGCAACCATCAGGCCATTTGTGGTGAGAGCACCAATCACCCTCTGGGGACAGGATCTCCTGTCCCAATGGGGGGCTTCTCTGCTGATTCCCAGCAGGGATTTTTAGTCAGGGTCACTGAGAAGCGCACCATGCCTACCATCCCCCAACTCACCTGGAAACAGCACCATCCAGTGTGGGTTGATCAGTGGCCCCTATCTGAGACCAAACTGCGCGCACTGGAAGCCCTCATGGAAGAACAGCTTGCCAAGGACCACATCACTGAGTCCAACAGCCCTTGGAACTCCCCTGTGTTTGTCCTACGCAAACCAGGCAAAGACAGGTGGAGACTCCTTCATGATCTCCGGAAGATCAACGAAGTCATTGAGGACATGGGACCCCTCCAGCCTGGCATGCCCTCCCCTTCAATGCTCCCCCGGGATTGGAAGCCGGCTGTCATTGACATAAAGGACTGTTTTTTCAACATACCACTCCATCCTCGGGACGCTCCCAGATTTGCATTCTCAGTTCCCTCTCCAAACAGACAAGCACCTTTAAAAAGATACCATTGGCTAGTCCTTCCCCAGGGGATGAAAAATTCTCCTACCATCTGCCAATGGTAGGTGGCCCACATCCTGTCACCTGTGAGGACCCTGTTCCCAGATGCCATCATCCTCCACTACATGGATGACATCCTGGTTTGTGCTGCTGACGATGACTATCTGCAGCGGATTTTACAAAAAACTATCCAGACAATTGAGGATGCTGGATTTGAGATACGTGAGGACAAGATCCAGCACACCTGCCCTTGGACCTACCTAGGACTCCAGATCCACGAGCGGACCATCGTGCCCCAGCAGCTGACCATCAAAGATGACCCCAAGACCATGCGTGACCTGCATCAGCTCTGCGGGTCCATCAACTGGATACGCCCTCTGCTTGGGGTAACGACAGAAGTCCTTGCACCCCTCTTCAACCTGCTCCGTGGCAGCGAGGCCCTCGACTCACCACACTCCCTCATGCCGGAGGCCCGGGAATCCATCGCCAAGGTCCAGGAGGCCCTGTCTTCACAACAAGTCCACCGGTATGAGCCCAGCCTGCCCTTCCAGCTGGTTATCCCGGGTAAGGCCCTGCGCTTACACGCGCTCATTTTTCAATGGGACACTGCATTGAAGGATCCTCTCCTTATCATTGAGTGGATCTTTACACATAACCAGCCCACTAAGACCATTACCACTCTGCAGGAAATCATGGCTGAACTCATTAAAAGAGCTAGAGTCCGTCTCCGCACTCTTGCAGCCTGTGAGTTCTCCTGCATCTTCCTCCCATTGGCAACTGGAAGTTTGGAGCCTTTGCTCCAAACCAATAAGAGCCTTCAGTTCACTCTTGATAGCTATTCAGGCCAAATTTCTATACACCCACCTGGCCACGGACTTTTCAAAACCACATTTAATTTAGTCCCCAAATCATTACAGAGCAAAACACCGCTCAAGGCTCTGTCGGTTTTCACAGATGGCTCAGGGAAATCCCACAAGTCAGTCATGACTTGGAAGGACCCCAAGACACAGAAATGGGAGTCTGATGTCCAAGTGGTCGAGGGATCACCACAGATTGCTGAATTAGCAGCCGTCATCAGAGCTTTTGAGAAATTCCAAGAACCTTTCAATCTGATGACTGATTCAGCTTATGTGGCTGGAATAGCTATGAGAGCAGAACATGCATTTCTAAGTAAGTCCCTAACCCAAATTTATACAAATTGCTTTCTGAGTTAGTATATCTTATCTCCCACAGAAAGCAACCTTACTATGTCATGCATGTGAGAGCACATTCTGACCTCCCTGGTGCCATTGCCGAAGGAAACAGGAGGGCAGACACCTTAGCCATGCCTGCTGGGGCAGCCAATGTCCCTGACATTTTCGCACAAGCAAAATTGTCCCACCAGTTCTTCCACCAAAACATGCCTGCACTAATGAGAATGTTCAGGCTACCCAGAGACCAGGCTAGAGCAATAGTTGCCACCTGTCCTAATTGCCAATCTTTCCAAATACCGGTCGTTAACTCCGGGGTTAACCCCCGAGGACTGAACAGCTGCCAGATATGGCAAACTGATGTCACTCACGTCACGTCCTTTGGGAGAGTCAAATACGTACATGTCTCCGTAGACACCTTCTCTGGTGCAGTGTTTGCCTCAGCCCATGCAGGAGAAAATGCCAAGCACACCATCCGACATTTTCTCCTTGCTTTTGCTACCCTGGGAGTCCCAGAACAAATTAAAACAGACAATGGACCTGCTTACACCTCTCACAAATTAAGAGACTTTTTCAATGAGTGGGGGGTGAAACACACCACGGGCATTCGTCATTCCCCTACAAGGCGATCAATAGTAGAGAGAACCCACCAAAACCTAAAAAGAGTCCTTGATCACCAGCGGGGAGGAACAGAAATCATTCCTCCCATTGAGAGGCTCTGTAAGGCTCTATATGTCATGAACTTTCTAAATTGCTCATCTACAGAGCCTGACCCCCCTGTAATACGGCACTTCTCTAACTCAACTCATGCCAAACTCACAGAGAAGCCACCGGTGCTGATCAAGGATCCTGAATCACAATTGACATCAGGACCCTTCCCACTGATTACCTGGGGGAGAGGGTACGCGTGTGTATCCACACCATCAGGACCTAAGTGGCTCCCAGGGAAAAATGTAAAACCTTATTTAGGCCCTACAAACCCTGCACCAGACTCAGAACTTTCAAAGTCTCCTGAGACCCACATAGGTCCAGAAAAACAGCAGCCCACTGCAGCCTGGAAATGGAGACGTCGTCAGAGTCCACTGAACCGGCCTGCCACCAGACCAACAACCAGACAGAGGCCAAACCGTCCTGCTGCCAGAGCCGCAACGAGACGACTGCCAACGTCACGCCTGACACCGTGACACTTAACTCCCTCCCCCTTCCCCTTCTTGCCCTCGTTGCCTAGCCCAAATTGTTAGTTTGCACCAAAATGCACCTCTGTGCTGCTGCTGGTGTCGGGTCATGTGTCCCCAATACACAGGATAACCTTGCTTATAATTGTTTGTTTTTTCGTTTTTTTTTAAAGAGGGGGAGTGTCCTGGGGTGACTTTATGATACTGGTATCCCCAATCGTCTGGTTTATGTTATATATTAAGTTCTGCACCTTTAAGACTGGCTTTGAGAGCAAGAGAGGGGGAAGAAGAAGCGCGCAGTTTGTGTTAAGGAAAAACATCACTCCCACACATCCCGCTCCTGGACTGTGGTGTCTGCAGCACGGACAGACAGCGGGACAGAGCTTCTCTCTGTCTTTTAGTTAGTTTTAGCTAGCTGAGGCAGAGGAGTTCCCTGGACCTTTGTTTGGTTTTTTCCCAATTTTCTTGGATCTGTGCAAGCCTGCTCTGGACTGAACACCCAGCCAAACCCCGGGAGCTCACGCCTGTGGCCCACCGGGGCCTGGGCCTCGGCACTTTCCAGCGCCGGAGGGACTGATAAGAACCTGAGCGAGCCGAGCTACACCACATGAAAAGGACTTTTCTTCCTAGACTTGCCATCCCATCGAACAGCAAGAGGTTTTATTATTTAATATTACTCAATTTCTGTTAAATAAACAGCTTTTTCCACTTCTCTCTAAGGAATTTTTTTTCTTTTCCCGGACCAGTTAGTGGGGAGGGGCATTTCCCTGGGGAAATCCCCATTTGGAGTTTTCCTTCCTAATTTGCCCTAAACTAAGACAAGGAGACAGGAGAGGAAAGGGAAAAAGAAAATAGCTCCCCCCCCTCCAAAAATCAGAGCTAATCTTTTATATCCTGTTACAGAAAATGGAAAGCAAAACCATCCTTGAGTTCCTGATGTTCCTGATTATCTGGATGCTCCTGAAAACATCAGCTGTGGATGCCTGGCTAGTAGCACAGCCCCAGGAGAACGTGTGGATCACCCTCGCAAAGACACTCCAACAAGACCACACGTGCTTGTCCATGCGCAGCGCCACCAGCCCTCTAGACATTTTGCTCCTGGCCCATGGACACGGCTGCGAGGAATATAATGGACTGTGCTGCTTTGACCTCTCCAGCCCCAGTGAAGGCATCCACGCCCGCATCCAGAGACCCCAACACGTGGTCCAGGAACTCCAGACTGAAAAGGAGCCCCAGTGGCTTGAGGACCTTTTTGGGAGCTAAGGGCTCAAAGGATGGGTTGCCTCCCTCCTCAAAAACATTTTTTGGGTTTTCCTAATTGTTATTATCTTCCCAAGTATGTTTTCATGTTTTAAGAATCTATTAGCTAACTCTCTAGGAGATGCCTTTTTAATAAGTAAAGAAGGGGGAGTTGTGGGTGCGGAGGAGCCCGCGGAGCCTGAGATCCTAGCTCTCCCCTGGAGGCAAGATACTTCTCTGTAAGAGGACACAATGTATCGCTCACAGGGGTCTTTGAGTTAGATATGTTAAACTGTTGTGCTTCATTGGTGTTCCCCCTGCTGTCCCACCCCGATACAGGTATCTCGGGCTTCCCCCCGCCCCTCTCCTTCCCCATAAATACCCCGGGTTTTCCCCTGTTCGGGAGATTCACTGTTGCTAGCTCCCTTCGCCGAAGCTCTGCCTGAATAAAGGTTTGTGCTTGGTGGAACGCTGGACCAGCTTTCTCGTCCCTGCTTCCTGTGTTGCCTGCCTGCCGCCACTGCTGAGCTGAGCTGAAATCACTTGACTATTGCTGAGCTGAGCTGGAATCACTTGACTGCTCGAAGCTGCTCACACGTGCTTTGGCCCAGCCCTTCTCAGGGCTGTTTCTCTAGAGAAGTCGTGGTGCTCCGGGCTTTCTGTCGCCACGGCACAGAATATTGTCTTTATTGCATGAGATTTTCTGAAACAAACTGAAACAAACTTGGTTCAAAGCATTTCATATCTTGATGCATAAGTTGCTTTGGAAGGGGCTGGTGGTGGTGTTTGTGTGAAATGGGTATAATCTCAAATAGAGCATAGTCCAAATAGAGCAAATAGCTCCCAAAGGGAAGGGGAGCCAGGAGTCCATCATGGTGCCACCAGCAGCATCATGGTTTCACCACAAGGGTCCCATTTTGCCCCGCCTGAGCAAGACAGAAAGGTCCATAGGGACAAGATAGGATCTAGGGCAAGACAGAAAACTGAGCCAGTAAATTGAGATTAGATCTGCAAACAGCAGCCAAGGTTAACCACTGATCAGCTGTGATCAGCTGGCAAATCCAGAGTAATGAGGTGCTCAGCCTGCAGAATGGGGTCTGGATCAGCAAGGTAGATAGGCACAAGACTGACTGTGATGCAAAGAGGGAGCAAGGGTGGGAGCCTTAGCTTGAAAACAGTTTCTGAAAGAAGGCAGGGTGGATTCATTAAGTGTTCCAACTTCATTAAGAGCAGCTTTATTCATGGTCACTGCCTGTGCTTTTTATAAATTGACCCTAATCCAAACCATCAAGAATGGGGAGATGAGCTCAGATGATCTCTAACAGAACAAAACTGTTGACCTCAGGTCTCCCTGGAGTCTGAAATTGGAACTATTTTAAAAAGAGGCCTGATAAATCATCACAGAGTTTTGCAGGACTCTAAAGCCTAGCTTCAGGAGTAAGATGGAAAGGGAGATCTCACTGAGGCAGAAATACCTCTCTCAGTTAAAGTTTCTTCTCTTCCGCTTCTGGAAAAAATGAAGATTTAAAATGCATGTCTTTGTATCTTATATTTTGCATTGTCAGTGAGCTAAGTATATATTAGTGAGTAATTCTCTAATACCGTAAGTAGTGGTGTGGGCATTGGGGATTTTTTTCTTTCCCTGGTTTTTGGTTTGGCTTTTTTTGTTGTTGTCTTGTTTTGGTTTGTTTTTTTGTTTGTGATATTTTTGGTTGGTTTATTCTGGTTTTTTTCTTGTCAAGGAAGTCACAGTATGAAAATAAGGTTTACTGCTTTCATTATAGTGCCAAGGTAATGCAGTTTTGAGTGCTGGAAGATTCATGCTCTTTTATCCATATAGTTCCTCTTCATTAATCTAAATAAAAAAAAATGGAGTTTATAAAGAAATGGTTCAGTGTAAGATAATAAATACTTCAGTCCATGTTTGTTTCTTGCCCAAACTGAAGTTAGCCCTGCAGGAAAGAGCCCTGTATAAGAAAGGGATAATTCAGAAAACAACATTATAACTTTTTACATAGGCTGTGACTAACCTATGCACTAAAACAACTTAGCTGCATGTTTGGACCTTTCTGTTAGGCTACTTTGATTTTTAATTATGTTTAAAATATTAATCTCAATGAAACTGATTTTATCTTGCTTGAGTGAAAAGCAGAGGAAGCACTGGTAGAAGGAAAGGCAGCTAGAGGGCATCAGAGGTCCCTTATTAAACTTGGTGGCACTAATGTGTACTCTCCCAGGAGTACAATTAAAGCTAAAGTGAGATGGTGGCACACTATATACTTTAGCAAAGAATTGGTTGATAGGCAAGAAATCATTTCAGCAAAGTAATGAGAAAACTGTTCCTCTGAGATGTGCTGTGAAACTAACATGCATAATTTTTTCTCAGTCTCAGAAATCCTGCAATACTAATAGACCATAGAGGAAAAAAAAATCATTAAGCAACCAGGAATGAATCCTTGCCTATTTTGCAACATGATGAACAGAAAATAATCCTCTTTAACTGTGCCATATTTGTTTTATTACACTGATAGTCTTATTAGTATGCTGAACAGTCTTAAATAATGTTATTTCATATTCAATTTATTGTGACATAGTGAATTCTAGGTTTTTTTAGTCCAGTTATAAAATCAAACAAAATTGTGTTGGAAATAAAAATGGAACAGGCATTAATACTCCCCTACAGGTGTTAAAACTTTTTTTTTTCTGAAGAGTTTATGTGTAAAACAACCCAAACTGGGTCACGTTTTTTTTTTTATGCAGACAAATTATTTAAAAAAATAATACTAACAAATCATCCATGGTACAGATATCCCTCACTTTCTCCTCCCCTTGTTTCCCACCTTTAAATGTTTGCTTATAGGGATTTTTTATAGATCTGTGTATGTATTCATGCATAAATTTATACTAAAAATAAAATGCACCAATTATTATATTATCAATTAATATATTTTAATTGATTATCTCTGTGATAAAAAAATTCTTCCATAGCATTACAAAAACTGAGTCATACAACAACAGTGAAATAGTGCTTATTTTTAATGTTTATATTGGACTTAATTCAAATTTACACCATAAAATTACCTGATGAAAGTTTCTTTCAGTCCATCCCTGTCAGAAAAGCTTGGGGACTCTAAATGGGGGTATGCTTTTGGATTATTTCATGACAACTTTATGGAACAGAACAATTCTTCTGATTAACCTAAATTTTTCATGACCCATTCTCTTTTAAATTTTTTAAGGAACATTCAGGTGTCGCTAGGGAAAGTGCTGGAACTCATGCTGACTATCTCTTCTCCCAGTCCCTTCCTTTCTTGGTCCAGGGGAACTACACATTTTCAGTGTAAGCAAAATATCATGTTGAAAGAAGCCTGACACTTTTCCACAGGCTTGGTCAGCTTTCAGTGAAGTTGAATCACAGTGAGACAGCAGTACACCTAAATTGAGGTTTCAGAAGTGTGAACATGAGGTGTCTCATGTTCAGCATTAGCTATGCACTCATTTGCATATTTCTAATAGATGGTAGCACTAGACACAGCAAAGTAAGGAGTTCTGCCAAGGTGAGTAGAACACTGGGCTGGTATGTGATATGCAGAGAGCATCATTGTGTGAAGATCTGGTTGGAATTATGCACAGAATCAACAAATTTGTTCCAGATATAAGGAAAGCAGAAAATTGGTTATGCTTAATGTTTCAATGGCATTCAGGTGAGCTTTTCAGAAACTGTGTGTGTGTATAAATATTTGTATCCTATTATTTCTGAAAGACAAGGGGATAGTCGGTCCCTTTTGTCCTTATGTTTTGCAAACAGAGAATTAAGTGTTTGCACATTTCATGAGAGAACTTGTTTTCAGAATCCAAATAATCTCAAGGGATTCTTCTCTGTGTAAGAGTTGTCACACTCTCTGAAAATAGTGATAGAATTGGAAGAAAAAGGCAAATATTTTACTGGGTGGGGGCTGAGCCTTTTTCCCAATGTTTAAATCCTAGCAGAATAACAACTGAAAGCTTCCACATTTCTCAAGGCAGCAATATTAGTTGTCAATACACGAAGAAACTCCGTTTGGAAAGTTCAGTTGCTTCTAAAAGAAGGAATTCCCATTACTCTTTGCAATCAGGTTAAAAAAAACCCCAAAAACCTAACATTTCTGGTCACTGCTAGCCATCTTTATGAAACCCAGAAGAGTCTCCAAGGAGCAGCCAGGGCTTCAGTATCTGTGGCCCTCAGTAGGGTCTGGGACCTTCAGTATTAGAATTGTCATAATGGCCCTGGCCTCAGAAAAGATTAATCAAAATATTTCCAAATAATTTTGCTTTTTCAACCAAAACTTTTAGCTTCATCAAAATAAATTGCTCTTAGCAACTTGATAGTATTAATGAAGTATGAATAGGGAATGATTCTCAGAGAAAGGGAAGGGGAGTAAAAAGCAGGAAGAAAGGCTGAAAGGTGTCAGTAAGGAGAATTATCACTGGACAGCAGCATCTACAGTTCTCACAGGAGTTCTGTAAGAGGTTTATTATACTCCCAGATTTTTTTTGAATTTGGGCTTCAGGTATTATTTTATAATTACTGCTCCAAAGGGAAAAAAAAAAGCACTTGCACAGAGGTTTGTCCTACAACCTAGCAAAGTATTTGCATATATTGCCCCTTTCTAACTGGATAGAGAGAGGATTTGAATATCAAAATCCTTCTGTCAGGCCAGTGATATAATGTGCAAGTCAGTAGCTCTTCTCTCACTTAAAGTGCAGTTGTGCTTTGACGGGAGGTGGGAAAGGACAGAGAGAAATCTTTTGCATGCTTTTGCATGTATCACTACAGAACAAACCTGACTCTTTGAATGAAGGAAATCTGTCATGAGATAGGAAAGGTTTTTCTTTTATCTATATAGATAGGCTCATCTATCTTTTTCTCCCCTATGATTTTGTTCTTTGTCTTTCAATGCATGGTGTTTTTCTTATCACTATTTTTATTATTTACACATTGTTTCACCATTCCAAATTCTGTCTACTCTTTTTTCCTGTTCCTGCTTTATTGTCAGTTTGCAGCATTTTTCATCATCAGGCAGTTTTTTTGTCCTTTTTCTAATTTTTCTCTTTTGTCTCATTTCTCCTCCTCTTATGTAGGAAAGAAACAATAAAGAAAATGCAAGTAAAAATATGCTGGTGCATCCATATGAGACTTTGTAGAATTAAATGCAACAAGCTTGTGATCTGCAGAAATAAAATCAATCAATCACAATTAAAATACCAACCAGTTCAATATTGTAACTCAAATATTTAGTAAAAATTAATGAGTGATTACAGTATCTGTTCCCCTGCATATGTCTAGCTTCTAAGTGTTACAGAATCCATTCAGTTTCTTTAAATGAAAAATGGATTATATAAACATGGTATTTCATTACTGAGGTTCATTCTTTTGTGAAATAGTGTTATTTGTAAACTGCTTTTCTAACGACAGCTAGTTAAAAACACTATTAGAATAAAACATGTCTGAAGCCCAGGAACAAATAACAATGTACTGCTGGCAGTAGGCTTGGAGGAAAAATCCAGTGTGACTTGCATTACACTGAGTGATTTAATTCTTTGGACTATGTCAAGATTTTATATATGGATGGTATTGTTCCTTGCAATCATTCCAGTCAGAAAGGGACTGCATATATCAGCTGGCCAATTGATTGATTTAAAATAAAAAACTGAAATAGGATACAATGGGGTACAAAATTCTTTTCCACAGATATGGAATCAATATTTCGGTTGCCTTTATTAACCCTTACATGTTAATCACCTGATTAATAGCTAACAGCCAGGCTTGGAGGAATAGGTTTTGGGTTTGCTTTATTTTCTTCCACACTCCTTCTATCTTTCACATGGTGACTTTTTAGCTAGATAGGTAACTGAACCAGCTAAATGCTGTTAGTCAAAGGAGCATGAATGCAAGACAGGGATAAAGAACCTGTAGGATATAGGTATCCCTGAGATTTCATTATGTTTTGTCTTGATGAACCTTACATAGAACTGATTTTTAACAGAAGAGGTGAACTTTTACATGCAATCTTATATCTGAAATTTTCCTGAGAGGCCAGGCATTTCTCTCTGACACTTAATTTACTTCTTTTTATTTGGGACAGAGTATGGCCTTTGTTCATTACTAAAAGAAGCACCATTCCACTTATTTCAGTACAAAACCAGATCCTTGCTAGATGAAATATCATGCACTGTACCTTTTCAGATAATATTCTTCTTCAGTAGGAGTTAAAATTCCCCTTGCACTTTGTCAACTCAAGCTGTGATTCTGTGGATGGATGAAAGTATCAGCCGGCAAAAAGGGGAATATCAGCTCAGGTTACATAATTACATTATTTTTCTCAATAGGTCAAAATGAAATAAAATGTTCTATTTGACTCAAAGTGTTTTTCTTGTAATTTTTTTCTCCACTATTTCTTGACATTTTGGACTGAGTTAAGTTAAATCTTACTCACCAATCTCTAAGTAAAATTTTTCCCATCATCTTGGGCCTTGGTTTTATTTTGTCTGCATCTTAATGTCAAGTGGCTAAAGGGCAGAAGATATCTCCTAGCTGTTTTTTCCTTGCCAAAGGCCACAGAGACCTAGATTAAATACTTACTGGAAAAATGAAAAAAAACAAAAAAACAAAAAATAAATAAAAAGAAAAAAAAGTTTTCATTTGTGTTTACACTATATTTAAACCTATTTCCTGTAAGTAGTCCAGTGTTCTCCTTGGTATCCTGTTTTACTATTTAGAATAGAAGATATTAGCTATGGGATGAGGACTGCAGAAAAAACAAGCTTCTGAAATGTTATGACAAAGATATAAATTATTGTTCCTTTTCATTCTTTTCTCTGCCAAATAAAAAACAACAAAAAACACAGCCCTTCTGGAGATGTATAATGATAAAGGCAGCAACCGATGAAGCTGTCTCACTAGATATCTTCAACCAAATTCAATAAAAAATGAGTTATGAGAACTCATGTCTCTGCCTTCCCCATTGAGATGCCAAAATCTGGATGAGTGAGTACATGATTTGAGAGCCCATGTTTTAGGGATAAAAATAGCTTTTTCTGTTGCATTTGCAGGTAGATATCTAGGCAGAACATGAACAAGCACATTAATGAAATAAAATCAAGCTTGACTAGAAGAAGCAAGTTTCTGTCTCAGGAAAGGCTTTGTTTGTAGTGCAGTTGGCAGTTCCTTTGAAATAATGGGGCTGCACTGACTGGCACTAATAAGCATGGCCAGAGGAATTTCAGATCAAAAAACAAATGAAGCAAAGCAAAGTAGGACAAAGGTGTTGCCAAGTGCCCTTCTTTCAAACATACAAGGATGTGTCAGTGTAAGAATAATGTGTTCAGATCTGCTCAGCAAATCCAGGAACACAAACTGCAGGTTTGATCAGAGATGGAGAAATTTCGCTTATTAGTGAGATATTTGTGTGTTTATAAAATAATGACTGAGGCAGGTGACTAGCTTTAGCTGAAGGTTTCTCAGGCTCTCTTGATTTTTACCAGGTCCTAAAAGTGTTACAAACGTCTTCATAATGGAGGATGTAACAGTGAATGACTCACAGATGAATTTGTTATGCTGTCAAGTGCTGCTTTCCAAACACATCTTGCTTGTTACTACAGTGGCAGATACACAAAAGTCTGTGGAGATGGTTCTGTTTTGGGTTAAGGGTTTTTTTCCCTTGTGTGTGTAGTTTTTCTGCCTATATCCACTGTTTTACATAGATGGTATATTTACATTGGAAACAAGAAATATTAAGAGAGTGATTAGAAGATAGATATGAATCAGCTGGGTTTTGCCTAAGAATATTGTGAAAGCTTACAGTTTCCAAAGTTTCTGAACATTTATCTGTGCATGTTTGTTTGCAGGGGTCCACTACACCATATGCACACAATGGTGCCCAGGTTTGGACTCTACAGGAAATTTCAATGTGCTAACAGTTAGCACTTTATTGTGGACACACCCTTTACTTCCAAATGCACAGCAATTCAGCTTCAGGGTAAGAAAAGTCACCTTCCCTCATTTCCTGGTGGTAAAATTAATGGATTCCAGATAATGAAATAACTTCCCTGTAGATCTGGATCATTTCTTGGTTAGTTTCTGCAGCCTAGGAAAGCACAGCAAGGCCCCACCAATCATTTCTGTGCTTGTTCTGGAAATTCTCTCTCACGGAGAGGAAATAACAGGGTTTGTCTTGTTAGTTCAAGTGAAATCAGCTGCCGAGAGAAGGCAGAATGAAGGACCCTGTGGACAACAGTCTCCCTGAGACTGATCTTTCTTCCTTTTGGGAGAAAGAATTCTTTCAAATTCCTTATGTTAGTCTGTAATGGTAAAAAAATACCCAAAGTTGTCAACATCGGGACATAATCACAAATGTCCATTTTACACTGAACACCAAGGCAGCAAGTTCTAAATGGTTTATCCCAGAGACACAGGATTTGTGCAACACAGCAAGAGACATGAAGACTGCTCATGTAAGCTGTTGTGTGGGTCTCTTTACTCCTCTCTGCGTGATGGTCTTACAGTCAGGATCACTACAGAGATTAACTATGCTGGATTCACATAGAAAAAAAGAATTAATAACTTGGAAATTCTTAGAGTTTGTTGTTTGTACATTTTTGCTCACATATAGGCATTGTAGAACTAATATCCCTTACACTCACCTTGCAAAGTGTAAAGATTTATATTGGAAACATTTAAAGCCTCCAGCAAAGCAGGATAGCTTGTTGTAATCTAGCCTCTACTGAACAATACTTAATTTATAAGAATGTGGAACTCATTATAGCTAAGCTCTTATATATTACTGTCTTTTTTGTTTGTTTTCCTCCTCAGAGGAGAGAAATATTGACTAGGGAGGAAAAGTGTAGATCTGGAACAGCATTTTGTTCCTGTAAAATTACTATTAATCTGAAATGATTTTCCATTTACTGTATTTTGCTCAGTGATCAGAGGAAGAATGTATTAATTTTTCATTGCATTTGTTTTCATGGAAAATCTGGTGATTACTATTATTAGGATTATGGACTGAATAATTTTTCCTTGTAACACATGCTTTCAAGGGTCCAATTGGTTGTATATTAACAAAACAAAGAAGCAGTAGAAGTGTTTTTTTCCTGAGCTCAGGTAAGAATATAGGCAGATTTATGGGTTTTTCTTTTTCTTGGAGGCTGTTACAAAATATAAAATTTGGTATGTGTCCCCCTTCAGTAGGATAGCCGTAAGAACTTTTTCTTTCCTGCAAAAGAGGAAAGTTTTGAGACTTATCATTGCTTTCCTTATGTGTTTTGTGTGTATCTATCAAAGAGATAAAATTGCCACTCTCCATCCTGGCTTCCGCACATTGTAATACCTTGGTCTTTCCTTAATTTATCTGGAAGCTATGTAAACATAATACTGGTGTTCAGTTTCCTTCATAAAAATTACAAGTAGTGTTGTTTCTTCTTCATTTTGAGTACCTCTCTTCTTTTTCATGGTGAGTTACTAAAACTTGAGAATTTCATTCTGCACATCTTGATTTTTTATTCCAATTCCACATGAAAGAATGATTCCTCAGTTTTCTTACTGTTTTGTAATAGAGTGCGTTTGTCTTTCATTGATTTCCTTATTTTGAAAACTTTTACAAAGCAAGACTTTATATGCTAGTAGGTCCTACTGGATTATCTGAATTTCTGAACACTAGTTCATCATAGCTCTTATGCTCTATCAGCAAAACACAAAAACAGTTTCAAAACCAGACCTGGGATATCAATGGTGAAACAGTGTTGCAAACAAATATCTCATGCCCTATCCAATGAATATTTCAGCATTCAACATTGCCTATTGGTTGTATATAGTTAATGAAAAAACAAAAAATCATCCTAATATTCCAAGGGTATGTAGCTATAAAAATGACTAAAGAATAGCTAGAATTTTATGTTGTATGTAGAACCTACCTGCGGAAAAGCTTTACTTTATGGAGTCGTTTAGACACTGACAGCCTAAGATTTAAGATAAGCCATTCCTGAGTTTTGCAGTATTTTCAAAGTAATAAAATTATGCTCATATGTTTCTCAAGTTTCACAAAAGTCAGTTAGTCTAGTTTTCTTGCTTCTGGATATGCAAGTTAAAAATGAATATGTATGGACTAGAAATAATAATTTTAGGTTTTTATTTACAATGCCCAGAGATTTTTTGACACTTAAGAGATTAAAATGATTTGTAGCTCTCTACCTATAAAGTGCATTGTGTACTTGAGGTTTTCTATACAAATTTTATTTGTACTGTAATGTAATAACAAGTATAAAAAAGCAGAATTATTTATATTAACAGTAGAACAGCAGCACTCATTTCTTTCTTATGTTGATGTCTCAGAGATTTTAAAAAGATGCTATATGTATATGCTTAACAAATTTCTTTATGCATTTCTCATCGTATTTTCTTTTCCTGGGCATTTTAGGGTAAGGATAAATTCACTTAATAACTCCGTGTGCCTGCATTTTAAAAATATTGACTATTTGTCTCCTGAATAATTGCTGTATTGGTGATTGCTTACAAAAAAAATTTAAAGCTCTGCACAGTGAATAGACTGGTAGTAAAAAATTATATGCTAAATAATTTATTTTTTCAGTCTTCCAATCTAGGAAAAATTATCTTGCTCTAAAAACAAACAAGAAATACATATAGCAGAGCACTATAAAATCAGTATCATTTATTTTATTTATTTTTTTTCTAGAATGAGTCTTTATAAACATAGCTACAGTGGCATGCTAACAGCTCAGTAAGTCGATCGTTCAGGACACTTACTCTACCATAAGTGACAATAAAAGATAGTTTGCTCCACAAAATCAACCATGTGCATTGAACCAACACAATGTAATAAACAGAAATATTGTTCATGTAAGTTGAAAACATTATAAATCTTTTTGTAATCGTATAGAATCTTTTCTATAGAAACTTGCCTAATAACTCTAATAAGCTATTTGCCATCTATGAGATGTCTTTATATATGCTAAACCTTATAAAAGACCCTGTTGGAGTGCTATGACTACAGATGACAATGGATTTTCTATATTTTCTGAGTTTTATGATTCAAAATCCTTTCTAATTGTTTAATTAGCAGGGATAGGAAGCTCTAGTCGCATATCTCAGGTGGGGTCCAGAATGGGTTTGAAGGCAGTTTCAAAGGGTGGAACTGTGAATGGGAAAATGAAGAAATTTCTTTGCTTTAAATGCCTTGACTTGGCAGTTAAGGAAAAAAGTAAGCAGGTGGAATGCTGTTCTGAAGAGATCCAGAGCATTATGAGAACTGAACCAAGTCACAAAAAATTTTACATGTATCTAGAGAAAACTCTTTGGGATAATTTTTTTGGGATATTTTTTGGATATAATGCTTGTAATAGTTATAACATCCATATATTACCATTATTATCATATTATAGCCAGTAAAAAGTCAACCTCTCTATTTATAATTTTGTATTCCTACACAATTTCTCACTCAGTCCTGTACCTTGCAGGCTCAAGAAACCTCATGTATCCAGTTTTTCTTTATATGAACTGTTAATAGCTTTTCTCAACATTGCTGACCATTTGTCCTCTGAGAGAAGAGGACTAACAACACACATAATTTTCAAGATTTGACATATGATGGATCTGCACAGTGGTAATTTTTTTTTTTTTATTATTATTTTCCTATTTTTTTTTCCTAATAGCCTGTAACATTGCATATTTTCACCTGTACTGAATTTAGGTTTTCTTGTTATTTGACTGTACAGCTCAAAGAACATTCTCTTGCCTGATATTCCAGAAGCTATGCACACATCATTGTACATATCAGACTGAGATTCGGTTTTGTTATTTTTTTCTCCAGTGTGTTACACTGTATAAATACTGAGTTTTGGCTTCCTAATTTTGTCCATTTAGTACCATGAGCTTGCAGTTATTACTGCATTATTGCAGTTCATTGCAATCAGCATTTGCTGGCTCTATTGTGATTGATGTTATATGCTAACAGCCTTTGCTACTTCCCTGATATTCCCATATCAGTTATGAATTTAGTATTGAGCACATTTCATGTGATTCCACCAATGTCCTTCCTGCGTCATGGAAAATTATAATTTATTCTGTGACTTTTATCTTTCAACCTGTTTAATCCCTGTGAAATCTTGTTATTCCTTGGCCATTTAGTTTCTTCAAGAATTATTGATGATAAATCACGTCAAAAACTCCTTGGAAGTCAGACTAGACTGTAACAAATGCATTTCCCTTTTCCATGTACCAGCTTTTTCAAGAAACTCCATCAGGTCCTTGATGTCTTTGAGGTGTCTTACAGAAAACATGTTGACTGCTTCTCAGCGTATCGTATCCATACACTAAATTTTGTTTCTTATTATAGTTTCTATCAATTTTCCTGGCAAAGGCATCAGAGATATTGGTCAGTAGTTCCACAGAATTCCAGGAAAAAGAAGCTTAAGAGATGTCATCCTCCAGCCTGCTGGTGTTTGTAAGGAATTAAGGGAGAGGTTTTGCACCAAAGCAGTAGCTCATTGTTTCAAACTCAGATTTTTCCAGAAGTGCCACATGAATATGCAATAGGCATTTATTAGTCCCTACTCTTCTATCAACTTTGTGTTTGTTTCTTCTTTTATTCCATTTTTTTTTACTCCTTGTGATATTGTGCATCTGCCTATGTTACAGGCTCTCCAAATAATAGAACTCCAACTGGGTTTCTAATATGTTATATTGAAAAAAATGAAAAAAATTAAACAGTTGAAAATAGATTAATCCAAGCAAAAATAACTGAAATCACAATCATAATAAGCAAAACAAGTGCAAAGGTGGAAATCAACAGGCCATGGTTTATGTCCCAGACACAGACTTAACTAATAAAGAAAAGTCTGGCAATTTGAATGCCCCTGATTTGAAACTGGTACCAGTAAAAAAGCTTCTTAAAATCAATGGTAAATAAGCTTTCAAGTCCAAGCTGTCACATCCACCCCACTCTGGGGCATCAAATGAGGGACCACCCCTTCTTGCATACCATTCCAAGAAGAATCATTAGATAACTCACAAGAACAGGTGTAGCTGATATGCTGAAATGATGCTGGCTAAATCTCACATCTATGAGTTGAACATTTAACCTCTCCTGTCTAATTCCAGTCTTACCACCTTTTTTCAACCCTTCTTTCCTATTTATTTGTTTTCTGTTTAATTGCATCTAATACATTCAGTCAAAACTACTGTGAGCTGTGACCAGCAAAACAGCAACACGTTCTGTGTCGCAAGCAACCTGACACAGATATGATTTTGCTTATGGCTGCTGAAGTGAGAAGAGGCTGGTGGCTGCTGCTCAAAAGCAGCAAGGTTACAAACAGCAGTGACACAAATGGCGTTTTGCTTGTCTTTTTATTTTTTTTTCTGCACTTTCTTGTATATTTTTCTTCAAAGCAACAGGGTTGTTTTTTTTTCACCACAAATTCAATTCATCTCACCTTACTTTGCCTTAAGAAGGACAGTTGTTTTCATCTTTACCTATTATACCACCAAACTATTTTTCCCTTGGCAATTTCTCAGAAAGAGTGAGGGAAATAAATCAAAAGACATTGTCAAAATGAAGACTAAAATATTTTGTATTTCAAGCTCTAATTAGTTTTCATATCTTTCACTGCCCTCTAAGAAGAATCTAGCCTTCTGAGACCTCTATTAAAATCTGTGAATCTTAACAGTCCGTTGTTGAATGGCAACATTGTCTTTGCACCTTTGTTTGACACCCTGGGCTCAAGTATTTCATCTTTTTACAGAAAAGTATTTTTACTTTACAGAGTTCCTGACACCCTTCTTTGTTCTGGACAGAAGTCCCACTTCATTGTCAAGAAATAAACATATAGGGGCTGACTGTCTTCATTAGCTGCTGCTGGTTTAGATTTGACTCTGTCACTCATTCAGAACAGAAGTTATGGACACAGGAAGCAGTATTCTATGAAGGAAATGTGCCCTTGAGGAGACCTAGGTTGGATATTGTAGGAAGGTTTCTCAGGGAACTCACAACCTAATTATAGAAAGGTAAGCCAGAATCAAAAGCATAACAAACAGGTGGAGAGGAAGGATGAAAAAAACACAGTGAGAGCATATTTGTTTTACTGCTAGACTTATTGGAATTCTGAAATAAATGACAGTTTATGTGCTGGAGTGAGTGTAAGCAGCTGTTCTGTTAATTTCACTTCTTCCCATGTGTGCTAGTCCTAACAGGATTTCATTGGAAACACAAGAGGTAGAGGCAGGAATGTCAGAGCATTCACTTCTTTTTTCCCAGTTCTTTTGTCCCTATTAAGGAAGAATCATGAAATGCTTTACATTTTACATTTACATTTTACATTTTAATGTTTCCTCCAGTGACAGAAAGAAAGATGGGATCTAAATGTGGAAGTACAATGAAGTATGTGCTATTGCTTTGTTAGATGCTCTTACTGTCCAGTGTTTATAAATTACATAATTATGGAGACTTGAATACTTTAGACAAGTTCTTTTCCTCTTTAATTGGGATTTTTGGAGACTTGTAAGGTTCTTTATCATTATAGTAATTCACAATATAAACATATTTTATATTTTAAATGTATTTTTAAATTTATTTTTATATTTTAAATGTATTTTTTTATTTTAAAGGCCTTCTGCCCTTTGATGCAAAAAAGATTTCTCATTTTATAGATGGAGGACACATATAGACAGTGGAAAACTAGGTTGCTCAGTCTCAGAGGAAATCTGAATATGCAGATAAGGAATATGCTCAGGAGACACTGGGTCTTAAAACTGCTGTCCTAACCCCTTGTCTTTGAGTAATTCTCTGTACTTACTTGTGCATAAGTTAATCTCAAGATTAAAAATGGCAGATCCCTAATTGGTTGCCTTTGCAGTGTGAAGCAGTAGGCACTGTGTAGAGTAGTGTTTCCTAAACACTTACACATTTTGCACTGTTTGTGGCTCAAGGTATTTTGTAATCTGTAGCCACAAAAGTTGCCTTTGTATTTGATGTCACTCAGTAGTTTTTTTCCAAAAGTTAGTCTAATCAACCCTGAAACACTTGAAATACCATGTAAAGATGACTTAAAAATGTAACTGTACGTTTCTTTTATGGACAAAGTACCTTTATGTAATCCAATACTCACTAGTTATTACTCCAAAAAGTAGCTGTGAACAATAATTTCATATTCATTTTTTCCAAGTCAGTTGGAATTCTGATAATAAAAATAATATGCCTCCTTGGCTGCCCTTTATGCAGTTAGAATTCTTCTCTCTGCAATCATACACAAACCAATGCAGTTGCTCTCCTCTGCTCCTGCTCCAGTCCAGCTACATCCTTCCTGTGCTGGGGGGGGGCAGCCCTGCACTCAGTATGCATGGTGTGACCACATGATGGGTTTATAGTGGTAGTTTATGCTGGTTTATGCTCCACTGCATTCCTAATAATCCCTATTAGTCTGTCTGCTCTTTTTTGTTTGGTTGAGGTTTTTTTTTGTTTTTTGTGGTTTTTTAAATTTGTTTGTTTTCCCAAAGGAAGACATAAGACATATATAAGAAATAAGAGATATATGAAAGCAAACAGACAAGAAAACCCATCATAGGTTTTTGGACTGTTTTGTCATTTAAAAGTATTCATGATACCTAGAACATCTCTTTTGTTTGTTTTTGTTGTTTTTTATTTCCCTTGAAGTACTATGTTTGGTATTTTTTTGAAGTTAAAACAAAAAATAATATATAGTAACTTCCTAAGAAAGAGAAATTTAAAAACATCAATTTCTTTCTAGGATCTCTCATCCATCCGACTTCATTGTGAGTGAGATGAGCTGCTCAGACTTCTGTATCTTAGACCAGGAATATTTTGAGAGCATGAAAAAATTCATCTTAGTATGCGTTAGAAATTGAAATCCATTGAAATTAGTTTGTTCTGTTAAAGCAACATCACTTTTAAAATCCTTTATTTTCTAAAAGAAAATACTTGCAGGGAAAATACTGCACTAGTTATTATTACTAGTTACTATTAACTAAGTACATTTTCAGTATGATATGTTTGCTAAGTAAAACCTCTCAATAATGTGCAACATTAGACTAGACTAGACCAGACTAGACTAGGTTAGGTTAGACTAGAAAGAACTGTTGAGTTGGAAAGAACCCACAATGGTCATCTAATCACTGCCTAAAACTGCCTAAACTCTTCAGAACTGACTAAAAGCTTAGGAAGCCTTTTTCTACTGGTTGACCACCCTCTAGGTAAAGAAATGCTTCTTAATGCCAAGCCTGAACTTTCCCTTATGCAATTTTGAGCCATTCCTACAGGTCCTATCACTGGATACCAGGGATAAGAGGTCAGCCCCTCCCTCTCAATTTATCCTTCTCAGGAAGCTGTAGAAAACAATGAAGTTGCCACTTAGCCTCCTTTTTTACAAATAGACCAGCACAAAGTGCTCAGACAATCCTCAGAGGACATTTGTTTCAGCTCTTTCACAAGGTCTGTTTTCCTCCTCTGGATGCACTCAAGTGCTTTAACAGCCTTTTTAAAGTCTGAGGAACCAGAGCTGTACACAGTACTGAGAATGAGGCCACACCCACACTAAGTATATCAGCTTTAAAAACGACTGTTTTAAAAAGCTGATACAGAAGTGGAAATGCTTCAGCTGATGCCAGAATCTGCTACCCAGATGTTGCCCTGACCTTTACCTGCTTGAGGGTGGTAACAAGTATCTGCACACCTTCCAACCCACAAAAAGCCAGCTGAGGATGTCTAATCCATCATGATACATTGTATCTTTCTGAACTTCCAAAACCAGCCTTTATTTCTGTACAGAACCTGGCACTGAGGAAATTTTCAGGGAAGAGAGCAACATTCTGCAATTAATACAACTGGTCCTGCTACTTACCCACTGTGTGCCAATTAAAGACTTGGTTAATCCCTCTCAGCTGCATAATTTCCCATATAAAGTGCATAAAATTGACTTCCCCACACAGTTAGTGGTTCAGAATGTCTTTGAGGTAATCTGATGAAAGGTGAAACTGAAGAAGAAAGGATTGGTTTTATTAGCAATAATGTTGCAATTAGTTCATTATCCTTTTTAAGAAAGAGCTTTAAATTGTTCTTGTCGTAGGAGTTGCACTTCCACACAGGTACGAGTGAAGTGCAACTATTCTGGTCTGCAGCAACTGTGTGAATTACATCAAATGAACAGAGGAAACAAAATAAGAAAGGCCTGGGTATTTCAGGAAAATGCTCATTTTCTCAAACATCAGATGATTACTAAAAATGTACCTAGAAATACCTACTATAAATATTTTTCTAATTTTTTCTTTTGGCAAAGTTGTTTAATAAAAGCTTCTACATCTGCCTTCTACTGCTCTTTATTCTGAGCTAATTGTTTTAACAGTGGATAATCATTAACTGAATTTTCATGTTAAGGTTATGCTATACTTTTGTTCTACACATATTTTGTGTATAAATATTTTTTAATATAGACAATATGCATGATTAATTTTTTTCAAGCACTAAGTCATACAGAATACGTAATCAATTAAATATATTTCTTTATACTGCATCTTGGTAAAATTTCATTATGATGCAGATAATCATCCTATCTTAAATTAATGATGGGATTCTGTGAGAAGAGCTTCTGTGCTACCAAAGCTCTTTGTAAATATTTCTGGTAGTTGTTAATCTAACTGGCAAAGATGAAGTAAGAAAAAAAAATCCACAAATAAACCTGTGTATCTCCTGGGGCACTTCAACTTGATCTTCTACTGCAGCCTTCTGCTCAAACAGTATCATTGCATGAAAATATGTTGCATGCTTATATACTTCTCTGGATTCTAATATAAGAGTTTAAAAATGTTCTTATTTGATTGTCGATATTTGAAGAAAATTCAGAGATCAATATATTTTGTAATCTGGTTCAG
Source organism: Pseudopodoces humilis (assembly GCF_049639895.1). Taxonomy (NCBI): domain Eukaryota; kingdom Metazoa; phylum Chordata; class Aves; order Passeriformes; family Paridae; genus Pseudopodoces; species Pseudopodoces humilis. The sequence goes on along the minus strand of NC_142200.1, from coordinate 80,709,385 downwards.
CTGATAAGAAACATACAGGGAACTATGAAGTACATGAAATTTGCTGTGAGGAGTTATATTGAGTGGATTATTAAAAAAATCTAAATTTCAAAAAATAAAAGTCTTGAATTAATGGAAAATATCTCTAGTGCTCTGTTATAGGTCTTTCTTCAAGGTGCCTGATGACATTTGCTTTCTTTGTTAGCCACACAGCATTAGCCTTCTATCTCTATCTTTGATGATGAATTTAGTCTCCTCTTTTTTTTGGAAATCATCACTAATTACAGCCCAGGTAGGCATATGCAATCTTATTTCACTATACTGGTAAGCAAGTTAAATACAATAATACGGAATTCAGAATGTCACACTGAACCCTTCTGGGTGGTTAGTGGGTGGCTGATGTTCATACTTTTTCAAGGAGACTGATTTAGGGATTAAAGGTTAAAAGATTCTTATTCCATACAGATATTTATTTGCAACTCTACAAAAATGTCTTTGCAACTTTTTGGTTGTAGAACTGTGATGAAACAGGGAAAGTCTGTAACTTTGTATGGGATTGTTAGTTAAAAGTCAAATATGTGTCAGTAATATACTGAGGGCACAGGAGAAGCTGCTAATCAGCTTATTCTAAGTGTCTCATTCACTTCCTCCTTCCCAGTAATCTTGGGCTATGGCTCATTGATTGTATCTCCCCTGGGTTCCTGCCAGCCTTGCTGTCCAATCTGTGATGAATTGTCAGCAAACCTTTGCTAGCTGAGATCAAGACCATGTCCAGATGATGTCTTAAAAAACTATTACAACATTTGGGTTTGAAAAATCAGCCATCTCAATAGTGACTAACGAGAGCCCATCACTCTTCCTGGCTGAAGTGTCCTCTGCCAAACCTTCTACTTCATTTAGTGGTCAAAGCACATTTACATGTACGTGGAACAATCTGCTGCTGCAATATATGTAATCAGCAGTCCAATGAACTTTTGTGAAGAAAATTAATTTCATCATAGGAAAGTCACAAAACAGAAATCTGTTTTCATTCTGTGATTTTGTCAAACCAGCATAATGAATATAGCCACTCTGTCACTTTCAGTCCATGAAACTGATTGATATATTATACTATAAACTGTGCAAAACCGGAAAGATTTTTCCCCTTCTGACATAGTAGATATTAATGGAGGTCATTCTGGGGGTAATATGTGAATCTGACAAAGAATATCCAGAAAGTCTTTCTTTTATTGATTACACAAACCATAAATAGTATATATCCTCTGGCTAGCAGCTTACATAATACTGTATCTAAATGCAGTATGTTTAACAATTTCTCAAATACTTTTTTTTCACCCTGTCTTTAAAATACAGTTTATTCAGAGCTGCAGGTATGATTTTGAATAAATTATAGGAAGCCTTTGCTTAAGCTTGTCAAGCATGTTATGTCAGGATACCAACATAAATACTCGGAGTGGATCAGAGGTTCATCAAAGAATTTTACTGAAAATTTTAAAAAATTAAATAAAATCTTCTTTGGAATTAAAACAGACAAATAAAACAGTTAACTTTCTGGGAAGCAGGGTTCAGGACTGGATAAGCCATGTGCAGCTACAGACAAGTCATGTGAAGGATATCAGAAGCATCATGTCCCACACATACTTGTTGTAGACATCTATACTAAAAGAGACCCACTCTATTTTCTAGTTGCATCTGAAGCTGAAATCATATTTCAGTGCCTAGATCTTAGAATAGCATCACTGTGTAATCACTAAAAATCCCAAAGATATTTTCTCTTTATTTTTCAGTGTTATCACATCAATGAAGCAGCCATGACTGAAATAATTTCAGACAGCAAAATCATTAAATAATGTACTTAGGGTATGGCTAATAGGCAAAATTTAAAAATAGCCCTAAGATATTTTTTATATATTTCATTCATCTTAGTTGTAAAAATGTGAAATACTGAAAATATTAAAATCTAAAAGGGATTGTCCAGAATAAGATCAGCTGCATTATTACTGGGGGGAGACATTCTTCCATTTTAAAGTAAATGACTTACACAGAAAACCTCAAAATACTCCTCTGAACTGGTGTAGGTAAGCCTCAGCATTAGGATTATGCTTTCCAGTGGAAATGTAAAAGCACATTCTGTAACTCTGAGCAACTGATAAATTTTGTTATTAGTTTAGCTAGCATGATCAAGCAAGTTTTATTTTAATTAACTTAAGATTCATAAGGATTTGAGGATTTTCAGCATTAGACTACCTCTGTGTTCCTGTAGAAACAGCATCTTTTATCATGTTCATTCTGTGAAAAGGAATATGATTTAATCCGTCTAGAATTTTCTTATTTGATTATCAGGAGTATTAGCATGTTCTTTAGAATTATGTGACATCATTTCACATTCAGAGAAATGTTGAAAGTAGACAAGAAAAGCAAAGGCACTTCACTGCTTATATTATAGCTATACTGAAATAATAATATATTAATAACACTAATCTGTTTTACAGTAGCACCTGGAAGCCCTTTCTGAAATTAGTGCCTTACTGTGTTCACAGACAAAAGATGTTTCTACCCTTTCTACCCATTAGCAGCCTGCAGTCTCAACACCTAAGATTGAAAAAGGTTAGGAGAAGTCAAGGATTAATTCACCAGGTCTCACAAAGATATAGCATAGAGGTTTAAGTCTGAAAGGTTTGGTTTATTTGGATATTTTTTCCTGAGAAAGCTTTGCCCATATGATTTAAGGTATAAATTTAAACTGAGATGGGTTAACCAATAACCAGTAGGAAATATTTGTGAACAGTCACAATAAAATAACTTGATTTATTCAGCTTAGCAGAAATCATTTGGGAACAGATTTACCTAAACCCAAATAAGCCACTCTTATCCACAAAGCCTAAGGTCCACACAATCTTTTGCATTCAATTAAAAATCCATTTTAATTATGCAATTCCCATGAATGCATTCCTTAACTTGTAAGTACTCTCATAAATGATCTGAAGGCACAGTTGTGACTTTGACCTGGGAAGGACTGCTGTTGGGCTTCTTGTGTTGGTCAGGAAGACTTAGGGTTTGTTTTTTTTTTCTTTTGTAAATTCACACCTCAAAATCAAGATAACTTTATGAATTCAAACCCAAATCTTTTAATCAGCTGAAACAAAGCATCCAAGTGCCCAATGCACTACTCTGTCTATACTACTTAGCATACCATGTGAGATCTTTCCAAGCTCTCATGTGAACCACCAGTTAATATATTTCAGCTTTTTATTAATTTCAGGGGTGAGCTCAATAGGATGAAGTTCTGTGGAACTACTGGCACAGTAAATGTTCATGCAACTTCAGCACAAGTAAAAGTGTATCCAGAATCTTGTGTAAAGTTGAGCACCAATTATAGCTTCTCTCTAGGGAGCATTATCAATATTTTAGTATAAAGATTTTTCTTCAATCCAGGCAGGAAAATGAAAAAAAACTCAAAACCTAACTATCCAACTAATAAATTTAAAACAAAACAAAACAAAACATGTTTTTGAAGGATTCAAAATATCCAGTAAATTGCATGCATTTGTTTGATTTTAAGGCATTTTAAGTGGCATAATTGTAGGTGTTTCTCTCTTTGAACAAGGAACCACTATTCCTATGAGACCCCACAATGTCTGCAGCACAGCAATAACTCTTCAGACACTACAGTCCCAGAGGCAGTGGGCCACAAAAAGTAAAACTAGCTTTTAAAAAGTAATTAATGCAAAATGGATTTGATGTCAAGCCAAGGCAAAAATGACCAATTTTCTCAACTGGAAGTTGACAAACATCATTAAAATCAAGGTCTGCATCAAAAGATTTTAATTGTACATAATCTGTGCTTGCTAGCAGAGAGAAATATTAAGGGGAGAGTTCTAATGCTGCTGAAAGAACATTAATTATCTTGGCAATAGTATAACATTGAACTTGTATCAGCTATTAATTAGATTTGTAACACTTGATTTGGGGGTTATTTGGTGTGATATATGACCAAGATTTTGTAAATAACTACTGTTTTTATATGCCTTCAAAAGAAGGGCCTCTCTTCTGTTTCTATTTTTGGGTTATTTTCTGATACTCTCAAGATCATTTTGATAAGCACCATGTATTGTCAATAAATTGGTTGATATGGGCAGTAAAAAAAATGAAAGTTTTAAAAGGACACACAGTTTTCATTCCCCCATTTAGAGGGATTTAAAGTTTTAAGTCCTGTCCTGTGGGGTTCAGACTTTGAACATGACCTCAATAGAATTTGATTCCACTAATTCTTTCAAATTACTGTTGTTGCTGTTTTGGGAAGAACATCTTGAATTTTCTTATAACGTGTATATATGTCATCAATAACTGCACACCAACAAAAGTGTAGACATAATAACTTTCTTTTAACAAAAATACAAGACAATTATTTAGTGCAGCTCTTGCCATACTATAAAAACATGATCTTTACATTTTCATAAGGAGATTGAATGTGAGAGAAGTTCCTATTCAGTTCAAAGTGCAGTTCAAAGAGATTTTGTTAAATCACCACACCAGAAGCTGCTCAGACTTAACCCCAAAATGGTTCAGGATTTTTCTATTACATGTAGTTACAAATTCAATCTCTTTCCTGGTATCTATTGCTTTTCTCATCTCTGCCTGTGGCTGAAGGGTCTTTCCTGGTCTTTCCTGTTTCTTCTCCTTCTTTTTTTTTTCCCTGGATCTTTGTTCCCAACTATCTAAAAAGAAGAGGAAATAAAGAAAAAAAATAATTATTTACAAGCAGTAAGATTTTATTCTGATATCAGTTTTTTTAACCTCCATATTTTCTCCTTGTGACTTTTTCTTCTATCTCTATCGGCTCCTTTTCCAAAACTTTCTTTGTCTTCCCCTTCTTATTTCTGTGCTTTGCATTCTATCCATCATGGTTTTTCTCTTACATGCTCTATAACACTATCTATTACCTCTCTACCCTTTAATTTCTGTTTCAGAAAGAATTCTAATTATAAAATATACCTATGATCTGTGTCTGAGTGTTTGAGTGGCTATGTTGTGGTGAACTTAGAAAAAGTATTCTAAGGGAAGGTTCTGCATTGGCTGATAATTTCTTAGTTTATTAATTTGATATTAGTTGTAAAGCAGCAAGTGTTGTTCAAATGTCTGATCTGTGCATTTGTATGTTCAGAAAAAATGCAGAGTTTAGTAAGAGCTTCAGAGAAGTCTGAGCTGGATGGTATGGAGTAATGATATTAATAGCAATACTTATCAGAACACAAGAAAGTTCTGCATGTCTTCTATCTGGTAGTTCTAAGGATAGAGGTTTAGAAAAATATGAGACAATTCATAGTCAATAAAATTTATCACCACATGCCAAATCTTTCTTAAAAGGCTTATTTAAAGCTGCTAAAGGCTCAGAATCATGCTTTCGTTCCAGCATAAGCTCTAAGAATTGTCACAGTCACTTCTAAGCATTTTTTGGGGAAAACTGCCTTATATTGCAATGGAATTTTTGGGCTGTGTAATAGTGTATGTATGTGGAGGGGGATGGCATACTTTCCTGTCTATTTGAGCAAAAAAGAGGTAGATGATAAAGCAACAAATGTGTATCCCACCAGTAAATGATACTTTCTTGACTTTAAGACCACTGTGTGTACAATGCAACCACCTGAGAGAGCCAGAAGAGTGTGCCAACGCCTTATCTCTCTGCTGAGCTAGTCCAGAGTGTTTGATGAAGTGCAGTCAACAAGAAGGATAACTATGAAGTGCTTCTACCCTTTCATTTCTGCAAATCCCTTGCCATGGGACTGTTTCAATCTGCAAAGAGAAATCCCATCTCTCCCCTCCCTTTGTTGTTTTTTTAAAGTGCATGACATTTTAATTTCCCTGTGGAAATTTAAAAAAAAAAAAAAAAAAAAAGGTTGTTTTATATCTGGACCCAGTGTGAAATACTTTACTGATTTTAAAATTTAAGGATTCTCTTTTGGCCAGTCCAGAAAATGATACATCTGTAGTCCATTAAAATGTAGCATGAACACAATTAATTAAAGATGCTGACTGTTTCTAAAACGCCCTGCAAATATTTCTTTGCAAACACATAAAACAGTGCCAGGTGTAGGATGAAAGGCAACATTGCTGCTTGATCTTGGCAGTGAACAGTAGGATAATGTACACCTCAGTAGCACATTAACATTTTCAAAGATTATGATTTCCATTCCTTATCATACAAAAGAGAAACCCAAAAACCTGAAAACATAAAGCAAAGAAAGAGAAAGTGTAGAAATAATTTTAGTTAATTCATCAACTACCTGAGCTGCTAAGTGGAGCCAAGTTAAACTATGATAAACATAAATCATATTTGTCATAGCTGAGCATACCTTTGCAAATATTTTCTTTCCTTAAGCTTCACTTTTAAATTTAAAAAATGTTTCTAATGGTGATTATCTTTTGATAAATTATGTAAGGTGTGACTTACAAGTAGATTCTGCAGTGGTCTGAATATTTGTACATGAGATACTGCAGCACGGGTGATAGAAAACTGAGTTGGAGCAGAAAGGAAGTCTTACACCTATTCTCTGTCAAAGCTGTCATCTTTTGGCACTGCTGCTTGCACTGCATTTTCATGGTGAACCTCTGGCAGCTGCTGTTCATAACACAACTCTAGCTGAAAAGATTTATACCAGCCTTCATTTAAATAAAATAACTTTCTTTCTGAAAAATGATTCGAACATACTTAGGCATGAAAGGGGAAAATTCTACATCACATTTCCTGCTCATGATATTGAAAAATGGACCATGTTGTGCAAAAACTATATGAATGATCTTTATGTTGGGTTTTGGGGTTTTTTTTGGTTTTTTTGGTTTTTCTGGCTGGATCTGATAGAGAAGTTAGAGTTGTGTATCAACACTTGCAAGTATACATTTAAGCCTTAATTTACTCTATGGTCTAAAAGACTTTGAGGACTTTATTAAATTGTTTGAGTGAAATAAAGTTGCCTGGAAATAAAATTCAAGTAGAAAACTAAGTGAGGCAATAACTCAGATATTCCATACAATTTTTTTTCTGTTGACTAAATAATATTATTGATAAATTATTTACTTTTAATAATGTAAAATAAAGTTATTTGCATTAGAGGGGGAGCATTAATTAAAATGGAAATAATAACAATATTGAAAAAGGAAGTTAGAATATACATCTGAATATCCAGTAGATGGAGCTTCTTACCTCTAAAATGTTTCATTTTATCAGAGTAAATTTGACTTCAAGCTGTTGTTGAGATGCAGTCCAAAACTAAATACAAAAATTACAGCAAAGATTGCATCAAAGCCAGATAAGACTGTGACATGATCAAAAACCTTAAGCAGCTGTTAGAATCACATTTTCCCTGCTGTTTTTTCCTCAGTGGCACATTTAATTATGAAAAAATAAGAGTATTTGATTAGGTCATACTGGACAAATAGATATTATTATAGCTTTCTGTCTGTTTTTTGTTTGATTGTGAAGCTTTTTGGTTTTTTTATTTATTGATGTGTAATGCCTGGATTTGCACATTCAAGGGTTAAGCAGCAATTTTTATTAATTTCTGCAGATCTTAGTACCAGAGAGGACCACGTAATATTTTTGAGATTTCAGAAAGACGTAATGAATAGTGAGTTGAATGTAAGTCAGAGAAATGTTTTCAGATACTCTGCATGGAATTAATTAGCCTCAATTTCTGGTGAGGAAATATTAGAGACTAATGTATTAAGACACACTTAGTTTTTTATGAAATATTATTATAAATGGAAGTTAATATTTTTGAGGAAAACTTGAGATAACTTGAGAATAGGCTGATATGTGCATATTTTTACTGTAGAATGATATTTAAACTAGCCTTTAGTTTTGATGAAGGATAACATTTACCCTCTTATATATAGCATGTTTGTGCAGAAAGCTTGAAAAGTGGCAGAAAGCGGACTTCAAAGATAAATAAATGTTTTGGGAAGGATGAACTTTGGAAACCAAAGGAAAGGCAGTTGCTGCACCTACATATTTATATTCTAGGGGTATATTCAATCATTTCCTCTGCAGCAGTTTGGATTCAGCTTCTGATGCTAGAAAAGATACCTATACCTCAGCCTGTGTTAACAGAATTCCACCTGAGGAAGACAAAAGGCTGAAGACCTTAGTGTCAGGTGTCTGTAGCAGTCAGACCTAGATACTGGTAGGTATTTGAATTTGATGTGGTTGATAAAAAAAGCAGTAAAATGCCTAGGGTTTATGTTGCTGCCATGAGTGATTTGCACAAATATCTATGAAATCTGATATTTTTGGAATAGCATGATATATAATTCAAGGTCTAATTGAAACAAATCTTGAATACCTTAGGATTTCTGCATTTATCAGCCAAGGTTTTATTCTGTTTTACTCAAAAAGATAGAAGTCATAGGACATAACATGGGATCTTTATTAATAATCCAGATTTGCCCTGGACAACTGGCCAGAGGCAGTGTCTATTAGCTTGGATGAGGTGTGTCTTTGAATCTTGTGAAACAGTGCAGTTCAGATTAGCAAAGTGACCTTCAGATTCTCTGTGCCTCTCAGCGTAGATGTGTCCTAACCTCTTTCTGGATTTTAAGCCAGATGATTTCAGTAAATAATGACAAATTCTCTTTGTCTTTCTCCCCTAAGTTTCTTGTACACATGTTCATACCTTTGCAAACACACTGATTTTTCACACAGGAGCACAACACAGTTAAAGATTTTAAAATGCATTAAAAATTCAGATTTTTTTTAGGACTCCATTTCACAAACAGACTTCCTTTTGCATTAATTCATGTCCGATTCTTACTGCCTTTAATGTTTCTTTTGTGAAATGTTAAATCCCAGGACAAGATACAGGAATTCCTCCTGTTCCTTCCCAAAAAGCTATTTTCCCTTTCTCTAGCGAAAATGGTAACTCTTCTCTCTGTATTTTCTTTTCTTCTTTTTTATTCTTTGCTTTCTCCATAGACAAGTGTTTCTGCATTGGTGGAAAATTTGTTTCAGTAGATTCCCATGGGGTAGACCGGCACCTTGAGAAAAACCCCTGTGGGTTTCTGTTCTTTGTGTGAAGCCAGGCAAATGCAGAGGGAGGCTGTGCTTGCTGAGCACCCTGCCAGCAAAAGCCAGGGAAAGATGCTACGAGGAGTCTCCCTTGCTGTGGTGTTGTTGGATGCGTGGGTAGTTGGACACAGTGGAAGGCATAGGGATTAGGTTCAGCAGAGAAAGTCAGGGAAGCTGAAGGGAAGACGCTTTTGGAGTCTCTTGAGGTCAGCAACAGGGGTATAGATGTTCATGCCAAGCAGACATGAGACCTCTCATCTCTAATTCCTGTTCCTTCGTGGCCCTTTATAACAGCGTTGGCAGAAATCGACAGACTACCTTTGAAGTCTGTAGAGAAAGATGCAAGCCAGAAAGAAAAGAGAGCTGGACTTGTCAGTTGGAACTGGAAACACGGTACAAGCTTTCAGGGGTCCCTGAGGCCTCTACTTTCAAATCAGTGAAAGAACAGCTCCACATGAAAGAATAGGGGCTCGCTGTACTCCAGAGTGGGAGAATGAGCTCCTGGGGTTCTGCTGAATGAAAGGGAAAACGAAAAGGAGGGAATGCTGCACAGAAACACTATTTTGTGTGGCATGGAGTTCAGCTGTCTCCTACCAGTTCAGAGTAGGGGACTGTAGCATGACATGATGAGGGTTAAGGTGAGACCAGACGGCAAACTGCATAGCCATAGGCATAAAAGTGTCTGCGAAAATGCTTTGCTCAGGGCCTTCCAACACTACATTCTTCGTGGTGATAATGGCAGGAGAGTGGCTCTTTCTGCTCTGCTGCTGAATGGGGTAGGATGCTTTCAATAATTTTTCTTAACAACCATGGATAGAGGGGGAGCAGATGATGTTAATCAATGTCCTGTTTGGAAAAATCATTGCAAGATGCAATGGATTGATAAGGAGGAAAATCTGAATGTTAAAGGAACTGTTTATTCACAATATGCATCCATAAAACATACAAAATACAATTTCTTGGAAAGCACATGAGATTTACTGTCCCCATTCTCATTTTGCATAAATGTTCTTTGTTACTTGGATCAATGCAGAATACATAAAATGTCCTAGATGCTTTGAAAACAGTATCACAAAGCACAAAGCAACAAAAATATTCCACCCCTATGGTCCATGTTCTTCAGACAGTATCATTTTATTACCAACATCTAAAAAAACACATTCAGAAATGGGTCAGGAACCCATTTAAATGACATTACAGTATATTCAATGGTGTACTCAGACATAAGAAATCCAGCTCACTTGGCTGCTAAAGTTAACTGAACAAGACAATTCCTTACAAGGATCTGCACAGTATAGCTAGCTGCATTGTACTAATGTAGTAATATTGGATAACTTTCATTTTATGGAGTGGACCTGAACCTACATTTTATTTGGTTTGGGTTGGTTTGGCTTTTGGAAAGCTGCAATTAAAAGGATGTAATTATTTCTTAGTATGGCTGAGGGTGATATTTAACTGAAAACAACCCAGAGGAAAACAAGCTTGTGAATCTATAAAGGGATCAGAATAATGTGGTTATGGTAGTTAAGGTTTAGTGTGAAAACAGTTCAAAGAAAGTAGGATTGTAATTTAAAATAACATCTCATTAGTTGGTTTAATTACTCACTGCCAGCTCTAATTGGTTTTTAAGACTGGAAACCAAAAAAACCACATAGCACTTAGGAAAAAGAAAGGATTTTTACCCCTGGTAAGTTGGACACAAGATGAAGGTTCCTTTTGCAAAGCATAAGATTCTGACTAGGTTTCTTAGCTACTTTGAATTATACTGATTATTCTTTATTTGGAAATAAAGTCAAACAGCTGCAATATTAATTAAATATTTCTCTAACATTTTCTTAACTTTTCCTTATCAGTAAAAAAAAGTCTTTTAGAAGTCTTTTAAAGCTATTCTTAAGACTCTTATGTAGATAAGCAGTTTACTAGGTGATAACTTTATGTGCAATATTTTTCTTTGTCCTTACAAGCCTTCTAATAGAGGGTTAAATTCAGCCTTCTGTTCATGTGCTAGCTTGTGTAAGTAGCTGGCAGAGACCATGGCACACAAAGTTGGATGCTTAGCAACACAGAACAGAAAGACCATCCCCAAAAAAGATAAGCAGTCCACCTGGAAAATGAGTAATAATGAGACAACGACTTACTTTTGATGTTTATAAGCCCAGTATGAAATCTATGTTAAATCTTGAGTCAGGCTTAGGGACTAAAAGTTCCTGTCCATCAGAGTAGGGAATTATGTGCTAAATCTGTTTCTGATTAGACTTTATTAAGTAATTTCTTTCCCCTTGGCCCAGAAATCCAGAACATCTTGAAACACTAGTTCTTCTTTAAAATTAAAACTTGCATATTCTTTTCATTTCAGGTCCTTCAGATTTCATAAGAATGAATATTCTAAGACAGCATGTAAATCCACAAGAATTTACATGAGTCTATTATCCTCTCATAAGAAAATCTCCCAGGTTGAATCAAACCATGAAACCAGCTCCAGTTTGATTAAGTATCTTAGTGAAAACTAGAAAATCAAACTTTTAATTGGCTCCTTGGAAAATCAAGGATAAACTTTATAATAAATGCTTGCCTAGTCCTAAAGTGGCAGGTACTTTTTCTCCCCAGCTATCTCAGGTACAGCAACAGTGTCTCACTTTTGACATTGACCCTAGTCAACATCCTTACACTTCCCTTGAATCAGTTCACTTTCAAAGGTTTTCTTCAAAAATTCTCCAAGGAAGATGAAGTAATTTGGTATTTTACAGTGCTTCCATGGTCTTTCCTGCATTGGAATGCATACTTGAGGCTGGTGGAATGTGAGAGACTGACTATGCTGATGACCTTTACTTCTTTGCCTCATTCCTGCGTTAGGCATTGATACCCTTCATTGGCGGCTGGAAATAATAAAGGCATTCATATCATCTAGATGTCTGAATTAACCAAAGATTCCTGAGCACATTCTATTACTTGGGTTTTCAATATAAAACAAAATGTTCAGTCAACATTTTACCCATGCACTTTGTGTAACAAAATCAAAACCATGATTCTGTCCAAAGTTTCATTTTTCACAGATTTTTCAAAATCAAAAATAACAGGATATAAAATTTTAGAATCTACATTTTCTGCAATGTATAAGTGTTCATAATCTTTAAATTTGGAACTTATTTGGAACCATTTCTTTCAAGAATCTACCTTTTCTTGAACATTCTATGTTGTAGTAACTACAACAACAGTTAGTGAAAATGTTAAGTCTAGAATCCTGAGTTTTAATGGATGAAATATTTTTTCAGGAGTAGCCTTGATCATGAAATTAGTTCTTCACAGGCCTTCCAATCCTTTTAAAATTTCAAGGCCAAGGTATATTTTTATGTCTGAGTTGTGAAGATGGGATTATTGTCTATTTTGAATAATTATTTTTTCAGTCAATCTTGACTGATAACTGTAGTGATGCTGACAGTTAAATATTGATTTATTATATAATTATCAGACCTGCCTATATGTGATAGTAGATGCTTTAAAAATAGTGTATATGGTGAAGGCAATAGGATAGTAGAGCACATCATTAAAATTACATCTATGTTTCAAATAATTGAAGGAAATTACAAATATTTTTAAGATGTACTGGTAATTTAACCACCTTTACAGTTTTGAGTATAATTTTCCTAGCACATTTCCCTGAATCAAAAAAGAAACTAAAAGAAAGAAACAAAAAAGAAACTAATTATAGTTGCTTCCTTGCAGTTTTTCAATTCTCTGAGGCACCTTTATGACCAATCATGATACCTCCTCATTTCAGAGTTAATGAGCCAAGAAGATGAAAGTTGTTTCAGTTCTTGTTCTTCTATTTCTACTGTTGCATTTGTTCCTATGCTTCAAGCCTTCTAAAGGACTGAACCAAACAAAATAAAGGTTTCAGTACAGCATTCTCAAAGCAATGTTCATATTATAGCTGATTACATTCTCAGGAATGACAGCCCTGATTGATTATATTGATGCTTATATTTTTGAGTTATGTGGAAAAGAAAAGCAAATCAAAATTGGGTTACAGATTCACACGCCTTAAATATTCAGTTGTAGCCCATGGAACATAAAATTATATATATAATGTTTTGAAAGAAAATATAAATGCAGATATGTGCACTGTAATTAGACAGTTATTAGGTGGCATTCCTGCTTAAAGAAAATGTTATTAATTGAGATTGTTAGAAGCTGAATTATTCCTTTAATCTCAGCTAGTAGATACTGCCACAACAGGTAATAGACATGGTACATACCAGGGTATTAGTTGAGCATTAATAGAAATTTCAAAAAAATGTTATTTTGTTACTAGTTATAGTTTACTACAAAGTAGTTTGGTACTAGTTTAAGTCGCTCTCTGGCATAGGTATGGTCTTCGGAATATTAGAAGTGAGGAATGGGGGGAAAAAAATCCCAACCAAACAAAAAACACCCACCACATTTGAAGTCCCTGAGAGAAACAAAGTCAGGTGAACCAGGAAGAAATAATTTCTTACTTTTCCACTATTCTTCATCTCTGTTGAAGACAATATATTGTGATCTATATCTGCATTGGATGTCTTTCTCTTTCTACCTCAAAAAATTTTTTTTGCATTCTGCCAGTCTAAATGGCAAATTTACAAAGAACCAAAGGAATTAAAGTAGCAACATTTAGCCAGAATCTTGTCTGTAACCTCAAAAATTGTTTTAGGGTTGTACTAGAAGCAGCAGTAGTGATGTTTGGTATTTGCACAATAGTGTATTTTTATACAAACTCTTCTACTTATTTGTTAGCCAAGGCACATGACTGTTCTGCTGGGTATGCATAATCTTCTATACATAGGATTTAATTTGAGACCTCACTCACATCTAAAATTAAGTAATTAGGAGATTGAAGCCAAGATTAGCAGAAAAGATGATTGAGAATAGTATATTTTGTTTTAAGAGACACAATTTTTTTACGAATGAGTTTTAGACCATGGCCTAAGTGTGAACACAGACCAAGTAAAGCCCCAATAATGACCTTCAAAACACTTTTTAACTTTCAGCTTCACACTCCTGTCTTTCCCACTACCTCATAAGCAGCAATGACCCTAAATAAGAGATAATAGCACAAATAATTCCAAGCTGCATCCTAGAGAAGAATTTTAGGCAAGCAATTGATCATACTTCACTATAAAACTAGGATAATCACAAATAAACAAGATTAGATATCAATACGAAGTAAAAAGACCCGACAGAGGTTTCAGTACATTTTGGACTAACCATTTGAATTATTGCTTTTTTCCTCCTATTAAATAACAATTGTACCAGGTCTTCAGAATATCAACTCTGATTTTTTTTTTTTATTTTTTTTTTCCACAGGAAGCAGTTACTGTATGACAGTTTTTTTAAAGTGACCTGGACAGCATTCTTGGCAAATACATCCTGTGCCTTAAATGGTGCTTTTGATTTAGGGTTAAAAATAAAAGGCAAATCCCTGTGAACCATTTATGTCCCATATATTTTCTGGAATAAAACAATTGTACAGTTTCTCTGGAGTAAATTTATCCTATAGTGATAGCCAAACATTTATTTTCTAACTTCCATGAAATTTTGGTTTAGTATTCTTGGGTTTTTGTGAATTTCAAGATGACAGTAAAATAATATTTATGAAGCAAAATGCATAAAGATGTTATGCCTTTTGTAGGATTAAGAGATATTTGTTTGTATGAATGACTGTGTGCTTTGCCCCCAGTTGAATATAAAAATAAGCATCTCATAAAACAGCAATCGTATTGTGATTTTTTTTTTTTTTTGGCTGCCTTAAAAGAAACATAATAAGTCTATTTGCATTTTGAAATGTACTGAGAGCCACAACGGATCATTAAGTTCTTCTCAATTCCACCTGATGGTGCGTGTAGAAGAGTACCCTGCAATATTGCATTAGTGACACTTTCATTATCTGAAACTATTTCTGTACCCAGGCAAAACTATTCCTGTAATACTCCTGTCTCACTGTGTTTTGTATATGTGGAAGACTGATTTGCATTGTCATTCTTGGGCCTTTATGGTTCACTAAGAGTTGATGAAGTTGTGTGTGTGAGCTGTGGACCTTATTGAGCTATATTATTGCTTTGGTACTATTTAGTGTGTGAACAAGCAAGGATTAGAGGAGAGCATTTTCTCTATTCCATGAATTTCTCTATATTTGTGAGAGAACTGTAGTACAATACAACAGGTAAAAGAAATTTGTATGCTCATATTTTAAAATAAGTGACTGAGATAAAAATTTAAATTAACTCAGATAGTCACTGTATACTAACAACCAATAAAATATACAGGTAGCAAGACAACATAACATGCCTTTCAGTGTAGTTTTATATACAAAACTCTATTTATGTTTTCAATATCTAATTTAAAACTTATTAAATATATTAAAAAACTATCTATTTCTATTTGTTGTTGATATTACTAACAAAACAAACAAACAAACAACCTTTACCTATATTACACATTTTCACTATATTTTTATTGTAGATTAAGAATCACTTTTCTATTAGTAAGCTGTTCATACTAGTACTGTCTGTGATGCAGGACTTTAAATCACACCTAGCAGGTATCAACATCAAATTTAACAAAGAAAATCTTAGAAAACTGTCTTCCTGGTTAAACAAGCAAGCCTTGATCCAAAGGGATAGTTAAATCAAAAAACATCCTGTATTTTATCTGTTTTTTATTTTCCTCTTCCCCAAAAAGAAACATGATCATCACTGTGCCTTTTAAATATAATTCTACCTTTTTTTTTCCCGAAGTTTATTTTCAAATGGTAATTACATATGTAAAAATCTTTATTTATCTTTGTTTGTAGCTCTTATTTATCATTGTGACTGTAGCTGTGCATTGAACCATTGCATTTGGGTAGATTTTGTGGTTGCCTTCAATGGAACTAATTCCATAAGTAAAGCTGCTCAGGCATGTTTATGGGGTTCACTCTTTTCCTCAAGGAAAGTTTCAAAATGTAGAAATATTCAAAATAACAAAAACTATTTTCATCTAAGGGAAAAAAAGCAGCAAAACAGGAGAGATAAAATCAAAGCCTCAGAGCTAAGCCTCAAGCATGAATGGCAAAACCAAGAAACAATAACTCATATTTTTCATCTGAGGTCATATTCTGTTTTTCTCTTTGTACTTTAGCACTAAATCATAAATTATTGCCAAAAACAATATTAAAATTTTAAATGGCATACTTGGGATGCCGTGTGAAATTGGTATGTCTTGTTGCAAAATAATACCTAACCCTAAAGATCAATAACTAGAAAGAATTATTATTTTCTCTTATTTCCTTCCTGAATGTTGTATTGAAATTGTTTCTTTTAGTGGACTTCTTCCAAAAACTTCAGTATTCTTGTATTCTGTCTTTTTTGATCTTTCAAGTCTTCATCTAGCTTTTATTTTAACATACTGATGACCGAGTTAATGACTTTATTTCTTTTTTGTCAAATGTACTTGAGTTTTGCATTTGTTGCTAATTAGAAATCAAATGAATCTCATTTAAGGGGTCTTGTAACCTTTTTCTTCAATGAGAAAGGGCCAAGATTTCTCATCTGAAAAACTGTAGAACTGTCAGCACCTAATGGGTTTGTCAATGCTATTAGAAGTAAATAATAAACACAGAAAATGACTTGACACGAACTATTGCTAAACATCAACAATGAGCTTTACAGCACAAATCAATATTTTTCCAAGAGAGTGACTATTTATCGAAGGCAATAAAAGCTCTGGTGAGAGAACAGGAACATTTTCCTGTTCAATTAGCCTAGATCCCTTTTGAAAATGTGAAATGGAAAAATGATGGCAGATCCACATGAAACAAGTGTGATGTATTTTGCTAAAGTGTGTTTTCATATGAGTTTCATATACTTTTCCATAGATAATAAAGACTGTATACTTGGATTATGTTTGTGTGGCAAGGTAGTGGAGGTAGTGGAGGAGGGCTATAGGGGTGACTTCTGTGAGAAGCTGTCAGAAGTTTCCCCATGCCTGACAGAGAAAAGGCCAGATGGATACAAGACAGATCCATCATTGGCTAAGGCTGAGCCCATCAGTGACAGTGATAGCACCTCTGGGATAAAATATTTAAGAACTGGGAAAACATTCTATACAACAGCAACTTGGAGAGAGGAGTTAGAATATGTGAGATGAACAACTCTGCAGACACCGAGGTCAGTGCAGACGAAGAAGGTGCTCCAGGAGCAGGAGATGAGGTTCTCCTGCAGCCTCTGGTGAAGGCAATGGTGAGGCAGGCTGTCTGACAGCAGGCTGTGCAGGATCCCACACCAGAGCAGGTGGATTTACCTGAATGAGGCTTCGTCATGATGAGAAACCTGCTCTGGAGCAGCCTCCTGGCAAGACTTGTATCTCCACAGAGAAGGAACCCCAAGCGGGAGCAGAATTTTCTGGAAGCACTTGTACCCTCATGGGGAACCTGCACTGGAGCAGTCTGTTCCTGAAGGACTGCACCTTGTGGAAGGGATCCACACTGAAGCAGTTCATGAAGAACCCCGTGGGAACGACTCCGTTGGACAAGTACATAGAGGACTGTCTCACTTAGAAGGAAGGCCATGCTGAAGCAGGAGAGGAATGTGAGAAATCCTCTTCATGAGAAGGAAGGAAAGGTAGAGACAATATGTGAGGAGCTGACCAAAACTCCCATTTCTCATCCCACTGCACCATGCACCACTGTTGCAGAGAAAATAAAGACTTTGGGGATAAAGTCGAGTCAGGGAAGTAGAGAGGGAGGGAGGAAGATTTTTAAAGATTTGACTTTATTTCACATTACCCTACCCTGTTTTAATTGGTGATAAATCAACCTAATTTCCTGAAGATCAGTCTCTTTCACCAGTGAAGATAATTGGTAAGGGTTTTTATCTCAATCCAGAATCCTTCTCTGTTATTTTTCCTTCCCCAAACCACTGAGGAGGTGTGGCAGTGTGCCTCAGGGGCGACAAAGGGTTACATTGTCCCACCCCAAACCTCTTGTGAAGGGTGGCCCAGGTGTTCTGATTGGGTTTGAGTCCCTGGGGGGGTTCTCCCTTGGTGTGTTTCTAGTGGTCCCTGACCCTGAACTCCACCCTCAAGGGTGGAGACCCTCAAAAGTTCTGTCCCTCAAAAACCCCTGCTCCGCCTCTGTTCGGGGCTCTCTGTTCTGGACGTGAGTTTGTTCCCATGCTGAATAAATGGTTTCATGAACGGGAGCCCATCTCAGTTGGTATTCCATGCTGGTCCCCAGAATCCTGCTGCTTCCTGGATGAGATCCTGAGGTTGCTGACTGCAACAAGGAGGGGTGTGATGGAGCGGCTTTACTGGGCACCTGGCATCCAGCCAGGGTCAACCCACCATGTGTGTAAATCTGTTATAATATAAAAAGCTATTTCATGTTTTCTGCCTATGCCATTTTAGTGTGTGGTCTTTTCATTTAAGCTTACATTTCTAATTTTTAAAGAAATTGCCTTCTATTTGATATGATGATATAATCTTTATTTTATCCAGATATTTTCACACATTAGAATATGGTAAAGAACATTAATTCACATTCTTTCATGTAGCAATAGGATTTGTTAATAGTAAAACAGTGGAAGTTTCTTCCCCCTACCCCTTACAGTCGATAATATATACCTTGGTATTTTCAAGCAGTGTATCCTTCTAAAGGATCTAGAAACCTAGAAGCAGCTGTTTTGTTTTCAGAGCTGGTTAACGTGCCTTTGTAAAATCTGCTTCACAGCATCAGTGGTTGTGTAGGCTAACTTTTTACATTCTTTTCTTCCTAATATCCTCATTGAAGAATAGATGACTGCAGACTTGGCTCTTCATATATATCTAAAAAAAGCACACCAATTTTCTTTATGTTGTCTTGAGTATTTAAAGCATTATATAAATGGTAAGACTAAAATTATTAAGAAGATACAGCATTTGAAGGAAATCAACTACAAAGAAAGATCAAAGAAAAACACTGGTGTTCTTTATATATTAGAGGATCACTTAGCTGGGTTTTAAAAACACACACATACAACACATATGTTATATAAATCATAAATAATATATCTAATTAAAATTGCAATGATGGCTTATAACCAAGAGAAACAAAGGCTGATGTATTAGAAAAGTATTTCAGTTGTTTATAAGCTTTTTACAAGACTGCCAAAATTTAATTGTTTGGGTGGAATTGAAGGCTAATTTTCTTCCTCAGGCTTGCTTTTTGCAAAGTTTTAGCGAAATGATCAAAAGGTTTCTTCTAATTAGTTTAAGGAAATCACACTGTTTTTCATCTGCAAGAAGATCAAGAATGTTCTGTTTGGTTTTAAAGAAATGTATAAAACTTTGTGGCACGAACATAAAAATCAGAAAGCTGTCTTATTTATGCATGAGGGGTGAATTCTGCTATTCTACAAAAATTGTACTAAAGTTGCTACCTCTGAAAACTTCACTTTGTATATGCACAGCCATGGCTTGTGTACACTGTGTAGGTCCTATAGGCACTTTGTACAGACATAAGTCTGAGTATGACCTGTCCCTAAAAATTGGCATGGCAGATGCTTGCCTCAGTAAATTGTTCCAGTGTAATGGGAAATGGCCACAATGGTGCTAAAGTCAGGAACAGGAGGATTTTCATTTTTCTTGGTGTTTCCACCTTTCTGTGGTATTTGACTAAGAGATAAGAGGATCTTAAATGTGGTGGATGAAGTGACTGAAGAGGAGCTATCTCAGATTGGTAGAGATAAGGAGGTACACAGGCAGTCTCTGATGGCCAGACACAGGAGATGAAGGCTGATAAATCTGGTGTGGATGAGCCAAATCTTGATTTATTATAGAGACAAATACTTCATAGATGCTGAACTGACACTCAGAAAAAAGGATGGAAAAAGATGCACAAATAATGATGAAAAATGTTAATTTTGATATTGTCAAACAATTCAATGTTAATTCTTAATCTTGCTAAATTTCTTTTCCATGTTTGTTTCTTATTGTGCATATTTTTGAATTTTAGTACATGAAAAAATACAATACAAAGTTCAAAGAAAGATTTTTAGCTAAATTTAAATTTGTACTTTTATATATATGAATAGGCTTTGTCACAAGAAGCAAAAGAGTACAGCAAAAATTTACTCAATATCCACCTGTAAGGACAACTTGTTTCATTGCATTTGTGGTTAAATCTTGAAAAACAAGGAAAATTAGTCATATTTCTTCATCTCTTCTGAATGTAGGTATGCAATGACATGCACAGCCAACTCCATGCACAGGAAACTGAACATGGGAACAATAGTACACATTAAGATAAGCCTGTGTGTAGGACAATTCAACCTGACAAAGTGAGGAAACAGAGGAATGAAGACAGCTCACTGAGCTCTTAATAAAGGAACAAATTACAGAATAACAGAATTTTTTAATTTGGAGTTCATTGAGCTCAACTTCTGACTGATCATTTTGCCAACTAGACCATTGCACTGAGTGCTGTGTCCTGTTGTTTCTTGAAGACTTCCAGCGATGGTGACTCCAAAACTTCCCTGGGCCGTGAATACCTCTTTCCCCGAAAATACTCCTACTAATGTCAAACCTGAACTTCCTCTACCACAGCTTGAGGCCACTTCCTCTTTCCTTGTCTACAGTTGCCTGTGAGAAAAGGCCAAACCTCTCCCTTGGTACAATCCCCTTTTGGTGGCTGTTGAAAATGATAAGGTCATCTCTGAGCTTCTATTTCCCCCAGGCTAAACAACCCAGCTCCGTCCTCTACTCCTCATAGGACTTACTCTCTAAACCCTTTACCAGCTCTTTGGTCCTTGTCTGGACATGCTCCAGTGCCTTATTGTCTATCTGGGAGTGAAGAGTCAAAAACTGGACAGAGGATTTGAGGTGTGGCCTTATCAGTTCTGAGTACAGAGGAACAGTCACAGCTCTGGTCCTGCTGGACACACTCTTGCTTTCAAGGTCAGGGTGCCATTGGCTTTCTTGGCCACCTGGACAGAGCTTGCTCGTCTTGGGCCAGCTGTTGACCAGCACCCACAGGTTGTTTGCTGCTGGGCAGCTTCTCAAGCACTTTGTCTCCAGCCTGTAGCTCCTCATGGGGTTGTTTTTGACCATGTGCAGGACCCAGCACCTGGCCTTGTTGAACCTCATACCAATGGTCTCAGCCTCTTCAGATCATCCCTCTGTTGAGCCTTTCCAACCTCCAGCTGTTCAACACTCACCCAGCTTGCTGTTGTCCCTGAATTTAGTGATGGTGCACCCGATCCATTCATCCAGGTCATCAATAAAGACAGTGCACAGGACTGGACTCCAAACTGAGCCCTAGGGAATACCATTTGTGACCAGCCACCAACTGGAGCAGTAACAATAGCAATGTTATACAAAACATGAAACTATTTCATTTTCATTAAAAGAAAACTAAATTACTTAACTATAAAATATAGTGTATCCTTGTTTACTTTAAAATGCTGCATAAACAAAGACAATATGGAGAAAATTCCCAACTAATTTTTTTGAAACATAAACCAATTCACAATTGCACATAATCTTTCTGAATTCACATTCTTCTGTCACATTACCCTGATTAGGGGAATGTTTTCCTTCCTCATGATTGAAGCAATGAGAGTTAAAAGTAATTATATGCTATTATTAAAAAAAAGACAAGGGAAAATGTCCATCTCTATAATTTACAAATTTCTTACTTATTACTAGTCATTTCTAGAAAGTGAGCTTTTGGGGGATTCAATTATTGCTTGAGGTTTAAATGATATCATGTGATGGTAAACAGGTGCCCTTATTAAATATAAGGAATCTACATTTTCTTAAAACATATATAGTGATGGTTGTGAATGTCATAGTTCATTTAGTATTTTTTCTGCCTTTTCAAAGGGCAAAGGTTTCTTCATGCCTTACTCTGAATGAAAGGGGACCAATTAAACAGGGTGAATAATACCTAGTGTGGGTGGCTGTCACAATTGACCAGGAACTTCAAATTTTGAGCATCTAACCATTTTTGTGAACTCCCAATTCAATTAAAAACAAGCAACCAATAAAAAATAATTTTAAAAATACAATTTTAAAACTAAGAAACCACAAAAAAAAAAAAGGTAGTATGATGGAGAAAAAAATATTGGTTTAGAAATGAGAGAAATCTTTGAAATTAATTTGAGACAATTATCTTTTAAGTATTTCAGTTCTACTTTAGGAATTAGCATGATGCTAGAATTTATTAAGCTGTGCTTTTTATTTAAAAATGGGCAAGTTTCCCAGGATTAAGAAGTTTACTGGTATTGTTTAGTGCAGGCTTAACTGATGACTTACAAGGGGATTAATGAAATGGAGAAGGGTTTTATGAAGGTATTTCGCTACCTATTCTCACAAGGCTATGAATGTTTTAATTTATAGAGCTCCATTTAATATTTGTACAGTAGGAAATGAATTTGTTAAAATGCCACAGTTAATTGTGATCTTCTGCACCTACTGAATCTCTAGGATGAGGGGAACATCTCTGTTTTCTAAGGATGCAAAGATGTTAATATTTTGTAAATTTCTGACATGGTGCTATAGATACTATAATGATACAAGTTTTTCTCTTATAGCTTTTTTGCAGATTGTTGCTTGAGAAGAGAGCAATGAAACCCTCATGCCTTCAGTAAAACATTACAACTTTGATAAACACTCACCTAAGCAAGCTGTCACCTTTATAATGAAACCTTTACCTTTGCGTTCCTGGTTTAGGAAAGCAAACCAGGAAATAAATAAATACAGTGACAGACTGCATCAGGCTTTGGCTGAACACAAGAGAGACCCGTGCTAGGAAACAGCTCTGCAGCTGGGCTGGTAGCAAGGAGCAGCACTGCCACGGAGTCTACGACTTTGGTAGCACTTATCTGTCACACTTGCACTTCAGAAGCTGACTAGAAAAGAGTAACTTCTTTTGCTCCTTTAGAGCCTCTCTATCTGCAACAAGAAAGCTTAGTAGGGACTAAGTGACAGTTCTAAGAAAGCTTTTAAAATAAGAGAACCATGGGTGTTCAGTTATATGCAGATGTGAATGAAGAAGGGGGAAAAGTCCTTTCTGAGGCTTCAAAGGCACTTGCCATTGACTTGAAAGTTTTCTACTTGAGGACTAAAAAGCGTCATGAGGACATATTTCTTTTCACTTTTATTCTGATTAAACTTTCTAAAATGCTTTGTAAAAGTTATTTAGTGCTGGACATGGGAATTAAAAGTCACAAGTAGCAAAAATCCTCCAAATTTAAAAATAAACCAATCCCCTTAAGCAACTATCCCTATGAATAGGAATTCATACTGAAAGCTATATGAACACCAAAGATGTATTAACCATGTTACACAAGATTTTCTGAGGAGACCCCAGTGAAACAATTGGCTGATTTTAGTAACCTGGTGATTCTGAAGCATAATTCCAAGAAATGCCATAGCTTTGAATTCTGTCAAAGATTGCACAATCATTTGGATGGAGCACATAAACAAGGATGCGAGGCATCTATGGGGAGCTATTTAATAGTCCACTGTTGGAGTACTACTTTGTTGCAAATAAATTACCGAGTATAAAGATGAAACCATAGAGACCTGGTTTATCTATATGCAAGAAGAAGCATGATGGGCTGTTAACTTTATTTTTCTTGTTAATAGTCAAGACATTAATAATAAGACCTGTTGTCTTCAGGGAAAAGTAAAGAATGCTTTTATAATTGCTTCACACACTAATAAGACAAAAAGTGTCGTCACTATAATAAATGTTGTGTTAGTCTGAGGATTTAAAAAAAAAAAATCAGGCTGAACTGGATTGTACAGCAAAATCAGTGGTACTTGGAAAGAACAGAAAACAAACAATGGGAGAGCAGCAGTTGTTTGTCTATCGAAAGGAACAGATCAACAGAATGCAAACTTCGTCTGACCACAGGCACCATAGTCAACGCTGGTGACTAAAGTGCTACAAGACTCTCAGATTCATGTGGTAAATCCACTTTCAGGCTTGGGCAAGAAAACCTGAAAGATAGATGAGAATATTATAAAGACATAAAAAAGAATCAGCAAATGCGAATGGGCAGACCACAAAAATATATTGTGGCATTTCTTGTCTCTTTTTATTTTCTTTACTCTAGGGCAGGGTTGTAACTCTCTGGGAACAGAAAATTTAACAAAAAGAACCCCTGTTAACAGGTGAGAGTTCAGGTTATAAATAAAGGCTGTTGAGATGAGGTAAAGTACTCAGAAACATACCCTAGAAAGACTGAACAGTTCCTAGAATTCTGCCTGAAAAGATGAATAATAAAAAGAAGGATTTTGGACAGCATCCAGTTTTAAAGGAGAGTTCTGTAGTTTCTTAATACCATCTCAAAATAAGGAGGATAATACCTCCAGGGACAGCCCAAGCCTGTATGTTTTCATTCCACTTGGATAAGTATTATAAAATATCTGATTAGTAATAAAAGTCATAAAGTCCCAAAGTCCTGTACCAGAGTCAATATGGAACACTCTGTTCAGTGTAGAACATGTAAAGCCTCCCACCTTTAGAAGAAAACAATGGCTGTATGATTCCTGGAAATTAGGCTAATAATTAGAAACTCTCCTGAGAAATATAACCAAATTTGACTCCTATTCCTGTAAGCTGAACCTTTCACCTTCCCTAATGCGTTCCAAGGCACACACTCCTGGAATAATCTTATAATAAGCAAGACCCCACCTCCATTATTTTTTCTGTAAAAACAAATGAGAGATAAAAACAAACCTAAGCTATCACGTGATTTAGACACAGTTTCAGGTTCTGAAAAAGCAAGTATGTCAATCTAGGCAAAACTGGACAGAAACTCAGGAATGAGTAGAGACATTCATAAAAATTTTCCTATAAAATTATATTAGTATTATCTGTTACTTTACAAATAGCTGTACAAACAGCTGACCTTTCTTATATTAAGGAAATTCTTACTCATTTAGAAGTACAAGAGAATTCTCCAGAGTTCTACATTTAGGCCAGACATGAAAAACTTTGCTAAAGATTATTGCTTTAGTACTTCATGAATAGTGTACAATTTTTGATTCATTAGCAGCTTGAAAAGTGTTGTTGTTGTTGTTGTTGTTAGGGTTTTTTTGTTGTTGTTGTTGTTAGGGTTTTTTTTGTATTTTCAGTCTTGTTTAATTACAACAGTGGGATACTGAACTACACAACATTGAAGAGTTTAAAAATGTAGCACAGCTTTCTATTAGATTTCACTGGAATTTTCCACCAGGATCAAAATTTCAGATCATAATAATTATGCTGGATTTAAATTTGTGGTAAAATGAGCTAGGACAGTCATACTAGCTGTTCTTTAAAACCATGCCTTGGCAAAACTAACATTTTAAAGAAGCTAATGAGCTGAATATTAAGCCATATAGATGTGTGACAGGAAAAGTCAGTTCATTAAAATCAATTGTAAGGACTGAGTTAAGATATGGTGACATTTTCAATTTACAGTGCTTTTTTGACTTACCTGTTCTGTATTTACTAAAATAAATAAATGCCTATTATATATTCCCTTCTATCAATGCTGTTAAATTCTGTGAACTACAACAAAAACCAGTATGGATAAGCAATTAAGAAAGGCTGAAATCAAAAATCCTATTCAACAACCAAACAAAAAAGAGACTGATACATCAAATTAATTTACTTGTTACTGTCTTAAATAGTTTTGGGTTTTTTTCTGATACTGTAAATTTCAGGATAGGCTCCTGACTTTTAGCATAATTCTGTGTAAAATTCTGGTGATCTTGTCTAAGTGATGACATTCTAGAAAGTTTATTTTGAAGGTGTTTTACTTTGATAAAGACCTGGATGATGTGGATCAAAATTAAGTTCATGTAAAAGTAATGCATAGTATAAGCTGCATTATTTGAGAAGTTCCAAAGCTTATGAGAGCATATTTTAAATATGCATGCTGCTTTGCATGTAAATTGTTTTTTCAGTATAACATCATCAGAGCTATCTCATTAAACTGTTTTTCCAAAATGCAGATTGTAAATTTGAGACCCATAGATCCCCCTAGACTCCAGTTCAATAAGGACATGCCAATGATTCTGTGGGACTGTGCATGCTGATATTTAGGTAGGTTCTGTGAAACTGCTCATTTCCTTTAGATGTATGCCTAAGGACATGGTCAAGTAAGAAGCACAAAGGACAAATAATGCACTTTTAACCGAGAATGATCTGTGAATAATACACTGGAAGGACTCACACTGACTTTGTTATTTTTGGGATTAGGCTTCATAAAGTTTTATGGACAAGGGTGATCATAGTGAGAAAACACATTGTTGTAAAGCCTTTTTCTTAACTAATTAACTTCAGATCAACCATCTGTTATCTTGGCTTAAATACAAGCCCATGTTCTCATATATTAATAATAGAGGAAGTTTGAGGGAATTAAATATTCCTTTACTTTAAGAGTAAGTCACAATATCGCTCTTTCGTCAGAGATTATTATTTACATGCTTTTTTTAACATTACATTCCTCTTAGGAAATATAGTATCTCATTCATTTCAATAACTGTAATACAGACAACTCAGTTTTAAGGAAGTTTTATATTGCATAAACATTGCATTTAAAGATTTTCACCACTGGTGACCTTCTCAGACATTTTTCATTCAAATGTTTTATTCTTTTTATTTGACTTGTATAATGCTGTAAATGGAGTTGTCAGTGAGATTCCGGGTGCAGTCCTATAGTAGCTCTACATCTTTATCGTGAAAACAATAACAACAGAAAAAAAAAGTGGTGTTTAATGGGGAAGTGAGAAACTGCATCCATTTTTAGGTGAGAAAATATCAAAAGAGGAATTGTAACATTAATATTTTACCATTTTCCTGTGATCATGGATGAAACATAAAGTATAGAAAAATATTAGTTATATTTTGCAGGAGTCATGAACATATTTCAAGATGCTTTACTGTTTAAGAAGATTGGTGGATACCTTTAAAAATTATGTGGTCTACTTGAAATGTACAACCCAGTGATTTGCATCAAAACAAATATGCATGTGTTGATTAAGTTAGGCTATTGTACCTGAATAATACTTAAGGCTTCTTAGTCAGGGATGAAAGTTTCTTGCTTGTCTGCAGTATATGAGGAAGAAATTTTAATAGGCAAAGTCTGGAAAACTGAGACTTGAAGTGGCAGCATTTGTGACATACTGGACATGAGGAATGCACATTACAAGAAGGATTTTAATTTTGCTATTCGACATGACCATAACAAGGACAGTTTGCACCTGTGTGATAAAATTAATATAAAAAACAGTATAGGTTAAATTATTGCTAGTACATTTCTTCACAGTTGTTCAAACTGGTAAAAGCTAGTCTCTTTCCTCACAAGAAGTCATAACAAATTCATCATTAAAATATATTTAGCTTTTTTTTTCTCATGTTTTTGCTCCAGCCATAAGCTTAAATTTTGTGTTAGATCCTGTCCACTTTCTTTGCAGCCCTAGGAATGCATGGAGTAGATGAGGAGAAAATAGGGTGTATTTTTGACATCTTCTGTCAATTCATAATTGATGATACCTTAATTAGAGTGTCATAAAACATACATAGATGTAGTCTACTTTTCCCATATAGTAGGGAAAATCTGATGGATCATTACTATTGTAATCTCTTTTTTAACAGCAATCAAAGTTTTCACTGACTTTCTGTCCAGCATTTGCATCTTACTGTGCTATTCCAAGTATTTTGATGTATAATCTACCTTATCCTTGATCAAATATTAAAAAGGTTCTGAAAAATGCATTAGTGGTATAGTCTTACTTAAATCAGAAAGATAAGTCAATAATCATCATAAGCTACTGACATCAGAGAAGAACAGCTTCCAGGCTCTTGGTTTGAGACATTCTATCAATAATATTGAATGTTTCTTTATTCATTAATTTCTGTCAGTCTGAAAGATAAACCCAGTGGTACTATATTCCTCGATGTACATTGCTGTGGTGTCATTGTTCTGATATCTGAGACCTGAAAGAAAGCTCTAGCGGGTAGTTCCAACTTTCCAAAAGGGGTTACTGACATAATGTAGTAATGATAACATTTATTTGGAAGTAGTTACTGTGCATACAAAGCAGACAATTTCACAATATTCCTACCTCAGCTCCAATGTTAATACCTAACAAAGCACAGTGAAGGTGGTTTCTGTAAGCAATATGTCTTCTTTTGCAGCATTGCTGTTATCACTGTCCTGCTGTCCTGGATCACTGATGAAGAGCATTTTTAAGAAAATCTACCAAGTTGAAAAATGATGTGTCAATATCATCCATGCTCTGAATTCAAGGGGATTATCTTTGAAAGGTGTATGTCACAGCAAAAAGCAAAGCAATTTAGAATCCAGAAATTCTTGTGGTCTGATCAGAGCGACTGAAGTATTAGACATACTGGCAGAAAGCTTTTGTAGCTATTTCTTAGATTACAGCTGTTAGTCATATAGTAATTTCTAAATGGTAAGCAAACATGGTATCTTCCCAGGCTGATCATTTAAACCATTCGTGCATGGAATTACTATTAGAGTCAAAGGTAATGTTCCTGAATTGATTTACTAATGACTTCTGGGGTTGAGTCATTACTTGGTATGAATCAATAAATCTTTTTCTGTAAAGCGTATCTGATGAAAAAATATCTTGAAGGTCTTGTTCTTTGCCAATTCTGTCACAAAGAACTCTATCAAAATTTTGCAGGTGTAAGAGTATTTCAAACATAAAAAGAGAAATCAGTCCGCCATTCTTTTCAGTAGTAACTTGAGTAATGTTTATCTAAATCTTTCTATGCAAGTTGTTATGGTTACTTTAGGATGCTTGCAATGAAATATATTCCAGAAAAAAAAAAGAAATTAAGTGGGCTTTAACTTAATTTCTTACCCACTAAATGTCCAAGCCCTGAGTGAATTCTGCTATCAAGCTATAGACCTGGCAGTGAGGGCTCAAGGTGAGCTCTAACTGAGCAGCTGTGTGGCCTTGCTGTTCTGTACAGGGCTGTAAGAGAATTCTTGCGGAGCGTGCTGGCCCCCTTTCATTCAGGACATGAATTTATCATGAGCCAGCCAGATGTGGTCCTTGCCTGAGCAATACTGCATCCATGCCTCTGCTTCCCATTTATGTATCTTGCTGATCTGTGCCAAACCAGACCTGCAGCACCCTGGATGGACTTCAGAGATGCATTATCCCTGTGAATTTGCCTGGCAATGCCAAGCCAGATAGCTGACCCCAGAGATAGCTCTGCTCCTCTCTTGTCTGGGTGCTTTACTGCTGTGCCCTTGTCAGTGAGCTCACTGCCCTGCCTGCCTTGCTGTCACCCTGGGCTCCTAGTTTGTCTTCCTCTACAGATCAGAAAGATGTCAGTGTTCCCTGATGATACCTCCTAATAATTACCTATCCTAATAATTTAAGATCCTCAAGAGAGAACAGTCATGCAAGTGCATATTGTATTCACATGCACAGTAATGAAACTCTTCATCCTTTTCCTAAAGAAGTATATTTTGCCTCTTCCCAGATTACACAAACCTAAAATAGATGGCACAGATATTAAGCCTTTGACTATTGTAAGTACTATATGTATGAATGCATGCAAAATATACAAATTGTGAAATTCGTTATGAATAAAGAAGGCTTCAGCATAGATGTAGAGATCTTGCAGATAGAGGAAAGCTAAACATAGAAGGATAGATTTTCAACGTGCAGAGGTAGAAATAAAATTCAGATTTGATGAGGATCAGTCAAAGCCTGTGTTCATTAGGCAATGCAGCCTCCATTTCTGCCCAGGATCTGCATATTGCTCAATTATATAGGCAGAATAATACCTTTCCAAGGTTGACAGAAATAGCTGAAATTCTGAAGAACAAAAGATGAGCAAAGAGAAACAGTGAATCTCAGCTAACATGACTCCACTGCTGAAGTACAGACAGATGGAGGTAAGAAAAACCATGCTGAAGACAGGGATGGGACAATGATTGATAGCCTTGTTTGAGAGATAGATGAGATCAATCTGACAGTTTCTGGCACAAATTGTGTTTCCTGCTGTTCAGGCAACTTAATTTCATTTATGTTCATTTATGCCAGCTGGGTGTATCTTATTCTTGTCTTATCTCTTCCATGTGCTATAGTTTCACTTTTTTCTTTATCTTTTCCTAAATAGCATCTCTACCTTTAGTAAAAAAAAAAAAAAAAAAAAAAAAATTAAAAGACAGTTATTCTCTTCATCCATCTAGCTGACATTTCTTTAGTTTTCCCTTTTGTGTGCTCAGTAAAAAAAGGAAAGCTTTATGTGCTCTTTATAATAGTTCTACCTGGAGATAGGCGATTCAGACCAGAAGCCAGTGTCAGTTTATTGACACTGACCTGTGAAATATTTCCTGTCCTGTTATCTGTCTGTTCTCCAGCTTTCTAGGTCTGCATTTCGTGTGACTCTGAAGTTATATATCAGCCAGCAGTGGGACGGCTGCCCCCCGTGTGCTGTACAGTAATGCATCAAGTATGCCATCATTAAGATAAATTATATTCTTTTGTGAACGTTTGAGTCTGTATTTTTCAGTACAAAATAGAAGCTGTGCTTGAACTAGAATTTAAGATGGCTCTTAAATATAAGGAAAAAAATTGATTATTTAGCATAATTTTGGCAAGGGAATTAAGAGGATTCAGGCTCATGTTCTGTGAAACATGACATTTCTGTCATTAATACTGATACAGAAATAAAATGACAGAAAAAGAAATAAGAAAAATAATAAGCTTTTTTTTTTTTTTTTAATAGTTCAGGTTTGAACTACAAAGTTACAGCGTGCTGGTAAATCTGCAGGCTTTTAGAAAATCTGAAATGCTTTGATAAATGTCACAGGCCCTAAATCTGAGCTGTAGAATATAAGTTCTGAAATGCATGATCAGGGATTCCATATGACTTTTGTATCATTCCTGTTGTAGTTGCTATGAGGTTTCATTGCCTTCACCTAGAGTTAGATCAGACTTTAGAAACAAGACAAGCTTCTGATAAAGTTTTGTTAAAATTGTAAATTGAGAAAAACTTCAAAGTTAAGCTTTCTCACTACAGAACATTATAGAGTTATTGGAAAAACACATTATGGACGTAATACAAAAAAATCCCTGCTCCATTCTCAGGGAAAAATAAATAACACATGATTCAATAGGCTAGTCCTTTATTATATTATGATTCTGTGAGACATATTAGTTTTCCAGCACACATTAAACTCAGTGTATGATGTTTATATTATGAAAGTCTACCTGAAAAACATCTGTTGCAAAGTCTCAGTGCCAGCTTTGGTGGCTGTCTCTAGATGTTCTGAAACATGTTTTTTCCCACCTCAACCTCCCTTTCACAGATTTCCTTTGAATTTCCTAATATTTTACTTGCTTCTTTGTTAATAAGTGTTTTCCCGTCCTTACTAGCTGTGACTTTTTAACTTGTGAATAAATTGAAGTTTTTGTTACAGTGGAAGCACTCATTAAAGATTCAACAGGTGTATATTTTAATATCTATAGAATAGAATCAGCGTGTATGCACTTCCTATTCTAAGACTTCTGATTTATCCTATCAGGTACATAAAAGTCATTGTAACATTTTTCTAAAAACTTTGCTTATCTACTTGAATGTTGAAAATAATTATCTGAGAGGGCAAGAACTGGTGTTTGTTGAACTCCTTAGAGAATATATCTTCCCTACTTTTGTGCACATTTCAATTCAGTGTTCCAAATTCAATTACAGAAGAGGTGAACTTTGGGATTTTTTTAAATTATTTTTTCAGAAATGCCTGTGAAATTTGAAATACTCATCAGCTTCTCAAGAAAGAGAGTGGAGAAAAAAGGAAAATCAGTCTAGTTTAAAAAAGAAATTTTAAAGTTCCTAAAAGTATTTCAAGACAATGTGTGAAACATTGTAGTGTGAATATGAAAAGGTGGCAACATTAATTTTTAGGGCTTTCTTTGTACCAGTTTTTTGGTGGCAGGGATATACATATATTTCTTAGAAGTTGTTGGATTTGTCTCCCATCCTTACTTCTGAGTATGAAAACATCCCTAGGCTGAAGGTGAAGTAAGTATTCAGTGATAGAGGATGTATTTGAATACTGAAAGGCCAAAGTCTAAAAAAGAAGATGTATATGGTTATGCTGACATGTTTTGCTCTCCAGGCTAGTCTTGACAAATTCCTCATAACTTCATATGGCCAGAAACAAAAATATCTTCAGGGATTTTGAAGATAAGTTAAAAAAAAGAAACAAAAAAAGCACCTGATCATAGGCTTATCACAGTATTATACCAGATCATAGAAATCATTCAGATTAAATGAATAAAGATCAGAAAGTAAAAGGAAAATAGGATAAAATACCACATCCAATACCACAAGGTGTTTGACATTTGAAGCCTTCTGGATTACTCTGATTTCACTAAAAGCAAGATTTTAAAGGAAAGTAAAGGAGTTTTAATCCATTTCAATAACCTACCTGTTATGGTGTCATTCACAAATTAGTTAAGGTGGAAAAGGTATTACTTACTATAAAATTTATAAATATTAATATATATATATATAAATATAAGATTTATAAATATAAAGACTTGGCAAAGCCCAGTGTACAGAAAGAGAAATACTCCCTAAAGGACATTACTGGTAAAACTAGCTAAGGGTCATCCTAGAGGCTGATTTAATATTTCCATTAATAAACTTATCGCCAAATCTTGTGTTGCAGCAGTAGAAGATAGTGGTGGCTGCAAGTAGAATGAATTACTACAGAAAAGGGAAAGTTTTTTCCAAGCAACACCTTATCTGAGGGTAAATTATTCAATATTGAAAATGTGTGATGCAATTGTCCCACACAACTTTAGGATTCTTTTATTCCTATTTCTATTATATTTCTTGGTTCTCCTAGGGACAAAAAGAAAACAAAGTCCTGACCTGTAATAAATATATGAGTTTAAAAAGAGTCTTTTTTGCTTTTTAAATTTCTGGTTTTAGCTTGGTTTTTAAAAAAATTATATCCCTGACAACCCTAAAAAAATGGGAAAACCATCCTAAAATGATGACAGTATTCTGTTTTGAACCAGGGACTTGAACCACTTTTTTAATAATTTTTGAACACCTATGAATCATATAGATTGTTACAGAATTATATTGGGCCCAATGTTTTGGTGCCTTTGTTCACAGAGGAAAATATCTTTAGGAATGTGTGACAGCTGAATTTTTTATTTCCTGTGCTATTAGTCTGAGGATGGAATCTGTGGATCATTACCAGCACCACTGATTGTGCTTCTGATGAATGAGGAAATCAGGAAAGATTTCTGATGGCCCCACATAGTTTGAAAAGTTTGAATTTGGACTGGCAAGTGGGATGAATTATGAGCTGCTTCATCTACTACATTTCAGCTAAGAATCTGGATTGTGTGATTTGCTTTGCTAGCCTCACATTAAGCCCTTAAATAATACTAGATTCATTGAATTCAGGAAGCATTTTTATAAATACAAAGACACTCACTTGCATAAATTGTGTTTTGGTTCAGGATTTAAAGTTTAAAGGAGAAGCTAATGGATTGCCTATGCCTTCTTATCCTTATTTTCATAAAACGTATGAATATATTGAAATAATGATACCTCTCCATGTCACTGCATTTCCATATCTTTTTTCTGCTGGCATGTGGTACAGATATAAAAGTGGACTTGCTGAAGGTATCCTGTTCCACTTTAAAGAATTTAAAAATGCAGCATAAAGATCTATTTTATCATGCATCTATAAATTATAACTTTGGAAATAAAATAAAAATATATTTCTAGGAAAGCAGAATTTTTGCACTAACCATTGCTTTATATACTGTCATAATTTTCTTTTCCAAAAATTGATCATACTTTCTCAAGTATCACTGTCCAAGAATTATTTGGCAGCTTTTTTTGTACAAAATATTGTCTACTAAGAAAAATGTGTCAAAGCAGAACTAAGGAAATTCTTTTCCTAGGTATAAAACTTGCTAGAGTGATGAAAAAAAGTCTACATTATTTTTTCCATGCTCTCTCAGCAGCCACTTTAAAAGATATTAACCAGAGATTTCATGAAATATTGTCAGAAAGTGAAACTTAATTGGGTATAAAAACTAAAGCAAATATTTTTATATCTGGCACGTTGAACAATGCCCATGCTCAAAGAGTGATGGTACTACTTATACAGCTGAAAAAAAAATTGATAGAAGAACTGAAAAAATTATAGTTTTCTCATATGATAACTTGCTATTGAAGAAATTAAAGGGCATTACAAATTTATTACAGTTTTCAAAGTGGAAATGGTACAAAGATGGGAAGATCCTGGCTATTTTGAAGAAAAAGGAAAGAAAAAATCTAACACTGCAGTAAGGTTATATGACTCAAAGATTGTGAAGGCAGCTGAATACTAAACTGTGGCAGAGAAAGAAGAAAGCAAAAATTTAAGATAATCAGAAACATTTAATTGAACACAATACAAAAAGAGGCTGCAGACATCACTACTATGTGTGTCACTGTGCAGTTTTTGTGTTTTCTCTTCTGCCTTGCCTTAAGGAAAGAAAAATCACACAATATGGCTTTTACTTAAGCTAAACTGATGACTGTTTCCTCATGAAGCTCCAAATGCATGTAAACTGTGTCCATGTATGCAGATCTCTGCATACTGAGAAAGCAGGAAGCTTAATATAATTTATCTTGCACCAGTAAATCCTACACAAAGTGACTCTGCACTAATACTGCATTAATTAACAAAGGACTTGAGGTAGTATGGGCTATTTATAAGAACGTGTAGTGACAGAACAAGGAGGTGTTTCTTCAAACTGAAAGGAAGTACGTTTAGAATAGATATTAGGAAGAAATTCTTTAGTGTGACGGTGGTGAGGCACTAGAGCACGTTTCCCAGAGAAGCTGTGGGTGCCCCATCCCTGGAAGGGTTGAAGGCCAGGTTGGAAGGAGCTCTGAGCAATGTGGTGTAGTGGAAGGTGTCCCTACCCAAGGCAGGAGGGCTGGAACTGGGTGATCAATGAATCAATGAATCAATGAATGAGGTCCATTCCAACCCAAGACATTTTGTGATTGTATGATTCTATTACAGCAATGTTCTTGAATTGCACTTGTGGGTCAGTAAGAAAAGCAAGAAATATTTTAAATTCTAGTTGGTAGGTTTTCTTTATAAAGTCTGCAGAAAACTTACAATAAATGATAGAGAATAGCCAATACATAAGCAAAAACTAAAGAACAAATGTCAAATGTGGCTTGTTAGTAAGTGAAGAGTTTTCTTGGTCTGTCTGTATTTCTCTGTGTGATGTAAATTTGGCACACGTAACAATACTTGCTGAGTCCTAGAGATTTTCAAGCAGCTTTTTGTGAACAAGGAAATAAATAACTTGCTATTAATAACTTGGGAAAGGATTTCTGCTTTTTAACATTAAACTAAATCCAGCCATGATGTATACGAGGATTGGGAGCTACATCCATAGAAGTAAAGT
This sequence comes from Pseudopodoces humilis, assembly GCF_049639895.1. Classification (NCBI taxonomy): domain Eukaryota; kingdom Metazoa; phylum Chordata; class Aves; order Passeriformes; family Paridae; genus Pseudopodoces; species Pseudopodoces humilis. The sequence continues at coordinate 80,673,867 of NC_142200.1, read as the reverse complement.
GCCTGAGACCATTCATTAGTGCTGAGGAAAGTTGGCACAAGAAACAATGCACATATGTAATTAGCATGAAAAACAGATGGCTTGATGCAAAATATTTGCTAAGGACAGTCACTCTGCCATGCTGACTCCAAAGGGGTGCTGGTTTGGGGGAGTTCTAGCCAGCTGGGCTGTAGCACAGTTGTAGCTTCTACCCAATGCAGACAGTGATGCTCCAGCTTTGAGATCTGTTAATTTCCTAATTCAGGTGCAGAGTCCCTCTCCCCAGCAGGACCCTATTGTCATTAAAGGAGACAGAAATAAACACTTTTCCAGTTGCTATTATTATGCATCTAATGCAGAGTATTGCACAGAGGTGTTGCTGACGATGCCATTCCATTTTAATCAACAGCTAATAGTTACATAATCTGGCAGATTTTTTTAAAGTGACCTCTATCATTGTAAGACTTTGTATATGTTGCAGTGCTAATCCTAAAATTACTAACCCCTCCTATAGGGTCTGATCTTTCAAAGCACTAAGGGAGGCACATAAACTGCAGGGGAAAGAAGTGAACAAAACAGAGTACTCTGTTTAAAGAAAGTCTTTTTGGATGAGGGTCTGGACAACATATGCACAGATGGACAGAGTAAGGTTTGCAGTAGGATTCTTAATTTAAACTTTCATTTGCAGGAGAAAAAAGTTTTAGCAAGCCTTTAACATGTGTTTTCCTACTAAGGTATAAATTATGCAGTATATAAAGTCTTGATTCTGTTAGACAGAAGTAACTAAATAAATAACTTAGATCTTTTTTTAAGTTCTGAGCATTCATTCACCATAAACTGTCTAATTATAGTAATTTTTTTCACTCTCTTTGAAGTCATTGATAGAATATTCTTGCAAGGTTTGAAAGAGGAAAAATAGAAGGTTTAAATTTTTCAGCAAAGAAGACATTAATTTTCTCTCAGCCCAGTAATTGTAAAAATACAATTCCGTTTCATCTTTAATATAAGGTAGAGAAAGGGAAAGTGAATTATCTGCCTTAGCAAAGAGATTACTAATAATGAAATTACTGTCTTCTTGCAGGTATAAATTTTCTGTTTATTAATGCTAACACATGGTTTCAGACTTACATGATATACTAGACAAGAAGAGAGCTGATATGATTGTAATTTGAATTTCTGCTGCAACACATATTAAATTACGTGAAATGATGGTGAAAAGCTTCATGTAGGCAGGTAACATGACACAAATAACAGCGTCATCACCAATTTTATTTGCTCTTAAAAATTCATTAATTCATTCCTGATACCTTAAAAGAATTATCTGCATTTTTATCTGTGAGGAATCCCATCTCCTGCCTTCTTCCAGAATCTTCCCAAATGTTATTGTGCTTCTCCTGATAGATGTAGAAAGGTCTGTGAGGGATGAAGACACCACATAAAGGCACCATACTCCCTTTCTCAAAGTCCTCTAGTTTTAAGGGAAGCAAAGAGGCTGTGGTAGGCATTTTGAGATAAAATTGCAAGATAGCTGGAGGTCTCCAGTACATATCATAGAGAATGGCATGTACCAGAGATTTTCCATCAGGGTCTATCAGTTGCCTGCTTTGAATTTTGACTCCATGGGCAAGGAGAGGTGAGTGGCACAAGGAAGAAGTGTGTCAATGGAACCAGCTTTTCTCCTTTACATTCTCTTCACACTCCCAGATCACAGCTGAAGGAAGACATATATTAATAGAGTTTCAGAGATAGTCATTGGCATCTCTTCTCCAAGGCAGAAGCATCTGCTAGGACATTCCCATTCTCCAGAGCCCAGTATGATGCCATGACCCAGAAAAGACATGAGGTGAATAGAGGAAGAAGTTCTTGCTTTCTGTGGCAAGAAACAGGCTTGTAGAATAATGGACACAAGACAAGAAGCATCATGCATAAGAACTATTTGGAAACTTCTTCATATTGGGTCAATACAAGAGAAAACAAAAAAAAAAAACCAAAATAAAGCACCCCACTTTCATTATTCTTCCTTTCAAATTAGTCTTTACAAATGCTTTCAAAATATTTTTCTTCACAGCTATTTTATTATTCCTGTATGATTCCCATATTTTATTGCTAGATAACAGCTACATCAATTTTTTTTTTTTTTTTTTGTTTCACAGCTCTTTCATTACTTTTCTGAGCCCAGACCATCAGACAGCAGAAAAGCTTCATCAGAGATGAGGCCTTTTGATAGACTTTGGCTCTGCTTTTTCTGGCAACCCATTTTTCTCCAGGGTTTTGAGTGGTGAAATTAAATACTCTGGTTTCCCTGAAACATCTCTCAGAAAGAAAACTTGCCATTTATAATGGAAAATAAGCCTTTGCATGTCCTCTGCAGTGTATTTTACACTTTCCCAAATAGTTCTTCAGCAAAAGAAATTTATCTGTTTGGTGGAATGACATTTTCATATCTTACACATTGTGCAAAGAGACTATAGAAATGGTTTTAGACATCATTATTAGCCCTATAACCATGTTAGTGTAACAAAAAGGCCAATTTATTTTTAACCACACTCCTTTTTGATATGTAAACAGGACAATTAGCAACTTTTTTGATGAAAAGTATCCACACTAGGTTCCTGAAAAAGCAAGGTGTGTACAGACACGAATGTCCTTACAAAACTGCAGAGATCAAAAATCTTTCGTATAAAAGTAGGCAGTTCTGTATTACAACAAAATCTGCTGGTACTGGAGAACATAGAAAGTTTGGGGATCAGGTTTGTCCATTTGTGGAAAACCTCCTAATACATAATGTAATGATTTTAACCAATTGTTGAATTGTTTATTCTACATAATCTCCATTAGTTCCCTAACAATAGTGACAAACTGAGTTATTTATTATCTTTACCCTTACAGCAAAGGCAGATTGGCTAACTTCATTCCAGTTCTCATTTTATGTGAAATGTGAATTTCACAATTCAATTTAATGATGCATTGCCAATAAATTTGGCTTCACACTTTGAACTAAATGAGCTACAAAGTTCCATGGAAACTCAGAGACATTTTTAACAGAAATACATATTCTCATTTATTAAAATTTTTTCTTAAGTTCTACTGAAGAAAAAAAAAAATCAGATTAGTACTGATCCCTTGAGATGTCATCATTTTTATTTACAATTCTAGTTTCATCCAGAACTAGATTTTTTTCTCTTATAATTGGCATACCAACATATTTTTATTTTTATAAATCTATTTAGAGTCACAGTAATTTAGTGACTGCAGTTGCTGAAGCTGCTGCAGTATCTGTCTCTGAATCACAGCTACTAGCAATGAAATGTACCAAATTCTTCTGCAAACTGTCAAGTTCTTTAATAGCACATATATTAAATATTTTGAGCTATTTCACTAAACTGTTATATTTAAAAAAAAAAAAAAAAGGAACCAAAATCTTGGCATATTCTCTAAATTATACAGCTATTTTGTGACCAATGTTTAAAAATGTAACTTATTATAAAATAATCCTTTGTCAGTAAACCAGCTACTGCCTTTAACAATGCTCATGTAATGGAAATACATTTCAGAAAGCATCAGTTTATCAGTAAATGTACACAGATGGTCCCTCTATTTACCATCAGTTCTTTCACTGCCTCCCCAAACAGCCTGAGGAAACTGCATTTACTAAGATCTCCTCAGATAGCTGTAGCAAGCAGAGCACTACCCATCAGTATCAGAATCACAGTCCTCTCTTTCATATCATATTTTGAGCACATCCAGTAATCTGACCTGTCACAGGCGCCAGCCAAGTGGAAATGACAGTGAATGACAGTAACAGACCAAATAAGATGGCTGCCAGGAGTGCAGAGAGACCCAGGGACCTCAATCAACTGAACCACAAATCCATTAAATGATTTAATTTTGTGTATCCAACTGTGGGGCAATGTTTACAGCAGGAGAGTAAAATACACCCACAAAAAATAAAAGCATGTAAAGGAATAAACAGTTTAACTAATAAAAGTACTCCAAGGAGAAGGTAATGCTTGATTGGTGTGACAGCACAGCTGGTCTGTAGCTGGACAAGATAAATCTGGCCATAACAAAAATCCAATTTGGCTTGCCTATTTCAGAAGGACACAAGTCCCTGACTGAGCAATCACAGGATAGATTTGAACCCAAACAGGGACCTCAGCCAATCATGTTTGATCCAGAATGCAGACATATCACTGGTCAAGGAGCTGGGTGGTGTTAACACCCGGACGCATCACTTGTCTGAGCCCAGGTGTTTTGAACCCCCTGTAAGAGGAGGTTGCCATAATAAACCCTTGCTGTTTGTAGATGACCTTTGGTGAATCCTCTCGTTTCTGCCTCTGACCAACGACCCCACATAACAGATTGGTCCCTTTTCTGCAAGATGTAACAAGCTTTATATGCACATAGAATAAACTGTTCTGTAATATGACCTTACTTTTTAGAAAATGATTCACAAATGAAATCAGTTTCGACTGGTAATGAAGAATGGTAAAAAGATGCTTTCTTCCATGAAAGTAGGCTTGTCAACTTGAGTTTTGTTTGAAGTCTTTTTCCTATCCATGCCATTTTCTGGCTGGCAATGCAGTGGCTGAAATGCAGAAAGAACACATTTTAACCTGGGTTAAGAGTACAGTTTTACTCATGTATGCTTATTTGTTCCAGGCTCAGCCTTATATTTTAAATGAAACCTCAGAAGCAAAACTGGTGTAAAAATATGGCACATTATCATATATGTGCTTTTAAATACTGTAAAACTTTAATTTTCTAGTCATCCTATTAAAGGATAGTTTGGCTCATTCTATACTAATAATTTCAAATGCAGTTAAAATTTAGTTTAAAAACCCTTAAGTCTCAGGAGAGATAATCCACAGTCCTAAGCTGTGCATTCTGAGCAGCTCATAACAAGGGGAGGGTAAGATCTGTTGTCTCTTTGTTCTGTCAACAGCATGGTTTTGATACGTGATGAACTTAGACATTAACTCATGACAAAGTAGTCTGTTAAATATCATTTATGATTAGGCACCATTCATTCAAACACATAAACTACTTGTAGCTGGAAAAAAAATCATAATGAATACATTAAAATTAGAAAAGGTGTTTTGATTTTTGTTTTGTTGTTGTTATTGTATGTTTGCTTTGTTTTGGTGGGGTATTTTTTGTGTGTGTGTGTGTTTGTTAGATAGTTAGTTAGTTATGTAATAAATCTGCTTAGGAAGCAAGATACTTTTCTTTAACTAATAACAGCCAGATGTGTCTAGCTGAAAAGAAAGTCAGCATGTTACTCTTTTATAATTCTTTCAGTTATAAGGAACCCCAGATCAAATACACCTATAGTGTAGCTGCAATGAAAGTGGTATGACTCTACAGAGCACTCCAGACAACAGAATATTTTAAGGCTACAGACATTCCTTAGGAGATGTTTGAACAAAGTCTCTGTAAAGCTACAAAACTGATCACACTATAAAACATGCTTTTGCTAATAAGCAGCACATTCTTCCCAGTGTAAACTCATGACTACATCAGATCATTAAATTCACTGAACAACAAAAGTTGGGAATTTTGTGTAAGAGATGCTTTCGGGGTGTTGGACGGTCTGGGACACGGCAGAGACCTCTATAGTCGAGTGAGATGTTAGTAGTTTATTTCAGGGCGTGGGAGAGAAAGAGAGCCTGCTAGGAGCCAGCAGATAGAGCTCAAAGCAGGCTCAGAGGGAACAATACAAAAGGGAGTAAAATATGAATACATGAGTTCAAGACTTAAGATTGCTAAGAAAGAGAGTAACAGAACAGAAGTGAGAGAGCTGGGGAAAAAGGATGAAAGAGAGAAGCAAGAAGAAGCAAGAGTAACAAGAGAAACAAGAGTGTAGAAAGAGTGAGACAAGAGCAAGCAAGAGAGCGTAGCAAGAGAGAGAGTTCTCTTTTACAATTACTTATATAATCTATACATTTGAATACTCTATTCCTTTACTAACCAATCTTTCTAAGTATACTAATACAGCAACATTTGTGTGCGACCTATAGAAATCGCTACTTTTGCATGTTTTAGTTATCTCAGGGTCCTTCAGACCTTTCCTTATAAGGCTGGGAAGAGGGGTCTCAGCTTAGTTTTACTGGGGGAAAGAATGTGTTCTGGCGTACCAGACTGGTTTCTTTGAATTATTCAAACTGTGCTTTCATTGGTATTTCTTCTTTAGCCTTTCTGGCTAAAGAGTCATATTTATAATTTCTTTCTAATTCTACCTTCCCAACAATTTTGTCTAAGAAACTCCGCCTTTAGCAAAGAAACTTGCAGGGGACGGATTTTTTTTTTTCTAAAAGCTCTTTCTTTTCAAACTATTTCATTCTGTGAGGGGGTTTAAATTTTTAGCAAGCAGATAAAAAACCCCAAGACCAAAATCAAAACCAATCAATCCCTATAAGAAAAATAGCTTCTTGTTTTGAATTGATGAGATGCCTCGCTGTCAACAACAGAGGTCTCAGACTTTTAGTCTGAATAGTCAGACTACTGAAAGACATTGCATGTCACTGTGATCTGTCAAATGGCATTCTGTGATGCATTTTCATAATATGCCAGTAAGTCAAAAGATGCATTTCTCATAGATACAAATCTAATATTTTGAATGCAGTGCAAAACCAGCCTTCTGGGCATATTTTACTGGATTCAAGAATGTGCTGTTCATTTATTAGTCTATGCTCATTGACTCATGAGCTCCACAATATGCTTTGAGGGCTAACGACAGTAATTTTAAATTAAAGAACATTTATTCACTGTTTTGTTTCACTGAACCACAGGCCAATATGCTGGTTCCAAGGATTTTCCTCAACTCTCTACTGTAATGCCAGTAATAGTAACAGGCAACCAGACCTTGAACAATTCTTACAGCACTGAGTCCATCACACAGTCCTTTAACCCGAAATGGGACATGAAGATCACAGACAGGAGCTGTGCTGGTTTTCAGCTCAATTCTTGACATACCTTCTTGTGCAAACACAAAGTAACATAGGAGGATAGTGGGATTTTTCTTTTCCTCATGTGTTCTGGCTGTGCAGTGCACCTCAACATACTGCCTCGTATATTTTTAATTTATCTGAGTCTATGCAACTACACTTATTTTACCCTCACTGAAAGCTTTCTCTAGTGGAGAAGGGCAGGAGGGAGGGCAGAAGGCAGGCAGGCAGGCAGGCAGGCAGGCAGGCAGGCAGGCAGGAAGGAAGGAAGGAAGGAAGGAAGGAAGGAAGGAAGGAGCTTCCAAGATAAACAGATATTTTTTTTCCGAAGAATAATATAAAAGTTTCTTACTTATGTCTTAAAGAAAATATGGCAGTCTTAATTATGCTGGCTAATTCATGTAAAGCTGACAAAACTGCTCAGTCCTATAGCAGAACTGCGACTACTGCTGTTTTACTTGCTTCTAGTCTGTTGCAAATACTGCCCTATTTCATCAAGCCATGTGCAGTGTATCATTATGTGCAGAAACACTGCTGTTCACAGGCTTCTTTTTCAATACCAGTGTGTTTTCCATTTTGTGTAACTATAAATTATGTCCTCAGAATGACCATTTACACTTTGATGCATACTAATCAATGTAAACATGTCATTTTATAATTAATTCTGAACTAATTAGCAGTAATTAGATGTGTCTGTCAAAAGTACCAGCAGTAATTTAGAGTATATTACTTGTCAATCAAATATGTTTTAAATAAATTTTGATAGCATTTCTGGCTCCAATTAACAGAACATCAGAAGCTTGCAGCCATTTTCGTGGATGTTATTCTAACATGCAAGGAAGGGGCTATATGCATATTTATATAAGAATATTTCCAACTGTGTTGCTAATATTATAGCAGTTTGAATTGAGAAAAGTACATCTTCATGTAGCTAAATTGTAAAGAGTTGAACTAGAATTATAATAGCCAGTGAGATAAACAAAATACCTTATTAATGCCTAAATCAGATTTAGAAAATACAATTTATTTTTTTTTTAATACAACTCCTATGATACTATTGATTCCATGATGCATAAGTCAGTACCTAATAGTATCTTAAAATTTGAATTTCTCTAGCTGACATAAAATTTTTGGTGCAAGGAGAGCAATGGAGTTATACCTGGGTTAGTCTTTGAAGGATATTTTTCCAACCTGTTATAGATATTCGGCTTGGAATTTGATCCATTCCATGCTGAGGTTAGAGATGAAGCTTCATTAGAATAATGAATAAATGAGAAATACAGCAAGGAATGACTAACCATGTACAGTTTTTCTAGATTTATACTGGCTGTTTTATGCCTGTGTAGATAGATGCTGTTAGATAATATTCTGACTACACATCTAAAAATAAAACACCTCTTCAACAAATAAGTAAACACAATCAACTTTTTCAAAGACAGGAATTCTAAGGAAGTGAATCCTTTCCCAAGGCATGGTAACAGAGTTATGGGACAGGAGGCCATAGAAACCTTTCTAATCTGAATTGACTCAATGACACTCACCTGCCATCCTTTTTCATCGATGTTTGTCAAAATGATGCTGTGAACAAAGAAAACAGATTAAGAAGTGATTCTTGGGCCCAGAACCCATGCTCTAAACAGGATAGAGATGGAATGCATTGTGTCAAATTCAAGATAAAAAACACTACTATTTTATGGATGCACTAGCATTTTCTGCATGGAGCTACACTGCTAAGAATACTTAAGGGTAGAACTGAAAAATCAAAAGAAATACATCTCAAGAGGCATCTTAAATCTCTTGCCATATTGGACTTTTTGAAGGGGAAAGTGTGGCCAGCTTTATAGGTAATAGCAGACTTTATGCTCCAGAACAAGGAAATGATTTTGTACCTGAAGGTGCACACTTTTCTGAATGTCTCCTCTCCCACATTCTTCCTAGCATTTTTTATGAAATGATAATGATCTATTTTCTGACCATAGCAAAATAATACACAATCCTCTAATTTCAACAATGACATGAAATACCACTGCTTCTCTTCAGGTATTTGCTATCAGAAATGTCCATTAAAACATTAAATCAGATCTTGAAGGATGACCATGACCTTGGAATATTATTGCTAAAAGCTGCATAGAATCTAGGATAAAGGTATTTCCAGAAGTAAAAAATACATTTCATCCAAATCTTTAAACATTTCTTTTTAGTGCAGATTCATGCTAGCAGACTGACTCTTTAAAAGCACATTCTTAAATCCTTTCCTCATTCTTTTTCCAGATTTTGAATGAAACATTTATTTAAACACTAAGGCAAATTAAAAGAAATGCTTCAGAAAAAAAAAAAAAAGAAAAGAAAAAAGAAAAAAAAGATAAGCAGTGTCCTATAGCATACAGTCATAAAAAGATAAGTGTATCAACCAGCTGTTTTTTTTACATGTATTTCATGAACATATCTGATAAGCAGTAATAAGTACTTATAAAATAGGTCAATATAACAATGAGAACAAAAAAGACGCCAGGACATGTACAGGTTATCATAACATGTTAGGTTTTTCACAGATTTCTTACATACAAAATTCCTGCTTTTCTGAGCTTGCAAAGGATAATATCTTAGGGTTTTAACTTGTATTTACTTAGCATGGAGTTCAAAGAACTTAAAGATGATGCTCCATAAAAAGATTTTTATTATTTTTCTCCCTTTCCTATATCAGAGGAACATGAATTAACAATACCCAGTACAGAACATTTTAGTTTATTGTCTGACTCTTTCTTCATTTCTTGCTATTGACTAAAGAAAAAATAGTCTGCATCTTCAGGTTAAAAATTATAATTCAACTAGCTAATTACCACAGTGCCTACAAGTTTTAAATACAACACGTGAATGTCTAAACAATTGTATCTAGGTGCAATTAAGAGATGAGACACATATCCCATTTGGAAAACATCAATGCTGCTATGGTGGTAATAGATGTTTTGAAGTAATTGTTTAGTGACTGCATCTCATGGCATTTATTTCATGAAAATTTGAGTATTGTTATATACTATGATACTGATGTTTTTGTCTTAGAACCAATCTAATCCTAGTGGAAAATCTGCTTTTCTCTCTTAATGTGTTAATTTAGGAGAAGAACATGGATCAACCCATCTTCAAATTATGGGAAGAGGAGTCACTGCCACATTGCTGAGAGTGCACTGATTTTCTTCTTTCATTCTTAGCCCTGTGCTGGAGACTACAGAAAGGAGAAGAAATGTTACTACTGAAAGAACCTCTGCAGACTGTTAGCTGCTGACATGGCCAATGAGAAGAAAATGAATGGTGTGCAGGAAATGGTAACTAATGGCAGCTAAGCATGCCTCCTCGCTCCGACAATGCTGTGTCAGGGATTGATGAACTGGCTCCTGGAGGGAGGGAACAAATCCACGTTGTGGTGTGGGGTGGAGGTAGGGCTCTCTGCAGAGCAAGGTTAGAGCTGGGTTAATTGGGCCTGCCTTGACTGGCAAGTCAGGATACAGCATGAGCCTAATCCAGCTGTAATGATTTCAGCTCAGGAGCTATCACCTAAAGCTAAGTCAAGGTGTCCCTGCACACTGCAGTGTTCACAGTGTTGCCGTCTTCTCACACGGTCTCAACATGCTTCTTCTGACTAGAAACACTTAAATTTACAGCTCTGAGACACAGATCCTTCCCTGTGGATGACAATGATAAAGACAATATTAGAACTGGGTTTTCCTCCCCACCATACTCTGTTGCATCTTAGTTCCCTGTTTCTGTTATTTTTCTATTGTGCAATAACATATTGTGTAAGAAAGTGGATTTGGATGAGGGGATCAAGTGAACCTACAATGAATAGGTATGACACCAAGTTGTGTGGGAGTGTTAATCTACTTAAATCTTACTAAAGTACAGACAGTTACTACTTTGAGAACTTCAATCTAATGTGCTAGCATTAATCTGGATTGTATGAAAGCTCTGCAGAGGGATCTGGAAAGGCTGGAATGATCGGACAAAGCTAATGGCCCCATCTTGGGTTAGGTTCAATAAGGTGAAGTTCCAGATCCTGCATTCAGGTCACAACAACCCCATGCAATGCCACAGGCTGGGGAAAAAGTTCCAGCTCTACAGCTGGAAAGCTGTACGGCAGAAAAAGACCTAGGGGTGCTGGTCAAAAGCTGGCTGAACATAATCCAGCTGTGCCCAGGTGGGCAAGAAAGCCAGGCTAATCCTGGTTTGTGTCAGCAATATTGTGTCCAGCAGAACCAGGGCAGTGAATGTTCTGTACACAGCATGGTTGAGGCCACACCTTGAGTCCTGTGTTCAGTTCTGGGCTCCTCCCTGCAGGACAGACATGGAGGTGCTGGAGCATTTCCAGAGAAGGGCAACAGAGCAGGTGAAGGGTCTAGAGGGAAAGTCCTATGAGGAGCAGCTGAGGGAACTGAGTTTACTTAGTCTGGAGGAAAAGAGGCTAGGGGGACACCTTATCACTCTCTACAACTGCCTGAAAGGAGGGTGTAGCCAGGTGGGTATGGCTTCTTCTCACAGGCAGCTAGTGACAAGACAAGAGAAAATGGCCTCAAGCCATGCCAAGGGAGGTTCAGATTGGACATCAGAAAGAATTTCTTCATTGGAAGGATTATGAAGCACTGGAAGAATCTGCCCAGGGAAGTTGTGTAGTTAAAATTCCTAATATTCAAGAAATGACGGGACATGGCACTTTTTGCTTTGGTTTAGTTGTAAGGCAGTGTTCAGTCAAAAGTTGAACTCAAAGATACTGGAGGTGTTTTCCAGTTTTAATGTTTCTATGAATCTATCAAAATATTCTAAATAGTATAGTCAATGAGTCATTATTTCCTATTAAATGTCTCTAGGGAAGCAGTGATAGCGTTTATACTTTCTGTAATGATAATCCCATGCCAAAGGTCTTCACTGGATCAAGATACAGATTTGGTATTCTATGTAATTATATCCTGCTTAGATTTATGTAGGGATCCAAACAAAACTTTCTCAATCTGTCCTTTCCTCAGACAAACTATCAGTCCATACCAACGCATTTTTGATTTCCTCTTGTTTCCAAACACCTTCACTCTGAAACAAAGCTAAAGAATGTAAAAAGGGGCAAAAAGTGGGTAGCCTTTACTAAAATACAAAATTTGCTGTTATGATGCCTTCTCATGGCTGCAATTTGAATTTTTTTTATTACATATCATATTCTAACAGGTTTATCTTCAATGTACAGAACATTTTGTTTAAGTGCATGGTAAACCACCAAGGAAGTCTAACTTCCTTTGAACTCTTTCTGGAACCAAAAGCTTAAGCCTAATTATAAATTGCTATGTTCTTTATTTCCATTTGAAATTCTCCAACTATTCTAATTAGGCTTCCCCAAAGGTCAGAGACATTAACAATCTGGGCACAGTCTGGCTTTTTGAAGTGCTTGGAAATCTACTGTTAATGGTATTTGAGGAAACATAAGAGAAAACCAGCTGCCCTGGCAAGGATAGAATAATTAATAATAATAGCTATGTAGTGATGACATATCCAGGTTAATTGCATACTAATTAAAGGCTATAGTAAAGCAAATTACTGTTTGCATTTGAAATAATGGCTTGTGGCCACAGTAACTCATATAAATGTGCTGTATCCTCTTGGCAAGTTCTCAAATGGGAGTGAAATTAATTTGAGACATGTGCACATGATCTAGTTTGAGAAGTCAAAAATTTTGAGAAGCTTTCTGCAGTGAGACAGTGATAGTCATTAATGAAGTAGAATTTGATATGAGTTGAAGTTAAGTTCTGAAATAGTGAACGAAGAGAGTGGCTGGCAGAGCTGGGAGTCAATCAAAAGATAATTAATGGACAGTGCAGAGTATGAGGAGCTATTCAGCATGAAGAATCAAATCTTTAGTTAGGGGCAAACAGGGAAGGAGCCAGGAGGGGAGTCCCGCAGTGACCTGTTTCTGGATGTTTAGAAAGGAAATTAAGGAGCTTGTCATTTGGAGGATGACTGACTGAAAACAGAGTCCTGGCCAGATATGAACTGTGTAAGATCTTGGTGCTGTTCAGAAAACTAGTTGAAAGCTTTAGCTTGTGGGGTTTTTTTGTGTGCTGTGAGTGAGATAAAGTGAATGGGATAACAGACTTTCTGAGGAGGAAGAACATCCAATTTTGAATAATCGAAAGCTAAATGGGACTTCTCATGTTAATACAAATGGGGAAATAATAAAGATGTTCAGAAGGAGAGCATTCAGTCAAGGCACTACCAAGAACGTAGGACTAACCATAGGCTGCCATCCCAGGTTTCTCCTGTGTGTGATTCTTATCACACTTTCCCCACACCCAAACTATACCCCATCCTTTGATGTGAGGGAGAAAAGAAATTTAGAAATGGAGAGAAAAGAATTGGATTCACAACTCATGGGTAGGTTCAAGTATAGCTGAAATTCAAAGAGTTTGGATTTTATATGGTTTTATTTACAGAATAATTAAATGGAGAAACACAGAAATAAAATGTTTGAAGTAAAATAAATATTTGAAATAAAATAAAACAAAATAAAATAGCAAAGAAATGGTGACCTGGTTAAAAAAAAAAGAAAGATACTATAAAATAAGACTCACTTGTGCTCAGTTTTAGCCAGCAGGCTCTCTGACAGATTTCAAGGACCAAATGTCTCCCACAGAAGTGTGCTAGAATGCAGAGTCATGTAGTTTCTCTGTTGTAATTAAAGTAGGACTGAGTATTCTCTCTAAAATAGTAAAGGATTTCAGGCAGGATTTTCCTGGAATGCCTTATCCTGGAAAATATATCAACATTTCATTGTGGATACAGATGGAATGAGAGGCAGTTAACTCCCTCCTTTTGCCAACCCTAAAATACTAACTTGTTTTCTTTTGTACATAATGTCAACTCTTAGAGATAACATATATATATGGGTTTTAATATTAACCAAAAATAATCTGTATATTGACTATTTTCTTATGTGCATTTTTGCATTTGCTTGAATGAATATAATAAAACCATTTAAAATTATTCTTTGCTACACTGGAATAAGTAAAATAATACCCAGTTGATTAAGAAGTTGTGAATATTTTATTTAAAACATTGCCTAGAAAAGTAATTTTGGCTAGTTTTCCAAATTTCTATTAATGAGCAAAATACTTAATCCAAACCAAGTTTTGTGAGGATGCTCCATTAATCCTGTTTTTAAAACCCAAACTAATGTAACATTTAAATACAAAAATGTTTTTACGTAGTAATAAGAAAAGTAGTGCCTAAATTTGAGCCAATAGCATTTCAGAATATTTGGCCACATAAAGTAGTCTTTAGAAACATCATTTTAGCCAGAAAAATAAATTATATTACCTTATCAATGGCCTAGACCTGCAGCTGATATTAGTAGACATGGTAAATGGACTTTGTCAGTATAGTGGTGATGGATATCATGACTGAAGACTTGATACAAACCAGTTAGCAAAATAATAAATGCATCATGTGTCTTATACAGGTATGTTGTTTTCTCTGTAAAACTACAGCACTACCTGTAGGTTTTTACACTGTTTCATTATGGCCTTTTTTTTCCAAGATAAAATGAAGTGAATGAAGAATTCTTGCTCTTGCAGTTGAGCTGGTAAAAAGATGCTTTAAAATCATTAATAAGAGGATATTCAGTTTTTTTAGCAGCTTAAGTGAACTCTAAGTAAGGGGTCAGAATTTATAAAAAGAAAGATGACTTCATCTACTTTGAAATGAATGTGCAAATCTCAGAAAGCTTGAATAGGCAGAAAAAGCTAATGGGGCTGAAACTTTGCAAGACCTGAGATAGATAAATGACCTGCAGCCTACAAAGCCACTCATTTTCTAATATACACAGGGACAAAAGATTAGGATATAAGTGGCAAGCTTATTTAAGTAGAAGGAAGAAGGATAGTTATGCTGTTCAAGGCCTTTCAGGTATGTTTTTCTGAGGAATATGCTATTCACAAAATGAAAAAAAAATTGGGATAAATGTGAAACCTACTGAGGTAAACGATGATGGATAATCAGTTGTTGCTAACATTAAGAAACTGCTTTTACAAGACAGGAATTCAAAGAGATCACATCTGAAAGATGCATAGAAAAATAAATAAGAAGAAGAAGAAGAAGAAGAAGAAGAAAAAGAAAAAGAAAAAGAAAAAGAAAAAGAAAAAGAAAAAGAAAAAGAAAAAGAAAAAGAAAAAGAAAAAGAAAAAGAAAAAGAAAAAGAAAAAGAAAAAGAAAAAGAAAAAGAAAAAGAAAAAGAAAAAGAGTAAAGCTCATAGAATATCCTGAGTTGGAAGCAACCTAAAAGGAGCATCAAAGTCCAACTCTGGACCTTGTACACAGGGCAAAACATCATCAATATCCATCTACCCCCCAAACTCTAGAACAGTTAAAAAGGCATATTAAAAGCAATGATTTACAAGTGTGGAGACACCCACAGTACCTTCTCCTCCCTCCTTTCTCCCTCAGAGAAAAAAATTTACAGTGCCAGAATCTCAAAAATACTTTAAAGGGTGAGTTTAACAACACAATTTTAATTTTGTCTAACGAACAGACCACTAACCTAAGAGCTATCATGGCAGAGCTGTTCATATAGAAAGTGATGCTTGCAAACAAGCTACTCATGGCATTGAAGCAATGATACCTTAATGAGTGACATGAGAGAGGTAGAAGGGCCAACTGTTCTGACTGACAGAGATTTAATATCCTGTTAAATACAGGGAAAATGAGAAATCTAAATTTCTGATGGAAACAAATAGTGAGTATGAAATTGTTAAAATTGTTAAATTCAGGGGAAACAACCCAATAAGTTAATGTCACAAAAGAATATTTTACAGCAAAGGAGATACAAAAGATACCTGGATTTTCCTGAAGACATAGAAAATCTATCAAGACCTTATAAAAACAAGCTATCAGCAGAAAGTCATGCCAGAAGTATAAACATTGGTGTTAACTGTGATGTTTGCAAAATGGAATACATGGCAGTTTAATAAATTCACTAATAAATTAACTGATGACCCATGAGGAGTTTCTTTAGTAAATATAGCAGAAGAGAAACATGGGTCAAAATGCAAGTTAGCTTAAAAAGAAAGTAGTAGAACAGTATTTTTGAAATAGTACAACATTGATAGCACAGGACAGCACCATAGTGTTATTTCCACAGTTCTAAGTCTAAATTCAAGCAGTGATATCAACACTCAGGACAGGTGCCAATCAGACCACAGTAAGTGTGGGTAAATATTTTCACTACACTGCTTCTCATTGGATTTTTAAAAGGTTGCTCCTCAGCGTGTCACCTGCACAAGGAATATGCCAGGAAAGATAATGTTGCAAGCATATTAGCACAACTAATAGGATACAAAGTCACTGATGGCAGATGACATGACAGAGTATGTAAAAATTCAGTATAGAGAGTATGACAGCAAATTGAGAGCTCTCCAGGAGAAATAACCACCCACTAGTGGTCTAAAAATCACCTTTTAAAAGTATTCACAGATGTGGTATTTTAATCTTCAAAACAATTACACCACAGCAGGGCCATCTTCATCAGATACACCATTTGTAATGACATGCTTTTAATACTTATTCAAGTGGGATTTTTTAGTAGGTAAGGGCTTGTACCTAGAAGTTTGACTGTTTGCATTAGCTTCACTTTATTGAACTACATCAGAAATCTGTGCAAACCTGAAATCAGAGAATACCAAGCCTCACCAGGATATTTAAGATATTTATCCCAGTTCATTAAGGTAACAAAGCATGCCTATGAAACCCCAGGCTGTACCTCAACTAAAACTAATGGAGTGCTGTATGGATTTCACTGCCGCTGATAATAATATTGAGCCTTCTCTTAAGACCTTCTGTTGGACCTGTGCAAAACCTGGGTGCCTGATGCTTTGAATCAGCAGAACAATCCAGGCCACAGAAAGTATATGAGATAATGTAAGAAACTACTGAGATAAAAAAAACCCAAAAACATTTTCACTGCTCCTAGTACTGCAATCTAAAGTATAGTAAAAATACAATTGCTAATACTTGTATAATAGATTAAAGAAACTATAATTCTGTTTAAAAGGTTCTTTAAACCTTTACTAAAGGGTATAATGGACTTCCAGCACAGTATGTCAGGCTCCTGCTTCATTATGCTTTTGAAAGAAAGGTGTAGGTTCTCAGTTTCCTCTCTCTTATTTGGCATATTGTGATTGCTGTTGCAGAATTTGAAGATTTCAATCAATTACTAACAAGTCCAATGCATATGAGTCATATTGAATTACCTGGCTGCATTATCTGCAAAACTGATGCAAAGCACTCGTGAATCCCATCCAAAATACTGCTTAATTATAGAAAGAAGTTACTCCCAAGTTTTAACAACGAAAGGATAAAGCCTCTTTAACAGAAAACCTACTCTTGGCTATATTTTACACACTAGATCTTGAATCTGGTACAAGTTTAAAGAAATAAAGAAATTTGATTTAAATTTGGTTATTCCTATTTAATTTTTGTGATGGGCTGGCCATGGCCAGCTACCAGAAACCCAATCAGCCACTTTCTCACTCCCCCTCCTCAAAGGACAGGGGTAGAAAATAAGATAAAAAGGTCACGGGTAGAGATAAAGACGGGGACTTACCAGTTACCATTACTGACAAAAAAGACCCAGATTGGAGAAAGCAAATTTATTATTGTCAATTGAAATTGAGTTGGATGGCGAGAAACAAAGACAAAACCTAAAATAATTTCCTCCCATTTCCCATTTTCCCAGGTTCAACTTCACTCCGTCATCTCTGACTCTATTTCCCTGTAACTGCAGTGCAGAGGGACAGGGAATGGCAGGATGCAGTCAGAACATAGAAAGCTCCTTTCTGAGTCCCTCTCTTCCTCATGCTGTTTTCTAGCTGCAGTTTGGACTGCAGTCCTTCAGGATAAGTTTGCTCCAGCGTGGGCTCTCCGTGGCTGCAGTTTCCCTCCAAGCACGTCCACCTGCCCGGCCGGGGTCTCTCCCTGGCCGCAGGCCCATCCCTGCCGGCTCTCTGCCGGCCCCGGCCCCGCTCCCGCTGTCCCCCCGGGGCTCGCAGGGCTGTTTGTGGCTCGGTTCCCCTGGCTCAGCCCTGGCTGCCGGGCAGCGTTTTGCCCTCCCTTGGCCAGGCTTTCCCCGGGGCTCTCGCCCGCCCGCCCGTGGCTGAGGGGCTCAGCCGGGCCCAGCCCTGGGGCCGCTGCAGCCGCCGGCACCGCCTGGGCACCTCGGCCCGTAAAGGTGCAAATCTGATTTAATTTCTCTATTCAGTTAAGGGATTGAAAAATCATTTCAGCTACAAGGCTTCACAGAAGGGTTTCCTAGATACTGAGTTTGACTGCCTGTTTCAGAAGATTTTCTTTGAGCCCCTACCCAAGGATCAGCTTCGTATGTCAGGCCCGTGGTACTCTGGAATGGATGATGGCGATAGATTGAGGTTTTCTTTTTGGGCCTAACACTTCCTGAGCCTCCCACATGTATATATAATGACAAAATATTTAATCTCTTGTGAGTTCAAAATTTAGCTGGATCAAGATACTAGGCTTTCTCACATACAGCCATTACATGTGGCGTTTGTAAAGCTCTCACGAGGAGTGGGTAGTATTTTCTTCTAAATAAAGCATTTTTCTGAATAAAGAATGATAAGCTCACATCAGTTCCCAATCAAGTTCAGACCTCCACATTTAGGTCTATTAATTACAAATATAAATAGCAACAGAGTCGCATTTACTGATTATTTTGTACTGCTGACAAAATCTTGCACTAATAAAGTACCCTTCTGGGCCAATTGACCACTAGTTCTTAGGACAGACGTAGTTCATGGTTTGATAATAAATAACCTGCTCAGAGTGCAACCTAATTAATTTTCTTTCCTTTCCATACAGTCATGGTTTCAGGCTACAGTTTTCTTTCAAACCACTATTAACAAACTTGACTACCGTCAGTACCTGGATTTTTAGTAACTGCGCACTAAAGAATAATAGCTGAGAAATGTGCATCTATTGCCCTGAGAATCAAGCCTTCTGCTACTGTTTTTCTTAGTTTCTAGAGACTTTCCCGGGAAAGTAACTATAAACATAGGTGTTTATACATTCCATTAAAGATACTTATTTTGATGGACGTTTCTCACAACCAGTGTGGTTGGGAAGGTGGTAACCTAACTATCCAATCCCTGGTCATTGTCAAGAATAAATATTGAAGCAACAGAATAAAGACTCTCTCTTCCTTTATCCCACATTGAGCTTGTCTTTGTGAATCATTTTGTGTCTGACAGTGACATGCATCCTTAAATAACAGTGTATAGACAGGTTAGTTTTTAAAGTGTTTCTTTTCATACACCTTTTGGGTACTGGATCTTATGTGCTGTAGTCTACATCTCTGCATAGAATGCTCCTACCCCCTTCAATGGCTCTATCTGAACCATTTCATAATCTCTTCCTTAGACTCTTCAAGCAGAACAGATAGATGTGATTTTCTGATAAAGACCTCCATATATTTCCCAAGGAATTTGTGCCAAACTACTCAGGAACTCAGAATCACAGAGCAAGTACATGTCTTACAAAACTTTGGTCTCTTTGAATATCCATTTATTCCTTGAAACTAACATAGTAGGTTAAAAAACTCTACAAAAAATTCATATTTTTTTAGTCTGAGTGACAATCTATTTCATAATTCTAAAATTTTTAATCATCAAAAGGTGCAATGTGTTTCTTAGTTGTCTATTCTTTGTTTGCTGGTTAATGTCAAGTGATTTTTGTTATTTCTTCTCTACAGGTACTACTGTTACGCTCTAAGCTGAGTCTTGCAGAATGACAAGATACTCCAGATACCCAGTTCCTGTATTTTATTAGCTAGGACTCTTCTGACTCATATCTTTGGGACTGAGCTTTTTTCACTTTTCTTATTTGAAAGCAAGTATTGTCAGCTTAAAATAGTGACCCAGGCTACATCTGTTAATATACCAAAATGTCTGCTGTTTGAATTAGAAGCAGCTCCGTATCTTTTAAAGAAATTGCCAATTCATGTAGTAAGCATTGATCTTCAATATTAATATTCCTGTAGATGCTTGCAGAGCAGTGGTAATTGTCCTTTGCTCATTTATTACAAACCCCACACTTCTGTTGAGGAAGAAGGTCAGATGTCTAGAGAAACTGTTATCTTTTCTTGGTATTTGAGATGGCAGAAATAAAAGGTATATTTTGGTGTTGTTTTTGGAGAGGAGGGAGTTTAGTGGGGTTTTTTTTTAATAGATTTGACATCTTACAGGATCAATTGGATTTTTTGCAGTATTTTTTCCTCAGTATTTCTAGACCAGAAAAGTCTGGATCAATTGTTCAAAGGAAATTCTCAAACTTTTTGTTTCATTTGCTTTTTATTTATTTTTAAGTCTTACATTAAAATCTTTTGTATATCCATACCACAGACCACAGACCATCTTTTTTCTGCAGCTTTGGATATCTCTCCTTTCTTACTCTTAAAAAATTCATACAGAAAGTTAAGACTGCTCTGGAAATACAGTGTATGTATGTTTCAAGGGAAACACGTATGTTTCGCTTGAATCAGTACCTAAAAGCTGAAGAAATATCTATGTGGTAGGAGTATTTACAGGGAATTTTTCTTCTTACAGCAGTCTTTCTACAACTTAGCTGGAGTAGACTTTGACTTTGCCAAAGAAAGGAGTTTTGATGAGCACCTTGAAAATACATAGATAAAATTTGGTATATTGTGAGTACTTGCAAGTCAAATAACCTCCCTGAATTTTTCACTTAATATCTTCTGTCAGCAACACATCGCGACTTCTCTTGCTGACCTGGATTTTTTTGGCATGTCAGACGACAGCTGTATCTTTCTGTATGGCCAATGTGTGAAAGAGTAGCTCATGAGACTGAGCTTTGATACACTCAGGTACATAAAAATTTTCATAATGGGAGCATTCAATACATTATATGTAGAAATGGAGAAGAAATGGAGAAAAAGCAGCAAAAAATCTGAGTGCACAGATAATATTTTCACATGCACATATGCTATTTTATTGCATGCCTTTAAAAATACCAAAAAACCAACAACAACAAAACCTCAAATACTATAACGCAATTTTCTCCAGTTATTTCTGAGTCCCAGGAGATAAAACTAATTGAACCATCACTTTCTGATCCTCGTAACCCGTTTTTACATAACAGATATATCAAAAACCTTGAAAAATTAATGTTTCCATTCCTAGTTACTTTGATATTCTTTGTATTTTACCTAATACTGTTAGGGCTTTAGATTATCTGCACCATATGGATTGAACAAACTGCTGAACTTTTGATTAAATAAAAACAGAATGCTACAGCTTCTCTGGACTGCATAAAATGTTGTGTTGGGGGGGGAAAGAACCTCCTAAACAAGCAATAGGCAAGGTTTTGTGCAACTGAAATAAATAATACATTCAGAAATGAGCTCAGATGGAACAGAAATTTCTCTACATAGTATGTTAAAAATATTTGAACATAAAAGATGTAAAATTTCCAGATATACATAAATAGATGTGGCAAACAAAATATTGTACAAGTACTAAAGTAAGCCTGATTTTGTATTTCATTGGATAGTATGTTGAAACTGTTCTTACTGAGAGAGCTATTAGTGGAATTGTATTAATGTACATTAATTGATGGATAAATAGATCTAACAATCTGTGCTCTTTGAATAGGCGACAAAGCAGTAATTCGGTTTCCTGATCAAGATACAGTAAAATGTCATTTGCTGTGGAAAAATGTTATTTTAATTAAATATTTATCCAGTCATTTTTATGGTGCAGATTTTGGCCCAAAACACAGACTCTTTAATTATCAGAACAGTTTAATGAATATGTAATATTGTCTCAACACATCTTTTACTGTCTGTAAAGGGTATTTTCACCTATATCGTACATATGGAAAGTTAGATGAGAAAAATTTGACTTGTTGCCTCTGAATTCTTACAATTATAACCAGAACTGTCCTGATCTATTCTTGCCGAGTGTCTGCAGCTCCCCCCACTCTGGCTGTGGCCCAGGACCCCAAGTCAGGTCCAAGGGGCCAGCAGCCCCTGCCTCAACAATGCCACAGTGGGGTTCATCTCCAACTCCCCACTTCCCTGTCTGGCTAGACCTAGTTTGGGACCTCCAAACTAGGCTGTCATGCAAGACCTTGTCCTGGCCTTGGTCTATCCCAGGGAGGGGCTTGATACCCAGGGCTGGGCTTCCTGCAGAACACCCCAGCTTCCCTGGCCCTGGCGTCACCCACCTGGGAGCCCCTGATGCTCAGGTAGCTGCTGGCCTCCATGTTGCCCTGCCAGGATCCCAGGGTCTAACCACATGCAGGTCAACTCACCATTATGTTTGCCAGCCTCACTGTTCTGTCCTCTCATTTCAGCAATTCCTCACATCAGATACACAATTGTGTTTCACCCCTCACCCTGCCTACACCTCGCTCAAACCAACTGTACTGTACACCTGAAGCTTTTACAAGAAAATGACAAAGAAATTAAAATAAATGTCTTCTTGTCAAATGAGATTCACCGCTCCACATGTTAAGTCTATATTTCTTAAGGCAATGCGTCTAATTGCTGAGCAGTCAGTAAAGCATTATTTAAGAATTGTCCTAAGTAATTAAATTAGGCTATTCTGGTTTGCTTAAACACACATTAATCTTTCATAGTGACATCAAATTTGCAAACACCTTAGGGAAAAATTCTGCACTAAATCATTTGTAAATGTAATAAACGTTTAACCTGTAAAATAATAGATGAGGTAGAATACTTCAAAGCAGTTCTAGTTTACTTTTTTCCTTGATTAAAGAAAGTGAATCAGAGCTTCTTAGTAATTTCATTGTATCATTCATGCACATAGTATACAGTCTTGTATTTATTTGATTGATTGGAAAAGTATGTGGACAATTTGTATATGCTTTAAACGTAAAAAGTTTTTTAAAAGTTCACATTTTAAAAGCTAAAATTCTTCTTGTGTTGTATCCAGTAAAATGTATAGAAGCTCCCTTGTTTTCCCTCTCCAATTTAAAACTGGAAATGTTGGAAACTTAATTATTATTGGAATAATTATTATTAGAAACAGTATCTTGATTCTAAGCTATAATGCAAGAAATAATACTTTTTATTGCCATGGTCTAAGACAAAACAGAGATATGATCAGAACTGGAAGGTAATTTGCAATATTGCTTCTAATGTTTATGTTCAGGCCAAGTTAATTTTGCGCGCAGTTTTCTCAGTGCAATGCAGGTGGTGACATTACAAAGTTGCCCAGCAAGCCCCTGCCATGCCTGTTGAAACTTGGCACAGTGGCTGTACAGTGTGTGAGTCTTTTCCTCCAAGCCGATGAACCATGGCCCTTCATAGAGGAATCAGTAGTAGCTGTGACTGCTCCCTCACTGAGTTAGGCACTCTGTGAGCAAGAGCATTGAAGTGTACCAGAAACTGAAAATTGTAGGATGAGGCAAGTGGGAATTATATGATATAGAATAGTTTGGGTTGGAAGGAGTCTTAAAAAAATCATCTGGTTCCAGCTCCCTCTGCCATGGGTTGGGACATTGTGGGCATGACCATAAATTGAAACCATGTTCACAGTTTTCATGCATTTGGTTTTCTGCAAGCACCCCTATGGAAATCCCTTCTCATATGCAAATGAGTACTTCATATGAATCCATCTATTTTTGTTTCTGTAACTTCAACATATTGTTTGTAATGTCTGTTCTGGATCATTCATTTGTGGAAGGGATTGTGTCAAAAAGTGAGCCTGCAAATGACTGAAGAGCAGATGTGTGCTGCAACTTCAGGTTTTTGTTTTTGCTTCTCTGGGGATACTCCCTATACTATGTGATCAGCCCACACCTCATTACATTATCTTTCTTTTTTTTTTTTTGCTTTTTCATTAAATATCAGGCTGCCGTCAGGGTACAAACATGATCTGGAAATTGGAAGAGTTTCTAAATCTCTGACTATGACTACAGTAGCAGAAGTAGTATGGGAAAGCAGAAGTAGATTTGCAGCACAAATGCTGGTGCTGAGTATGCTGAGTAACTGATGTCCAAATTGTAGCTGTCTACTATAGAGTGCAAAATCTGACATGCTTGCTATACACTTTTCAAACATTTAGTTTGATTTTATTATTTCAACTTGAAACTAGTTCTAGATGGATGCTACTAAATGCTCTCCTCAAATCTTTTCTGGCTTACCCTAAAGTAAAGCACAGCCTAGTAAATTGTTTTAGAATGGGTAAAATTATCTTTTGAATGTAAAAATCTTCTTTATAGACAATAGAGAAGTCTACAATAATGACAAGATACCTCATACTTAGGCAGCTCAAAGAAGATAGCATGAGCCCAAATTCTAGTAACAACTTGCAAGAAACAGCCTGATGACCTTTAAGTTCTCATGTTTTTCAATGATTTTATTCTCAGGGTTATATGTATTTTAAAAAATACCAAACAAATAACCAGTCTGTGGTTTGTAAATATTGGTTACAATTTCTCATTTTGGGAAGAAATTACACCATTCTGAACTTTGAAGAGAATGGATGAAGACAGTCATGGTAATGGTAATCATCTAGTGGGCTAGAAATGTTTGAATGTCTTGTATTTAGTGAGTAGTTTCACAAGTAACAGAATTAAACTGACCTTATGAGTGAAGCGCTATTATTTAACATTGCCACAAAGAAGTGTTTTGGGGCTTCAGATGAGATGGAAATTGTGTCAGGTTATATTCAAAGCAAATAAAAACCAATAACTCTTAAGAAAATGGTATGAAGTAAGTCTTTGTCAAATGAGACTTCCTGGGCCTTAATTTCCACTTATAGTAAGGTATAAAAGATTCTGATGCATTAGTTCATTTCCTACTGAACTGAATTTCTCATTCCAGATGCCTGTTAATGTCATAGAGGGATCACAATACTAGATTTCTGTAGGACTCCTCAAAACAGGTTATTGCACCCATGCTTAAGAATTTAATGATTAATCTTTTTCTTCTCCTTCTGAGAAAAACTTTATCAAAACTGATGTGTCAGAATGTTTCAGCTTCAGTGAAACAGCTTTTTTTCCTGTCTGATCAGTTCTATTTATCATGTTCATGTCAATGTTAAATTTGCTGTTCAAAAATCCAATTTGAAGTAGCTTGATGTTTTCTGAAAAGGCCTACCCTAAATACATGACATAAGAAAAGCTTTGCTATCTGTAATCCTTCCACTAGAAAACCAAACCTATTTCAGGGACTGGGGGACTCCAATATTACTCATGGGAATGTCTGCTCACATGTCCATTGGGAAACTATAGTGAGATATTCTCCAGAGTTCTATGAGATCTATGGCATGCAAAGAACTTGCAAGAAACAGAAGTTATTTTGAGGCAGCCAGACTGCACCACAAGGGAAGACTAAGAAATACCCTGTGTTGGGAACTATCTTTTGGACACATATACATTTTCAGGAGGATGCTCATATGAGGTTCTTACTGGTAGTGATTGTACTTGACTGTATTTTAGGTGCTTTACAAAGCATTGGCCCTTTCACCTGGCATAAAGAATTCAAAGCAAGTACAAGAATCCCACATGTGCTTTTCAGACTAATTTTTAGATTCTGTTGATTGTATTAAAGTCAATAATAGAACTCCTAGTGTTTTAGCATGACCAAGATCTGAGTATTTTATTTTCCTATGAATTTTACTTGACTATGGAAGCCAATAAAGGACTCTGCATTTATTTTTTTATGCTAGAAGCCATAAGAAAATTTGTTTGTCCAATTAGAAAGAGCAGAGAGAAAATGTTCACTTTCATAAATTTAACACAATGTTCATCACTTGATGAAACAACATTTTCACTACCGTAATAATGGATTTTATACAATTTTATTGTCATAAGCTTGAGAATATGAGGGAAAGGAAAGCTATTTTCTTCAGCATGGGTCCCACATGGTCTTGCACTAACACACAATACACTTATATGCCTCAGATGAGGATTTGATAATAATTGTCACAGATGGACAATGGCCCGGTAATAAATGACTATTTCATAGCCAAAGTACATAAGGGAATTTTCTTTCAACTTTAGGAAAAACTATCACCCCCCGCCAGCTGGTTTAACTTCAAGACAAATGAGTGGACAGGGTCATAATGAATGAATGCTTTCTATGTTAGCATCCCTGAGAACTAAGCTGTTCAACAATCATCTCTAATGCTGAGATTTAATAATTAGGCTGACTAGCTGTGGAGAGTGCTTGAGTCTGTTCTTTTGCCTTTGTCTGTCCTCCACTTGCTCCAAAAGTGCAGTAAAATAAGGTATGTCTACATCTTGGTTACAATGTCAATAAAACTCCCTAGCTGATCTAGAAGCATTGGTTTACAAGCAATGTAGATGTAGTTACTTTCAGCAAACTTTGTGTGATGCGTTAATTTTTTTTCCTCCCTTACCTTACAGAATATATTTTTGGATTGCTATATTAAACCATTCATCCCTAAGGAAAAGGTTTGACTGAAGAAAAGGCCAAAAGTTTTAACGGTGTATTAATCTGTTAGCTTTGGGATATGGTTACTTCATGTGAGAGTTCAGATCCTCAGAGCCTTTTGAGTTACTGCTAACAAAAAGTAAATTATTACAGTATCACCTGTACTGCAATGCTATTAAACCTTTTTGACAAGGTATCTGAGGGATTTCATAGTACTGCTGTGGAGGTCAAGGCTCTCTCTCCTTATGAATAACCATTTTGTAATGGTTAAAGGGACAGAGCTTCCACTTCTTTGGAAGAGGCTATAGCAAAACACTGAACATGCATAGACCTCATTGTGATTTCAAGTGCATCTGCCTTCAGACAACCTTCTCTTTGTTACACTTCTGAGATCTCCATGATCTCTGTTCTGACATTGCCCTGCAAGTCAAAAGCACCACAGGTTGCATGGGGTTAAAATACAATCTTCTTGCAAATTTTCCCTCTCCCTATCAGAGAGATAAAACAAGTATCAATATTATTGCTTCCATTTTTGACATGGGTTATGAATACTGGAGCCTGACAAGGTAAAAGGGAGGTAAGAAGACTAAGCTGAAATGCACTGAACTGTGCAGAGTGAGGCACAGCACTATTATTGCTATAGAGGATGCAGGAATGCAGTAATATCACCACCTAATTATTGGTGTCACAGGCATCTAAATTTACAGTGTTATAATGACACAGGTATATTAGGTATTACCACTACCATGATGAGATATACATATTTTAAACTGTTAATTTAATATCTTGGGATCCTGTTCTGTTTGTTCTAGTACAATTTTTGCCCTTTTAATAGTTGAATCTCCAGCTACATTACTTGCAATTAGCCTGCAAAATCCCGTCTTTCTGACAATTAGATTGTATCATTTTGGTTGCTTACAATAGGGGGCAAGGGATTTATTTACAAGAATCACAGGCAGCTTCTTGAGCATATCACTGCTATATTTTTTGTTGGAGATACATTTCTCTTCTCATCCTTGTATTCTACAAGATATTTGCACTAACAACTAGATATCCCTTTTGGGGCACTGGACATCCTTGCAATCTTGAAATTGCCTCTTGTTCTCTCTGACATTCCATTTAGTCTATTAATGAGCTCTGCAAGAAACTTTCCCACGAGCTCCCCAAAACGCTGTGCAAAATTGCCCTCACTGTCGTATATAATCGGACACGGCAGGGCTGATCCTAGCACTATTTCTGGGGAACTGCAGCTTAACATCAGAGAATCTTTTGTTATACAGCTGGTAGATCAAGAGGAGCGAAACAGCAAAACAATCTTTCTATTGCAAAACACCGCCCGCCAAAAGCTGAACAAATACCAATATTTTGACATTTAAAGTTTTTGTGTGGTTTGTGTGGGCTTTTTTCTTTCTAATCTATTGTAGGATTTTCCTTTTGTTGCTGAAATTGGACACACGGATAATTATAGGTCTCGGTAGCTCATTAACAGCTCTGCCTTTAAATCAAAACATTTAAATAATGAGTTGGTCTAATTTGATTTCCCTGTTGACTGTCAACAATTGCTTTTCTCCCCCTCTTAATGAATGATTCTGTTCTTTTATTGCAAAAATAGTTCCTGGGCTAGTCCAAGAGGTAGATCTTTCATGATTGAAATTTTTAGATTTTTCATAAATTTTTATTTTATATCTTACTTCCACAGTAAAATTTAGGGAACAGAAATTTTTATCTGTAGTTAAAACATTTCCATGGATGTGTGTTCCATATGACTACTCTAAAATTTCATTCAAGTAGAGATAGGGGGGCCTATAAAAACCTTTTAGAACTGCATCTGAGGTGAAATATAATCTTTAGGTTGCAGTATATAAGAGGTCAAAAGAGCAATTAACAATATTTATTTAAACTGATACATAAAATGTATTTTCACAAACACTGTGTATT
Source organism: Pseudopodoces humilis (assembly GCF_049639895.1). Classification (NCBI taxonomy): domain Eukaryota; kingdom Metazoa; phylum Chordata; class Aves; order Passeriformes; family Paridae; genus Pseudopodoces; species Pseudopodoces humilis. The sequence goes on along the minus strand of NC_142200.1, from coordinate 80,645,523 downwards.
TAAGCTCATTTCTAAATCTCAAGACCTCTTGTTGAAATATGAGGATATCCTTTCATACTTTTTACTGCGGTGAGCAAAAGACAGTGACAACTCAGCAGCTCTTCATGTTCAGGTGTTTCAGAATGTCGTGGTACAAGTATGTTGAGTTTACCCATTCTGACTGATGCTGCCAGAAATACAGACCACGCTCCAGTAAATCTTGCTGCCAGAGTAAGAGATGTCATGGTTCCCTGTTGTCTGGCCTGATTCACTTCTGAAAATTACTGTCTTCATCACAGAAGGAGCAAAAGACTGTGCTTGAGCCATTTCAAATGTTTTTTTCAGTGTCTAAACTTAAGCTTCAATATTTGGGAGTTTGAACTGGAACAGTAGGCTTAGGAGCAGGTAAGGTACAATTACACTTCTGCTGCCTTTGCTATAAGAGCTGCTCCTGGTGGTGTGTGGTCAAGCTATAGCTATAGCAGGGTGTGTTGGTACTTGTCTACCACCAGCAACAGAACTCAGTTCTTCCAAGATGTCAAAGCTGATAGTAAGGAAAGCATATGCTCTATGTAATGCAACTATGCCTTCAAAACTCATGATGTCAGTGAAGCTTCACTGAACACAGAATGCTTCTGTTGGCTTAACTATTTGTGCGTTTTCAGGAAGATGATGTAGCTGAGCTGGCAGAGCAACTGGGAGTACATATTTCCTCTCCATTAGAAGAGACTCTATTGAGAGGCCAATCTTATAGTGTCCAGTGCAGTTATGTATACTTTCAAGAGACTGTGGTATATTCTTCTGGCTTTAGGTATCAGGAAAACTAGAAACTCATATCAGAAATGGGAATAATATGAAAGTAAAAGTAAAATAATGAAGTGTAAAAGTCCCTGTTAAGTATAAAAGTATCTCATCTGTTTAGCAGAACCATAATTTTGAGATTTTTTTTGTAGGTGAAATGAGTCATTGAAGACACCCAATAATGATCTCTATTATGACAGTATCTGTTTCTCAGAGTGTCTTTCTGCCCCTATGATTTAACAGGCTGAAATTTATATTATTTTCTCTTCAAGAACAAAAGCTAGGGTGAGAAGCAATATAAATGTGGGGAATAAGGGAGTGCACAGAGCCCTAAACTGGGATATGGAGAAATGCAAGCTACAGGTCCCTGAAAATAAGGGCCAAAAGATCATGATCCAGTGTTCGGTAACATCAATGTAAGAAGAATTCCAAAGACTTTACAAAACCCAACCAACCAAAAAACCAAAATATCCTTAACACAAGGGTGGGGAAGGGATTTCAGAAAAGTATTTTCTTGGTAAATGAATAAAAGGGAAAGTAAGAGAACAAATTTTGTTTATGAACTGCCTTTGGATTTTCTTAGACCTGGAGACAGGTTTTAAAAAGTCAGCAAAAGTTCCACACTAGATTCTTAATGATTCTTAATGAAAGTCTTAATGAAACACTAGAATCTTTTTCCAATTTTCTACCAGTGCCAAATAGAATTCTAAGTGAGAGGACTTCCAGTCTTCTCTGGTTCCTGCAGAAGAAATGTAGTGATAGTTTTATGCCCATTATACCCACCTTCAAGGGTTATGCCCAGACTGTGAAACTTGGAGTGTTCTCCAGTGGAACTGCCAATTTTGTGATCAGGCCCACCTGCAGCATATACCAGACTGGACAAGAAAAGCCTGTGTGAGTTAGAGATAGATGTGGAATGCCCCCCGCCTAGGGAGGCAAAGATTTAGTTTCAGATAAGCATTGTTAAAGTGAGAGGCATGGCTGTAAAGCCCGTCTAGTGTGAGTTTTAAAACCTCTGCCTCAGGATATGTGCCCTGTGAGCCCAGGAAGAGTTGCCCCACCCCAGACCCTCATGGGGTGCCAGCCCAGAGAGTTCTGATTGGGTTTGAGCCCCTGGGGTTTCTCCCTTGCTGTGTTCCTAGTGGCCCCTGACCCTGAACTCCACCCTGGTTCTGTCCCTCAAAACCCATCACCCTGCCTCTGTTCGGGGCTCTCTGCCTCTGGATCTGAGTTTGTTCCTGTGCTGAATAAATGGTTTTATGAGCAGAAACCCATCTCATTGGTGTTCCATGCTGGTTCCTGGTAACTGTAGCTTCTCTGGACGTGATTCTGCAGCTGCAGAACGCAACAGATAGAATCATAGAATCATTTAGATGCTTTCCTCTGCTCTTTTCTCTCTGGTTCTTCATCAACTACAGCCCTGTTGAATTTGGCATGCAGCTTTAACTACCATGGCTCATAAAACTGAAATGTCTCACAGTATCATATTCCTTAAAGTACTTTGCTGCATTACCACAGAGTACTTTTTTACACAATTCCAGGAAATTTGGAGGGTGTTTAAATATATGCTCAATTACTCCCCTCAGACAGAGTAGAAGCTTTTGTTTACATTTCTCAATTCTTAGTTCTTTTGATGGGAGGGAAGGGTTATTTTTCAGTAACAGCTACTGTAAACCCTTTTGAGACATCAATGCTTTAATAAGCAAGGGTTCTAATAGGATCTCATGAATAAAGCATTTTGCACTCTTTCCCATGACATGCTGTACAAGTGTATCTGCTGCAGCTTTTGCAGAATTCCCTTCTTATAAGTTAGGTAAGCAAAATAATTCCAAATTTCACAGAACTCTTTCTTTGAAAAATTAGGAAGTCTAAATTCTTTTTACATTTCATTAGCCTTATTAACAACTGAAGGTGCAGGGATATAATTTTGACCAGTAGGATTGGGAAGATACAAGTTAGTGCAAAATTGTTTCCAAATGTTCAATCCTGAAGCTAAAAAAGGCAGTTAGCAAGAGCAAAATACATGGACAACAGAAATGGACAACAGAGTACTTTTGTTGTTCATACACTTTAGTGTAAGCCTTTTTCTGAAAATTCTATGTGCAAATACTGAGTCAGACTCAGTTAGGTTTGCCTGGTTTGTACTTTGAATTCTAAATTCTTATGAATTATATTATAGATCCTGGAGAGAATAATTATCTTACTTGTGTAAGATCAAATGAAAGTCAAAAAGGAGGACCTGTTTTCAACAGCATCTTCTGCTTCACAAAGCTAAGCAGCTCTTTCACATGAAAAGTAAGAGCAAATGGTGTTGCCCAGGTAATCTGACTTCTGTGCACAAAGCACAATGCCTATGAGTTTCAAATGAGCAAGCTTTTCCCAGGTGGGGAAAAAAAAAGGGAGATAGAGATATAGAAAGACAGGATACTGCCATGTCCAGAATCCAGCATCCCATCTAAGGAAGAGGAAAACTTGGAAAAGGATTGTTTATGCTGTCTAAAGGTACAAAAAGAGTGAAAGAAATATTTTTTTCTTAGAAAAGTAAGGATCATTTGTCCCCTGGGAGGACTAGCAGTTAAATACTTTTCTGATATTAGATTGAGCTTTATAATTCTTAACTTTTAATGTTTTTCTTCATTTAAGGATAGCTATAAGGCTAAAAATTAAACATTTTTCATTAGGAAAAAAAATAATCCCCAAAAGAAATCATTATTATCTTTGAGTTCTTTGAGTTCTTCTATAGGCATGAAAACACTAGCAAGAAAATGTTTGTCCTCCTACAAGTGGTACAGGAATCAGTTTATAGTTAAACAGTACTTGTAATTTTATAGTAACTTTTACTATTTCTTTTTGTGTTAGAGACTCAATGGAACTGGTAAAACAAAAGGGAGGTGAGAGAAGGACAAGACAGGAGAGAGAACCTGTTTGAGATATGGATAACCTGCCTTATCTCTAACAAGTGGAGAGTTTTAAATGCTGAGACCCTTAAAACTGAGTGGACCTATAAATATTTATGCAACTCAAACTCTTGCAAAAATAATTTTTTATATCTGATGAGTTCCAAAATTATCAAAATGAGAGAGTACCTTCAGAGATTAGCCTGCTAAGAAATAAATGTAGTCTGGTAAATTAATATATTGAGATTTCAGCTTAAAATCATATTTATGTTCCCCTTCCAGAAGCATTTATTTTCTGCTCTGAGTGAGGTCCTGGAGTTTTCTGCCTTTTTTTTTTTATCCCCTGTCTCAATCAGACCAGTTGCCCTGTGTATACAAGTAAGAAAGTATCAGTCAGACTAAATACAGGTCGCTGAAATGGAGCATCTCTGCTCCTCAATTCCTATTAGATACATGCATTGTGATCGAACATTTCTAACTTGACCTAAGGAATTAGTCACAAATATTCATTAATTTCAGTAGGAATTAAATTAAATCCTATCCCTTGGGGGTTCAATTTTGTCTTTGGTTAAACCATAGAGTGTCACTGTCAAGTTCCTAAAGTGTTTTCAAGAGGAGACAAGGCCATCATCATCTAGAACAAGAGGTCAAATTTTTGTTTGAAGATTGACCCTGACTGTCAAGTGTCCTTAGCTGCAGGTGAACTGGTAGTGTTCTCTGCAATATCTTTACTGACATACGTAAATGTTCTTAACTGAAAACAGAGATTCTATGTGTAGTTGCTTTTTAGGACAAAAAAATATGTATTAACATACTCTGTACTTTCTTTTCTGATACCAAGTGGAAGGATCATTTTCCAACATGAACAGAAAAGTACAAACCTATCTATGTCATCACTGCAATGATGTTGCTGTGACTAGGTTTTAATTTGAATACTTTCTAGAGACCTTGCAGAACTTCATTTATCTTAAATGTTTACTTTTTCTCAGATTCTTAAGGAAAACAATGAATAAAAAGATACCGTCAAGAAAGACAGTCCTGATTTGAATTCAATTAATTGTCAGCTTATCATATATTATGTAGCACTGTGGGAGCACTGCTTTGTTGTGTAATTAGAATGGATCGTTGTTAAGAAGCAGTATTTACAGAGATATTGAAATATTAGCTGGGATTTAAACATGTTTATAAAGCGGTCTCTTGATACCTTCTCCAAGTTATTTCCTCCAGCAACTGTATTAATTCCTACAAATTTCATTCAGATTGCTAGAACCAGTATTTTCACAGAAAGATTGATCATCATGGCCTAAATATTAATGTGCTTACTTACTCCAGTTGCAAAATTGGGTATTCATCTGGCATTTTATCTTTAGTATCACTAGTATCACTAACAAATCAACAGCTTTTCAAACTTTTGCGATATTGGGAACTGATGAGAATCTCTGGAGTCACCCAAAGTGTTGCCCCAAAAAAAATCTATTGAAATCTAAGACATGTCTAACTAGAAAGAGAAACTGAACAAACTCCTATCAGTCTGCCATATAAAACCACACTTACATGTTTAAGATCTGAGACCCAATGCAGATACTGATTTATGTCCTGGGAAAAGTAAGTGTGTCAGGGGTATTTTTGGTTGCATAGAAGATTACACTGAAGTCCTAAGTGGAGATTCCTCATACTATAGAAATTTTTTTTAATATAGTTAATCAGTGTCAGCAGAAAGGATAATTGTATCTAATTTATATGGATGGGAAATATAGGACTTACAACCTCTAAATAAAGATATCTAGAAAACCCAGGAAATTTCTTCCATGACACTTTCTGTTGGCAAGCCACCATTAATTCTGTTTTCACAGGCTATATTCTGAGATCATATCCATACCTTAACATTTGACTCAGCTTGTTCTTGTGGAAGAAAATCCCTTCACTTAGGTGTGAACATGACAACATTAGCTTTGCAGTAAATAACTCTTGCAATATTTTTCTGGCACTGAATATTGAACGGGATCCTCAGTGCAACTCTGTTAGTGCTACAAAGCTTGAGACCATGCTACTCTTCGACATTACCAAAGGAATTAGGAAATAAGTGTAATCAATTTTCAGCTTCTTAAATAAATGTCCTAGTTCATCAGAAATGACATGTAAGCTTTGTACCTTGGTTTCTGCTATGTTGCTTAGAGATATTGTAAAATGTGTCAGGAAAGAAAAGTCCTTGAATTTCTTCTGCTTCAGTTGCAAGTCTATTAATAGAATGGGCAGAGAATTGTAATGCTTCATTGCTTTTGGCTGATGGAGGGGAATACAAGGACCTTCCTACTTTCAAAGTGGCTTTGAAATAGTCTTGCCAGCAACAAGACATCACATGACTTCAGCACTGTAAAGTAAAAATGATATTTAAAAAAATAGAAAAATGCAATTTTCTCCTATTTTACTTCAACAGCGGGAAATTCAGATAACTGTCTCTGTCATTTCACTCCTCATCATCTGCAGCTTTTAGTGAATGGGTCATAAGGACATATTAATGCACATAAAATTTGATAGTAAAAGCTTTCTGGTAATCATTTGATTAAAGTGACCCTCTTGAATAATCATTATCAGTTATTAGCCTAGTGACTAGGAATAAACAGTTGATTATATGGTTTATAAGTCCTATAACTTTATTATAAGTCCTCAAAAATTTCATAGTAGCTGAATTCCCCCAGTCTATCTGAAATGTTTGGCCTGACCTTGAATGAGATACTATAAAAATGCCATTCCTTTGGACTGATAAGATCCTGTGGTTTTCTGTTAAGCTAAATGAGAAAGTCTTGACCATAACAATTTGCACCATTGTATCCCTTATCTTTTGCCCTGCAGGTGATTTGCTGCATGCTTTATTACAGAAGACAGAATAGTTGAGAGGGTATTGTTCTGCAGACAGCAATGTCAACATTACCCATATGCAGGTACAATTTTACTTTCTAAGTTATAAAGAAGATGGTGTTGCATGACTACCATTCATTTTAGTAGAACGTACATACTTTGATATCACAAAATTACAGTGAAAATGAGCTAGAAAGATTTTATTGGTGAAGCAAAGCACAGAAATGCATACAGCCCTTTTTAGTTGCCTTCATAGAATATCTTTGACCCTAAAAGAAGAAAGCAGCTATATTATAACTAGTCACTTACCTAAAATACACTAGTACGTGCTGGCAGACTAAAATGTTCATGCAAGTAGCCTGTATATTAAAATGACTGCAACTATACAGAGTTCCTCAGAGCAGAGCTAAACAGCATTTCAAACGGCATACTTTTTTTTTTTTTTTTTTCTTTTGACAGCTACTAAGCATCTCAGTATGCACTGACAAACTGTTTCCCTGGGAAAAATCCTGACATGTGACTCGCCTTGTGTAGCTGCCCTTGACCTTACTCTCGTCACCTGTGCCGCAGCGGCAGGGCGAGGGCAGACGTGGCATGGGATGGCTGCGAGCTCGTCTCCTCGGCAGCCAGCAGGGGAAGCTGCTGCATCGGTTTTCACTGCCACTCACAAAATAGAATTCCTGGTTATTTTTATATCCACGGATGAAAAGGTGAGGTTATCTTAAAATGAGAGACAGAATATGTATGTTTGCATGAAGAATTTTTTGCCAAACTATGCCTGGGATGACCATTCTAGTCACAAGTGAGAAGGCAGGGAATGAGTGGCGCACGATAGAAGAAATAGAGGCTATTTTGTGTCTAAATTTAATATGTGCTATATCTTTGCTTAGGCTACTAAATACAAGACACTTCAAAAGCTAAAAATAGAAATTCAGTTATTTATGCAAATTTTAGATTACTATAGTCCTTGCTCCATGCATATAAGAAAAATATTTCTACAGAAGAAATGCTGGACTGAAACATGCCTGGTTTCTGTATTCAGGCTCACCCTGGCAAGTGTCAGAAAGTTATTTGGGCTTCAGTCAAAATATTTTCTTATGCACATGTTTATGAGCTTCACAGAATTTGACTTTTAATCTGTCTGATGTTCAATCATTCATGTTTAAACAACAATGCAATACCTTACCCTCCCCTTCTATTTCCTCACACTAGAAAGATGTTTTGGTGGCCAGAAAGATATAGTCCTCCAACTGGTCTGAAATAAAAATGAAGTCTTAGCACATACTTTTGCTTCATCCTTAAAACATTACAGGACCTCATGAGACTTCCAAGCTAGAAGGATAAATACCATTAACTTCATTATTTAAGAAAGCTAGAGACACATAATTTTTTGTGCCAAATTTTTCAGCTTAATTTGAGCTACCTTGATACAGAATCCTAAATCCAGTACTTTACTGGTACGTATTTTCTTCTCATTTTCTGCCAGGACAGGATTTTTATGAGTGTTATCACTCTCATAAACTGGCAGTATTCCCTTTGTGCCTTATTAATAATAGATATGTCAGATAGAGTGATAGAAAATATATTTCAATCAGGCATGTATGGAAACTCTGCAATGAGAAAGGCAATTGTCAATCCTAGTAAGAACTTTGCCTTGAGGTTATGTTAACAACCCCTGTGGAAACTTTATTTGTAAAACCTAATACCCCTGGTTTTGTCTATTTGGGACTATTTACACAGTCCCAATTCTAATTTAATTCTAAATCAAGTATTTCTATTGTCATAGAAGTCCCTCAGTAGGAATCTACAGGATTTCTAGACATCTGAATGGAAAATATTATTTCATTTGTACGAAACTTACTAGTTTATTACTCTTTCCTGTATTTAATTTCAAAAAATTGATTTTCTTCTAAGTTTCCAGTTGAAGTTTGTTTTAAAGGTGGTTATATATGTATAGTGGGGATTTACTTGTGGCTCTGTACAAACTAATGTGTTTGTGTAGCAAAAAACAAAATACTGTTTATCCAGAGGTTATGATGCTCATGACCATAAATGACACATGTCCGTACATATTTATAAATTCAGTTCTACCTTGGCAACAGCTGAGGGAATAGCCCTAATTTATCTCTTAAGGTGTCAGAATCAATTGGTAACTTACAAGTGGTAATGGAATATTCTACCCCTATGCAATTATTTTAATTTGTATTTTTAAGAATAAAGACTATTTATATTAATCTTTTATCTTCAAGCAGATTAAACATTACTTTAGAAATTGATCCAATATATATTTCAGATCTAATAAAGGCTGCATATTTAGGTTTCCAGAGGAAGCAGAAGCGCTGCTGTAGAAAGCTTAAACATTTAATTTGTCTGTTGGGGAAAGCTTTACCAAAAAGGCTGAAAAACAAGCCAGCACACGTTCATCTGGTACAGCTTGGGAGAGTCTACTTGGCACAATTTATTGCATCTGTTATCGTCTAAGCTGTTTGCTCTTGTTCAGATAGCTAATTGAATGCTGGGAGTAGAGAAATAATAGATGCAGGGTGTTGGCAGGGATTTTTCTCCAAGAAGATATCAATGCCATTACTGAGACACTGAATTATGCAGTGGACTCCTATGTCCAGGCTGCAGGATAAAAAGCAAGTTTAGGAGAGCCATGGTTTTGGGGAAAATATCTTCATGCTAACTAAGGGTTTTAGTTTGTAGTTTAATATAGAGAAATGACCAAGATCTATGTCTTGATTACAGCTGTAATGGGTTGACCCTAGCTGGATGCCAGGCATCCACCAAAGGCGCTCCATCACAAGTGGACAGAGAAAGGAGAAAGAAAAAATTGTATTATAATTTTACATATTATGTATATATTTATTTATATTATATTAATTTACATATTATATATATATATATATATATGTATAATAAATTATATTATAAAAAGTTTAATTGTAAGAAAATATAATGAAAAGTTCATGAGTTGAGATGAGTAGTGGAAGAGATCTCTCACCAAATACTGTCATGGGCAGAACAGACTCAGCTTGCAGGTATTAACTGAATTTATTACTAACAAAACCAGAACAGAATAATGATAAGTAAAATAAATGTTGAAAAACAACCTTCTCCCCATACCTCCCTACTTTTCAGCTCTACCTCATCCCCACCAGTGGCATGGGGAAGCAGGGAATAAGGGTTACAGTCAGTTTTTCACACTTGTTTTTGCCACTCTCAAGGAGAGGAGTCCTTCCCCTGCTGCACTGTGGGGTCTCTCCCAAGGGAGACAGTTCTCCATGAACACCTCCAATGTGAATCCATCCCATGAGCAACAGATCTTCACAAACTGCTCCAACGTAGGCATTTCTCCACAGGGAGCATTCCTTCAGGTACAGCCTGCTCCAGCATGGATCCCCCATGGGGTCACAAGTCCTACCAGGAATCCTGCTCCAGTGTGGGCTCCCCTCACCTCAGCTCCGCAGGTCCCAGCAGGAGCCTGCTCCAGCATGGATTTCCCACAGGTTCAGAGCCCTCTTTTGGGCATCCATCTGCTCTGCTGTGGATCTCCTCCATGGGCTGCAGGTGGATCTCTGCACTCGCATGGACCTCCATGGGCTGCAGGGGAATCTCGGCTCCGGTGCCTTGGAGCACCTCCTGCCCTTTCTTCTCCACTGACCTTGGTGTTATTCCTGTCACATGTTCTCACTCCTCTCTTTTCTTACTGCACAGTAACTTTTTTCTTCTTTTCAAACATGTTATCACAGAGGCATTACTACCTTCTCTGATTGGCTTAGCCTTGGCCAGCAGGAGGTCATTCTTGGAGCCAGAGATCCTATTGGTTGTGTTGGACAAGGCAGCGCCTCACAAAGTCACTCCTTTTTCCCCCTGGTACCAAACCCTGGTCTCACAAACCCAACTTATGTCTCTAAATTTATCAAGTAATATCACTGAAGAATTAAACTTGACATAATTTTATCCTGAATGTATCAAGGTTAGTAAGGGGTGCAATGACTTAAACTATGCAGGTGCACAGGAGATAATCAAAGTTCCCAGCTCCAAGTCATCCTGTGAGCTTCTCAGAATTCTTTTACCGGTCATTTTTTGGGTTTGGTATTAGTGTTATTAGTTGCTGCCAGGTAAATATAGTGATAATTGTTTTCTGTTCTTACTAGTCTCTAATTGTAAGAGTATTACTAGCAAAAATTTTAGCACTAGCCAAATTGTTTAGAAATATTCCTGATATTAATTCTTTACAAATATTTCTATTTCCTAATTCCACAATCAAAAAATGGTATTCTTTTTCCTACTGTCAATTATAAAATTTCTAGTTTCCAGTCTTTCCTTCAGTATTTATCATCTTTCTATCACTTTTCCAATAAACTTCCCTAACATACATATGGATGTGCCAGCTTTGTGTCTGGTTGGTTTCAGAAAATACAACCATAAGTATCACTTTGAATTGACTTCTTTTTTAAGTTCAATGTTATATAATATTTTATTTATAAGTACTCTTTGCACTCCAAAACCAACTACTTATATCCATCTCACACTGCTTACAGGAATATATTAGCCTTTCTTATTTTAACTCAGCATTCATCTGTTTTCTCCAGTGCTTCTTGCTACATCATATAGAACTGAAATAACTTCAGCAGATGAAAATGTTGAAGTATTCAGGTACTCATTAGACTTAGAAATGGATTTCACATACTCTTACATAGTTCTTATCCTTTTCATATCCTTTTAATATTTTGGTTGGGGTGGGGTTTTTTTGTTTGTTTTGGGGTTTTTGAGTTGTTTTTTTTTTATTAGTTGGTTGGTTTTTAATTTAGATTTTACAGTTTTGGGTTTTTTTTTATAGTTTATTTTTTTTCTATGTCATTAAAGCCACTGCCTGTTTTAGAGGAATACTGAAGGTTTCTAAAACATCATATATGTGGTCAGGTTAATTTAATAGGTATTCTTTCCTCACATACTTCAGCAGTTTGCTTCCTGCCTTCTCACTCTTGACAGGAAGATTTTATTTGAATAAATTTGCAAACTATTTTTAAATAAATGGTGAACAGTTCCATTTACAGAGCAAATTTTTAGCCAAAGTTGAAAGCTTTATGCAATAAGAAGTTTTCCTTTGAAATAGGAAGACCAAATGTCTCACAGGGAAGCAAAAAAAATATTTTAATTTCAGAAAAGGTAATTCTCAAAGGAAACTGAATCTTTCTGCTAAATTTGAGCATTTTACATCTACAGTTCCTTTAAAGACCCTCAAATTCTCACCATTTAACTAACATAACTGATCCCAGCTATGCCTCTGGAGTAAGTTCCTATAGACTTGATTTGTACAAAACACATGACTAGAAAAGCAAGACTGCACCCAGAGTCAGTAAATACCAGATGGTAAAATAGCCAAATACATTTGAAAATAGCTCCCTAGGCTTAAATCTCTGCCTCAACAGCTGGAAGAGGGTATTCAATATGGTTAGTGCCTTTTTCTGTGAGGATACCAACTGTTACTGGACATTTGCTGTGTTTACTGAATACTATGAGGAACCTTGATGCATATGACACTTTATATATATATTTTTAGCTTTTCATACATGGCAGATGTTGGCTGAAAACAATTAGGCAAAAAGTAAGTAGATTAAAAACTTCTTCAATAAATTATAATTTAAATGAGAAAATTTACAATGGACATGTTCTCAGAATAATTATGAAACAATTGCCTAATAATGAAGCTTCCAAGCTCTTTGTAACAGATGGTCAGAAGCCAAATTTTATTGGATCATAGATAATCAGTAAATTTAATATGCAGGATAAATGCTACAATCTATCATCCTGCTATAACCCTCTGCACCATAATGTATTTGTTGTAACTCCAAGATCAGAGGAACATTCCAGGATCTCTAATCTAATACAGACGTGATACAGGGGTTCAGAGACAGCATTTCAGAAAGTTGTCTAAACCTGAAGCTTTATAGCAGCTACACATTTGACTTACTGCATACTTATTTACATCACCTTAACAACAGCTTTAGAATTCCTTGTCTCACACCCAAATGTATAGGAGAACAAATAACTTGCTATATGTTGTCATTCTAGACAATGATAGCTACTTCTTGTTTTATATGAATGTGATATTAATACCTATATAAAATACTGAATAAAAAGGAATATGTATTATGCATTAGCTGAATAAAACATAAAAGTCACATAAGGGGTGGGTTGACCCTGGCTGCACCCCACTAAAGCTGATCTGACACTCTGGTGTTCTCTGGACAGGGGAGAAAAAATATAACAGAAAACTTCTGGACTGAGGTAAGAACAGCAAGAGATCACTCACTGATTACTATCATGGGAAAACAGGTTTAACTTCAGGAAATTTGTTGAATTTATTACAGGATAATAAGAGATATATTCAAATCCTTGAAACACATTCACCCCTAACATCTACCTTCTTCCTGGGCTCAACTTCACTCCTGATTTTCTCTGCCTTCTCCTCTTGAGTGGTACAGGGGATGAGGGAAGGCAGATTGTGGTCAGTTGCACATTGTCTCTGCCACTCCTCTCTCCTCAGAGGGAGGACTCACACTCTTCTCCTGCTCCAGCATGGGGTCCCTCCCAGTGGACACAGTTCTGCACTAACTTCTTAACTTCTCCACTGTGAGTCCTGCCCATAGGCTGCAGTTCTTCATAAACTGCTCCAGTGTGTGTCCTTTCTGCAGGGTCACTATTCCTGCCAGCAAACATGTTCCAGTGTGGGCTCCTCTCTTCACAGGGAGAGGTCCTACTAGGAGCAGGTCGTGCTAGGAGCATGCTTGAGACCACTCTCCCTGTGGCTTCTTTTAAGCATCTACCTGCTCTGGTGTGGGGTGCTTCAGGGGCTGCAGGTGGATCTCTGCTTTACCATGGACCTACAAGGGCTGGAATGTCACAGCTGCTTCACCATGATCTGCACCACCAACTTCAGGGGAATCTCAGTTCCTGGCATCTGGAGCACCTCCTTATTCACTGATCTTGGTGTCTACAGGGATTTTTCTCTCACATATTCTCACCCCTCTCTCTGGCTGCAATTATTCCTGTGCAGTAACTTTTCCCCTTTTTAAAAGTGTTATCCCACCACTACTTGAAGATCTTGGCCCTAGCCAGCAGTGGGTCTGTCTTGGTGCCCCTAACAGAAATCACCCTGTAGCCCCTCCACTACCCACACCTTCCCACAACTAAATACAGTGCATAAAAAAACACCTTCAGAGTCATCTACTGATCACCTTTTATAAGTGAAGAGTCCTTATGCCTCATGTATGTCTCATAAATGAACAGGACATTGAAGTAACTACCTAGCAATAAAGCATACTTGAGCCAAATTTGGTTCCATTTTTAAGTCTAGTCTGTGAAGGTAATGTGACAATGTGCTTCTTTTACCTTCTCTAAGCTAGCATCTTAATTTGATATAGTGTATACTAGTTAAGACTGACAAGCAGTTTGAATTTCCATGTCTGACTCTTCATTTCAAAGATTATAGCAGTAAAGTGTGAATAAAGACAGCAACACGTTACAAATTAACGAGGAAGTGTTCTTAATATGAATCATGTGAAGAACCACAGAAAGCAGAAACCTTTATGAAGAAAGAAAAAAATATTGATTTAAAGGGCTTTTAATTCAGTTTCAGTAACATTTCTGGCAAAAGGTTAAAACTACCTGTTTTGTTAATTTAATTTTTATCTCCATGTTTTTTCCATTTAAAAAATAGATTAGGTTTCCCCAGCCCAGCTACACAGTTTAAGAGTAACTACACTAGAGTTTCATCCAGAAAGTCAGAGAAAATCTTTTAGCCAAAAGAGATTAATTGAAATTTCTGGAAGGTATGCCATGTACTTCAGTGACAGCTCCTGGTGCGGAACTAAAACAATCATAAATTTTACAAAATTTATAAGCAATTTTTAGAAATTAAACTTAGAAATTCAGTTTAGGTTTTCATTTTAGCATTAAACTATTAAATATTACAAAAGACCCAATCAAATCAACTTCATTACAGGACAACAAAACAGTCTGTGTAAATCAAGCCTGCCTAAAGATCTACCATTTTCTGTAGCTTGCTTTCATGTACTTTAAGCACAGTTAGAAACTTCAGCATGATCCTTGATGTACCTCCTGCATATACTGATAAACCTTCAAGCTTACACTTGAGGATCCTCTCAATTACAAGTCAGAATAATCCATTGCTTGGAGGAAGAAGTAGAGTCAATTTAGCAGGATGAACATACAGTAGCATCTATTTGTGGTCAGATAATGCAGGGGTTTGATCTCCTTGAACAGGTAGGGGAGTAAATAAGCAAACTGACAGAAGTACAGCTCGATAGCAGTGCTAGGAACTAGTATCTTTTGGTTAAGACCTGCACATAGGAAGTAAAAATAGATCAGGATTGAAATCTAATCTTCAGTCATGGTATGACAAAAGATAAATTGCATAGATGATTACATTGATTTATTATAAATAAAAATGTCAAAAGTTCCTTAATTGCCATTTATTAATTTCTATTCTAAAATACATTATTTATGTAATATAAAATTACACACATCAAAATCTGTCATTACTGATGGGAGTATAGTTTTATTTATTCTGCATTATGCAAGGTACTATGCTCTTCCAGTCATAGAGTCAGAAACATAGAAAAGCCAAATGGATAATCTAGACTTTTAATTTCCATATTTATTTAAAAAGTGACTCTTAGTAAATCCTTCATTTTATTTTCTTGTTAAATTGGACTTATTTCCTATAGGGTATTGTAATAATTTCTAGCAGGCGTTATGCCAAAGTATTTGTAGGCTTTCTTTATCATATGAAAAACAGATTCAAAAATCACACTTCCTAAATGCATTTTTCTAAGCATATGCAATGAAAGATCAGTGAATAAGGTATTTCATCCACAGAATTATAGATGGCTTCAGAAAGGAGAAGACTCAGTCAAAATAATTATGTGAATTTCTTAAACAGAACATAAGTTGGCTTTAAGCATGTACTTCCAAAAAGCCATCTAAAAAACATCTCTTTTATTATATCCCCAAAACTTGTGGGCATCTCATTTTCACTTTCTGTGTGTTTTTTGAAGATAGCAACTTTCCTTGCTTGCCCTGAAATGTTTTGATGTGAGCAATGAGATGTCTTCTCTGATGATGAAATCCATGAACCAGGTGGAATGAAGCCTAAGTCTACTGAAAGCATCTAGTGAGAGCATTCAAAGCATATCTATAAGAAGCTATTTAGATAGAAGTCCTTGAAAATGCCATTAAAGTGATTGTACCTTTTCAAGTGAAGACTGTATATAGCTTCTGTGTTTGAGAAATCCTGTGATTCAGAAGGTGAATGGTCTACCTTGTGGTTTAGTAACTAGCACACTGAGCAGGTGAGTCCTGCTTTCTCAGGACTATTACTTTAATCTTGGAATGCTTTAAGAGAAAATGATATACATATATGTATGAGTATCCCCACCATAAGGATGCAGAATTATTTTGCTCTATGTCTTCCTGGTAGCATGAAAGTTACCTTCCTTTGGCCTAGAAAGGAAACAATAACATACCTGTGTTGCATCAGTTTCATGAGCTTCCTATCACCTCTTCAGAAGGCAAAAATGTATACAGTGCTGCTTTCCTATCTAAATCCTTGGGCATGAAAGTAAATGTTCTTAATTCTGAGAGGTGTCACTGCTTTTGCATAAGATCACTGCCATCTACACAGTTGTTTCACATTACTTTCTCGTTTGACTGATACAGTCAAAAAATATAATTCAGGTTTTCTGTACACTTTCTGATGGTATTAAACACAATGCAAAAGCCCTGGTGAAGCACTTAAATTGTGTATTCTGAGGAATATCACTACTTTAATCTGAGCCTTGGAGCTTTTTTTTTTTCTTGCTCAGTGTCTCACAAGGCAGCTAGCTTTTGGCATTCCTTGCAGCCTACAGCCTTACAGCACCTCTGACAGATCCTTTCCTAACTGCTCTGCACTGTATCACATTCAGCTGCCAGTTCTCTCCTGTCAGCATGAAGCAATCCTAAGCACAGTTTAGCAATGACTGGTCCTGGGGCTGGTCACTTTCTTCACAGTCAGAAATCCATTTTCTTTGTGTGGGAATCCTGGGCAGAGATGCTCCAGAGATGTAGCAATGGCCATGCTGGGACAAAATTTCCACTGATCATGTAAGACTTTGAATTAATATCCTTTACAGACATGTGCCAAGGAAAATTATCTGGTGTGGCAGACAACTGGTGTGGCACAATTGAGTAGGATCCAGGTTAATACTGCTGTGCATTTTCATCCCCAAGGTGAGAGGTTTTGTGAGTTTGAAAACAGCAAAGACAGAAGGAGACAGATGAGAAGATTTCATGAGATGGAATTTTGGGCCCTCATTTGCACTGCAAGCACTCAACACTCAGAGGTGCTGCAGTGTGTGCAGAGAAGCTGCCCATGGAGCCAAAAGGGAAGCAACAACATCACTAGAACTGGGAGGGACAAAGGGAACCCCTGAGGAGAAGTTGCACAAATGCCCCTGGAGAGTGTCAGGGCAGCTCCAGGGCTGGTGTCATGCAGGACCTCTGTGAGGGTTTGCTGGCCATGGATGCCTGGAGCAGTAATGTCTAGGAAGCACCCAGCCCTGCACAGACCCCTGGCTCCCTGGTGACCTCCTCACCCTGTGGCCTCAGCCCCCATAACCAACACTGGATCTCTGTTGCTCCCATACTGACTTTCAAATCACTGTCCACAAGGAGGCAGAGAAATACCCAAGTCTCATGTACCATCCTCAGTCCCCCTTCCCAGCACCCAGAGCAGACAACCAGGCAAATATCTGGTAGGAGCTGGGTGCTGGGAGAAGTGTCTCCCCTGCTGTGCAGCACCACCAGCAGCAGTGGTATGCTAGGATTACTTCTGTCCTTGGAGTAAAACCTGCCCAAAGGAATGGGTGGCCTCAGTCAGGGTTGAAGTATCTTCAGTGAGAGAAGCCATTAATAAAAATGGTAGACTGGCTAGGAAGTTTTTACATAAACAGAGGCATCCTCTGCTGAGGTCATATAGCCTAACTTCTGCCTAGTGGAAAGAGATATCCTGTTTTTTGTCAAATATAGATGATTAATTGGATCTTACTTCAAAACACCATGTACCTTACAAGGCCAATATAGGTAATGGTTGAACAGGTACATGAGAAAACAGAGTGTTTAGTTAATATCAGCATATCTAAATGAAATCCAGCTGCTTGATGATCCTCACCATCACCATGACCACTGAAAGTCTGCAGTTGGCCTTGTCTTTGTAGTCTAGGAGTCAGCATCATTGTTGTTCAGATCCTTCAGTAGTAAAGTTTCACTCCTCTACTGGGTTATATGTATTCTACTGAGGCGTTGTGATAGAAAAGACGCAGGGGTAAAACCTGGAGTTTCTAATTTTCAGTTGTCATTGAACTGGTCTGTTCAAATCTATCAGATAATGAAATGAGACCTCTAGGATTAATTACTAAATTACAGCAGTGATGAAAAATTGTAATGACGGTTTCTGGGTTTTCCATAGGTTGTGGACAGTTGTTTAGAGGCTTTCTATGGCCTCAGTGTTTTTACTCCTATTCTGTGTACATCATGACTCCCAATAGAATGATGAAATAGTTCAGATGACTTAATTTTTTTACTTATTTCTTAACTGAGGGGAAAAAAAAGGAAAAAAAATTATATTGACAAGTTCAATTGTTCAAGTAAAAATAGCTACAACAGCGGAGGCAAACTTATCAAGTGGTAACAACAGGTGCTCGCATGAGAGAAAATCTGGAGGAAAGGGGATTAGCATGATGAGTTGAGCACTGCAGAAGCAAGCTTGGTACACCTGTTTGTATGGGTACACTATATTTGTATAGGCAGTGTTTGAGAAGGGGAGGCAATACAGATGTCTCTATGTATCAAAGGCCGACTGTATGAATTGGTAGAATATTATCTGAGAGATGTCAATGAAAGTACAGCTTTTAAACCAGACAATAAATTGCATATTCAGGCCCATATTTATGCATGGGAAAGCAAGTGCTAGTGTTCAGTTAACACTGGAGCAAGTACTTAAGCTACTTATTGCAAAGCTTGTGAAAACAGGCCTTTTGTTACTGAAGCATATATAGCTTCTCCAGCTCAAGTACTTTGTGAAATTATTGCAAAACGTGGGAGAGAAAAAGTATATGTAGCTACACACAGCTGTGCTTTATCTGATAAGATAAATAGCGTGAGACACCTAGTCTCATTATTCCAAGTGCTGATTTCACTTGTAAGTGGCAGTTCTAAGTTTTGTACTGAACATTTTTTTTTTATTGGAATTCAAAGATGTTCCAGTTCAGGATAGTTTAAATGCTTCAGGTTGACTTTTGTACTGCATTGCTGAAATATGTCTAGGTAACTCAAAGACCAAGTCGGTATTTTAATAATTGCATATTTCATGTTAAAGAAATTATTATATTTAATATAAATATAGGTAAGCAAAAAAATAAAATTTAGATACTTAAAAAAAAAAAGTTATTTTTATCACTATCTTCCACAAAACTTTTTTTATTGTGGAAATCACAATATTATTATATGTATTTCCACAAAATAGTACCTTGCAGGCATTTCTTTGTCTGTTCTTTCAGCTTCTGATTCTTCATTGTTCAAGAGTAGTTACTTATAATTCTTTTTTATAAGCTTCAACATGAAATTTTCTGAAAGTCTTAACTTCTAAGAATGATCTCAAGAATCAGAATTAATTAAAAAACACTCTTTCATGATGTATCATATATTAGCATTGAATGCAGAAAAATTAAACCGTTCTCATTTTCTCTCCATCAGAATATATCTATGAACTACTGGGGATGCTACCTTTCAACAGAAACTATATGTCAAACCACAGTGCTTAGTAAATCTCTTCCTGATATTTTTTTAATAAAAAAATAATGTGTTCAGGTGTTTATTTTGTTTGATATAAAGCTTTAAAAGCAGTGATACTAAAATCTTAATATTTCCATTACATTATTTAAATCCTATTGAGTTCAGAAGGAGATTTGCAAGACACATCAAAACTGCAGTTAAAATAACTAAAAATACCTCCTCAAAAACTAAATTAATTCTACTGCTTCATAACATCATTTTATTTCTTATTTTGTGTTTTGTCTTTTTTATGGATCTTTGCTTGAAGCAAGAGGGAACTGCAATTAGCTAATTAAGACTCTGAGGCTTGAATATTATTGACCTTTTATGTTTTGCAGTATTGGTTGGCAAGCATAAAAAAGTTGTGTTCTCCTCATCTACTCACGGCTCTGCAGGACACGACTTCTAATTGGTTTCTCAGGAATCTTCGCCCCTAGTAATTTAAATATAGGGTACATGCTGTTATTTCCTCCTTGCATGGCGTTTGCTGAGCAAGCAAGCAGAAAGACACAGAATATCTCACAGAAGGGCTCATGAATGAATACTGATTGCATAGGGTCACATATTTGTGCTTTTTCCACTGGTGTATGCAGGGGAGGAAAACTGCATTTGGTATTCCTGATATTTTTTGAGGCGTGCAATCTCTTAAACAAAGCAACCACCTCCCACCCTGTAAAAATATCCCTCAAACTATATGTTGAAAACAACGCAGAGACAAAGATGGATGTTTTTCTTCCTTTACACATTCAAAGAGCCACTTTAATTCTGACTACTTCATTTACATTTTTATTTTTAAAAAGGTTAAAATTCAAAGGTTATATTGCTCAATAGCAGACAGTTCAGTTTGCTCTTTAGAGTCTGCATTACCTCTAAGGCAAACAGGCTGTTCCTACTTAAGAGATTGTCTAGCTTGTTGCAGAATCACCTGTAAATGTGTAGTAAACCCATGGAGCTTCAATCATTTTCTTATCTGTTCTATTGCCTGAAGGAGAGCCATTACTGTGGTATTTACAGCTGTCACAATAGTTAATATGATCTAGGCATAGCTGCTTGTTTACTCATTGATGTGATGTGACAGTTTAATAATAACCATCATAATCGTTGGGTATATAAAACTAGAAATATTTTTTTACTCCTATGGAGGTGCTGTTTTCAACTTCTACCAAAAGCATTGTATCCAGTCCTTTAAATTATTGCACTTGGCTGTGATATTTTTAGCTTTATCAACAGCTTACAAACACTTTTTTATTGCTTTTTATTTTTCCCTAAAGTGGAAGAAAAAAAATTGACAAAGATTTTATTTTTCCATATGAAATGGGTTATTCAATTGTAAAAAAAATAAAAATGAAAGCTCTCCTAAAAGGTGGAAAATAATTAAATTAGGCATAAGAGTGCTAAATTTTAGACTAAGAAATAAAATAAAATATGATGCATGAATTTACTGTGACAAAAAAAGCAGGACAGTTCCTAGCATACTCAAATGCACTCATTTACTGCTACATTTACCTAGCATTTTGTCTGTTTTCTATCACGTTCAGATTAAACAAATGATTTTAAGCCACAGCCTGAAGGGTAGACGCTTTGGTAGCCAAAAGACAAGGTTCCTATGGCTACAGATTTGGATATTTTGTATGACTGATCCCAAACCTCCTCGTCCCGCCTTCCTTTTAATCACATGCAACCCTCCAGAGATGAGGAAAAGTTATCGGTCAGACAGTCCTTCATTCGTCTTTCATAGCACGGTGAAGCAAGAAACTCTCGAATGGTAACAGAGCAGACCATTGCTTTTGTTAAGCCTTTAATCTTAGTGTCAACCAAAGCCTCACTAGATGAAATGAAGTTTTTCTCTTGCAGTTATGTGAACGTTTGTACTGTAGAAGCTCACTTGAGATACTGCAGTTGGATATTATGTCTCTCCGTGTCTGGCACATTAAAAAGCCAGAAATAAAGCCCTTGTGTGGCTACTCAGAGTGAATGAAATGACAGATCAATCCAGGAAAGAATTAAACTGAAGGCATTAAATGAAAAGCAATGAATTTATAACAGGATTATACAGCACTTTGAATCAGCTTTGTACAATGCTCAGCTGAGAGTTCAAAGGAAAACAAGAGAAGGCACAAAATATTGTCATTTATAATTGGCTAATGAAACCAGCAACACAGGAATTTTGCAGCTGCAGTAGATTCCCATGTAGCTAGAAAGAATGAAGAGGATTCTAGTTCCTGTGCTTCACCAGTTAGCTTTACTAAAAGACAGTTCCTGAAGAGTGAGGTTGCATCTAGCTTTTTTTTGCTCCTCAAAATTTAGAGATATTTTTAGGTTAGGGGTTTTTGGGTGGTTTTTGGCATTTGGCTATTCAGGTGCATCAAATCTGGTTTAAATTTTGAAACACTTCTAGACCAGTAGAATAGAAGCTATTATCAACTAATTAACAGTTCTCTATCCAGAAATGTATGCAGTTCTGAAGCATTCACAACTTTCCTAAATTAGGAGATTTCCATACCCAAAATATTTGCCTTCTTATGCTTGGTTTGTTTTAAAGGTGAGCCTGGGGCTTCTTTCATCATGGTACAGTTAGGTTAAATTAAATTTTCTACATTTAATTTTGCATACAAACCAAACCCCAGATGATGCATTTACCAAAATCAGTGAGAAAATATACAAAAAAAAAACAACCCAAAATTTAGAAGTACAAGTTAGAAAGTTAAAAAGCACTTAAGTCAGGATATGAAATGAGATGCTGATGGAAGGCTGTCATTTCTTGTATAAGGTACACATTGCTCCAATTAGCAGAAATAAAAAAAAAAAGTTGCATTTTATTACACAAGGTTTCAGCTGGAACTGTTTACCCTTTAGCTGTCATCTCAGCTGACTATTCACATGCTGGAGTAGGCTGTAAAATCAGCTCTCTAGTGCTGCAGAACATCTTAAAAGAGATGAGATCTTGGGAAAATGCTCTCATTGGCCTTTTTTAACTGCATAAAAAAACTTTCCATTATAACATTTTATGTAGGAGCTTTTGATTTTCTATTGTAAATATATTTCTATATGTAGATATACAGTTACAGCTATTGAGTATGTCTGCTTTTGAAGGTATCACACCAGTCAGAAGAGTGGTCTGAAAAATAGTAGTAGTTGCACCCCTAGAGAGTAATCCTTGCAAAAAAAATTACATTTGGGAGCAGGCATTTAATCAGTAGTTTGTATTTAACCATAACCTGAAAAATATTTGTCTTTGGCTACTTTTGACTATCTCTCACATTTTTGACATGCCATTTTCCACAGTCTGGCCTGTATCATAGGGCTCTTGTCAAACCTAATCTTGCATATGGGCAGTTGCATTTGCTCAGGTTGTTTGAGAAGTGTGTAGAAGAAGGAAGACAGCTTAAACATCTTGGATTTTGTAGATCAATCTCCTGAGTCCTAATAGTGTCTTTTACCTGAGAGATAAACCTGTCCTTTCTCCTTTGGCAGTCTGGACTGCTGGCAAAATCAGCATGCCAGGGATACCACCATGCTCTCCAAACTGACCTCCATCTTCATGAATGTTTCCTAAACCACCCTGCCCTTCTCTCTTCATACAGCAGAACAGATATCCCGTATTTTCCTTGACCATGGATCTGTGTTGATCCATTTCACCATTTTACCTTAATTTGACTGTTCTCTCCAAGAAACTCATCATCCTTTCTTAGATTAGCA
Source organism: Pseudopodoces humilis (assembly GCF_049639895.1). Lineage (NCBI taxonomy): Eukaryota > Metazoa > Chordata > Aves > Passeriformes > Paridae > Pseudopodoces > Pseudopodoces humilis. Next base: position 80,622,385 of record NC_142200.1, on the reverse strand, counting down.
GTTTCTTTCACAAGCTGCTTTTGTCTTCAGTGAGATTGCAGTCTGTGCAGCAGCTGCAGATCTAGGTCTCTCATTACATTAAAATTGGAAGCAATCAAACCTGGTAAAAGGAAACATGCTATTACATTCTGAAAATGCATGTCATTCAAAACTCTAGCATAACCTCACTACCAAGCAGGGTTTTGAAAGTTGGGGAGAGTATAGGTACTACTATAAATAACTTAGAGTTGTGGGCAGGTTTAGTCATTTGTTTGGGATTTTTTTTTAAATTTTTATCTCTGTCTTCTACTATGCTCACAATTTTTAAGAGAATTTGTGATGATTTGGCTACTTGAAAAAATGGTTGTCTCAAAACCTGGGCATAAGGAGTGCATAAATGTTCTGTTCAGTTCTGAGAGGAATATTTAGCCAAGGAAGTTAAAGCTGTGTTTAGAAACAAATCCGTCACTTTCAACTGTACCTACCCTCAGTTTGACACTGATGAGGAAACTCCTGCAGTGTAGGTGCGATGGCATTTTAAAGGAAATTATTCTCTTGAGGAACGCTAGACCCATTGCTCTAAATATTGCTTCCCACTGCAGTGTTAATGAAAAGTGTGTTTGTCAGGTTTATTTAAAAAAAAATATTCATGTCATTCCTTTTCCTTTGGACATTCGCAATTAGCATATCAATTAGTGATACTTTTCTTTCACTAATGAAGGCATCAGACTTGTATCTGGTGCTGTACCAGCAAATAAGCCTCAGTGAAACCAGTGGCATGTTTCTGATGATCCAGTGACATGAGCTTTAATAATTTTATTCTATGTCAGACTTTATTGTTTGATCATTTTCATAGCAGTCAATCAAGCCTCTTTCTTTTTAGTCTGTTCTTTCTTTGTCTCTCTGGTGTAAATTTGGAACAATCTTCTCTGAAGTTAGTGGAGTTGTAATTGTCTACAGATGGAGTAAGACCACTTTTGTGCTACCTTAGGCAACTCCCTTCAAATAAGCAAGCAGAGAATAAAAAAAAAACACCCAACACCCTTCAACAATGCTGACAAAGTATGGTAGAGGCAGCCAAACTACTGAGAGTCAGAAACTCTGCCTGTCAGTTTGATGACAACTGTGACTAATTTTTTTTTGCTTTGACCTGATACATGGTAATTTTATCATGAACTCACATTACTTGTTTCTGTGTAGTAGAGATGAATTTTAACTGGCTTCAGTTTTCCTCTTCAAAAGCAGATATATGGGATACTTGACTAAATCTTTTACATTTTCTAATTTCTTTCATAATTTGACAGTGCCCATGCTTTGATTCTTTAATTATAGTTTTGATTACATTTTACTGGCTTGTAAGACATTTTTCATTGGTAATCTTAGTTAAATGGATTTATTAAATGCTTCTTTGGAGAATATGTACCCACTCCAGGTACTGCTCCTCTCAGTGCATTAGAATTTGAGTTAGGCATTTAAATTACCTACTGTACTGAGAGGCAAGAAATTTCCAGAGAACCGATGGACTGAATAAACCACTTGCCTATGAAGTACAGCTTAGTCTTCTTTTTGTTACAACAGCATCAAATTTTGTACTATAAAAAGATAGTACGGTAAAAATGTCATGTCTATCTGATTGTGATACACTGCTTAGGTATATCAAACTGGAACCTGATCCTCTTTTTACTGAAGTCTGCTCTATTTTGTAATCTGTGCAGCTGCAGACAGCAGAATGAACGTAAAGATAACCCCTTCATGTTGTTTTTTAAAACCCTGACTTTTCTCTAGGGTTTAAACTTCAGTGTGAAATTTGCTGCACAGAATGTTTTCAGAAAAATAAATCAGTGTCAGTGACCTCAGAAATACTCAGAAACATTTTTGGCACAATGACTTTTTTTCTAAGTCCAGGTGGTCATTCTAAAGAAGCTAACTTAGTTTCATGGCCATTCATGTGTCCTCCGGTGTCCAGGATTTTTTCTTCAGGGCTTACCATCTCTACCCTTTCAGGTGCTTCACTACTTTTGGTGTTCACAGAAAATCTGATAGGAAATAATTTCCACTGAGCATCTGACTGTATCAAGTAGTTTAAAGTTTCATGAAAATCATAGCTTAAAAAATCAGATCTATCTAATGTCTGGTCTGCTCTTGCACTATGCTTTTAATATCAATTATTACCAGAAGCTTCCATGTAGGTGTATAGCTGCTTAAATAGATCTTAGGTGGTGAAAGCCTTGCTACATCTCTGGAAGGCTCAGATCCATGTTCTGAATCACAGGCAGAAATTTCTTGCTTGTTGGTTCTTCAGAAGGCCTATTTTGTTTTCCTAGCCCTGTAATAGAAAAGTTTCTAGGTTTGTTTTTTTTTTAAGAAATGGGAAAAAAGATCTTTACCATATACTTCAGATCCAGGAGTCCTGTTCTGTGGGCTGCTGTGGAGCCAGGAGACAAAGCTTGCAGACAGTGCTGCAAAAGCAGTATCCGAAAAATATTTGAGTTGCTTAAATCTTCAACTTAGAATCTTCAATTAAAAAATTAGAAAACAAAGTAAGACAAACATTATTCAAGTGCCATTGAATGAGATGTCTGTGGCAAGCATTCTGTCTTTGCATATTTGTTTTTAAATAATTAGTAGTTATTGATAACAGTTTAGCTTTTGATAACTGTTAACTTATTTCATTGTATATTTACATATACTCCCACAGTATCCACTTTGTAGAGATATTTAAAATAAACCAAACAAATATATATCAGTTATAACTTCTGAATATAGAAGTGAAATAAAAGAAAGTTCAAAATGAAGAGTAAATGAAAATTTATTTTTCTAGTAAAAAAGAATGCAAGCTTTTATTTACTTGTGTTAAATGTTCCAATATTGTGATTTAAGAATGGATGGTATTAAAAGATTAAAGAATTTAAAATTATTTTCATATCAAAATCTGTAAATGCAATTCTTAAAAAAATTAGAGTTTTGAAACTATTTCTAATCTTTAGGCCATATTGTTTTGTATTTCTCTGAGTAATATTGGAAAATAAATTTTTAAGTAAAGCTTTGTTAATTCATAAGGATCTCAGATTTAAAAATACGCTAAATTCAAAAGCTTGAGAATGAAATATCCAGTGTGGGCAAAAATGTTGTTTCAGACTTTTACTGACATCCTTTATGGTTTTAAAACTGTTTTATGCCCTGGGACTTTTCATGCCATAAACAAAGTTTGTTAATGAGCTTTGGATCTAAAAAATTGCATCTTTAAGGTAAAAAGCAATTAAAAGGTGTTTTTAACACAGCACTCAAATAAAGATTCACTCTCCAACATGCAATTCACCAAAAAATGGGTCTCATTGGCTTTTTGAGATCTGTAGGATGTCATGAAAATATGAACTTCTGTGAATTTTCAGAAGACAACAAAGAAGCCTGAGAAATCCAGAGCACCGAAACCGCCGAGTCTCTTCATATCTCAGTTGAAAGGCTGTGTAAAAGGTTTCCATGGCAGCAGGTTATGAAGACCTTGCAAGGCTTCTGTGATCCTTCATCTGGAGAAGTGTATTTACTTGTAAGGGTACCAGTGAAGCAGGATTTACAGGTTCAAGAAGACATACTCCTAGTTTGGAGGTCAGTCCTCAAGAGCTACAGTTTTGCTTTGGTGTCTCTCAGTTCTGGGCTCTCAGATCTTTTTTTTTCTGTTCTTGAAAAATTCTGAAATATGTCAGAAAATTCAGAACTGTCATAAATCTTAAAACTTGGAAGAAATACTTCAATTACTGTTTAGAATATTAATTTTCCTCCCATTACTGCTGTTTCTACACAAAATAAACATTTGATGCAATTTTTCCTGTGACTCTTGAGCTCACTGCACTTAGAATAACCCTGAAATTATAATCCCAGGAGATAAATATAAAGTAAAAGGATAGAGAATCAGTATACATGTTTGTGCCCCAAAACTGTGAAAAATGGGCATAATAGTTTGAGATAGTACAAGTTTGGAAGATCATGCTTCATTGTACGGAATATTTCAGTCTCTCTAGTTGAGTAATCAAATTTTAGATCTATGAATACTCAAAAAAAATGCCAAAAATTGAAAAATAATGTCTTAATAGCAGAATTTGTTTATAAATCTTTATCGAATTTTATAGAAACATGTTATATCCTGGATTTTTGTCAAAGGACAATAATTAAAGATGTAAATAGCTCTAATTAAGTCTTGAAATCAATAAATCACATTAAAATTTGTAATTAATTTCATAAAAAGTGCCATATGATGTAATTTCTTGACTTGTAATATAACCTTGCTTGGTTATCTATTCAGATATCTCCTTCTGTTTCCCATCAGTGGGGGGAATATTCCAATACTCCTTAAAATAAATAGAATTGTATCACACATGTTAGCACAGAACAAAATTGTATTTCTAATTTAGTCATTGTCTGCACTACCTTTAGGCTGTTTTGTTTTAGATCTGAGTTTGTTTTAGAACTGAGTTTGTTTTAGCTTCTGGACTTCCTTCCAGAATCTGTATTGCCAAAGACAATGTGTACAGAACCTGAAAACAGGGATAAGAATAAGTAACACTTATTAATTTAATTAACACTTAATCAAATTAAACTCATTGAGTGAAGATTAATCTTGTTTGGTAAACCATCCTCAGACTGATAGATTTGGGGGGGTTTGGTGGTGGTAGAAAGAAGGGGGAGTTCACAAGTATTTCAGTCATTCTGAGGGGAAACTACTTAGCAATTTCTTCGTTCAGTTCTAGAATGTCTAGAATTAAACAACTTTTAGTTTTATATTATTATTTTTATGCTTAACATTAAATTGTCTGTTTTACATAAAAGGACAAATATAATACAGATATATTTTTTAAAATATTTTTCATCCTGTTTGCAATTAATCAGTTTATCACTGCTCTGAATAGTGACGGTTCATACTAGATCATCAGTGTGCAAATGAGTTTAAAAGAGATTACTTAAAAACTGTCAAGCTGGATATTTAATTAAAAAAAAGGATAATGGGAGCTGAAGAAAACAGTAACAGCCCTATCATACAGTGATCAATTGTGAAGCTGCCCTACCATTTCAAAGTAATAGAAAATTATAGGATTAATTTAAAATCACAGACAAAATTTATGGAAGTTTACAGAAGGTTACATCAGATAAGGGGAGTAGAATTAATTTAACTTCTTTTATTTTTAATATATATAGATGTAAATTCTCTATATAAAGTATCATATCTGTCCCAGAGAAATGAGTGTACTGAAGTATAGCTATATACATCTATTCATGGGCATAATATATTATGTGTGTGCAAAGAATTCCAATTGCAGATGTACGCGTCAACACTGCTAATACAACATCCTGTCACATCAGTAAGATGGAGCAGAACTCCATTTTGAAGAATGAAAAAAAAGCTTCCAAGACACACAAGATTTGTGCTCATTCATTTTAGTAACCCATAAGTCTGAAGTTAGCAATCTAATTCCTCTAGAACTTTTCTATGGTTCAGGGCACCAACTCCATTTTGGAAATGGAAGGACCACCAGAAGTTTATGTTGGATGAATTCCCAGTTAGAGTTCTGTATTCCTGGAATGACTTGTATAAGTAAACTGAGACAACTAGATGTTTTACTTAGGCATCCTATTTAAAATTACACATAGTTCAGCTAGCAGAGTGCAGTCACAATGCAACAGTCAGCGCAGCATTTTGTGTATGTGCTGGTTTTGTACTAATTGATTTTTGGTGAGGAGGGAAGGAGCCAGCCACAAAGTGATTTTTTTTAAGAGAAGTTGCTAGCAGCTTCCTCTGTGCCTGGCAAAACCAATAGCTGGCTAGTTTTGAACATTGAAACATTGTTAAACCACTAAGAAAGTTAGATACACCTCTGTGCAGACATGTAAAAATGAACAAACTCTGGAAATCGCGCTCTTGCTTACGGCTTTCGAACAGGAAATTTGGCATGGGCCGGGCCAGGCTCCAGCAGCTGCCGGGCAGGGGGCGGGAGGCCATCGGCCACTGAGTCCTAGCCTGGCTGCTGAGATCCTGGCCACCCCTACAGCATGGCCAACGAGGAATCCTCCACCATAAACATCTCCAGCCGCAAGCTGCGCAGTCATCTTGCCAAGGGGCTGTCCCAGCACTGCGGGAGATCATGCGGCTGAGACCAGGGGAGGCTCTACAGCCTGCTCAGAGAGTGGCCCTGTGGCTGGAATTGAATGCAGCAGGGGCTGGAGACCAGCCATGAGGCCAGAGCAGCCACCACTGTCCCGGCCTGGGCCCCTGAGATGCTGGCGCAGCACCCCACAACGTGGCTTGAAATACTTCACCAGGACAGCTCCAGCCACTGCCCGGCAGAGATCACATGGCCATCCGCAGACCCGGGGGAGATATTAACTCTTTTAGTGCACACATGACATTTGCAAACCTCAGTCCTCTCTCAAGTGAGAGAAAAGGAAAGGTTGAAGACACATAGAAGACAACGTGAAGACACCACTGTGAGTACAGAAGGAGTTAAATCCCAGATGGGAGGTGAATGAAAAGATGTCTTAGTCTTGGGCTGAAATTCTTTTGTATGGTATGATGATAGACTATGATATACTAGAACATCCCTGTAACTCATGAAAAGTATGGGGAGATGGAGTGTTCAAATTGCAGACATGAGCTAAGGCACCCATGCTGAAGCAAGCAGATGTTGAAGTAGCTGTGATCCAAATGAGAAGCTTGAACAGAGAGAGATGAAAGTGATGAAGAAGAGAAGAAGACCTCTGATCCCAAAGATGAAGATGAACTCAGAGACAGGTGAAGAGAATGTTTGCTTTTGAACAGCTCATCATTAAAATAGTACCCCATAAAGTTGACATGGCCCATGAAAGCAGCAGTGGGAAAGCTGTAAGTCACAGGAGGGACTTTCACACTGCAAAACAGATTTTTCTTTCCCAGATTTGCTGTGACATTGAAGCCACGAGAGAACTTTCTTGTGGAAAAGTCTCCACAGCATGGCAAGAGAGATTCCTCTCCCTAAGTGAACTGAAGAAAGACAATTTTAGAGGTGGTAAACTGATGGAAAGTCCTAAGTTTTGTCTCTTTATGTTGTCAGTGGGAAAGAAAAAAGGGTGTGGAGGGAAGAGAAGTGTTCTGAAGGTTTATTCTGCTTTCTTTTTTTTTTTTTTTTTTCTCTTAATTCTGCTAATAAAGTTTCCTTTATACTCTTTAAAGTTTGAGCCTGCTTTGCTCTCCTCCTAATCCTATCTCACAGCAGAAAATGAGTAAATAATTCTAAAGGGTGCATGGGCATTTGGCCAGCATTAGACCCACTACATTAAATTGGTACCTTGGACAGGAAACTTAAATTGGCGAACTAAAACCACTATAGTGTAAAGGGCTGTGCAGAGGAGGTCAGATCTCCAATGGAATCAGCATTTCTGGGCTCCACAATGCAGTGATCCGCCATGGCACAGCCCCCCAGCAGCAAGTGGAACATCTTTTTGTGTAACTTCAGAGGCTTTGACTCAAACTGGACTCCTGAGAGAACTCTGGAGGCCCAGGGCTTCAGTGGTGCCTGGGGCAATAGGAGATGGTCTTGTATGCATGTATGTAGGAGATGTGCAGGATATGCATCACCAAGTAATAGAGCTGAAGTTGAAATCAGATTGCAGGAGGAAGACAAGTGGGAAACTGCTGCGGGGGGTGGAGGCCCCCATCTGCTGACATGACTGACTTGTCTAGGGAGGCTTGCTGCTTCCCAGAGCTATGAATCTGGGACGTTGTGGAATGACTGCTAAGCCTTGTCAGACCCTCAGACTACTATGCCTTGCTGCTCTTCCATGTTGGTACCAATGAAACTGGACCTGGAATATATCAAACATGACTACAGAGCATTGCGGATGAGACTAAAGGGCATGGTGGCCCTTCTTGATTTTGATTATTTTCTTGATCGTGGCAATGACCAGGAAGGATTTGAGGGAAAATGGTGGATGCTGAGGGTCAAGAACTCTTTACACAGCCGGTGTTAATAGCAGTTTGTTTTTTTTATTATAGTGGAAATCTCTTTGAGGATAAAGGACTGCTAGAAAGACAGTATCTATCTAGGTGGGGAAGAAACATTTCTGTTAACTGGCAGGTCAAACTGGAGAGAAGAACTTTAAATAAGAAACAGCCAAGGAGTGAGAGGATGACAGGGCCAACTAGATTGGTAAGAAAAGTGTGCAGTGTGATGTGAAGACAAAATAATCAATGGCTAATAAAATAATAAGGCTGAAGGGTCCCCAGAAGGGGCCCCAGGTCAAGTGTTTCAGGCTTTCACAGCAAAGAAAGCCAAGAGCATCCTGGGCTCCATTAGAAAGAGCAATGCCGCCATCAGAGGTGCATTATCTTCCTCATCTGCTTAACCTGGTGAGACATATTTGGAATCCTGGATCCAAGCCTGTACTCTTAAGTTCAAGACAGATATGGACTTCTCAAGTGAGTTTAGCAAAGACCTGTGAAAATGATTAAGAGTCAGGAACCTTTGACAAGTGATGGAATGCTGAGAGAGCTGGGACTGTTCAACATGGAGAAGTCTCAGGGGTATGTCACCAATGTGTAAAACTGGAGGCAGATTCTTCTTATTGGTGCCCAGTGACAGGAAAAGAACCAATGGAAACAAACCTAAATACAAGAAATTCCATTTAAACAGAAAAACACCTATTTTTTTTTTATTTTTTTTTTTTTTAGCAATAGTGTGCTAAAAGAAAACCTCAATATACCTAGAGAGGCTGTGCAGTTTCTGTCCTCAGAGGTGTTCAAAAACTGACTGGACATGGTCCTGAACAACTTTTTCTAGCTGACTTTACTTTGAACATGGACATTTGACTTCAGTATTTGATCTTCAGTAGTGCCTCCCAACCTCAAAAGTGATTTTGTGAGTGCTTCAAGTTTAACAGCACAGGTTTGAGCCTCTGACAAAAAGATACTAAGAGTGCAAGGAGGTAAGAAACCACAGTATATAAACCTTTTCACAAACTTACCAAGCTGCTGAATGGTCTTCTGTTTTCATAGACTTTAAAAAAACCCAGAGATGGATATAACATATCTAAACCATGGGTTTCTATCAGAAACTTGTCTAGTTTCTACCTATTTTATGGTGGGACTTAAAATTCTCACAATTCTAAAACCCACAGCTACACCACATTTTATAGATGAGAGAGATACAAGTCATGAAATCAAGAGTCTTAGAAGTCAAATCCTGAACTGGAGATTCCTGTGACCCCAGTGAGACCTCATTCACAGAGGAGAACCGGCATTTTTAGTGCACCTCATCCCCACAGAGAATGGGAAGCTGAAAGGTCCTTGATTTATTGTAGGCACTACTTACACACAGTCAAAACATCAGTGTGTCATCAAGATTATTCTAATACTGAATCCAAAACACAGCACTGTGCCAGCTACTAGGAAAAAAACCCCAAAAACAACACAACTCTATCCCAGCCAAAACCAGGACAGACATCTGTTAAAGATCCTTCAATAGATAGAAAACTTCATCAGCTTTAAATTAGCATGGTTCATTCGAGCAGAGAATGGAATTTGCTGGTACTGTTGCCAAAGCTACACTTCCAGCTTTCTATCTTCAAATCACTTTGTTCAGATATCTGGAGCCCAGCCTTGGGGAGGAGTAAGGCTGCAGTTTGGGTATGGAGCAGAGAATGCTAAGAAGGAACTCACAAGTGGAGCAGGCACAACCTGCACCACAGCCTGAGCAGCAGCTTGAAACCTCACCTCACTGCTGAAGAACGTTAAAAATTCCTGTTCGGTGAGGTGTAGCTAAAGTGAAACACCTGCCTGGCTAACAAATTACCTTGTGTAAAAAAAAACAAACTGAACTGCAATATTTAAAGCTAACATTTTAAGAATTAGGGATTGGATAGTATTGTTTCTCAACTTAGTTGTCTATATTATTTTCTCTGTTAGCAAAATGCTGTTAGGCAAGCTAGTTGATTAGTATGTATAAATAGAGAAAATTAGCTCACCAAATGCCAGCAGGTTTAGCTTAAGTTTTCCTCAGCTCCTGGGTGAAGATTTAGGCCACTGTTTTGTCAGCAGATGTAAAGCTTCATCCAAGTTGCTGTCAATCCACCTTGAGAGGTAAGATATCAGGATCTTCTGCAAATCCTTAAGGTCCTTAGTTTCTATTAAAAATGCTGATGAATCCTGCTCCCTTTAGAGATTTTGGAACAATGGAGAAACTTGGAGAGAAATCATAGAATCACAGAGTAGTTTAGGTTGGAAAGAACATTAAAAGTCAACCAGTTTCACCCTGCTTTCACGGGCAGGAACACTTTCCACTAGATCAGGTTGCTCAAAGCCCCCCTCAAAGCCCTGGCTTTGAACACTTCCCAGAATAGGGCATCCACAGTTTTTCAGGGCAACCTGTTCCAATGTTTCACCACCCCCACAGTAAAAAAAATTTTCCTAACAGCTAATCTAAACCTACCCTCTTTTGGTTTAAAGCCATTATCTTTGTCCTATCTCTACATGTCCTTGTAAAAATACCCTCTCCCTTTCTCTTGTAGGCCCCCTTCAGGTACTGGAAGGCTATTCCCTAGAACCTTCCCCAGCCTGAACAACCCCAGCTCACTCTTCATAGGAAAGATGCTACGGCCCTCTGATAATAGGATCAAATCCTATGAACATGACTTTGTCACTTAATTTCTATCAAAATTAATGGGAAGTAGAAAGTTTTTTTAAATCTGTCTGATATTTATTTGTACTTTTAGGCATTTGAATTCCTAGCAAAATTCGTCTTACAGAATCTTAAAAAAATAATAAAAAAATAAATAAATAAATAAACAAACTCTAAAGATGTAGTTGTCTTCTGACTAACCAGAAAGAGTCTTTGAAATAAGGTAAGGAAATCTCCCCATGAACTGCAACAATATGTATACCCCTAAAAAGATTGAAATAGAAATTTTTCCAATATTATAGAAAGCAACAAAAGATGGGAAAAAGAAGCCAGGGGCTAGAGGTGGAGGAAGTGCTACTTGCAAAGTTAGTATTTTTCTTTGAAAGGGTCTACCTGTGGTCTTGCCTGTATTACTGTTGAAATAAAAACTCAGAACAGGAAAAGTCTGAACACTTTTCTATGTAAACCTCCCCTGGGGCAAATGCACCTGCTCATGTTATGTCTTTCCAAAGCAATGGGTAACTGGTTTAATTTAGCTAACAGACTGATGCTTTAGAATACTGCTCCACTGGTTTGCACAGCTTTAATACTTTCCTAAAGTTTAAATTAGAATTTTGACTTATGCTGAACTTTTGAAATTACTTTATCTGATATATAAATCCAGTTGCTCAATGCTAGTAAAAATGCTAATTATTACTTAAGTCCAAATATAAGTTGAGTTTGTAAAATGCAATATAGTCAGATTTTTAAAGTATTTTTATAATGTACTTTTGAAAATGTCATAAAATTTTAAGTACTAATAATTCTACTACTTGACAGCATTATGAATTATGAACAAATCATGTTCTCCTTCCACTCCCTTTTGAAGGATGCTTTTAATGCAAGTAATAAGCAAAAGTTTCAAGTTCTTAAAATACGGCTTTCTTGGTCATACTAGCTTTAATAAAATCAAGACAAAGCCACTGTGAGCTGCCACAGAGTTGTACATTGGACATAAATGAAAAGAAAAAAATCAATGGAGGGAGAGGGGATGAAAGTAAAAGGAGTAGATATTTTTAATTAGTGGAAATTCTACATTGCTATAATTTAAAAGAAAAAAGGAAGGGAATTAAAAAGGACGTGATCTAACAAGATTTGCAGTGACTTTTTTTTTAGCTTTTTTTTCAATTATGTACCAAAAGAATTTAACAAACACTTGAATCATAATAGTGATGGTAGTAATTCCTTCTCATGTCTCTGTTCACCTGTTTATTTCAATTAGACCTGTTCTGGGCTTGATAGGAGTTCATGTTGATGTATTTCTGTGTGCACTTTTCCCTCAAAAAGTAAACTAACACGCAAAGCACTGAATGAGCATTATGCTTCACAGAAAATGTGCATGAGTAGTGAATGAGGTTGGTATTTTGTCTCTACTGTATTGCACAGGGTGTTGCAATAATATAGATCTAAAAGATGATTTATAACCCCCCCAAAAACACAGAACCCAGATAAAGATCCAAACAGCTAGCAGACTTTTGTCTTGGTCTTGGCTGCATTGTAGGAGTATAGGTTGTGCTTCGGAGGTGGTAAATGAAACCTTTCATTTGAAATGGCACCTAAAAAGTTATTCAAGAAGAATGAAATAGAGCAGCAACTAAGAACTTGTAAAAGATCCTTTAAACTGAAATACCTGAATTAGTCACATTAAAAAAAAAATTAAAATCATCAGAATGTCTTATAAAATAGATTAATTACAAAATTAGACTATAAGTTTGATCTAATCTACCTAAAGACAAACAAGAAGTTAGAGATAAAAATGTTTTTACAGTTGGACTAGACGATCTTATAGGTCTTTCTCAACCTAAACAATTCTATGATTCTATTTTCCATTTAATATTAAATTAATCATATTTTAGTAACTGTATAACAAAAGCATAACTAACATAATGTTCTCACATTCCCTCCAAGGTTTCCATGCAAAGGAGGGATGATATCCTTAATACTGAGCATGTTAAGATCTAAAACTTGGGTAAGACTTAAGCAAGAAATCACCAATTTTTTGTTTTGTTGACATTAAGAATTCTATCTTTCCGTTAATCCGTAATCACACATTTTATTTTATGTTTCTATTGTGTGGTCATTTGTTATATTATATCATCTTTTTTTTTCATAAAACTTTGAAAATACTTCTTTGGAGAAATTGATTTTTTTGGATAAATTCCTTGTTCTCCTGATAAGCAATTAATGTCAATTAATATCAGCAGTGTGCAGATGTACATGGATTTGTGTGACTGGGTATGTAGTCAAGTTACTGAAGCAATAGATGAGTTCACATTTTCCCAGTGAATAGTGCAGAAGGGGTTATCAAGAACAAATGTGTAACATAAATCTGTATACTTTACATGTCAATATATTATCAGCATGAAAACCAAAATGGACAGTTTAGGACAAAAGAAAGTTCCCAGAGTGTTGCAGGCAGATCGCAGTTTGTCACAATTAATGCAGTCAAAGACAGCCTCAATTAGTCAACTTCCATAATAATTCCTGGAAGAGTTAAAATTAAACCAGTCATAGAAATGTAGAATGGTTTGGATTGGAAGGAACTGCTGTGTGCAGGGACATCGTCCACTAGACCAGGTTGCTCAGACCTCCTTCAATCTGGCCTTGAACACTTCCAGGGATGGGGCATCCACAGCTTCTGAGGGCAGCCTGTTGCAGTGCCTCACCACCCTAGCAGTAAAGAATTTCTTCCTAATATCTAATCAAAACCTACTCTCTTTCAGCTTGAAACCATTCCCCCTTGTCCTGTCACTACATGCTCTTGTAAATAGTCTCTCTCCCTCTTTCTTGCAGGGTCCCTTCAGATGGAAGGCCACAATTAGGTCCCCCTGAAGCCTTTTCTTTTCCAGGCTGAATGCCTGGCAATACTCAGAATAGACTGTAACAGTGAAGAGTAAATTATCTTGACACCAGTAATGCGAAACTTAGAGAGAGATGAATTAGCACTAAATTAGTAATTAAAATATTTATTTTCACGTTTAAAGTGTTATTAAAGTTGTTTGTTGTTTTGACAGGGAATGAGGTTGTTGACATATCTCTTATGAGAAATTAGCCATAAATATTATAGCTTTCAATTCAAGAGTTGCATGAATTTGATTGTTAACCTTCTTTTCATATATGCTCTTGAAAATGAGCATATCCATAGATGCTCTTTAATATCTTTATTTCTATTAAAATCTTTCAGGGCCACTAAGATCAAGCTTAGGTCAAGCAAGAGATTTCAGTTTTTGATTTGGTTATCATAAGAGCTTCTTAGTTTCTGACAAGTTGCAGTTGATCTAACACAATTTCATAACCTCTCATCCTGTGAGAAGGTAAATTGAAAGTTATAATTTTATGACCTGATAGATATATTATAATATCCATTTCTCTCTTCATGCCTGGAAGAACAAACAAATATTTTTCTAAGTAGTTTTTGAATACCTAAGATGTTTATAAACTGCAGCAGACTATGTATGCCCCAGCTAATATTGTTTTAATATCATAAAGCTGCCCTGGAGTGAAAATATCAATTTCTGTGGCAGATTACTGGAAAATTCTAGTCAAAGCAATTATCTATGGTTATTTTCAGGCTTGTAGATCATTCATTATTAATGGATGAGTTAATTAAATTAATTTCAGTGAAAATGTTGAGACAGAGCAATTCCTGTTGAGGTAATATGCCAAGATATACCAGGAGATGTCTGCTTCTTCATTAATTTTGTCTTGATTGAGGTTAGGTGGATCCCTCTGAGAGGCTCTTAGCAAGCCTTAGTCCTTTAGGTGAGAATCAATTTCTACTAAAGGCAGTCTTGTGTACAGCATGGATATGTTTTTCTCATAGATCAAACAAGAAATTAAGAGTTACATTAAAATTTTCTATATTATAACTACTTTTAATTTGCTAAGCATGAAGCTGCAAAATGTGTCAAGAATTGCTGCCTTTGTATTTTCTGGCGAGTAGAATAGATTTTGTGACCTTGAATTAAGTTTGACCTCTGGGTGCTTAGTTTAGGTTTTCAGTAGCTTCTATTTCAAGAACAGATGAGTAGAGACAATTATTAACAGGAGAGCAAGTCCCTTGAGCTCCAGCTGTTCCAGGCCATCAGGGATGACTGAGCAGTGCAGTGCTCATGATACCTACTAGAGAGCTTTCAGCATTTAAATTTCTCATCTTGCCTCTTGTACAGCTAGGAAACATGACCTAATTAGATTTTTCATCTTTTTCTTGTTCATGAGGAAAGACATACTGACAGCAATTTAATTAGATGTTGATAAAACTTTTGGTAGTGAAAAGAGCTGGAGATGTTCACAAAGGCAGAGATTTCATGCCCTGCTCGGTGGGCTCAGCCTGTGTGTAGATTGAGACCGTATTGAGTGGGGTTTTGGGGAGGGACAGGTGCTATTTTTTGTTGTTGTTTGCTTGTTTCTTTGTTTGATGGTGTTTTGCTGTTTGTTTGGGGGGTGGGGTGTTTTTTTGTTGTTGTTCTGGTTTGGGTTTTCTTGTTTTTTTCTTTATGTTTTTGTGGGTTTTTTAAGTGAGTAAGGTCTTTCATAGAACATGCTGGAAGTTTGATTATCTGCCAGACAGAACCTAAGACAATGTAGTCTTCTTCGATTGTCCTGACAGTCAATACAAAGAGCTTTAACTCTTCCTTGTCAATAGAGAGGATGAAGGAAGTTCCTTTTCTTTGATCTTTCTCCAGTATACAGTCTGCTGGGAGACACATGGCCAATTAAGCCATACACTAAGATCACTTTCAGTTGCATAATTCCCTTCTGTCACAGAATACAGCATGGTTGAAGTTAGAAGGAACCACTTAAAGCTGGCTGTCCAGGACTGTGTCTAGATGACTTTTCAAGGGACAACCTCTGGGCAGCCTCTACCAGGACTCACACTCTCAGTAAAAAATTGTTTTCTGATGTTCAGGTGGAACCTCTTCTGTTCCAGTTTGCCTCTCATCTGTCACTGGTCACAGCTGAGAAGAGTCTGGCTCTGTCCTCTTTGCACCATTCTGTCAAGTGTTGGTGATACCCATTCTAAGCTTTCTCTTTTCAAGGCTAACCAGCCCCAGCTCTCTCAGCCTTTCCTCATTGGTGAGATGCTCCAATCCCGTCATCATCTTCATGCCTGTCACTTTACTGTTTCTGGTATGTCAGTGTCTCTCATACTGGACACACTATTCAAGGTGTGGCCTCACCAGAATTTGTAATGAAAATATTTTTTGCTTAGACAATAGCAAAATGTAAATGATGGTGATGTAATTTTGGCCATACACTAAAATGCTGCCAGGGCAGCAGGGGAGCAGCAGCTCCCTATGGCCCTGAGCGAGCGCCAAGGGTTCCATCTCACGTGTCAGGGCAAATCCTGCAGCCAGACCCCAGCACACTGCCCCAGCCAGAAGCAGGGCAGCCAAGGGGACAGGAGCAACCCCAGCCCCTGGCATCTGACAACTCACTGGAGATGAAAATGGCTCGATGCCTGGCCAGGATTTGGGCTTCCAGATGAGCCCAGCTCAGCAGAACCCATGGCCAGGCAGGGCAGGGCTGTGGGGAGCTAGAAGTGGGCCCTGCTGTGGCATCACTGGGGCAGGGGCTGATGGCCCTTGGGGCTGAAATGGGTCCTAGGCCATGGACAGAGTAGGCGGAACCCTGCGGGACTGGGCAAAGATGGTGAGTGTTAACAGTGCTCACATGGACATCAAAAACTCTTACCATTGATTGTATCTTTATACACATTTTGGGTCTATATGGGACTGTGAGATTGATTCTAAAACAATGAGATTCTATCTAAAACAATTATTGTGTTGACATAAAGTGTTATATTCCACAGTTCTGTTCATTATGTAATTTTTTTTTTTTCATTTATTTTAAAGAATAGCTGCCAGTTAAGTCTACAATAACCCAAAGCATCACTGTGAATCTTACTTTTCTTGTGTATTCTTGCCATATTTAACTGTTTGGTATGAAGCTGTTTGGTTAAGGTGACCTTGCCATGGTGACTTGATTTCTCATAAAGAGAAAAGTGAAGAGTAGGAGAGGCTCTTCCCAGAAATTAATCTTGCACCTAAATTACAAGGCTTTTACATCCAGACACAAAGACATAAAATGTATTCATCTTGGTGTCAACTTTGACGTTTTTCTTTTTTCTCTCTTTTCCAAATGAAAACACAATAAAATTTATTTAATTAATGAGCAGATGAAAACTTGCTTCACACAAGCAGCTAAAGCTGACAATCAAATATTTTGCGGTTTCAATCTGTGTTGGCCAGAAACTTGGACTGAAGATGACAGAAGTGAGGGAGACAAGGTGTTATTTATAGGTATTAAAGCAGAGGTGCCTTTTTTTCTCCCCAGGGTCCATCTCAAAAAACACTATAAGGACAAGAAGAAACAGGGTAACTAGAGCCAAGAGAGGAGAGCCACTTTCAGCAACAGAAGAGACTCTGAAGCCAGGAAGTGAGATATTTCAGAAAAATTAATCTGACACAGAGGTCCGCACTGAGATATAGTCAGACTTTGTGAAGGCAAAAAGTAATTTCAAAATGGGCAATAAATTGCTGCTATTCCTAAAAAATCATTCACTCTACTTCCATCATCATCTGCTAGTCTTCACACACTCTTTCTGTTCTCAGTCCATTACCTTGCCAAAACCATGTTTCATTTTAAACCACTGCGAGACACAGTGGGGGTGGAAATGAGAGCCAGGGAAAAGGAAGGAGGTGTTAAGATTGCTGCTTTTGATGCTGCATGGCTCCCATTTCCTAAGTGTGGTTGTGTAAGTACAGCCTGGGAGGAGCTGGGAGAAGAGACTGAAGAGAATAATAATGGGTATGAGATACTGGAAACGATGAGATGCAAAATGAGAGGTAAGAGATAGAGTGAAAGACAGGCTGGAGCAAAGGGGTACTGAAGAAGACATAAGAAGTGCTTGCTCTAGTGCCTCAGCATTTCCTTGGTGTCAGAAATAGTTTAATAGTTAATGGAAAATGTTCCCAGTTTTCATGTATTGTAGTTCTGTTAAACGCTGAGACTCTTTTATTATCATCCACTCTGTTTGTGCACAAGGTTAAGTTTTGACTATCTAAGATTTTCTAGCTTCCTGATGATCAGTTCTTCCAGAGACTCAGTATAACTGGAAAAATTTGTCAAGAAACTTTCATGCCAAGAATTTTAAAAATAAATATCTTATTAAAAAATGCTTAAAAGGTATCAAAATTGGGAAGTAATTTTTCAAGACTAATAATCTGATTAAAATCTGCATATGAAGCACACATAATGTTAAATCAAGAGTTTCTAGTTTTCCTGACTGACTGCAAGATAAACAATACATGCAGACATATCCTGTTTTCTTCTTGATCAGTTTTTATTCCTGCATTAATACACAGCGTTCTGACTCAGCTTCAGTAATGAAGTATTAATTTCCTTATGCAGTTCTGTGATGTAGTCAACAGCTGACTATGGTTTTGCTTTACAGAGGGTAAGAAACAGATTAAATTCAGAAGCTGATGTGGGAGTCTCTATTCTATACACACAAAGATGATGAATTAACAGAGTATTAACAGATGTATTAACAGTGACAATCTTGTTCTGACTCTTGCAACCATTTCCATTGTTTGAAAATGACCTTCTGTAAATGTATCTATTTTGCACAAGATTTCCTTGAGCTTTTTATCGTTTTTTAATGTCATTGTCTTCTAAAAACATAGGAGAAATATAAAATAATTTTCCACTCCTTTAGAAGTCTAGCCAGAATTTTTGGGAGCTATTGACCTGTTTAAAAGCACACTACAGCAGAAGTGGTCATTGAATAAGCAAAATTCTTTTAATTGTATTGAGGAATTTCAGTGCAGTTTCAAATGATGTGATGTAGCTCTGTGATCGTTTTGAACTACATCTAGATGAGCTCTTTGCACATAACTGTGAAATCAGGAAGAAACACATAATTTCATAATAATAATTAATTGAAAACTTGGACTTCACATCTACTTTTGAAAACTATCACCACATAATCAATATAGGAAGGTTATAAACATGGAAGATAACCATGAAATGAAAGGTAATATAAATGTGTCAAGTTTTGAGATCTTCATTCTGAAAATGTGCTGCTGCTTTGAATTGCAGTCAAAATCTCTGCAATTAAGGTATGACATGCCCTTCTGGTAATAAAGTTTTCCAAATT
Organism: Pseudopodoces humilis; assembly: GCF_049639895.1. NCBI lineage: Eukaryota > Metazoa > Chordata > Aves > Passeriformes > Paridae > Pseudopodoces > Pseudopodoces humilis. Next base: position 80,603,566 of record NC_142200.1, on the reverse strand, counting down.
ATATTAGAGCCTACAGTTTAAATCCTGAAGTATCATGTTTGAATTACAGTTTGTTAATTTAACTTTAATTAGAAAATCACCTTAAAGTTTATGTCCACTTTTAATGACAAGAAGCCTTCAAAGCTTCCACTCAATTGGTCTTACCTATTTAGTAGTCAGATGCATTTAAATTTTATAAATCCATTATCACTTAGGGACAGCAATATTAATCAGTTAAAAATATGTTGTATATATTAAAAGCCTTTGCTCATCGAGATTTTAAAGTGTTTTCATTAAAATCTATTTTAAACTGATTAATAGGAATTTATGTATGAATTTGCTTATGTGAATGTAGATAACATTTAATGAAAGTAAAGTTCCCAAATATTTAACTTGGATAAGGAGTCAGCTTCTTGTAAAACCCAAGCTACTTAGCACAATAATCACATTATAATTTACTACACTTTTGCATAGTTAAGGAAGAAACTCAAGAAGTAATTAATTTATGTCCTTAACCTTAATTTCTTTGTAAAGTAAATGTTTTCACATTAAAAAAGTAAAGCCAAAAAACCTTAACTTTAATAGTCAACTTAAAATAGCTCAAATAAATCCATGTCATGTAGCAAACCATGCTTGTGGTAGCTGAAGGTGCTACTTGATTGCATCCTCTTAACCACATCAATGTCACAGTTCAGAGGAAACTTATGTAAAGAATAAAGATTAATACAAATTCTTTCTTAGAGACTTCACAGAATGGTTGCTAAATTGGGAAGGCACTCTTGGAGAAAATCCAATTCAACCTTCCTTTTCAAAGTAGGGCCAACTAGAGAGCAGATTGCTCAAGATTGTGCTCTACCATGTTTCTAGCATCTCCCTGATATAGCCTCCAAACCTCTCTGGTCAACCTGTTTTGACCACTTTCATGGTAAGAATGATTACTTGTATGCAGAGAGTTTTCTGTATTCCAGTATGTGCTCATTGCCCCTTGGTCTCTCAGTAGACATCACTGAGAAGGGTCTGTCTCTGTTTTGTTTTCTTTCCCTCCCCAGCTGATATAAATGTATTGGTAAGATGCCTTCAAACCTTTTCTTTGTGACATTAAACAATCCCAGCTCTCTTTAGCATTTCCTTATTTATCAGATGCTCAGATCATTTTAACATCTTCTTGGTTCTTCCCTGGATCTGCTTTGGTATGTTAAAACATAAAAGATACATCTGGAAGGCTTTTCTATGACTTCTGCCAAAATCAATCAATATTGTACAGGCACTTTATGTTTCTTCTAAATTTTCAACCATTTAAGTCTGAAGTGGCTTATTATTATTATTGAATTATTTACAGTTTAGATTTTGTTCTATGTGATTCTTTCAGAAGACGCAAGTTACCAAAACTGATTTTTAAATCTTTATAAGTAACTTTATTTTGGTATTATTAATGTTTAAAAGATTATTAGTGGTTTAAAGGAATAGCCCAAAATCAATCTGTATCAGTGGAGTATTTAGTTTATGTAGTGTAATTTATAACTTTTATAATCAAGTCATATCTTTGTAGGCACTGGCTTGACCTGGAAAACATGCAAGTCCCACTTTTAAGTCACCTGTCTTCTACTAGACACAGTGAAGGAATGAAATAGATTGACATAGTGGGAAATAACAAATATGCTAAAATCTGTGATAACAACTCTATACTGTCAAAAACCTGTAATTGACCCTTGATGCTTCCCCTTTCACTAAATGTGCTTGCTATGTCCAGTGTTGCTTTTATTTAAATAATTCAGTAGTTGAAGGCATACCTCGAGTGAATTAAATTTCAAATCCCCAAATATTAATTTATGACAAGGATCACCAACTTTAGTTCAATTTAATTTCAAATCCCAAAGTGTGCATTGAAATTCCAATGAATATTTCTAATTACTCAATTTCTATATTTATAAGGGAACTGGCACCTCATAAATATCACATTGTGCTATTATCTCCATATGTTCCTGTTCCTTCTAAATATAGCAAATCAGCAATTAGCACAAGAAATATTCATTAAAGTTTGAAGGCAGATAAATAACAAGTAGGAATACCATTTATTTATTATAATTTACAAAGCAAAGAACATCTTAATGCTTCTCATTTGACAAATGTGCCACAAACCACCAGTTGCACTGGATGCTTCAACTGAACTAGCACTAGATAAAATTCATACTGCCTCGTAAGACAATATGCTCAATAGACTGTCTATTTTGGCATAGCACAACACCTTGTTAAGTTTTGATTAGCCTCACCTCTAACATTAGGATTGAGAAAGAATCTTAGAGGTACTCTTTCTTTAATCCCCATGTCTAGGGCTAATTTTTATTTTGTGTTGTTTTGTTCTCAAATAGAAAACAAGAACCATGACATGCACTTGGTATATCTTCTTTTTTTGAGAATTTTCTGTCAAATCATGAAATCTGTGAGCCACCTGTACTGAGAGTTTAGTCAGCCTGGCAGGTGTAAACTTAGGGAATTGGCTTCAGTATACAATATAATTTCTCAAAAACATTTCCTTCTTATAATTTGTGTACCGTGTACTAGCTCTTCTCTCTTTACACATACTAACTGTTGCACATTTGGTGATGCACTGCTTGCCAAGCAGAGCAGATAATATGAAAAGTTTTCAAAGCCTGTCTAGATACCAGTATTAAGTATAAAGACAGTGGGGTATTCATGTCTCCCTTTGCACAAAACTCTGGGCAGGTGAAAAGTCAAAACAGCATGTGTAAAAACCCCTATAAACAAGGAACTTTTAAAGCTACTAATCTGCCTTTCCTACTCTGCACTCTTTCCTTGACTGTGCTTTGATTATGACTTGAATGTCTTTCCACATAGCCTCAACTATTAGTGATACATTAGAAATATGTAATTACTCTTCCCTAAGGACTTCTTTAAACATACTAATGTATGTTTATTAAAATATTAAATATTAAAAAGAAATACTGATTTTATAGATTCTGGAAATAAATTATTTTTAATGACAATAGGGATAAAGAAACACTAAGAAAATCTATGTAATCTCAGAATGTTTTTTAAAATCCCTTTAGGTTTGTTTTCTCTTCTGTCAGTGTTAAGGCTTAACATGCAGATACTCACATGTTTCTGAGGAAATCATTCCAGTTTAGATTTGTTTCACATCTCTGTAAACAAGCATCTTTAAGTGGTATATATCTTCTTAACTAGACCTGACCTTTTTTTTCTCTGAGTGTGTGTCTCTGTGTGTGTCTGTGTGCTGTAAGAGACTTAAAATTCACAATTGCCTCAAACAGCATTAAGATCACCGAAGCACTTTGCCCACTCTGGCAAGCTGCAAAGAAGCAACTGCTCATCTGCAACCACCTCCCTGCCCCCAAATATGCCTCTTCAAATACCTGGAAATTTGGACTGTGAGTTAACCTGAGAGGAGTTTAAGAGAAAATAAAGGTGCAGTTGTTGCGGGCCTAAGGAGATGTTAACGAGGCTGGGAGAGGAAGAAGAATGTGCCCACTAGGAAACCCAACTCTGCAGCTGTGCTGAAAATCAGCTCTGGCCAGGTCCAGCGGGGGGAGGCCACAGCCCGCAGCCCATTCCTGAGTCCACCAGAGGACTGCACAGGATCCACAAAAGACAGTGCAAAACTTACCCCACTCCCAGGGGAAGTGCTTGGGCATTCCCAGTACACCCAAAAGTGTACTCTCACTTATTACACAGAAGGGAAGGGAAGATTGGCCAATAGCAAAGAAGAGCACAACACCTGAGATCAGAAGACTAGAACAGAGCTCAGGATGGTATGACTAGGCCACCACAGCAGCTCAAGTTTATTTTTGTATATTGCTTAAGAATAATATCAACTTTGCTATAGATGTCTCTCTTAAATTTATCTTTATTTTAATGTGCAATTTACTTTTCGTTTCTGGAGTGATGCTGTATGGCATATATCCAATAAAGTATGACATTTGCATAAAGCAAACATTTCCCTACAATAATTTTATTTCTATGACTTATCAATCTTGTACAAGCATGCTTTATATTCACAACAGATATCCTCACCTCAGCTACTGAGATTGTGTCATGACCTTAGCATTTTGAAGTAGGATAAGCAGAAAAAATTACAAAATGGAGAAAGTTTAAGCACTTAGTTCCAGACTGTGAAGCTAATCATATTTAAAGCAGGTGGTGACAACAGTTTTTCTGGCTGAATGGAGAGTAGAGTCTACTACAGAGGAATGCTGGATATGTGTACAGAAGCCTTGGGGTACAAAATGATGCATGGACTTGTAATGTATTACAACAGCTTTCCTTAAAAATAAGAATAAACCTTGGTAGAATTTAACATTACAGCCTCAAAAGGAGTAAACACTTGGAAGCACTGTATAACTCTCACCCTTACATGTACTTTATGTGGCTGGATTTAGAGTATTTTATTGGGCATCAGATGAGACCACCCCTTGACTTTGCTTCATATTTACTGTCTTTTTTAATGCATTGCTGAAGGTGAATAGATGTCAAGAATGATACATTAGCTAATATCTAAATGTATTCATATTGAGACATTGACAGACAGTTCTTTAAATGCAGCTGGACAGCAGGAAAATAAATGACAGAGTTCTCAGAGTGTCACTTAGAATTTCATGGTTGTCAGTCATCAGAATAAATTCCAGTATGCCTGTAATGAGGACTCTAATTATAGACATATATATATATATATGTAACAGGAAAGCTGGTTTTCTATTTTGGCTCTTAAATGAAAAACAAAAATAAAATATCTTTCAGTAACAGGTCTCCTTGTAACGTTTTTACATATAGGAGTCATGTGCATGAGGCTTCTATATGAGGGCTTGAAGTATAAATGCTCATGTTTAAAACACTGCTTCAAGACCATTACATAGTTTAATTATTATTAATTGGTGTATTCTCTCATAATACATGATGACTTAGACTTATTTAGTTATGATTCTGTAAGAAGATTAAATTAAATCTTTTCATTTTCAATCACTTATATCATTACTGGCAGTTATCAGATGTTACTTTTACTCTAGGTGCAATATTAATTTCATTAGACCTCACAGATGGTTGTGGTCCTACAGGCTGGGTGTGCTGAATTTCCTGAGACAGTCGGAGGATTCACCAACAATTACCCTAAAGGTCTCCAGTGCCCTATGCTAGACATGGCCAGTTCCAGTTTCAAACCCAGTTCAGGGCACAGCTGGGCTCCTCAGCCACAGGCAGGCAGGTCAGAGCCCTGGGGAAAGCCTGGGGAAAGGAGGCCAAAACACTGCCCAGCAACCAGGATGTGTTAAGAAAATTAGAAAAATAAGATTTTAACTAGAATAGGAGTGACTTATAAGAAAATTCAAGGTAAAATAAATGTAAAGGAATCTAAGGTAGGAGCAATGTAGGTGGTTAATGAATGCTAGATGTGGTTAGTTAGAAGCAAGGCTATATATGTCCTGCTTGTTGAAGGGACTCAATGATTACCAAGATGAAATGAATAGGGCAAGGATGTATACAATTTCTGTTGTTTTAAGGCTTAGAGTAGGACCATGTATCATTAACTTGTCTTAAGTTTTGTTTGTAGAAGGAGACAAGAAGGATGAACTACTGTGGAAAAGAAGGACCCATATCTGCACCTGCATATTGAAACTAATTGAAAAGCAGGCAAGAAATCTGAACTATGCCCAAGAGGACCAGGAGAGCTGCTAACAGGACACAGTTGAAAAGTTCAAGCCGGAGGAGCAGGAAGATTTCATCAATGGTCAATTAAAAAGACCCCAGACCCATTTCAAAAGAAGTGAGCATGCCCAGAGGGGCATGGAGTTAATTTCCATATGAAGGCAGGTAGAGTCCTTCAATGAATATGCATTAGATGCATTGTGTGATCCTACTCACGTGTAACACTTTGGGGGGTAAACAGGAATTGAGGGGCAGTGGTGGGGCGTGCACATCTATGGGAGGCGACTCCCCATGTTGCCTGGTTGCCATAATAAAGCATACCACTTTCTAACTTTTAACAGTCTGTGATTTTATTACTTCAAGGGCTGAGCCAGGGGAACCGAGCCAGAACCAGCCCTGGGAGCCCCGAGGGGACCGTGGGAGCAGGGACAGGAGAAGGAGATACCTGGCAGAGAGGTTCTTGCAACCTTGGGAATGACCCTGGTGGGGCAGGCGGACATGCCCTGAAAGAACTATTGCCATTGAAAAGGACATGTAGATGCAAGTTTACCTCGAAGGACTGCAATCTGTGTGAAGGCCCCAGGGAGAAGTGTGAGGAGGAGCAAGAGAGAGAGATAGAGAAAGAAGAGCTTCTATGGACTAGCAGTCCTAATTTCCCATTCGCCTGCACATCTGGGGCAGAGGAGGTTAGAGGAGTTAGGGATGAGGGAGTGAAGTTCAGCCCAGGAAGAAAAGGAGGGGAAGAGGAAGATGTTTTAGTTCTTTTTTTCCACTATGTCCATCTCTAACTCAATTGGCAATGAATTAATATGTCCTCAACAGATTTGGCCCAAGATTGAAACAGATAAGTGATATCCCTCTGTTTATATTGATTCTTGATGAATTTTTCCATCCTGATGAACTCTGATCACACAAACTAAACCATTTTCAGGGCTGGGGTCCTTGAACATTTTCTCCAATGCAAAAGCTTGACTGCACTGCCTATTTCAGAGCTGTGAGAACCTGCTTATTCTGCTGCCAGTGCTTCACTATGCAACAATACTCACAGGGATGCTGTTGGTGAAGTGGGATATGATGCAGTAGCAAGCTATTGATCTGTTCTTGGTCAGACTACTGTTGCCATGTTAGGATGTCCAGGTATTTCTTGTGCCACTGTTTTCCTACACCAGCTAATTTTAGTAGGTGTTGACAACCTTGTGGTGGTATGTTTTTATTAAGGGTTTGAGAAGTTACATTCCACTTTCTCTAGTCCTAGGGCTGGGAGGTAATTTGAGGCCTATCCCTGACTGGCAGTTACCATAAATGAGGAGGTACTGTATCATTTTGTGGCATAGCGTTTTTCTAGAAAGGTTTTGTGTACAAATGCAAAGGACAAGAAAGATGTGTGAGGGAATGGTGAAAAATATATCAGAAGGCCAATAGTGTTTCAGGAAAACATCTGTACTTGTTTCAGCTGTCAGAAGGGAGTGATCTGGAGAGACACAGTCTTGACAAATCCCAAGACCCTAAGCTGTCAGGTTAATAGAATGCCCCACAACCTTACACTACTGGAGGAAAAAATCAAATGCACTGTGCTACATCCCTTAACACACACAACAGCCTCTGTCTTCCCAACAGTTTACGGCTTAGCTACCTTGGGTTTTTTTCAGTGCTCTTGATGGTGGTTACTGTGTAAACACACAAAATTCAGTTAATGTTCTTGGAGGTCAATGTTGATAAAGATTTTTAGGCTTATACAAAAATTATGTAATAATTCTATTTTGAATTCTACAGCTTCTTTCTAGCACAAAAGATTTATAACAGGAAGTTCTTTAGCAATATTAATGTAGAACTCTTGAAAAAATATTTTAAGCCTTAATTAGAGCTTTGAAAAATTACAGCTTTAAGTGAAATATGCTTAGCTTTCATCTTTCTGCAGAAATGTTCAGCTCTGAAGTAATTCAGTTGATTTTCAGTGCACATTTTAATAGCAAACTTATTATCATGTCAATCGGGACTTTCATGTTTTCTTTTCTTTTAAGAAAAGAAAACACTCTGAATTAGTTCTACTTAAAATATTGGCAGTAAAAGGTGTGTTGAAATCTTGAACAAGTGCAGTTTGTACTAAAAGGTTTCTCTTAAAATTTTCCAAAGTTATTACTCAGAAAAACTGAACTACCTACTTCATCTGAACACTTCTGAGAGTATGTGTTGAACTATTTCTTCCCTGTAAAATTAAAAGACATAAGAAACCACTAGTACTTTTTACTTCATTTTCATTAGAGTCAACACTAATGCCCAACTGTGTTGTGTTTCTATACTATCCTGTCAAAGTAAGTGCGAAGTAGTATTTCTGATTTTATCAGTCGGATAAAATGCATAAAATTTTACTACTATACTATAATAGTAACTTTCAGGATTATCTCACTATTTTGTACAACTAACTTTTTCTGATACACAGGGTACATTCATTTCTCCTTTTCTGATCTATGGGAAGGCACAGAGGTGTGTGCCTTAGCACAATTTATCAAAAAAATCATGTTCTAACCCTGTTCTGAACTATGGTTTGAATGGGGGTAGACAGTCTAACCTGGGTCTAAACAAGTGTTTAGGCAGATATTAAGACCATACACTTGCTCATTTTTCTAGCATATGCTTACATTCTGTGTTGCTTTGAGTTCCAGCAACTGGAAGATTCTCAAAACTGGAGTAGCAAACCCTTTAAATGCTCTCTCCATAACAAAAACATTTTGTTGCCAAGAAATTTGATTTCATTTTTAAGTACAATATTAACCATGTGCTTTTGAAACACTGCTTTTAGATTCAAGTGAGGAAAAAGATATTCTTTAAAAGATAATGGGCATCTTGGGTATGCTTTTAAATCTTAATTTTCATCATCTGTGCTTCACAGGCTCCCCATGACTCTGGAAAACATTCTGGTTTGCATTTTGCTTTTCTTTGCTACAGGGAACTTTTAGGAAAATATGTAGCTGACTGAAGAATGCAATCTGATAGATGACAATTCATGGCAGGTACAAAACATTTTACCAAATATCAGATATTTTGATCTGATCCTGTTTTCTAAAGGAGAAATTTTAGCTGAAGCAAAATGTGTTCCATCTGGCTCAAAGAAAAAAATATAGTAGGTAGTAAGGCTTAATGTAACATGTTTAATTCTGCTCACACAGATATCATTCTACCATTTTTATCACTGACACTGGCCAGTGGTAGTTGCCTGAGAGGAGAGGAGGCAGGACAATTGAATAGTAATAGTTTCCCAGGTCCCAGTTGTGCAGATGCAAGCACTTGCTGACTTAAGAACTTCCTGAGGTCATATCCCTGTTGCTGTTTTAATATCATTAGTATTTTTTTCCCCTCACTGAATATATCTAATTGTTTGGGTTGAAACTCTCAATGGTTTCAAAAGGTTATGGCTCCAAGGCATGGTCAGAGAATTTACATAATAACCACATATGCTTGCTTTGTCTAAATATGTCCTGGATTATTAGCAATAAAGATAGATTCAAAACAAACAAATGTGTCTATTTTTAACAAAACAACACCATCTTATTTGCTCAAAACTATAATATAGAGCTAAGAATCAAATAGCTGGTGCATAATATGTTATTTGAATTTATTTTACCTAACAAGACTTTTTTGGGAAGGAGAACCTTAGTTATTCTTTCCTATATAGTCTCAGTGGAATCCAGAGCAAAATGGAAATGGGGACATTTAGCTGGAAGATTTTTGCATACAAAATAAATGGCAAAGTTTTAAGGGCACAGGCATTTGAATACTATAATCAAAATGTCATTTAATGCAAATTCCTAAAGTAGTATCAACACAGAATTATAAACTTGACAGTGAAGTGCCTTTCATGAATAAATAGTTAAAGAAAGGTTAGGATATTGCCATCTCTATCATGCTTCTGTTTGCTCTTCAGAGTTCCTGCTATTCCAATTTGGTGTAAAGTAGGTAGTGTTGTAAACCTGTTTTTTTAGGTACAGGCACCAGCTTTCAGTTATCTGCAGATATTGAAATATGTCATTGTCCTCTTAAAATGGAGAAATAGCTACCCATGTAAAAATACACATGAAAAAAACTACACTTAGCCATTAAAAAATATTCAGTCAAATCACTTTAAGTGTTAAGTGAAAGGAATTTTCTTTTTAAGCTCGATAAAGTGTGTATTTTAAGATTGGAAAAGTAAAGTAAACCTGTTATAATTTTCTGACAATATATTCACTGACAAAGGGCAACATTAAGTTTCATCTGAGCTGAATTTTCCACATTGGATAAAAGATAAAAATAAATGAACCATAGAATAATTTAAGTTGAAAAAGACCATTGAGTTCAACCATTAACCTAGCACTGCCAAGTCTACCACTAAACCATGTCACCAAGTGCCACATTTACATATATTTTAAATGTCTCCAGGGATGGTGACTCCACTGCTTTCCTGGGCAATCTGTTCCAGTGCTTGGCAATCTTGAAGAATTTTTTCTAATATCCAATCTATACCCTCACTGGCACAACATGAGGCCATTTCCTCTTGTCCTACCAGTTGTTCCTTTGAAGAAGGGATCAATAACCATGTAGTTACAACCTCCTTTCAGGCAGTTGTAGAGAGTGATAAGAGACTGATCCTCCTTTCCTCCAGGCTAAACTCCCCCAGCTCCCTCAGCTGCTTCTTATCAGACTTGTGCTGGAGACCCTTCACCAGCTCTGCTGCTCTTTGGGCTGCCTCCAGAATCTCAGTGTCTTTCTTGTAGTGACGGGCCCAGAACTCAACACAGGATTCTAGTTGTGACCTCACCAGTGCTGGGTATAGGGGGATAATCACTGCCCTGGTCCTGTGGGCAACACTATTTCTGGTTCAAACCAGGATGCCCTTGGCTTTCTTAGCCACCTGAACATACACTGGATCATGTTCAGCTGGCTGTTGAAACATATTTGTTCCAAAAGTTATTTTGATAGATTTCAAGTTGAAGGAAAAAAAAAAAAAAAGCCACAAGCATACATAAAAATGTTCTATAGCTTACTATTTGGGGCTGTTTTAAGAGGTTTCAAGCTTCATAAAGTGATAGAAGCATTTTGCATAAGTATTAATAGCTTAAAAATAATTAAATTTTAATCTTTACATATATCTACAGCTTTCCATTATCTTAAAGAAAACAAAAAAACTTAAAAGTGAGATTCCTGTGGTCCATCCTTGTATAACTGTAGCCAATTAATGGCTCCTCTGCTTAAATATTACAAACCATGCTTCTGTTCGAAGATGAATGTGGTATCTGTAGTTACTGAATGGCATTACATTAATCAGAAGATAGAATGCTGTATTTTTCCACCAATCACATATGTTACTCTGGAGACAAGATACAGGAAATATGTTTTGACATTGATGAGACTATGGAATTCACCTTTATCATAATACATTCAGTTTGGCCACTCAGTTCTCATCTTGCCATATTCTTATCTTGCTTTGCTTTTGTTGAACACTTTCAACTCCTTCAGCATGCAGGTGAATGTGATTTTACTTTCATGCAGCTAGACAGAGCACAGAGGTGTCATGCAAACAGAAAAATGCAGTTTAGATACTCACAAAGCATGTGTCATAAATGGATAAGAGAACCTTGAAGTTCTTGATACATGTTTCATGAACTGATGCTCATTAAAACTTGGTCTAACAAGAAAATGTTAGTCCTTCCTCATGCTTTAAATACACAGACATATCATAATGATCTGTTAAAGATTTTTCATGAGACATTTTTTTTATTATTATTGTGTCTATTTTGTTTCTTCTCTAGTTGCATGGTTCAGCTTCTTTAAAAAGTTATAGTTGCCCATTCAGCTTAAATCAATATTTTCAGTCTTTAAACAACTAAGTTTAATGTATATAGAGAAACTGATAATTCTTACAAAGATTGTCTTTGATACTGATTATTTAAGACAAACAATTTTCAACATAAAGTCACCATGGAATCACAGCTGCAGAGTCTTAGGATTGTACAATAATTTAGGTTGAAAAAGAGCATTAGAATTACTGAGTGTAACCATAAACCTAACATTGTCATGTCCATCACTAAACCATGTCCTTAAGTGTCACACCTACATACTTTTAAAATTATTCCAGGAATGGCAACTCAAACACTTCCCTGAGTAACTTCCAGTGCTTGACAGTCTTTTCAGTGCAGAATTTAGTTCTAACAGCCAATCTAAATCTCCCTTTGATGCGACTTAAAGTCATTTCCTCTTGTCCTATTACTTGTTCCTTGGGAGAAGAGACAGACCCCCACCTTCCTGCAACCTCCTTTCAGGTAGTTATAGAGAATGATAACGTCTCCCCACAGCCTCCTTTTCACCAGGTTAAATACTTCCAGTTTCCTCAGGCACTCCCCAAGTTTTATTTGCTCTTCTCTGGTCATGCTCCAGTAACCCAGGGTCTTTCTTGTAGGGAGGGGGCCCAAAACTGGACACAGGACTTGAGTTGAGGCTGTGTCCAGAAGGACAATCACTGCCCTAGTCCTGCTGGCTGCATTATTTTTGATACAAACCAGGATGCTGTTAGTATTCTTGAGCAACCCAAGCACATGCTGGCTCATGTTCAGCCTTCCATCAACCAGCAAGCCCAGGTCCTTCTCCACTGAGCAGCTTTCTAGCCACTCTTCCCCAAGCCTGTAGTGTTGCATGGAGTTGTTGTGGTCCAAATGGAGGACATGGCTTTTGGCCTTGTCCTTCAACCTCATACAACTGGCCTCAGCCCATCACTCCATCCTGACACCTCTGTAGAGCCTTCCTACCCTCCAGCAGATCAACACTTCCAGCCAGCCTGGTGTCACACTGCCTGAAGGTGTACTCAGTCCCCTCATTCAGATCATAAAGACATTAAATAGGACTGGCCCTGTACTGAGCCCTGGGGATCACCACTTGTCACCAGTCACAAGCTGGATTTAGTTCCATTCACCAGAACTGCCTGGACACAACCATTCAGACAGATTTTCACACAGTGAGGAATATGCCTGTCTGAGACCCAAGCAGCTGGTTTCTCTGACAGAAGACTATGGGAAGTGATGTCAAAGGCTTTATTAAATCCTAGGCAGACAAATTCTCAGCCTTTCCCTCCTCCCTTATATGGCTCATCCTGTCATAGAAGGAGACCAGTTTAGTCAAGCAGGACCTGCCTTTGATAAACCCGTGCTGGCTGGGCCTGATCCTCTGGTGTCTTGTACATTTCATGTAATGGCACTCAAGATGATCAGACCCATGGCCTTCCCCAGCACCAAGGTCAGGCCTGTAGCTCCCTGGATCCTCCTTCTGACTCTTCCTGTGGGTGGACAACACATTTGCTAACCTCCAGATGTCTGGAACCTCTCCTGTTAGCAAGGAGTGCTGGCAAATGACAGAAAGTGACTCAGTGATCACATCCAACCTGAACTGTGGATTAACTGAAACTTTAATGACTTTAAATTAAGAAAAGGTAGGTTTAGACTGGCTATTTGGAAGAAGTTCTTTATTGTGAGGGTGGTGAGGCTCTGTAACAGGATGCCCTGATTAGATGTGAATGCCCCATGCCTGGAGGTGTTCAAGGCTTTGAGAGACCTGGACTAGTGGAAGGGGCAGGGATGGAAGGAAGGTTGAACTGTATCATCTTTAAGTTCTCTTCTAACACAAACCTTTCTATGAGTCCATGAAATTCTACCTAAATATGCCCTTGAAATTTTTCTTTTACTACTAGTGTGTTTTTAAATAATCTAAACAATTTAAATACTGAGCTAAAACTGACATGTACATGACAACTTTGTTTACCAAGTTTACATTAAAATATCTTCCCTAATAATTTTAGTTCGTAGCACTTCATGGTCTTTTCTTGAGGTTTGTACTTTACTAGTATGATTTAAAGATGGTATTTTTATATCTTGAATTTTTCATTTATTATTTAGAACGGAGTTTTATGTAAAGTTTAAAGACCAATAGCAATAATAGCCTGCCTTGAAGCCTGATTTGAAGATGATGGAGTCCCCAGTGAAATTATAGACAATTATATCCTGTACCCTCTTTCCAGCTAACTCACAGCCTACGTATTGCTAACAGCATTTGCCAAAAGATATCATACTGCTTGTCAGGAGCTTATATAATTAATCTATCTAGTTTTATTCCACTTTTCAAAATGCATGGAGTTGTAGTGAATTTTGTCATATTCTGCTGGATAGCAAAAAGGAGTATATCTTGGCTTTTAAAAATAATGATTCTGTAATTACTGACAAAAAGGAGGGATCACTAATAAAACATAGGCAGTATTTCACCTGAGGACACAATTTAGAAACTTTTAATAAATGCTGCAGAATATGAGAAAATGTGGTGTCTGTATTGTTTGTGCTTATATGCATTTAAATAAAAAAAAAAAAAAAGGCTGAAAGGAAGCATTTAATTACAATATATATTGTTGCAGTGACACTCATGGTTGGGTTCTTTATCCCAGGACTGAGATTGATGAGAGAGAGACTGTTTTTTCATGTTTGGGCTTAGTTGTTTATTCTTTCCTTATCTATATTACATATACACAGAGTACAAGGAGCTACATACACTAAATATATAAATATATATATAAAAATATATATATATAAAAGTAGAAAATGGTGAACAAAGAATCTCTCCAAGATCTTTTATGTGTCTGTTTGTCCATTAATCAAATGCCAAGTAAATTATTTCTTTTAGTGACCCAATGACCTGACACTTGTGTGCTGCACTGCAGATTTCTTTATCAAATCACTCATTATTACCCAAAAACCCTTAGAAGAAGAAGATGAAGAAGGAATAAGAAGGAGAAAAGGACAACACCCTAAATCCTCCATATTGTCTCTTATTCTACAATATAGCTTAAACCCTAAACACTAACTGTCTCACCCAGTGACTTAAGAAGACTCTAACTTACACACTCACATTATCAGTTTCTTTACTTAACTTTAAAAACTGTCTCCATGGTTTTAGGCTAAGCTCAGTGCTCTCTTGGGTGTCAGAGCCAGGCACCACAGCCTGAGCCTCTGACACCTACAAAATGTTAAGGGTGAATCAGTATCCATCTGACTAGGCAAGACTGCTGTACATGAAGCACTAGAATTCCACAAAATCAAAGGAATCAAAAAGTGTCTTTGCTTTGTCATATCATTGTACATTAACTGGTAAAACCATCACTGAATAATTCAATACTTCTATGCTGAAAATAAAACAATAATGATTAAGCTTACATTTCTTCGCTCTGATACCTAACATACAACAACTCTTCATCACTGGTTTCAGTTCTATTTCCATTTTGCTCAGAGAGAGGTGGATGCTCAGTGAATTGTCAGAAGCCATATATAAAGACCATGGCAGCACCAGGAATAGGACTTGTTTTCAAGCTCACAATATGGTTCAAGCTGCATGCAATTGATTTTATTGACCTAAAAGTGTCAGACAATAAATACAACACAAACCTAAACCGCATTCCAGCTAAAAGCCAAGGAGTATTTAAAATAAATCTGACTGCAACTTTAAACATCAAGTCTGTTTCAATTATTAATATTAATTAACAGATTAACTATGCCTTAATTCTAAATGGAACATGCTAAGCCTGTCTAGGACATTTATTCAAACAGGTTTACCTAATTGAATCTGTATGCCAGTGTTGGCACAGATCCAGGCTCCAAGTGTACGGAATTCAGAGATGGTGAACTGAATAGGAGTGCTTTATGTATTCAGACAAAACTAAATAGCAGGATTTGAGAATTTGTTCTGGGTGCTTGCATGCTCAACATCCACAACTTAGAGTTGTTAGATCCTGGTTCCATTCTTCAGAAGTATCTGAACAACTGCATCACACATTCCTGTTAAGGCATGTGACTGACATGTGAAGAAGAGTCGTCTGGTCCTTCTAAACTTTCCATGGGGGCAAGAAATACTTTTGCATAAAATATTTAAAAGCTCTCCAGGATGTTGGCTATGGCATTCACATAAAGTGGGAATGCCTGGATTTAGTGGAAGATTAAGAAAATCAAAGCAAATTTGATTTTCTTAAATATCTTAAATATCTGCCCCGTCTTCACAAGCACATATATGAGACTGCAACGTGGTCTGGTTGTTGAGAAGCTGCCCTATAGGGGATGTATGTGCTCAGACTTCCTCAGATGGAAACCATTTTCCCACATTCTTGGCAAACAAAGCAAATAACCATGATAAAAGGAAACAAAACCATTTTAGAATACTTAGGAGGAATCTTGATAAGAAATAAAATATTTTATTTGTACTTCATAAACCTTCATAATTTCAGTTCAATTTTATGAACTTGATTAGTTTATGCAGAGAATGTAAAAGAAATTACTTTCACACAGTCTATTTTTCAAGAGCAATGACAATAAAATTCAGGTTGATAGAGGCATCTCAAAGTCATTAAACTGTCATCCCTCTCCAAAATAAAATTTTTCAAGTGGGTTATTTTTATTTTTCATGTGCTTATCAGTGAAATCAAGCTTGGATTTGATTATAGACAATGCACTTATTGTGAGGTTTTTGGTTGTCTTTCTTTTTCATTTTCAGCTGGATGACTTTTTAAGAGTGTCCTTTTCTTTACTGCTTGACTTAGTGTAAGATCATTATATGGATTGAGATCATAACCATAATCTTTTGAGATTTCAGAGGAGTGGAGTCAGGAACCTTTTGTTTATGTTTAGAAATCCTATTATGGAAAGCACCCCTGACATCACGGCTAGGCATGTTTAGATACCAGTAACATATAATGATACCTCAGTTTATGAAATTTACAATTTGATAGAGGCAGTATGCTTATGACTAAGTTATTTCAGGAGATTCCTGTAGTATTAGAATTTGAGCCTTAAATCACCACTATTCATTGAAATATGCAGTGATGTACACTGTCATGTTAACAGTTGGTGACCATTCTGGTCTGAGAGCATTACATGCTCACCTTACATGTATGTAAAACATTGTAGGCACAATGTTTATAACAGTAATGGATAAAAAAGGATTTGCTTATATTTTCAGTCATCCAGGGTTGTGGGCTTACATAGCATTTGCAAAGGGTTTCTTTCAGGCCACACACAGACTAAGAAGCGGTTGATATTTCCTCAAGAATTCTGAATTACTTATGGCTTAGAAATTTCATATTCAACTTCCACGGATAATTTAAAATCATTTGAAAATTTACATATTTGTAGAAAAGTTATGAAGTAGGAATTCTTTTTCAAGCTGTAGCTTTTTATGTTACTGATATGAAAATATGCAATAGCCAGAGAGATTACTGTGCTCAGCTGATAATTTTCTAACAAAACCTGTGTTTTGTTCCCGCTGAAGATGAATAGATCACACGGACACAGGTTGAGATGTGGTGAAAAGAACAGAAAGTTTATTTTTCCTCCCAGGATTTATAGGCTTCTGACCATGGCCAGGGATTGGATGGTCAGGATAACACTTTCTCACTGCACTGGCCACGAGAGATGCCCATCACAAGACGTGAAACAGAAAGAATGTACACATATCTATGTTTACAGTTACTGTCCTGGGAAAGTCCTTAGAAAACTATGTCAGCAAGCTCAGAAGCTGGGTTTTCAGGGTGACAGTGTTTTGGTCTGAAGAATAGATTTGTTCAGTCATTAGTTCCTGGAGTGCTTTAATGGCAATTTTCTTACACAAAAGAAAGCAAAAATAAAAGAATGAAAGGTGAAGCTCTTTTAGATTTGATGTTAATTACTAGGAAGTAAGTGATAGAGTTCACAATCCTTAGGAAGAAAAAAAAAATAATAGACTTCAAAAAGGTGGACTTTAACAAACTCAAAACACTTAGAAACACATTTAGTGAAATATTAGTTAAGAAGAGACAGTTGATTTCTAAAGAGATAATACTAAGGGCAGAAGTGCAGACCATCCAATTACAGAGGAAGAACACTATGTATATCAAGAGATCAAATTACTTAAACCGTGAAAGAGATCATGAAGACTAGGGAAACTAGGTCAGATAGAAACTTGGAAAAATAAGACAAGTAGCTCACATAGATACAAACACCACCAGAACATATATAGTATAAAATACAAGCAGGAACTAACATGCAAGAGTGTTGTGAAATAATTCTGCAAGTATATTTAAGGAAAGAGGAAGCCAAGGGTGGAAATGGTCTATCACAGGGGAAAATTACCTTGTCTTGCCATCAATGTTCCCTGAAATACTCAACTACATGGCATGGCTGATGTCACTGACAAGGTCTAACCGCCAAACAGAGAAATAATAAGCTGGAGCATACTTGAAAAATATGAATCTGCTAAAATCTTTTGGCCCTGATGTTATGTACTTTAAATGGCTGCAAGAATCGATAAAAGTAATGTCAGAATTTTTTGTCTTTATTTCTGAGAGGGCATGAAAAATTAATGAAGTTTCAGAAGACTGGAAAACAAAAATTGTAACAATGTTTTTAAGAGTGCAGTGATTTATCCCCCACTGGCAAATAAGCACCACACACTCACTCACTCCCATCTCCTTCCCTACAGTGGGATGAGGGAGACAATCAGAAGAGCAAAAGTGAGAACACTTGTAGGTTGAGTTAGAGGCAGCTTAATAGAACAGAAAAAAAGGAATATAATGATTATAATGATGAAGATAAAATACTTAGAATATACAAAACAAGTGGTGCAAAATGCAATTGTACACCACTCTCCAGGCGACACCAGTCTGTTCCTGATCAGTGGCCTTTATCCAGCTTTACCCCAAGGTTATATGCTGAGCATGACATCATACAATATGAAAAATCCCTTTATCCAGTTTAGGTCAGCTGTCCTGGCTGTGTACTCTCCCACATTCTTGTGCCCTTCTCACCTTCTAGCTTGCAGGCCATGAGAAGCTGAAAATTCTTTAACTTAGTATAAACACTACTTAGCACCAACAAAAAACATCACTGTATTACCAGCACTGTTCTTCTATTAAAGCTGAAAGAAATGAAACTTGTTATAAGTGTTCATTGTATTAGTTTGATAGTTTCTCTCTCCATGGTGTTCCACTAGTCTGGGTGAATTATATCATCTTCCTTAATGCAGATCACTCAGGAGTAAGGATTAGGTAGTTTTGTCTCATTTTTTGGGCTCTGCCTGTTTCTGCTGCTCTTCTCATGATGGCCCTGCTTCTTTATCCCTTACTAAACGAGCTGCACTACCTGTCATCTTAGTTGAAGTATGTAGCTTTTCAAGCAAGGCAAACACCCTGGTTCAGAGCCAGCACGGTGGCCCCCCCTTGGCCACACGGACCATTCTACCCACAAGACATCAATGTGATGGATGGCAAAAATGGTGTTTATTGCAGGAGAATTTGACATTTTATAACCTAGGGTCATTGTGTTACTCCCATCTGCTTTCATCACAGCTAGGTGCTATTGGCTAATTGCAGAGGTCATTACCATATTACGGAGAGGGGGTTTACTAACTTTCCGTTACATCCCGAAATCTTCAGAACCAGGCCTTAGACTACAACATATTCCCCTCTCTCTATGAATAACTAATTTGCTAGAATATAAGGTGTATTAGTCTTAGAAAATTCTAATGTTATTTTCTATATACGTATCTCTAAACACTTTGTCTAACTTATCTATATTATAAAAGTTTTAAAAATGGATAATACAAACTTGAGTAAAATATAGGATACACTATACTTAACTAAAAAGCTAAAAGCTTATAAAATAGATACTACAGTTTTCATTATTAAATATGAGGCACATGCGGTGACTAAGTGTATTTTTAGAGCATCTGTTGCCTTTCTATAAACAGAATGTTAACTTTTTCTAGTCGGCTCTTAACAAAGGACACAAGCTTATTTAAAATACACGGTCCGAAAATTAACACAAGTAAAATCATCACAACTGGCCCAATCAGGGTAGACACCAGGGTGGTTAGCCACGGAGACTGATCGAACCAGGACTGGAACCAGCTTTGCTGAGCTTCTCTTTCTGCTTTTCATTGAGACAGCCTGTCTCGTAGCTCTGCCATGGTGTCTCTCACTACTCCAGTGTGGTCTGCGTAGAAGCAGCACTCCTCTTTCAGGGCGATGCAGAGGCCTCCTTGCTGCATGAACAGAAGGTCAAGATCTCGCCTGTTCTGCAAAACAACTTCAGAGAGTGAGGAGACTGACTTTTCTAGAAAGGATATGGATTTCTCAATTCTCTGTAGATCTTCATCTACAGTCATTTGTAGCTGAAAGAGACTCTGACTCTGGGTTACCAGAGCGGAGACACCCGTGGCTGCTCCGGTTGCTCCTAAGCCGAGCAGCATTGCTATTGACAGTCCTGTCAACAGCTCCCTTTTCTGAAGGCGGCCTGCTCGCTCAAGGTACTGGTTCACTTCTTCTCCGGAGTGGTATAGGACCCTGGGGATGATAGCGGCTAATATACAGAAGTCAACAGAGGAGTTAAAGCTCTGGGTATAGATGCAAGGGCTAGACTATTAGATCGTGGGTTCTCAGCCTGTACCACAAGGTTGAGGCCAACTGTTTGGTGTTATGACTGGGAGTCGGATAATTTGTACTACTTCACCAGGATCTTTACCAGGTTTGTGCAAGAATACTGACCACATTCTTCCGGTGGTCCAACTCACATCTGCTGGCTGCAGAACCTGCATGATCATTTGATGACAGACTTTAGATTGGTCATCATAAAAGCCATAAAACACTTGCCCTATAGAGTTGAAACTGGGACGCATACAGCCTGCCGGACCCCAGGTTACTTACAGAAACTCGTCTGCTTTTGGTGGTGCCCACCTGTTACTCAGGACTATTGTTTCGCACTCCCAATAGACACAAAACCAATACCCTAGTTGGCGGCAGTAGTCTTTGCCTGGGTTGGTGGCTGGGCTCAAACACATTGACTTTTGGCCAGTTCAATGTACCAGAGTGACCCATATGTTCTGTCACTTTTGGATGTTAGTTAGCAGACAGTTGGTCATGACTATAAACAGCACAATTACCATAAGCAGTTTACCATGTAAATGACACCATACTTGCAAACTTACAGCTAAAACTTTAACGTTAAATGAACTTTCAAAAATGCTTACACTACCTCTTGAAGGGGGAATACTTATACTTTATACTAACATAACAATTATTACACAGGCTAAACACTTTATCTTAAACTATTATCTAACTACTTTTAACACACGTGCTCTGGTATATACGTAGTCTAAGCGTGAAAACAATTTGCTGAAAGGGTAAACACACAACTACAATTTGCTTTATATACAGTTAGATGGAGTCTCTACACTTCTTAGATCTTCTACAGAATTTCTCTAACACGATTCAGTCCTGGAATGTTCACTGCTCCCGTGATGTCAGCTGGCAGCTGATCGGTGACTGAGGGCCTTGATGTTCAAGTTGTTCTTCAGATCCTTCTAAATTGTAAAACAAAGGATACCTGAAAAATTGGTAGAGACACAACATCATAATAACAACATAAAATTTCTGTTGGCATCCCACTTTTCAATGGTCAAAACTGCTGTCAGTTCTTAGAAATGACCAATGATTGGTCAGGAGAAAAAGACTCCCATCAGTCACCAGCAGTTTCAACTTCCTTAGCTCTCAAAACTATCTTAAAGGTAAAGTCACCCCATGACAATTGGTAAAGACACAACATCATAATAACAACACAAAATTTCTGTTGGCAACTGTCTGTATAGTGTTCAGACACAACTGTGTCCTGACAGGTCCACTTTTGATCCATGTCTGGAGACCAAGGCTGTGTGGTGACTTCTCTGTTCACTGGATCTCGTGTGTTCAGAGGCACACAGTCTGGTCAGATGGACAGGTGACTTTTTGAACCTGCCAACAAAACACAGGCACTTCTCTCCTTGAAGTTAATGAATTACACCAATTAAATGCTTTTAGGGCATCAATTTCCCCCGTTTTCTTAAAAAAATAAAAATGAGATGTATTTCTGTTCAACATTAACACAAAACCATATACACAATCAGTAAGAACCTATAGCAGTTAAAAATCAATTAAATTATAAATATTATTAATAACATATGTAATATAAAACTACTGTTAATTATTAAAACACTGCACCAGCATCCCATAGTTAGCAAACAAACAGAAACAAAAAATCATTAGTGAAGGATTGGATAATCACCTCCAGAAATGATTCTCCAAGCCCACTTCAAAACTGATCCAGCTGTCATATTAATAGGGTCAAATTGCTGAGTCAAAAAGTGACTCAAATACTGATTTGGTACAGAAAACATCTGGATCTGATGGCAAACATTCTGTCCAGGTAAAGTCAAGGCTTGGCCAGGGCGTAGGCTTTAAACTGGAAAGATGCCTCTTAAGTCATTTCTAAAACAAGGTTCTCAATAGTAGCAGCTATGAGATGCTTACAGCACAGCACACTGTTGAAATGCATTTGTACAAAGCAAATGATCAGAAACCTTAGGTACCAGACTAATTAAATCATTCAGCAGTTGGTTTAATCTGAAGCTTCCACGATGGCAGCTGATCCTCAGCAATGGTACATCTTAAAATTCTGGAAACACTAAAAAATAAGAAAGCTATAACAAACAAAACTGCAGAGATTGCAACAAGCCAATAGAGCTCCCGATGAAGTCACGGGTGTCACAGACTGTATTCACTTCTGTCCACAAGCAGGTGTTCATCAGTGTTCTATCACAGCTGTTTCAGTTGTAGTTATCTTCATTTCTCTAAGAAAAATAACTATACTTTGTAGTTTAGACAAGTGTCTCCAATAAAACATAAAACAATTTAAATTAAACAATATTTAAACCTAACAATAATTATTTATGACAAAAGGAAATAAAACCTAATTTTAAAAGAATATCCAAATTATACAACTTAACTTAAAAACATTCAAGCTTAAACATAATAAAACTTGACTATTTTTAATTCTATTAACACCTTTTTAAACTATAAATCTCTTCTGTAGATAACATTAATTGAAACGTTTTCTTAGAAGCTGTAAATCACACCATATTTTAACCTTAGGTTTTAAAACTAATTATTGCAAGGTAACTTCTGTTAATATTCACTTTAAACATCTTTTTATTTTCCTTTTTTTTTTTTTTTTTTATTTTTATGTGGAGGGGGGTATTCTTGTTTATCTTTATTGTTTCCTCTTTTGCGGACTTGGGCTCTGACCGTTCGTCGCCAGTATCTCTTTCGGAGTCAGAGTTCGACTGGCTGGCTTCCTGTTTCCTGTACCTTTTTGTTGGGCTCCGGCCCCGCCTGCCACCCCTGTGGGCGGGCCGTTCCCTCCCTCCTGGCTCTCCCTGCCTTTCGGTCCACCCTCCACTCCGCCCTTCACCCCACCTTTCACTCCAGGCTCTGTTCCGCCCTCTGTTCTCCCCTCTTCCCCCTCCCTTTGCATTCCATTCTCTCTGTACGCATCCCCCGCGTCTTTCTCCACATTTCTTATCTCTTTCAACCTCCCAACTGTGTCCACCTCTCAAGGCCAGTCTTTGTTCTTTGTTAAAGATATTTTTTCCCGCTCCGTAACTTTTTTCTCAGCGCCATCTTCAAGCTCCTGCAGGAGTGTTTCTCCTCTTATTTTCTCTGCCACACCTCTGGCTTCTTCTGTTAACTTTCTCCAAAAATCTTCTGCTCTCTGTTGTTTCTCCAAGACCAGACAAGGATTTGGGGACCGAGGGGACTCCCGAGCCCGCCCCGGCTCAGCTGAGCTTCTCCCGTCTGGGGGCTGTGAAATCTGAGTGGCCGCTCTGACCCCAAATTTCAGGGTGGCCAACATACAGTTCTTTGCCGCTCCCCAGATTTCTTCAGCAAGGGTTTTAGTACATCTGTCCCACACCTTAGGGTGGATAAACTTTACAAGCTGATTTATGACCCCAATAAACCAAAGCCTTGCAATAGCAAGCGTAAAGCAATTAGGTTTACAACTTAATTCCAATGTGACCTTTATCAGTGATTCCATCTTCCTTCTGGGCCCAGGATCTCTCTTGCCAGGACTAGTCCAGCTATCCTGACCGCTGCTCCTGTAATCCAGGGAATCCTCACTTTCTGGGTTTGAATCCCGCTTTTCCTGGGTTTTCGGCACCACATGTAGCTTTTCAAGCAAGGCAAACACCCTGGTTCAGAGCCAGCACGGTGGCCCCCCCTTGGCCACAAGAACCATTCTACCCACAAGACATCAATGTGATGGATGGCGAAAATGGTGTTTATTGCAGGAGAATTTGACATTTTATAACCTAGGGTCATTGTGTTATCCCATCTGCTTTCATCACAGCTAGGTGCTATTGGCTAATTGCAGAGGTCATTATCATATTACAGAGAGGGGGTTTACTAACTTCCCGTTACATCCCGAAATCTTCAGAACGCCAGGCCTTAGACTACAACAGAAGTAAATGCAGCTGTCATTTTGCTGTCACATCCAGAGACCATCTCTTCCCCTTGAGGGTGCTGAGAGGTGTTGAACATGGCTTGGTAGGCCTGGGCCAGGCCCCAGCATCTTGCCATGATTTGTCTTTCTCTGGAATTGCCAGGGTGATAGTATACTTTTCCCAAATATTTTACTGATTTTTCCAGATTCTGCACTCTTTCAGGGGTGGAGCTCCAAAACACTGGAGATTCCCACTCTTCTAGGTACTTGCCCATAGTATCGACACACCCTACCAGATGTATTATTAAACAGTTGTTTAACCTTAAACAAGACCTGGGCCACATTCAGAACAGGTAACAATATGAACATTGTGGTTTGAACATCCCAAGGAGAATCAAAATTCTCAAGAGCTATTGTAATTAGCCTGGAGGAGAAGGAGGGGAAGATGGAAGTGTCTCCTGCCTGGATTGCATCTCCAAGGACAAAAGGAAATGATAAAGATATAATTATTAATAGTTTCCAATAGATGGCTCCCAAAGTACAGAGATGATGACTATGCTGAGTACAACTGTCAGATTAGTTTCACTACCAGCAGTTCTATAATATCATTAGGCAGTGCTACAAATTAAAACTACATGATAACCTTAGCCCAACTCTCATGGATGATAAAAAGCACAATGGGAAACATATACTGCAAGGAAGGGATTACATAAGGAAAGTATGAGTACACCAAATTTGGGAGCAAATAAATCAATATTGTGACCAGCAATTTTTAAACTAATGCAATAAATGTCTAGAACAAATTTATTATTATATACTCTAGTAAGATTTATTATTATCCCAGCCCATCATACCCTGCATTGGGCAGCAAAAAAAGCTTGTCATGGTTTAACTTAGCTGACAACTAAGCACCACAGAGCTATTTGCTCACTCCCCACCTTCACAGTAGGATAGGGGAGAGAATTGGGAAAGTGAGCAAACTTGTGCTTTGAGAAAAAGACAGTTTAATGGGACAAAGAAGGAGGATAATAATAATAATAATACAGCAATTAGAATAGACAAAATAAGTGATGCACAATTTAATTGTTCACCACTTGCTGACTGATGATCAAACTATTTTTAAGATTTTAAAAGATAACAAAGCAGTAGCTAATTTGGATTTCATGTTTTATGTGTAGTAGAGAATCAAAATATACTATACTGTGGCCTTAGTAAGATGGTTGACAGAGTTTCATATATTTTTGTAATTAAGATTCACAGGTGTGGTATAGATGAGACTACCAGTGTTGCAGTGAAACTGTTCAAGTGGGCATTGTTAGAGAAATTGTCAGTGGTAGGAGATTTTACTTAAAGCTTCTCAGTGGATCCTACTTGAATTCTAGCTTATTCTTCATTGATATCCTGGGTGATGGAATAGAAGGTTTGCTTATTTTGTTGTCCTGGGATAAACTGCAATAAAAATACTGGGAGTCCATATTATAATTCAAAATAATTTTAACAACAGGGGAAAAATTATTTTTAAATGAGTGATTCAATTCAATAAAGGCAATTACAGTCTTCTACTTTTGGATTGTAATTTGAGGCACATGAATACAGAGATGGAAGTTCTACATGAGTTGATTAAATAGCAACTCAATATCAAAGTATCTGAGGATAATCCTCAGCAGATCATAAGCCACACATTAATCAGTGGTGTCATGCTGCTGAAGAGCATTACACATCATGCTGGGATATGTAAATGAAATACAGCTCACAAAAGATGCTAGGTAATTCTTCTGGTTTGTTCCTCATACATGAAACCTTAGCTGGAGTAGAGTAACCTCCTCTGAGGAGCCTTTAGAACCATCAAGAAAGCTACACAACAACAATTCAAAGAGTTCAGAGGAGAAAAATGATTATAATCAGAGATGTGGATAGTTTTTATAGAGAGGGGAAATGCTACAATTTGGGATTGGTTGTCTAAAAGAATTAAGATTTAAGAATAATGAAATCTGTAAAATACTGATTGAAAGTGAAAAGTAGTTGCCAGTTCTCTGTGTTAGAGATAATAGGACAATACATAATTAATAGGTTTAAATAACGTTTTAATTTGCACATTGAAATATTAAATATAATTATATAAAAACAAGCCAGTTTCAGAGTCTGCAAAGTCTCTGCTTTAGAAAATCTTTCTGAACTGGAAAACATCTTGCACATAACTATACTTTATATGTTGGAGCAAAGAGGTGGACTGTCGTGGTTTTAAACCAATAACTAAAAAAATTACTTATTTCTTGCTGTGAGATATGGATTAGAACAAGAGCAAAACAGGCTTAAAACTTAAAAGGAATAAAGACAGTTTATTAACAAACTACAAGAATAAGAACACCATAATAAACTTCTAGAAAACCCTTTTATCTCCCACTACTTGACCATTTCTTTGTACACATGACAACACAGAGACAAAAAACTTTAGAACTTTGGTGGTCAAAAACAGTCCCAATTCTTGCTAGAGTCTTTTCATCAGTCTTTGCAGAGAAACAGAAGTCTCTTTCTGCTAACTTATGGAGTTTTTCGCAAGGAAACTATTTCTGTTATAGTTTCTATGGCTCCGATGTCAGCTGCCCGGAAATCTGTTATCAGATCTTCTCCTCCCATTTCACATCACTCTGAGGTGTGTATGGGCCATGAGTTTAGGGATGTCATTTTAAGGATGAGTTATTCAAAGGCAAAAGTCTTCTTCATCAGTCTCTGTGAGCTTTCCTGGAAAGCAGTTTTCTCTTTGCCTCCAAGGCTTCAAAATCTTCACTCTACCCGGTTCCAGCAACTCACAGTATCACAATTACTCTCTTTCTCCCACTACTTTGAACACTCTATTCCTCCCAATACTCTGTTATGAACTAAAGGAGTCTTTTTTAAACTACTATTATCCATCTCCATAGCTTTAACAGAAAGATATTTCAGCTGTACAGCATCTCCTTATTCCCTCTCTCTTATTTAAAACTTAACTCTTTTCCTCACTGTTTTTGGTGGGTTTATGATGTTTTCATGTTGATTGTCTCTCTCTTTCTCTATCTTTCTGAGAAAAAGGAGTAATCTGTACGTTTATCCAGGCAGTAAAAGAATTAAAAGCTTTAGAAAAGCTGCAAGAGTTCATGGTGTCAGGTTTCAGTCCAGCAGCAGCAGTAACTGAGCAGCTCTGCTTTCTTTTCCTTCCCCCCCCCTTCATCCTCTGCGGCCTTATCCGGCCGAGGGAGAGGGGGGGAGGAGAAAGAAGAGGATACCACAGGGCCTTGTTACCTTCTCAAAAGCCGGAAACAAAAGAGAACGAGAGAGCTCTGACTGTACTTCTTAAGGGGGTGTTCACAGGTTGAATTCACTTTTTTAATGGTCAGACCTGCTGTCAATTTTAGAAATGACTGATAATTGGTCAGGAGAAAAAAACTCCCATCAGCCACCAGCAGCTCCAACTTCCTTAGCTCTCAAAACCACCTTAAAGGTAAAGTCACCCCATGACGTGGACCAAGGACTTCTGAGATCCCTTCCAGCTCAGTTCTGTAATTTTGCTCTAACCAATTTAAATACTGAGAGTTTATAATACTTTTATATATTTTTTTATTTTGCAAATTACCATAAAGAAAGAAGTGGTAGAGCAAATTTCTGGCATAATTGTGATGCTAAAAGAAAAAGAGAAACTGACAGTTATTTCCCCAAAGAGCAGGTTTTTAAGTTGCCTAATTGATCTAGGTTTGCAAAGACTTATAATTAAATCTTAGGGCAAGTATATGTATTCAAATCCTGTTAGAAAATACTGGGAATCAGATGTATAATTTCTCAACTCCTACACACAGCTTTGAAAATACCCTGCAGTCTAAACAAAAAGGTATCCACACTGACAAAAGAAGAGTTTAAAAACAAACATTAAACAGTTTTATATCTGTTCACAAAACAAAATGCCACATTTCAAAAAGACCTGCTTTAGATGTAGAAAGAAGGGGGCCTACTTTCATATCTGAGATTCTTTCTCAACAACCAGACAAACTCAATAAGCTGAATCTGCCCTGAAGCACATGACACAAACCTTAGCAGTCACTCTTCAGTTCAGTGGGAGACCTAGCCCACCTCTGGTTGTTAATTAAAATGATTGATTTGCTCTGTTTAGCATAAAATAAATTTCAATACTGTAGAAAATGTTGAAATATCAAAAAATGTCACTACTCTTGTAGTATCATGGTTCTCTGATTGAGCTGATCTCACATACACTGTTGAATGGCATGAAGCCAAAGAAATTAATCTTAAGTGCTTAAGCAATGTGATATTTACATTAATTAAATCAGCTAATTAAGCAAGCAATTAAAAGCTTGATATATTAACAAGTAATTGTATAATAGACTTTTTTTAAGTTTGTCCATAAGTTTACATATTGGGCATTTTAATGAACTTCCTAAATATACTGACATATCACATAAATTAGAATAAAACTGAAAATATGGAAAAAGCCCTGGAAAAACTAATTCAATCTTTTTAAGCATTTACGAACAGCTTAAAATAATTCTTATTGATTCACCTGATTATATCTGCTACTTAATCTAAATGGAATACTTCATTGCAGCCTGAATTGCAGGTTTTATTGGCAGTTATAATACACAATGTTATGTAGATAATTGGTACTTATAGAACTGTTGATACAATAAGACTTAAAAAAAATTATATATGGCTTTTTTAAAGCTTTGAGGTTTGAAAACTACTTTATTTGGGTCGCAGTATTGAATATTACAGCACAATTATCAATGTTTTATCATAGAGTTTAAAGCTTTCATCTTAGTCCTTTGATCATTTTAAATCAACAAGGGATTTATTACATCATGTAAAAAAATCTGTTTGTGCATCTTTTATGTCACAGGAAAGGGATCATAGTTCTGTGTGCTAATGAAGAAATTATAAGGTATTGATCTGAGGAAAAAAAACAAATGCTGCCTAATCTTTCTTCCTCAACTAACTCCCTTTCCTCTTATTTCTGCACTGCTTCTTATGTATTCAAGAATAAGTAGAAGCTATTTGTATTCTTCTTTTTCTTTGGAAATTGAGCAAGTGGTCTGTTGTTGGCATGATGCACTTCCCTTTCTATAAGAAATTAAAGAAAAATAAAGTAGCTGTGTATAAACCAAATCTTTTTAGAATACATTATATGGAATCTACTTGATCGAAAAAGGGTCCCATCCAACAGTAAGTAATTTCCAGTATTAGATTTTTTCCTATATCTTACATTTTCCTGTTCTCCAAATAGTTCAAGGTATCAATTCATCAGTGATATTACTCTATTGATACAAAATGCTATTCAATTTGAAGGGCTGATGAATATCAAAACAAATACAAGAATTTAGTTACTGAATTTTTAAAATAAAAACATAGCAGTGTTTGTTTCAATGCAAATAAAAAGTTAGGTACAAAAGACTGAACAAGTAGGTAGTAGCCTTTTGGGAGGAAAGATACTAAGAACTATTTACCTATAAACTATAAAAAACACTATACTTAGTGACATGGGTATAAATTCTCTCCCAGAGAACTTCCCGTCTGTCTTGAATTTCCTTAATTTGTGCTCAGAGATGTTTTTTTTATCCATCAATCAGTTACACAAAAGGAGATCTCTGTAGCTGTGGTTTGAATATGCAGGGAGAAGATGTGAAAGGCTGAAGCTCAGATGAAACTGGACAGTGTTGTAGCAAGTAACAAGAAGAACCATTTAAATTATGTTAATAGCAAGAAGAGGTCTAAAAAACCATAGTATTGATAGTTGTAGAAGATAATAATCTGGCTAATATGGATGAATAAAAAGTAGAGGCATTCAATGCATTATTTTACTTCCATCTTTATTAATGTATATAGACCTTAGGCTTCCTGATTCCTAGAGTTGGAGGACCAGGACTGTGGGAACAGTGATTCTCCATCTGTGGACACTGAAATTGTAATGGACCAGCAGTATCAGCTAAAAGTTCCTAAGTCTGTGGGATGGGATGAGGTTCATCCTAGAGTTCTGAAGGATATAGTAAATGCCCTGGCAGGAGTGCATTCAATCATCTGTGAAATCTTGGGAATCTGGGGAGCTTCCTGCTGACTGGAAGCTGGAAAATGTTATTACAGTCTACAAAAAGGGCATGAGGGAAGAACCAACAAACTGCAGTCTAATCTCACCTTCTGGAAAAATTATGGAGAAAAATATGAGTTCATAAAGGGAAAGCCCTGTTTAAATAATTTGACATATGTCTGTTAATGTCTATTCATGCATGAAGGGAAGGCAATGTTTGTAAGTTTTTGCATGCTAGGAGAGTGGTTGATGCCATCCCTCAAGGCATCCTGCTGAGGGTTCAGGATGCTCTGGATGTAGAACTCTTTGAAGGGTAGAGCTCAGAGGGTGGTGGTGAATGAAGCTACATCTCTCTGGTGACCGGTCACCAGCGATGTTTCTCAGCATGCACTTCCAGGGCCAGTCCTGTTCAATCTCTTTATCCAAGATCTGGATGCAGGAACTGAATGTACCATTAATGAGTTTGCTGATGATCCCAAACTGGGAGGTGCTGTTGACTTTCTTGAGGGACAGGACAGGAGACTTGGAGAGTCCAAATGACAGATTCTAGGATGGTGTAATGCTGGGGACAAGTAAAAATGAGGAGAGCAGCTCTGCAGAAAGGGACCTGGGGGTGCTGGTTGATAGAAGCTCAGTGTGAGTCAGCAGTGTGTGCCCTGGTGGTACAGAGAGCAAACACTGTGTGTCCTGTCAGTCCTGAACTGTCAGTCCATCAAACACAGCATCACCAGACAGGCAAATGAAGTGATTATCCCACTGTATTCAAACTTGGTGTGGCCTCACCTTGAGTACCGTGTTCTGTTCTGGTCTGTTCTGTTCTGGGCCCCGCAGTTTAAAAAGGGTGTGTAGGTCCTTGAATACCTCCAGAGGAGGGCAGCAAAGCTGGTGAAAGGGCCAGAACGAATGTCTTATGAGGACCTGTGAGGGAGGTGCTGGGCTCCTCTCCCTGGTATCAAGCAATTGGACATATGGAATGGTCACACAAAGCTGTCCCAGGAGAGGTTTAGACTGAACATTAAGTAACATGTTTTTTATCAAGGGGGTAGTTGAACACTGGAACAGGCTTCCTAGAAAGATGACCAATGCCCTTAACAATATCCTTTAATTTTTGGTCAGTCCTGAAGTAGTCAGGCAGTTGGCCTAGTTGACTGTAGAAGATTCCTTCCAACCAAAATATTCTATTCTATTCTATTCTATTCTATTCTATTCTATTCTATTCTATTCTATTCTATTCTATTCTACTCTATTTTTGAGGTGAAGCATGCCTTCCTGCCATTTTTGTTAAAACACAGTCAGATGAACCCCTTACAGAAAAGTTCATAGCAAAAAATCCTGTGTGGTTTCAGAGAGTAAAGCATTTAAACAGTAGAGCAGTACCATGTGAAGTGATAGCTTTGTATCCTAATTTTACTGCTGTCTAGTTTACATGGGACCTCACTGACTAATACTGTCCCTATGAGCTGTAATCTAAAGTAGTCATTACATATTGTGAAGGGAACAAAAATTTAGATTAATGTATCATGCATATGACAGGACAGTGTGTAAAGTTGCAGGAGCTAGAAGCCTGCCTGCTGAGGCTCATTTGTCCTTTCTTCATTTGACTAGTGCCTCTCTTCTTCATCTGTAAATGTAAAATGGAAATCAGAAAAAAACAGGATATGATGAAGGATGAGAGAGGACCCATGTGTGACTTTTCAGGAAAGACAGTTGCCTTATGCAATTTTCTTGAGTTCTTTTCTAGGAAACATTAAATATTAATTTTATGAACTCTTCCACTATGTAGTAAAATTTCATGGGAAGTTTTCCATTCTCCATTCTCCTTCTTCTCTTTTTCCCTTCTTTTACTGAGAGAAACTGTGCATTAAACAGCACTGGCTAGTTCTTGAAAAAGAAAGAACTGTATTTGCATCACAATTAGCAGAACATAAAAAATTCCTTTGTCTCACTGAAGAAAGTATTTTTGTAATTAAATCATAGAAACAGACTTTATTAGCTAAAGATTGATATAATGGTTTCATTTTTTACAAGGAAGCTGAGCTTATAGCCATAATGTCCTCAGTATAAAAGAATTGCAATCAAATACTGGAGAAAACAGCTTCTTTGAAAAGGATTTGTTATTGATGTATTCAAACTGTTAACTCTCTAAAAGCAAGGAGTCTGTATCAAAACATTTTGAAGGATGCTATATTTTAGAATAAGACTTCTAAAGGGCTACATATATTATAGTTAGTCATGGTTGTGGATAACTGTCAGTACTGTACCTTCCAATGAATTTCAATCTGTGTCACTCATACTGCAGATAACTGCTATGCTGTTGGTTTTTATAGGAATTTGTTCTGTGCTTTCCTCCTGAAATTTTATTTTGGCTTTGAGAAACCTTTCAGAATGAGAATTTAATAGAAGAAAAATAAGTACTTGCAAAGTACTTACTTGCAAAGCAAGTTCATTTTTCAGGTATAAAAAAAACCATACCTTGAAAAAAACAATAAGAAAAATTTTAGTCCTGGTTGGACGGAGGCTTGAGCAACCTTTTCTAGAGGAAAGTGTCCCTGTCCACAGCACGGGGTTGGAACTAGCTGATATTTAAGGTCCCTTCAAACCCAAAACATTCTGTGATTCTATGAAATAAAACCCTTGCTCAAACTTACTGAATACACCTGGAAATGTTGACAAGCAAGCAGGTTCTGGAAGAGGTACATTTTTTAAAGCTGTATCTCCCTTTCCTGGTCAGACAGTCTTTATCCACCTTTAACAATAGCAGGCATTCCTACATGACAGAAGAAGCTCCATAGTTTCTGGGGATGTAAGAGCCCTCCTTGGACATGCCAGGAACCCTAAACCAGATTATCAGGCTTCTGCCCCATTCTGCATTAAATATAATGTTACTTCTGGCAGTGTAAATAAATCAAACCCCTACAAGTGTTTCATAAAAGTTTGGAAAACTTAAATTTACTTATTAGATCTCTGAATCACACTGTCTATTTCATGCTAATCACATCAGGCAGAAAGAGATCATTTCAGTATTGTGAAAGCTGAAAAAAATCCTCACCTCATAAAGTGATACTAATTAAATATTTAAAAGGTGACTCTCAATATGAATCAGGATAGCTTGGATCATAGTTTAAAAATCACGCAACATTTTGTTTTATAGAACTTTGAATTAATGCCTTTGGAGTAGTACTTAGGAATAGATGATAAGAGAAATTGAAAAGATTTTACTTAACATGAAATTTGCTATATTCTTAATATTGTCAGAGGTGCAGAATAGATCTTTCATTTGACATTAGTGAACAACATTTTAAACTTGAGAACAATTTAACTTGGGCTACATGTGGTGTGTAACCTGCTTTGTCAACAGAAGGCAATGGGATCCATTTTATTGACTGGTAAATATTTTCACTTGTGCGTCTGCCCACATAGGGATTTATCGTATTTTTTTAGACCTTTCTTTACAGGGTAAAGCTTTTATAATTCTCTCTGCTCAGAGGAGAGGTATTGATTATGCAAACTTGCTAAATGTTGCTCACAGTTACAGGGATTCGATAATAATAGCAAATATTGGTTGTTTAGTTGGGCTGATCTTTCAGTAAAGGTCTGATGAAACTTTAAATGTTGGTGCTATTTTAAAGTGATTTATTTCAAAACCAGATAATGAAATGGAGTTCTGACTACAGACTGAACTTTATAAATTGACATCATATCCCATTTTTATACCTTATAAATTGAAAACAGTTATTTTATTTCTTGAATTATTTCTAAACGTCATCTGGCATTTCTTTTTAAATATGAATCTTTCTACTTGACTGAGACTCTTATCATTGGATATAATTTTTCTACTCTATTTGACACACAGTGACATTTAGAGGAGATAAATATCAAGATTCTTAATAATTTAATAGAATAATTTTGGTGTCTCTGAGCTGTCAGTGTTTGAGGGATACATACTACCAGCTAGTGGGCACATTTTTCTGCACATTTTGATGGTGTACAGAAAATAATGTCAAGTATTAAGATCTATTCAGAGGAGAGGAGACTCGAGGAGAGGAGACTCAAGGGAAGGGAAGGTGCGGGAAGGGAAGGTGCGGGAAGGGAAGGTGCGGGAAGGGAAGGGAAGGGAAGGTGCGGGAAGGGAAGGTGCGGGAAGGGAAGGGAAGGGAAGGGAAGGGAAGGGAAGGGAAGGGAAGGGAAGGGAAGGGAAGGGAAGGGAAGGTGCGGGAAGGGAAGGGAAGGTGCGGGAAGGGAAGGGAAGGGAAGGGAAGGGAAGGGAAGGGAAGGGAAGGGAAGGGAAGGGAAGGGAAGGGAAGGGAAGGGAAGGGAAGGGAAGGGAAGGGAAGGGAAGGGAAGGGAAGGGAAGGGAAGGGAAGGGAAGGGAAGGGAAGGGAAGGGAAGGGAAGGGAAGGGAAGGGAAGGGAAGGGAAGGGAAGGGAAGGGAAGGGAAGGGAAGGGAAGGGAAGGGAAGGGAAGGGAAGGGAAGGGAAGGGAAGGGAAGGGAAGGGAAGGGAAGGGAAGGTGCGGGAAGGGAAGGTGCGGGAAGGTGCGGGAAGGTGCGGGAAGGTGCGGGAAGGGAAGGGAAGGGAAGGGAAGGGAAGGGAAGGGAAGGTGCGGGAAGGGAAGGGAAGGGAAGGGAAGGGAAGGGAAGGGAAGGGAAGGGAAGGGAAGGGAAGGGAAGGGAAGGGAAGGGAAGGGAAGGGAAGGGAAGGGAAGGGAAGGGAAGGGAAGGGAAGGGAAGGGAAGGGAAGGGAAGGGAAGGGAAGGGAAGGGAAGGGAAGGGAAGGGAAGGGAAGGGAAGGGAAGGGAAGGGAAGGGAAGGGAAGGGAAGGGAAGGGAAGGGAAGGGAAGGGAAGGGAAGGGAAGGTGCGGGAAGGTGCGGGAAGGTGCGGGAAGGGAAGGTGCGGGAAGGGAAGGGAAGGTGCGGGAAGGGAAGGTGCGGGAAGGGAAGGTGCGGGAAGGGAAGGTGCGGGAAGGGAAGGTGCGGGAAGGGAAGGGAAGGGAAGGGAAGGGAAGGGAAGGGAAGGGAAGGGAAGGGAAGGGAAGGGAAGGGAAGGGAAGGGAAGGGAAGGGAAGGGAAGGGAAGGGAAGGGAAGGGAAGGGAAGGGAAGGGAAGGGAAGGGAAGGGAAGGGAAGGGAAGGGAAGGGAAGGGAAGGGAAGGGAAGGGAAGGGAAGGTGCGGGAAGGTGCGGGAAGGTGCGGGAAGGTGCGGGAAGGGAAGGGAAGGGAAGGGAAGGGAAGGGAAGGGAAGGGAAGGGAAGGGAAGGGAAGGGAAGGGAAGGGAAGGGAAGGGAAGGGAAGGGAAGGGAAGGGAAGGGAAGGGAAGGGAAGGGAAGGGAAGGGAAGGGAAGGGAAGGGAAGGGAAGGGAAGGGAAGGGAAGGGAAGGGAAGGGAAGGGAAGGGAAGGGAAGGTGCGGGAAGGGAAGGGAAGGTGCGGGAAGGTGCGGGAAGGTGCGGGAAGGGAAGGTGCGGGAAGGGAAGGGAAGGTGCGGGAAGGGAAGGTGCGGGAAGGGAAGGTGCGGGAAGGTGCGGGAAGGGAAGGGAAGGGAAGGGAAGGGAAGGGAAGGGAAGGGAAGGGAAGGGAAGGGAAGGGAAGGGAAGGGAAGGGAAGGGAAGGGAAGGGAAGGGAAGGGAAGGGAAGGGAAGGGAAGGGAAGGGAAGGGAAGGGAAGGGAAGGTGCGGGAAGGGAAGGTGCGGGAAGGGAAGGGAAGGGAAGGGAAGGGAAGGGAAGGGAAGGGAAGGGAAGGGAAGGGAAGGGAAGGGAAGGGAAGGGAAGGGAAGGGAAGGTGCGGGAAGGGAAGGGAAGGGAAGGGAAGGGAAGGGAAGGGAAGGGAAGGGAAGGGAAGGGAAGGGAAGGGAAGGGAAGGGAAGGGAAGGGAAGGGAAGGGAAGGGAAGGGAAGGGAAAGGAAGGGAAGGGAAGGGAAGGGAAGGGAAGGGAAGGGAAGGGAAGGTGCGGGAAGGGAAGGGAAGGGAAGGGAAGGGAAGGGAAGGGAAGGGAAGGGAAGGGAAGGGAAGGGAAGGGAAGGGAAGGGAAGGGAAGGGAAGGGAAGGGAAGGGAAGGGAAGGGAAGGGAAGGGAAGGGAAGGGAAGGGAAGGGAAGGGAAGGGAAGGGAAGGGAAGGGAAGGGAAGGGAAGGGAAGGGAAGGGAAGGTGCGGGAAGGGAAGGTGCGGGAAGGTGCGGGAAGGGAAGGGAAGGGAAGGGAAGGGAAGGGAAGGGAAGGGAAGGGAAGGGAAGGGAAGGGAAGGGAAGGGAAGGGAAGGGAAGGGAAGGGAAGGGAAGGGAAGGGAAGGGAAGGGAAGGGAAGGGAAGGGAAGGGAAGGGAAGGGAAGGGAAGGGAAGGGAAGGGAAGGTGCGGGAAGGGAAGGGAAGGTGCGGGAAGGGAAGGTGCGGGAAGGTGCGGGAAGGGAAGGGAAGGGAAGGTGCGGGAAGGGAAGGGAAGGTGCGGGAAGGTGCGGGAAGGTGCGGGAAGGTGCGGGAAGGTGCGGGAAGGGAAGGGAAGGGAAGGGAAGGGAAGGGAAGGGAAGGGAAGGGAAGGGAAGGGAAGGGAAGGGAAGGGAAGGGAAGGGAAGGGAAGGGAAGGGAAGGGAAGGGAAGGGAAGGGAAGGGAAGGGAAGGGAAGGGAAGGTGCGGGAAGGGAAGGGAAGGGAAGGTGCGGGAAGGGAAGGGAAGGGAAGGTGCGGGAAGGGAAGGTGCGGGAAGGGAAGGTGCGGGAAGGGAAGGGAAGGGAAGGGAAGGGAAGGGAAGGGAAGGGAAGGGAAGGGAAGGGAAGGGAAGGGAAGGGAAGGGAAGGGAAGGGAAGGGAAGGGAAGGGAAGGGAAGGGAAGGGAAGGGAAGGGAAGGGAAGGGAAGGGAAGGGAAGGGAAGGGAAGGGAAGGGAAGGGAAGGGAAGGGAAGGGAAGGGAAGGTGCGGGAAGGGAAGGTGCGGGAAGGGAAGGTGCGGGAAGGTGCGGGAAGGTGCGGGAAGGGAAGGGAAGGGAAGGGAAGGGAAGGGAAGGGAAGGGAAGGGAAGGGAAGGGAAGGGAAGGGAAGGGAAGGGAAGGGAAGGGAAGGGAAGGGAAGGGAAGGGAAGGGAAGGGAAGGGAAGGGAAGGGAAGGGAAGGGAAGGGAAGGGAAGGGAAGGGAAGGGAAGGGAAGGGAAGGGAAGGGAAGGGAAGGGAAGGGAAGGGAAGGGAAGGGAAGGTGAGGGAAGGTGCGGGAAGGGAAGGGAAGGTGCGGGAAGGTGCGGGAAGGTGCGGGAAGGGAAGGTGCGGGAAGGGAAGGGAAGGTGCGGGAAGGGAAGGTGCGGGAAGGGAAGGTGCGGGAAGGGAAGGGAAGGGAAGGGAAGGGAAGGGAAGGGAAGGGAAGGGAAGGGAAGGGAAGGGAAGGGAAGGGAAGGGAAGGGAAGGGAAGGGAAGGGAAGGGAAGGGAAGGGAAGGGAAGGGAAGGGAAGGGAAGGGAAGGTGCGGGAAGGGAAGGGAAGGGAAGGGAAGGGAAGGGAAGGGAAGGGAAGGGAAGGGAAGGGAAGGGAAGGGAAGGGAAGGTGCGGGAAGGTGCGGGAAGGGAAGGTGCGGGAAGGGAAGGGAAGGGAAGGGAAGGGAAGGGAAGGGAAGGGAAGGGAAGGGAAGGGAAGGGAAGGGAAGGGAAGGGAAGGGAAGGGAAGGGAAGGGAAGGGAAGGGAAGGTGCGGGAAGGGAAGGGAAGGGAAGGTGCGGGAAGGGAAGGGAAGGGAAGGGAAGGGAAGGGAAGGGAAGGGAAGGGAAGGGAAGGGAAGGTGCGGGAAGGGAAGGGAAGGGAAGGTGCGGGAAGGGAAGGGAAGGGAAGGTGCGGGAAGGGAAGGGAAGGGAAGGGAAGGGAAGGGAAGGGAAGGGAAGGGAAGGGAAGGGAAGGGAAGGGAAGGGAAGGTGCGGGAAGGGAAGGTGCGGGAAGGGAAGGGAAGGGAAGGGAAGGGAAGGGAAGGGAAGGGAAGGGAAGGGAAGGGAAGGGAAGGGAAGGTGCGGGAAGGGAAGGTGCGGGAAGGGAAGGTGCGGGAAGGTGCGGGAAGGTGCGGGAAGGGAAGGGAAGGGAAGGGAAGGGAAGGGAAGGGAAGGGAAGGGAAGGGAAGGGAAGGGAAGGGAAGGGAAGGGAAGGGAAGGGAAGGGAAGGGAAGGGAAGGGAAGGGAAGGGAAGGGAAGGGAAGGGAAGGGAAGGGAAGGGAAGGGAAGGGAAGGGAAGGTGCGGGAAGGGAAGGGAAGGTGCGGGAAGGGAAGGGAAGGTGCGGGAAGGGAAGGTGCGGGAAGGTGCGGGAAGGGAAGGTGCGGGAAGGTGCGGGAAGGTGCGGGAAGGTGCGGGAAGGGAAGGGAAGGGAAGGGAAGGGAAGGGAAGGGAAGGGAAGGGAAGGGAAGGGAAGGGAAGGGAAGGGAAGGGAAGGGAAGGGAAGGGAAGGGAAGGGAAGGGAAGGGAAGGGAAGGGAAGGGAAGGGAAGGGAAGGGAAGGGAAGGGAAGGGAAGGGAAGGGAAGGGAAGGGAAGGGAAGGGAAGGGAAGGGAAGGGAAGGGAAGGGAAGGGAAGGGAAGGTGCGGGAAGGGAAGGGAAGGTGCGGGAAGGGAAGGTGCGGGAAGGGAAGGTGCGGGAAGGGAAGGGAAGGGAAGGGAAGGGAAGGGAAGGGAAGGGAAGGGAAGGGAAGGGAAGGGAAGGGAAGGGAAGGGAAGGGAAGGGAAGGGAAGGGAAGGGAAGGGAAGGGAAGGGAAGGGAAGGGAAGGGAAGGGAAGGGAAGGGAAGGGAAGGGAAGGGAAGGGAAGGTGCGGGAAGGTGCGGGAAGGTGCGGGAAGGTGCGGGAAGGGAAGGGAAGGGAAGGGAAGGGAAGGGAAGGGAAGGGAAGGGAAGGTGCGGGAAGGGAAGGGAAGGGAAGGGAAGGGAAGGGAAGGGAAGGGAAGGGAAGGGAAGGGAAGGGAAGGGAAGGGAAGGGAAGGGAAGGGAAGGGAAGGGAAGGGAAGGGAAGGGAAGGTGCGGGAAGGGAAGGGAAGGGAAGGGAAGGGAAGGGAAGGGAAGGGAAGGGAAGGGAAGGGAAGGGAAGGGAAGGGAAGGGAAGGGAAGGGAAGGGAAGGGAAGGGAAGGGAAGGGAAGGGAAGGGAAGGGAAGGTAAGGTGCGGGAAGGGAAGGGAAGGGAAGGGAAGGGAAGGGAAGGGAAGGGAAGGGAAGGGAAGGGAAGGGAAGGGAAGGGAAGGGAAGGGAAGGGAAGGGAAGGGAAGGGAAGGGAAGGGAAGGGAAGGGAAGGGAAGGGAAGGGAAGGGAAGGGAAGGGAAGGGAAGGGAAGGGAAGGGAAGGGAAGGGAAGGGAAGGGAAGGGAAGGGAAGGGAAGGGAAGGGAAGGGAAGGGAAGGGAAGGGAAGGGAAGGGAAGGGAAGGGAAGGGAAGGGAAGGGAAGGGAAGGGAAGGGAAGGGAAGGGAAGGGAAGGGAAGGGACTTTCCAGAATGCTTGCCTGTAAAAATACGAACCAAGTCTCATTGTTTAAGGAGACTGTCCTAACACTGGATCTGGTTTTGTAAATTTTTTTAAGTGGCATTGATGTTCCTTTTATCAGTTTACCATTTTACCAATTCAATTATATTATCAAATTATTCAGGAATCATTACTTTATTGAATTATTTACTTTTTTGATATCTGCAGGCAAAATAGGAGGGGTGGAGATTGAAATAACATCCTATTTAAGAAACATTATAAAAAAAGAACAAAATAGTTAAAACCGTCCTGAAAATGTTTGGTTGTTTTGGGGGTTTTCCATTCTTTGCCAGTCCCAAAGCTGACTGTTTCAAAAATTGAGCAGCCCTTTTGAAATTCAGAAGTTTTGGAAGCTATAAATATTTTAAAATAATAGCCAGACATTCATTTCAGTACTCCTTTCTCCCAGTAGTGACAAAGTATAAATCCTTTATAGCCTCATTTTCTACATCCAAAAGCTCTCTATCACTGATTTCTTTATCCTGTTGACATTTGTACTTATTGTCTGGAAGTATGAATTGTCTAAGAAGTCTCAGGGTGCGTAGGTTTTCTGATTACAGATATACAGCCATGCACAATTATTTTTAATGCATTTTTTTTCTGCCTGTATATGCATATTAAAATTATTATCACAGAAGAGGTGAGTTTATTTAAATTGGCCCCAGCTGGATTATAACTAACACTAACAAAGTAAAACCAAATCTAGGATATATATTAAGTAATCACAAAATATCTCATATCATATCTCATATTCTTCCCAGTGTAACAAGTCCTTCATATGAAGAAATTGTTGTGTTCTGCAAGGTTTTCCTTAAAGACAATTCCCACAAGTCAACATTATTTCTTCACTAAAATTTATAATTTGCAATGAAGCACTGTATCGTAATAGCAAGCGCATCTTTTGGTTCTAGTTTTAGACACCAATTCCACCTATACAAATGTATAAGTGGGACATTATAATATGTACCAGCAAGCAGTGAAGCTTGTTGTAAAGATGAACATAGGAATTGACAAAGATTCATAAAGTGTAGAACATGGGCACTCATCTGCATATGCATTACCATGGCTGATGTGTTAGCAGTACCACTAATTTCAACAAAATACATCATTAAGAATTTCATTCATATATTGTTAGAAGAGTAAACAAATGCCACTGCTTGTAAGCATGTACAATGCAAGGTAAAGCTAGAATTGGATATGCTGTCTAGAATATTGCAAGTGGATTTTTGTGGGGGTTTTTTTCTCCCTTTTATATTAATTTCAAATATAGAATTTAATTTGATTGTAAATGTACACCTCAACTTGAAAATGTTGTAGTTTTTTTCTCTAAAGCTGAAAAACCCTGTAAAAATTATTTGACCTGGAAGTAACTATAATTACGGAAATGTTAGGGCAGTTACAAGATGACAGCTTGTGTGGCCCTCTTCTGCTGTTAGTTGCAAAACAATTGTCACCCCATTATTTTGTGGTGCTCGAGGCCAGGCACTGCATGCTCTTGGCTCCTGTGGACCCCCACAGTGGGTGTGGAAGCGCATTGCTGCTGTGGTTTGGGCCAACACTACACTGAAAAGCCTAACATAAGTATTACACTGCTCTGTGAACACTCTTGGATTTGAAATCTCCCTGTTCTTTAAGTTCTTGTTCAAATGAGCGTGAGCTTGGCCAGAGGAGTGGTTGCAAGTGAGTTTTAAGATGGGATAGCTCTAAGATGGGATGAGTCTACCATATCCTGAATTTTATCCAAAACTTCATTTTTCTTATATTTTGAGTTTTAAAATTTTTTTCTGCAGCCTACCCTCTTTTCACACACAAGAGACAGAAGGCCATGTTGAGTCATTGTGTTGTAAGTATGTCTTTATCATGATACAGCCACCAGAAGTAAAATTTTCTCTGTAAGCAAAATTTGTGGGCACACAGCAGTATTGCATTTTCAGAGATTCCCTTTTGTTTCATCAGGACACATCTGAAAGAAGTTTACATCCTTTTTGTTACGTGTTAATAGTACCAGATGAGCACCATGCCACCAGCAATAGGTTTATTGTCTTCAAAGTTACAGCCCACGAAAAATCAGCTTGAAATTAAGGTCTCCATAATGGCATTAATGATTTTTTTAAGTGCAAGAACTTGACTGTGATTCCAGGAGGATGTAGAAAATAATGAAATAGACCAGCTTTATACTCAAACATTCCTTTAAATTTATGGTTATTGTTGTGATATTTCCCACTGCAGTATTTGAGGAAGGCGATATCATGTAAATATCGTACAAAAAATACTCTGCGCAAATGAAGGGTAAAATAAGCTGGGATTTTATTATTATTATTATGTTCCAAATAAAAATAGGGTTGATTTGTAGCAATTTTGAAAGCACAGAACTTTCAAGTCAAGTCTTAAAATAATTAGTCTATCTAGTATCACATGAACAGCCAAGATAGGCCCTCATACTACGCAGAAGCAAAATGACAAATCTAATCAATTACCTGTTGCATATGGAAA
Source organism: Pseudopodoces humilis (assembly GCF_049639895.1). NCBI lineage: Eukaryota > Metazoa > Chordata > Aves > Passeriformes > Paridae > Pseudopodoces > Pseudopodoces humilis. The sequence goes on along the minus strand of NC_142200.1, from coordinate 80,561,572 downwards.
AGAAATCACAGATAATATTAAAACATTCAGATTACATATCAACCAGCTAAACACAATTCTAGTAATTAATATAAGTGTCTAAAGTAGTATTCAAAAGACCAAGAAAAAAGACTATGTCCTGATATATTGCAGCATCCAGGTTAGTGTATTTTGGAAGGCAAAGATCCTCAGTTATTTGAAGAACAGCATGAGTGGGTATGTAGAATAAGTCGCACACTTTTCAAAATAAATAAAATGACATTATTTTTGATATTTATTTCCTGTTAAATAGCTCATACATCTCATTGATTGTAAACCAGTGGAAAACCCTTGAAGAAGCAATTCTTGTAAGACAGTTCCTGTTTGCAGAGAATTTACATCACTGAAATTTCAGCTACATGTGAAATCACAGAACTAGAAGAAGCACTTGTAGACTTATCATATTTATTACGTGTTACCGCTGAAGATGAATAGATCACACGGACACAGCTCGAGGTGTGGTGAAAGGAAGAGAAAGTTTATTTTTCCTCCCAGGATTTATAGGCTTTTGACCACAGCCAGGGTTTGGATGGTCAGGATAACACTTTCTCACTGCACTGGCCATGAGAGATGCCCATTACAAGACATGTAACAGAAAGAATGTACACATATCTATGTTTACAGTTACTGTCCTGGGAAAGTCCTTAGAAAACTATGTTAGCAAGCTCAAAAGCTGAGTTTTCAGGGTGACAATTACAGAAACTCTTACCTTTGCCACTTCTCCTACCGTATTGTCTACCACCATGTCCTGAAGACTTTTTTTTTTCTTTACAAGTGACTCCTTAGACTTTTATTGTGAAATGAAATAAAAAGGGGTTCACTGTTGTTGAGGAATCCATTCGGTGCAGGTTGCTCGGGGTGCAGCTGCAGGTTGAGTTCTGGGTGGGAGTGCCAGGCAAGGGGCCATGAAATGCTGTGCAGAAAAATTTCATGGGACCTGTGGCCCAGCCAGGGGACTGGACTCTCAGAGACACAGCAGGAGCTGAGGACATCAGACTGTCCTGTGCTCACACTGGGAAGGTATAAAAGCCCAGGGTTTCCTTTTTTTGAGGTGCTCCTCAGAGGTACCAGCTTGACCTGATATTTTCTTATTTAGTTATTGCACCAAGATTAAATTATTTTAAGGATCAAGACATCTGAGACTCTGCTGTAGGAAATCTAAGTTTGAAGGAAACCTGGTCTGCCTGTGAGTGTGAGGTGTGAAGGGAGTCAGGCAGGTCACCTGTCAGCTCACTGAAGCCACCCACTGGCAAAGGGCTGCAGTCCCTGCCCAGGCAGTGAAGGTGTGACTGCCAAATTGGCTCCTAGATGATCAGACAGTAAGTTTTCCTAAAAACACTCATAGATGTGAACCCATTCCTGCCTTAGCTTAGGCACAGCAAAGATCAAAAGAGTCACTATATATGTACTGGAGACCTGCTGATAATATATACTAGCTGATAATATACTAACATTAAGTGTATTAGAGGAAGCATTTCAGAGGGCACAGCGACAGTTAATTTAGGGTTTACCGTATATTCTGCAGTGCTCTTTATTTACACAAAAGAATACTGTGCTTGAAATTCCTTGTATTTGGCATGCTTATCTAGGATTTCATTCTGAACTATTTGCATGTGTAACTTTAAGCTTCTTTCTATAATAGCATATGGAGGATGCAGTATCTCACAGCTCTGTGCAGCACAGCTTGGTACTTGGCTTAGTAATTCACATGCCATTTTTAAAATATCCCATAAACTTGACTGAAACATACCACAGAAACACAAAGTAGGCCATTGCTCACTACTGTGGGTAATCCCATCATCTTCCATGAAACTATTCATACAGGTAAAAGTAGCATTTCCTGTGCTGATCTCATGATGCGCCATAAATTCTTAAATCTGTCAAGCCTTAAAGATGAAAAGGGCAAGAGAACTGTGAGAACATTTAATGATATTTTATCATCACCACATTCTCATGGACAGGGGTTTGTTTATGTCTGTATCTATTACACTGTCCTAGGGTGGCTTTATGATGTTTGTATCCCCAAATATCTGTTCTGTTTATGCTGCATATGAAGTTCTGCACCTTTAAGACTGGTTCTGAGAGCAAAGGGAGAGGAAGGAGTGTGAAGTTTGTTTGCAGAAACTGCACTTGCTCCTCCACATCCTTCTCCTGGATGATGTCCTCAGCATGGACAACTCCTTTGCTTTTAGTTAGTTTTTTGCTAGCTGAGGCAGAGAAGTTCCCCAGAATGTGGCTTTTGTTCTTTTTCTTTGAAATATTTAAACCTGCTCTGGACTGAAAGCCCAGACAAACATCAGGAGCTCACACCTGTGGCCCACCAGGCCTGGAACACGGCATTTTCCAGCACAGGAGGGACTGACAAGAGACTGAGCAAGCCGAGCTACACCCCAGGACAAGGACTCTCTCTGAATTTGCCATCTCTGCAGAACAGTGAGAGGTTCCATTGTTTAATCTTATTCCTTTTTTTATGCTTGTGAATACTTTGCTTGTTAAATAAAATTGTTAAATAAACAATTTTTTTCCACTTTTTCTCTGAGGAAATCTTCCCGAGCCAGTTGGGGGAGGGGCCACTTGAACCTGCTTTCTAGAGGGACCCCTTTTGGAGATTTTCTCCCAAATTTGCCCTAAACCAGAACATACACACAGTTACATACACGTGTATGACCCTTTTATCTTTAAGAAATGCTCAACTATATTAGGATTTAGAGAAAGAAGACATGCCAAGTTTTCCTACAAATAGGCAAAGTGAGAAATACTAGATTTCATGGTTCCTGAAGTATCAATTTTTGTTGAAAGGACACAACTGCTCTAACTTTGAAAACAACTCAAAAGTCAATGTGATCAAGACAATTTATTGTCTCTTCCAATCTTCCTATCCACTCTGGCAAAGTATATTTGACAGAGGAGTATCTATGCCAACCACATAAATACTGGGAATGGAATTACACTCACAGTTGTATCAGTCACTGCAAATCAATGGGGAAAAATGCTTTGTGTAAACACAGTAAATCTCAACACGATGTCCTCCATTTCCATTCTTTTGCTTTAATAGAAATGGAGAACCTGAAAGATGTCCAATGAATCGAAGTTTGAGTGGGTTCTGTAAGCAAGATTGGTGCACTGGCAACAGAAGCCAAAAGCACTTGCTGCTGGTTTTTCTGAAGACTTTTTCATGTACTTCACAGATCTTTCTGGAACAGAATACCATAAATTATGTGATCTCTATGATAAAACCATGAAATTTAAAGATAAATAAAAAGAAAAAAAAAAAAAGATTCATTTGAAAGGGTTCAAACAATGAAAATTATAATTTCTTTTCAGAGCAAATTCTCAGAATTTGACTGGTTTTAAGGATACAAAGTTGTCTTTATGCATGCTGCATTAATTCTGAGACTCAAAAATATTTTCCTCAGTCCCTTTTATTTTATGTCTTTACTGATTTACATTTTTTTTAGTTTGATTTCTCCATATTTTACTAATACCTAAAGAAGGATCACTTGTTGCGTTCCACAGCCACAGGATCACGTCCAGAGAAGCTACAGTTACCAGGAACCAGCATGAAACACCAATGAGATGGGTTTCTGTTCGTGAAACCATTTATTCAGCATGGGAACAAACTCAGATCCAGAGGCAGAGAGCCCCGAACAGAGGCAGGGTGATGGGTTTTGAGGGACAGAACCAGGGTGGAGTTCAGGGTCAGGGACCACTAGGAACACAGCAAGGGAGAAACCCCAGGGGCTCAAACCCAATCAGAACTCTCTGGGCTGGCACCCCATGAGGGTCTGGGGTGGGGCTTCACTCGGCCCATCCCCCATAGCAGGAGGTCAAAATTCACACTGGCTGGATTTACAGCCATGCCTCTCACTTTAACAATGCTTATCTAAAATTAAATCTTTGCTCCTCTGGGTGGAGGGCACCTCACAATCACTACTAGGCATAGTATCAATCATAGGAAAAGTGTTTCATGCAGTACCTTGCTTTCATACGTCAAGGTTTTGGTGAAGTAATGTATTAACTACTCTATCGTGTCAGTAAAGATGTAATGGAGAGCTCACCAGCTGCCATTACAATATCAAATTATGAAGATGTGACATGATTGCTCCAGGAGAAGAAAAATTAATTATGTGGTCTTTCCGAAATAGAATGATTTTAGGCAAGAGTCACATCCAAAATCACACAGCAAGACATGCCTTGAATATCTGCACTGTGCTACCTCACTTACCACATCTAAACGCCTGAGAATTTGGATAGGAGAAAATATTGGTAAGATCATTTTATCTATTGTGCTCTGGAAAACCTGTGGAAATCTGTAACAAGATGTTCTTTGCCTCTTGGTTGGGAAAAGGAGGAGGAGGCAACTCTGTCCTGCAGGAGAACCAGTCCTACTGATGGTTTCTTCTTCCTTTTGAGAAGGTAGAGGGTGAGTCTCACCTCTTTTCTTCTTTTCTCTCCTGGTCTTTTTGTGCCTCCTGCCAGATGAGAAAAAAAATAAATAAATAAAATAAAGCAAAATAGTGGGAGTATATCGTGGATATTTTTTGTTCTATTCAGAGGATAAAGTTAACCCAAGGTCTGGGAAGAAGAATTAAGATCATTTGGAGAACTATACAATTCCTAGTCACGCTTTTCCTCCTGTTGTTTTTCTTGTTGAATTTGCATTTTTCATCACTCAGTGGAAAAGCAGAGAGTTGGGAAGATGGAAGAGAAAAGGAAGGCTGCATCAGCTGTTAACCAAGAGGAGACAGAGAAAAAGGAGTCCTTCTATTCTGGTCATGCAGAAAGTGATAAACATTTCTATAGGAGTGACTGTTTGTTCAAGACTGCTAATTTCTGCTCCCTTTCAGCTGATAGAATTGATTTTTTTCAAAGCCAAATCACTTATGTGTTTTTCTAGCAACTCTTATGTTGCTAGATCAGTAAGCAAGCCTTAGATGCTTTGTATTAGCTATTTGCATTCGTAGCAAAACAGGTCTGCTAAGCATGGGTATCTGTCAAGACTAATCCTGTAATGTGTAGGTCACTTTTATTGTTTTCCAAGCATTTTTACTTTTATATGTATAGAGAAAAAAGGAGTTGGAAACCTCTAATTAATATATTAGGTACTATTCCAACCTCTCCATATCAATTGTAACACATTAATGTTTCTAAAAGTCAAGCAAGAAAGAAAGGTTATCTTCACCTAATATAACATCAGCTATTCTTTGATAAAAACTGCAGTTTTTCATGTGATCTGATCAATATTGTCACAATAGTTGTATCGCCATTTCTTGCCAACTTTCATGGGCTTTTTTCCTCCCACATTATGGTGAATGCTGATTTATGTCTGTGTTTGATTCAATTTAAAGGCTTTAAACTCATTTCAACATATGTTGCCCATGGAGTGTGTGCTTATGGTTTGTTGCTGGAATGGGAGGTCATTTCCCTCAGGCCAATTCTACCTTTAAGGTTGGTTTCCTCCACAGTCAAATAGCTTTGAACTTAAATCAAGAGGTTTAACACCACATGAGGATAACAGCATGCAATTACCCAGCAGACTTGTAAGATACGAAAATGTTAAATGTCACAGAGGTTTTTAGAACTTACACTGTTACATTGTGTGCTCCGTATTGATGTTTTAGCAGCACAAGGAGAGCTCTCCCATTGCAGTAAGCACTTGCTGATTTACTTGGAACATCTCATGACATCCCTCATTGGTGAGGAATAGTGAGAGAGCAGTTCTAGTGCTGGTCTCATTGCCATGCTTGATGTGCTGCCCATGAAACAGAGCACTCCACCTGGAAGAGAAAATGTCTGCCATGTGAAAAACTACATAGAAATCTTAATAGACATGTATGACCACATCTGCTGGTCCAATCTCACAACTCTCTGGTATCTTCAGGATGGTAAAAGCTCTTCTTTCACAAGCAACCTGATGATAATTTCCAACACTGCAGGCTTTTATTGCACATTGCAGTTAGTCCAGACTAGTGTGCAAAAAGAAGAGAGCAGATGTGGCATTTCAAGAGAAATCTCCTAGCCACAGAACAGAAGAAAGTAATGAGGAATTGAAAACAAACAGTTTGACCTTCAAATGCTTTTTTCCTGTCAGTAGAAGCAGGCTGTCTGCCTCCTTCTGAACCAGTTGCTAAAATTTCAGTGCAGTCTTGCAAATTTAAACAGAAATTTGCACCCAGCAAGCATAGTATAACTGATTTTATAAATTCATCTGGAGACAACATCTATTAGAGAAAGTGCCTATTAATATCAGATTGGTGATTTGTGTACCTATTTAGGGGACATAGTGGCAGAATCTGAAAGCACTCCATATGACTTCAGAGGTATGAAAATCAAAATGGGTGCAGGATGTATAATGTTATACATAGGTATAATCATGTTGGCCTGTGAAAAATAGCCAGGTACAGTGACATATATTCCTTGTTCCCTTCCCCAGAAGCAAACAAAGTTATGAGGTTAACGTAACAAGCACAAAAGGTATATTGTGACCTTTCAATACAGCTGTTTCACAAGGAACTATTTGTTAACTGCCACTGGGATTGAGTGCTCCAGAGCGTGTTAAGCCTTGCCAGCCCACTGGATTCACTTCTGTGGATCAGAAGCTGAACATGACAAATATGCCTATCAATGTATTCCTTGGAGCTACATGTGTTTCTGTATTTTCAGGATCAGCAACCTTGTTAAGTAAGGAGGTATGGGAACTATGTATACAAGGTGTGGTAACAAACTATTGTTGCAATATAAGGTTGAATGTTTCATTTATTTATACATTTTGGGAAGAAGTGAGGACAATTTATATTTTAAGCAGTTAGGCTATAAATATACTGTTATGCCAAGATAAACAGTTAAAACAGTGGTTATAAATTTTGTTTTGGCATTGCAGTAAATTGTGTATATTCCTTCCTGAATGTATGTGTGAATTAGCATTTTTATGTACTCATAATATGATCTTTATGTTTTAAATTTTCTTTAGGAAATAGTTCTTCTAGAATCTGTTTAGATTTCACTAATTCCTTAATGAGATGTGAATAAGTGAGGTATTTGTCCTCTAATATTTAATTCAGTAGTTTGTGCAATCCTAGAAATCCTTCAAAATTTTCTGTCAATGCTCTTTTTGACTTCAAATTTAAAAATTGTCTTTGGGAGGGAGTAAGAAGTGAATCCAACAAAAATGCTGGTTTTGTTTTTCCTTTTTTCCCATTCTGAGTCAATTTGGCAGTGGGCTGTTCAGATGTACAAACGGCTGAGTCCTCTTTTGCTTGTCTTCCATTGCTGGGTGTGTATGGAACAAATCCTGGGCCTTTTACATGTTCCAACATGGAACACTCAGAAAGTGCACTTTTCACAGAATACTTATGAATGAAAACAGGTAATTGTACAGGACATCAGTTTCCTTACTTGATGCCATAAATCTGTCACAGGAAGGTAATTGGACTCATATTTATCTTTAGTGATATTACATTAAGCATCTTAATAAAAATAATGGAGCTTCAACAGACCCTCATCTCAGCATCTGTCAAGCAACCAAATGGGAAGCAAATGAATACAAAGATATGTTGTGTTGCTGTTTTTTTTTTTTGTTTTTTTTTAATGAAATAAAAGTCTGCTATGCTAAAAAAAGTATGTTATGAGTGTTGTTATTTGTGTTACATGTGGCATGTATTTGAAAGGTTACGTGTTACTGATGAGCTCATTGTTTATAATTAAGAAATATTTGATAAACTGTGAACAAATACTTATTTATTTTCAGACTATTAGCTAAAACATTAATTATTTTCACCTATTAGAGCATCCTAATGAGGAACTAATATTAATTCATCCAACAAAGTTCACTTTTATTTGAGACACTCACCAAGTTAATTACTAGACTCCCTTCATTAACATTTCAAATCTCATTAAAATGTAAATGGGATTTTTTTTTTGCATATTAGAGGGTATTTATTGGCATTCATCATAGTAAGTACTTTGGTCTTCATTAATTATAAAGAATATAATAAATAGTCATTTACTTTTGTGAAAACAGCTGGTTAAAGGTTGTTGTACTTATGCTTTTTAGCATGGCAATCAAAATGGATGATTCTTAGTATAGACATACTTAATTCTCAGCACTGCACTAGGTGGCATCCAAAGTGGAGGAGACTGTAACAAGGGTTCTTGTTCATCATGTGTATGTGCAAGGGAAGTACCTGGAAGTAAAGGACCTTTTCTAACCAAAAAGGTACTATTCTACATATTTCCTCCCACAATTTAGATGGCCATAGGCCCTTATGTCACCAGGCTCTGATGAGCATGCTCTACTTGTAAAAAAATAGTTCAGGGAAAAAAAAAAAAAAATCAGATCTTTTGATGTGTTGCCTCCCTCCTCCCACCTCCCCTCCAAAGTTAATAGGTAATGGTGAGCAATTATTTAATCTCTACTATATATTTGTAGCTCTTATTTTTGAGACTTCCATGGTTGGGAGCATAGGGCATTAACTAGGTAAGGGCCAAGTGTAGCTAAAAGTCATAGATGCTGGAGATTGTCTGGCTTATGGTGGTAAACTGTGAAACAGAAGACAGTAACCAGCTCCCATAGTTTGGACACACAGTCTCTTTTTGTGGGTTCTGGTACAGGGTGTAGGTATTTTACTGTCCACCTGTCTGACAAGCTATTAAAAGAATTATGCATCAATTTTTCAGTTTTAACCAGATCATGTGAGATTTGATTTGCATGTTCAAACTTAACAGGCTTCTAAAATAAACTGTTTTCCGCTATCATTTTAATGCAATAAAGAAACAGGATTTATGTATAATATATAATGCTTGACCTGCTCATATATTACCTTTTCTAGTCTTGCCTGTATCAGGTAATTCTGTATCAAAGCAAACCATATAAATATGGTAAATATAAATACATAAATATGGAGATGAAAGAAGAAGATAAACTGAGACATGATTGTATTAAGAAAGTGGTTTATGTACATGAGATATTGCAACCAGTTTTATGCTTATGACAATTACTGAGGTATCAGCTTGAGAACCAAATCTGGTAGGACTGGTTAAGATGATATTTCAATTAGTGGCTCAGAGTGTATGGCACTACCACAGTTTCAACAACATATTGAAGAATCCCTCCCCTGAAGGAAGACTGTTGTTAGAGGAAAGGCATGAAGCTGATAATGAATTCCCCCAAGTACCGGTAGTAAAGAGATTTCACATCTTTGAAAGAATCCCACTGGTGCTCTCTCACTTGTTCTTGTCAAAAATAGTCACTAACTTCTCTAAGAGTTTGGGAGTTGATGTGTTTGCAACTAAAATGAATGGAGCAGAGAAAAATTTATGTTTTTCCACTAAGGCTGAGTTTTCACAACTTGTTCTTGTTCTGCAGTAATCCTTTATTTTCTTATGACTTCCCCAAAGAAAAAAGTAATTTGATTGCTTGTACCTGGATTTGGTGAAATAATTTTATTTGACATAATTTGAACAGCTATTCTAGCCAGGGAAAATAAGGAAACCTAGTACACAATCAAATCATATCATTAGTTTTGATAATGAAGTTAAAGATCAGTTCACTTGTTCTTTAGCTTGATCTACGACCTTGTGCCAGACAGCTGCTCACAGTTAATGGCAATAATCTCTATAAAGTGACACAAACATTGCAATGACCACACCACTTTCACGTGTGAGCCTTCCAGGCAGATCAAATCTGGTGTGACTACATATGGATCTTGAAAAAGTGTTACGTGGACTTGCTTGAGGAAACTTTAGCCCAGGAATATCTCTGTTCCCCGGTCTGTCTGCAGAGCAGTCTTACAACATAGTACACGACTTATTTACATTATCCATCATGTACTCTTTCCAGATTCTTTGTCCCCTTTTTCATACTGAATAATTGAGACTTTTTTCTTGTCTTCAAGACAAACCTTCTCCATAATTTTAAGGATAAGATGTGCAAATAATTTTTGTTTTTCCATTACTCAATTAGGTATAAATCCCAAAGGTATGTATCTATAAGTGTATAAAGAGGTAGGTAAAATTGAAGAAAACATTTCTTTACACATTACTAGATTTTTTTATTTTTTTTTTTAAGTACACAGGAAATACTGGTGATGACTTAGTCTCCTTGAAACAGGATCTTTTAAAAATTCTTGGCTAACACAAATTTTGGAAAACATATTGTCAACAAAATTCCTTCCTCCAGTTTATAGAAAAAATTTACTGGGTATTTGGGGGTGTTTTTTTGTTAGTTTGATTAATTTTTTATTATTGTTTTTCATTAATGTGAGTTGAATGGCTATTTAGGCTATCAAAACTTGCCTAAGAAATGATATTTAGAATGATATGTAGAGGGATTCCCAGTCCTTAAGCCTAGCACAAACCTCTGAGGCTCGAGCTCCCAGTTTCTTTAGCAAAGAACCTGAACACCCTGATACCCTGAGTTCTTGTGACTCTGTAGGAGGTGTTTCCAACCTGTGGTAAGGCTGAGAGACAATACCGTTGAAACTGTGCTGCTTGCCTGCTGGCATTGTGTTTGTATGGTGGTCACTCTAAGATAATAGGAAAGGTCTCTCCACCTAAAGGAAGCACAAAAGGAGGGCTGCCCAGAAATTATTCATGTCCATCCATCCATGCAAAATTTAAATTGAAGATATTAGAAATGCAACATTTTTGTCTGATAATAAAGTGATATCTTTCGTAGAAATTTTTTTTTTCCTGACAGTTGCCAGCTAGTTTTGCATCTAGCAGACCATCAGTAGTGCAGAGTTCAGATGGTAGAGTGCAATCAGTTAGTAGCTGATTGAGAAAGAAGAAATTGTGAAGAGCTGCTAGAGAGGAGCTAGTCAGGGGCTGTTTTCTATGACTGGGGAAAGAGTAACATCTCCTGTTTGTTCTGGTTTTAATTTTCTTTCTTTTTATCTTCAGTATAATTCCTGAAAAAAATTGGTAGTTTTTTCTGATTTCTGAGTTTTTGATGGTGATCCAAACTAGTTTTGTTTCATATTTTGAAGTGAAACCCTTAGATGTAAATTTGATTTTGGAATTTGGACTGTTAATAAGATCTGAAAGCAGCCTTGTCCTTCCATGATTGTTGTTAATTTGTAGAAAGACAAAGGCTAAGCCGTATTCTACAGCAAATATGTGAGGGAAACAGAGAAATTTTTTTGTCCCTATTCAATCCCCATTCCACCATCTTCTGTAAAACAGGCAAAGAAGGATAAGAGAGTCAATGTTGCATCACCCTATGGCTGAGAATCAAAACATCTGCCTTGAATTTCCAGCACTGTTACTGACCTGCAGTGGAATTTGGTGATCCTTTCCGTAAGGGGCATTCAGCATATTTTTGGAGTTTGACTACCTTTGTGCATTTGTCAGCAGTTCCTGATTCTACCCAGCAATGGGCTGCTACACACAGCAACAACATTTTTATCCCAGGCTTAGGCAGGCTTTTCCTCCTTGCTTTTTGATTTTATGGCTCCTGGGTTTCCTCTGGGATACAACTCCCAGTACAGGGCTGTACTTTAAGGGCCATGACAGAATTCTTGATTTTAAAATAAATGTGATTTCCCTCCAGTCAAACTTTTCAATATCCTGACAGAGCCTGAGGATGTTAAAATAAAACATAACAGAAGGAAAGTAAACTGTTTTATTCAGACAAGCAGGCTCTAGTGTAAAACCAAAACCAAAGCACTAAGCATTCACCTATCCTAATAAAAATAAGAATTGCATCAGATAACACAATAGAAATAACAACATGACAGATTTAAACCTATGTTTTTAATGCCCTCTTCTAAAAGATCCTTTGCTCTAAAGAAAAGAAATGCTAGCATTTTTTAAAAGCAGCTGAAACATATTTTTTAATCAGCTCATAAGGAAAGGGAATCATGAAATGAAATTCAGTTATAGTTTTGGTTATGTTGGTCTGTATCACATACAGTATACACAACTTTGTTTCTGTTTGGAAAAGTGGATGTGGTTACCCTTCCATCTGTATGTCCTTACTAATATGACAAGTGCTGCCAGTTATCAGAAAATCTAGAAAATAGTATGTGGAACAGCGATCCATGAACTTTTATTCCTTTAAACATTCTGCATTTAATGGATCTAAGCAAGTTTCATTTTAAAGTACATTTTAGATGTTGACATCACTTATTATAGCAGCTGGTTCTTTGTCAAATTAGATGATATTCAAAACAGGATTTTGTTGTTCTTTTTCTTCTTGCCATCTGTTGCTGTTATAGACATTTTTCAAGAAATAGCTTCTAAATTAATTAGGTCATATTGTAAATGTGTTCTTTTTATGAAATGCTTAAAATTAAAAGCATAAGGAAAATTATGCTGTAACTGGTTTTATAGTATAATTTAATTTCTATACAAAATTTCTATCAAAAAAAATGAACAACAAACATTGGGTTTTAGATACGTGTTGAACTGGTATAGGTTATGACTTAATCTCATAAAAAATCTGATCGTTTACAAACCTGTAATTCAGTTTTCTATTTGAACATCAGGAAAATTATATAAAATTTAAAATTAGGTGCTGAAATATAGTAAAAGAAAAAGCAATGGAAAAATATGATCCTGAAATCTGCTTCTGTTATACAATCTGAATCTTATTTCACATGTGCTTCAGCTTCATTGAGAAAAGTGGATAAATTGTTTTAGATACTGAGCTCAGCAAATCTTACCAGCATATGTGCTTCTAAGGATGCAAGTATCTTGTTTTACTAAACTCAACCTGACTTGAATTCCTACGTAATTTAATTATTTTAAGGATCAACTATTAAATTATACTGGAGAAGAGAATTATATGAACAGAAAATGAGAGGTTTTTGTTTCTTTCTCTATCACCACTAAGCATTTTTTTCAAAAGCAGAGACAGGATTAGTCTGGATATTTAGGGTATGACCAAATATATATATTTCATCTTCAGAGAGTAGCCTGAGACTTAAATGAAGCACAAAGATGCAGAAAATATATGTGAACCTGTTGTGAAATACACCGTCATACTGCACAAATAAAGGAAGAGCCCAAATCAAGTCTCTGTTTTCTAGTTTTTAAACACCTGCCATTGCAACTTCAAACATAGCTTTACAGTAACATTTGCAATATATGCCAAAGGAGACAATATGTCTGAGCTGGAGCCAGCTTTTTGGAACAATGTTCACAATTGTATGCATGACCTCGGTCAGCACCCAAGGCTGCATTTGTAATGCTTTCTGCATACAAAGAAACAAAAGGTATGTGGCAAATCCCCTATGAGCTGTTACTCATGTGCAATACCTGATAAATGTGATAAATGCTATTAATGTCCTCTCAAAAATTGATGCGTGTTCCAGATGTTGATCAGTGTTTGGCAGATAATTGTTTTTATAACAAGTGGCTGGCTGAGGGCAGAGATTCACGGAATGGACATACCTACATAGAGGGTGGAATATGCTGCAAAGGCAAAAGGACCAGCTCCTTTAGTCAGTATTTCCATCCATGCTCTATTTAGTGAAACTACTGCTTCTCTAGCAGTAACTATCATTTCTTACCAGTTAGTACATATTAATTGTTATAGTACTTACATTACATAAGCATGGACAGGCAACATCCTTCTAATGTCTGGCCAATAGTTAGTTTAAAGATGGGGTTGCTTTTGTCCTGCTTAAATAATTATTTGACACCTGGTGATGTATCAGATGAGTAAATTATTGTAGTGAGTCTGGCAGTGTTTAAAAGTGAAGGAAGATGGCAGAGAAACTCCTAGCATAATCAACTCTGAACATCACCAGAACACAAATTCCTTAGACTGATTTGCAAAGCCTATGTTCATTGATTACAGCATGAACCCAAAAGGATTCATGGAAGTCTTGCTCTGCTATGCTGAAAGTTTGGAAATGCAAAGCCAAGAGACTTGGGTCCTACTATTCAGAGTCCAGGTAAAGACAGGTAAGCACTTAAGCCTTGAGATTTCATCTCTAAACAACCTAAAATGGAGACTGTGTTAGGTCAGGCTCAGTCTCTTGCTCCTCAAATGTCCCCTTTACATAATTTCTGCCATACATTGCTGAAACTGCAATTTTCAAGTGCTTTGTGGTTTTTTATTCCCATTTCTTCTGATGGAACACTGTTAAAGGAACTTATTACTCTTGTGGCTTTAAATCATGTTCCAATTATCAGCCTAAATTCCTCATGGCCAATTTATTCCCATTTGAGCTGTACCAATGTTGTTCTCTAACTTAAATAGTTCTCTCTCCTTGGAGTTTTATTGCCCCAATCTATTTATTAGATTTAGTCTCTTTAGTCTTTGTGTTTCTTGCTAATTTTCATTACGATAGTTTCCGTATCCCCTGATGATCTTACTAGATTTTCTCTGTATCCTTACAGAGGTTTGATTTTTTTCGTTTTTTTTTTATTTTTTTTTATTTTTGCTAACAAATGATCATCACTATGTACAAAAACTATATTCAGAGGTCTTCAGGTAACACACAGAACAGTCCTAATTAGCATTCCTAATCTGAAGAGTAACATGAGAACTCAGCACTTTATGTGGTTATACTGCTAATACAGTAAGTATTTCAAGAGCTACAGATAGTGTTCCAAGCACCAGAGCCGAGATTCCTCTGCAGGCTGTGGTGAGAGCAGGGTGAAGCAGCTGTTCCCCTGCAGCCCGTGGGGATCCACAGGGGATGCAGGGATCCACCTGCAGCCCATGGAGACAGTGTCCATGTTGGAGTGAGTGGGTGCCTGGAGGAGGCTGTGATCCATTGGGAGACACGGTGGAGAGAGGGCCCTACTTCAAAGCTGGAGCAGCCTGTCCTTGGAGGACTGCACCCCGTGGAGAAAGGGACCCACATCACAGCAGTTTTGGGAGGACTGCTGCTTGTGAGAGTGGACCCACACTGGAGAAGGTCACAGAGAGCTGTCTCCCATGGGAGGGACCCCACACTCTCACAGGGGAAGGATTCCTCTCCCAGAGCAGTGGAAGAAAACCCTGGGTGATGAACTGACCCACATTCCATTTCCTTTCACTGTCGGTGGGAAGGAGAGAGAGGCTGTGGGAAAAAAGGAGTTTTAAGGGCTTATTTTACTTCTTATTATCCTCCTCTGATTCAGTTAGTAATAAATTCACTTTGTAACTTTGAGCCTGTTTTGCCCTTGGAGTGTTTCTCTCAGTCCTTATCTCCACTCATTAACCCTTTATTAATTTTTGGTTTTATTCTCTCCTCTACCCAGCTGGCAGGGGAGGGTGAACGAGCGACTCTCATGGGTACCTGGTGTTGGGCCAATGTCAAACCACAACAGCAGTGAAAAATTTGCCTATTATAATATATCTAGATTGATCGGGGTCTGTAGAGGTTTTCATTTTTTGGGGGGAATAAGCTTTATTTTCAGGGGGATGAGGAAAGTGTTTTGTTGGTTTGTTTTTGTTTATTTTTTCTTTGTTTTCATGGGGTTTTTGTCTGATTAGTTTTCATTTGCTGTTTTTTTGGTTTGATGGGTTTTAATATTTTGGATTGAGTTTTGTTTGTTTGTCTGTTTGGGTTTTTTGGTGTTGTTGGTTTGGGTTTTTTTCCACCAATGAAATGAAAAATGTAAATATTTTTTTAGCATATAGTTTCATTAAAAATCCTGTTCTCCCAGCAGACCTTTTCACCAGGTGAAAGCAAAATTGTTACAGCTATAAACTGTTATGGTTACCACAAGGAGATATGAATTGACTTCTAACAAAGATTTTACTCTTATGGGGCATAACACTATTTTTAAGAGCAAAGGAAATCTATAATCTTTTTATTGTGTGACTGAAGTGAACTAATAGCCACTGTAAACATTCATGGCTGATGACTAAAGAAGATCCAGACACTCAGACAGGAGTGTGCAGAGAGAAGAAATTTTCAGGGCAACCAGGAGCAAAGGATGACTTATTTTCTGCACAGAATAAAAGACTATTAAAGTGAACAAAATTACATAAATGTAAAACACAATCAAATAAGAACATCAAAAATGAACAGGTTCAATTATTTTGCTTGCTCTCAGACTCAAGCATGTAATTGTTTTGACTTTTCATTCATGAAAGTCTGTTTCCTAAACTGTAAATGCAGCTGTGTCCTGGATTTACTTCTCTGTCTGTTTGAAGGACTCATGCACAGTCTCCATGAAGAGTCTATCTACACATTTAGTGAACATTCATGTCTATGTGCTGTTGGTACATAAGGTGATAGGTACACATCTGATGTAGCTTCACAGCTGGCTTCATCTATTCGCTCCAATTTAAAAAAGAAAAAAAAAGTCTCTCTTATTGCTTTTACTCTGAACTTCTAAGCACTGCCTATGGCCAGACACATGTTGAGACATTGGGATATGTTTGAGTGGGGTCATTTTGAATAATGTTCATTTATAATTTTTTATTCAAAATTTTTCTATCATAATCACCATCCCTTTTGATGGCCAGAAATGATGGTGATTGAGCTAGATCACAGGTCATTTCTGAAACTGGATTTTAAGTGCCTGTGAAACAACAGAAAAAATATTTTAAAGGATCTGTCTTCTCTTTACCAGACTGGTTGTTTGGCAAATGCATGAGCATGTTTTTATTGTGACATGCCACTCTTCTGACTTCTCACTTTATATTTATGATACACAGCACTATACTTAATTGCTTCATAAGTAGCCTTGTCACAGTAAATCTTCCAGTATAAAATGCAATACAATGTAGTATGTCTAGACACAGAAATGCAGAATACAAAACCAAAATATGCTACAGCTTTGACATGATTATGTACAACACTGATAGCAGCAGAGTATTTGGAATAGAATGAAAAATATTATTCATGAAAGATGCTGTTGTTCTTCAAGAAGTTTCATGGATCCAATACGTTAGGATGTGAGTTGTTTGTTTCAGAGAATTTTGGTACATGCAACCTGGAATTGAAATCGGGAAATCTGACTTCCTGCTATGTCTTCCACAGCATTGTTGGGTAACAGTAGCAACATTTAGGGAGTGTATTCACTCTGTTGACTCTTAAGTTTTAACTATAGCTATTGAAGAATGTCCTCCAGCAGCTTCACTTTAACATCTGTGTGGAAAAACTTTAAGAAATACATGATTTTTGCATTTGTTACACTCCTAATTCCTGCAGACTAAGAACTGAAATGCAATTCAATATTTTTCCTCAGTTGCCTTGAACTTCTAATCTTTCAAAGCTCCAACAGAACAGGATCAATGTAATAACAATGTATTGATGTAAGTTAAAACAAACCAAAGACACATTATTTGGAAGAACAGAGAATCAGAAGAGAGTAGAGATATCTTTGATGTGGGAGGTGCATGAGTGGAGCAAATTGTGGTATTTTTTCCACAGGAAACAGGGTGGAGGTAATTCAGAGAACTACTCTGGAAGCATCCTGCAGTGACTGCAGACAGTTCCCAAACCAAAGTGAGTGCAAGGACAAGTCCTCCTCTACGTAGTTGTCAGTGGGGACAAAGAGGTCAGAACTCCATTTGGGGTGCTGTTTGTAACCAGGTAGACTGGACATATATTTTACTCCTCTCATGCCTAGGAACAGCCCCTAAGCACCGTTCCTGCTGGTGTCTGTGTGATGACTTCTCCCAGCTACTGCAAAGCTGCTTTATCTCTGCCACAAGCTGGGAGTGTTCCTCCCACTGCTGCTGCTCCCAGGGCACATGACAGGCTCCGTGTTTCCAGTCTGGATCTACCAGAACAAGGCGTCTTGAGGCAAGAGAGAAAAGTGAAAGTAATGCCAGCTCATCCTACTGATCTGCCTGCTTGGATACAGAAATATATCTCACATACAGTCTTCTCTGAATCCCTGTGGAAACCCTGGGCATATTGGATTGATATGCTGTACAGGAAACAGGACAAGGGGAAAGGTGTGATCCTGTCACAAATGTTTCTGTGGCTCAATTTTTAAAGTTAATCTTTAAAATGAAAAAAAATTATAAAAATAAAAACAAATAAATCAAAACCAAAAACATGGATGCACACACGTTCTCCTCCCCAGAAAAATAAAAGTTCTGTCACCTCTGTCAGATGACAACTGGCAATATCTTGTATCTTGTCAAATCTATGAGATTAGCCAGGCAGATATGTTTCCTTTTAGGCCTCATCTCTGTTGATTCCTACTCAGCTCCTAATCATATGGAAAGATTCAAAGATGGGAGAGGATATTTTCAGGAAAGTGAAGCAGCTAAAAATTAATTCCCAGGTATATTATGTTCACATATATATTGGCCTTAAATTTACAACTGATTTAATTAAAAGTAATTGATATTACGACAAATAAGTTTTCCCAGAATATCTCATCAACAATAGGCAGACACTGAACTGAATTTATGTTTTGAATAGAAATTAGTTTCACCCTGAGAACAGCAACACCTGTACAGCAAAATGTACTGTTCTTGACATGTTTGAAAAACACTTCACAATGAGCATGGAGTGGAGAGGAAGAGGGGAGGGTATTATTATCAAAGCTAAAACAGGAGTTAGTCCTTGACTTCTGTGAGAAATCATAATTCCACTCTTAATAAAGATACATACTTATTTTTAAGACCATTAGCTACCTCCATTCATTATACAGTTTTGTGACATTACTGTATGCATGTCATGTGTGAAGTAAACTCATTATCCTCAACTGGATTCAGCAAACTCAGTGTTATTATTTATCAGATTGAGTATTGCACTGTTTACCTTGTAACTACAGGAAGCGATATGCCAAATGGTGTTCTGGCCATTTTTGCATTTTTTGTGGTACACCTGCTGCAGGTGTTAATGCCAGTCTCAAATGATCACCTGCTTTTTTCTGAGTATGAACTGCCAGTTTTCCTTATACAAAGGAAATGTATATAAATGTATATTCTATCAAATAAGCAGATGACATCTTATAGAAAATTAATAAAAGCTCCAAGAGAAACAATTTTAAAACATTTTCATAGCTCATGCTCAGCTAAGTAAGTCCCTTAGGCATGAAATTTAACTATATAGGGTATGTATCAAGTAATTGCTCTTTCATGTAATTTGACTTGACTATCTGTAGCTTTTTCTTGACCACTGGAAAATTTTGTTCCTGTCTTACACATTGCTTAAGTGATTTCTTCTTCAAATACATGGGCTTAACCTTGAAAAATTAAAATCCTGTACGTTAAAAAAGGATTTTTTAACGTACAGGATTTCAATTTAGTTTAAATGTTATCATTTAGAGAAGGTATAAGCCATTCTTGAGAGAGGTAGAGATCAGAAAGTGTATCTGCTTTCTCAGCTTTAAAATATTGTCTTTTAAATTTCATAATTCTGGAGGCAAGAATTAAAATTATGAAGACCTATGTAAGTCAAAACTACCAAGGATTATTTCTTTCAGAATACCTCGTTTATCAAATCAAGCAAAAGTCAATGTTTCTGAGGCAAAAATACTTGTATTTTAATAGAGATATTTGTAAATTTTAGTACAAACAGTTTTTATGAACAAAACTCCATCAGCTTACAATTTTCTCCTACATTAACAGATAAATATTTTTAGCTTATTTCTCTTAATATGTCCAGAAGGAAAATATTCATTTAGTTTGTCCAGCTGGATTTGAACAGTTTTACTACACCCCATTAAGCTTTCTGTCTGCTTCAGACATGGCGCACAAGGGATACATTATGATTTCATTTACACAAAAACCCCATTTAAACAAAATTCCTCCCAAAATAGATCATGATCACTAAATATAGATTCTGCTTTAATATTAAACTTGTACAAAAAAAAGCACTCAAACATAATATATGCAGTTTTTTCTTTCTTTTGTTTTCTTTCAGGTCTTTTAGTCTTCTGTCCAAATAGTTGCAAGGGAAAAGATGGGCAATATAATGATTATTTATGTCTCCTACCAGGTAGGCACATTCTGTTACTCAGCATTCCTGAACTGCCATTACATTGTGTTCAGTAAGAATTTAAACCAAATTTTATTTACATCAGCTCAGATTGTTGTAGTTTTTGCACTATAGTAGGAAAGTTTCCATGGATGTACGAGAGAAATCTGCCATAACTAATACATGAAGTTTCAAAGACACCAAGGGGTAAGCATCTGTGTGATTAAAAAACCCAAAACAACAAAAAAAAGCCAAATGGAAAAATGAAACATTGCTCTACACAGAAGGTAAAGGCAGAAAATGGTTCATTTACTCTCTTTCCATTTGCACAACAGTAATAAAAATGCCAAACAGACTGATTTTCAGGTAAACTCTATGATGCAGTAAAGTCAAGATTATAAGAGAAGATTTATTGATACAGCATATATTTCTTGCAATACTGCATTTTTACCTCTCTTTCAAGGATAGGCCTATGTCTTTGTTCAGTTTAGTTTTAACCAGATGCTGCCATTTCGTTTTTAATATTTATGAAATGATCTGCCTTTCTCTGAGATAGAAGCATAGGATTTGTATTTCACAATTTTATGTATTAAACATTATTTCCAGAGTTGTTAAGACTTTATTGTTAGAAAAAATCCACACTGCTGAAGAGAGGAAAAATACCTGTACCAGTGAATTGGTGACCTGATGCCTTGCTTAATTTATGTGTTCTAAAGCTTTTAGAGATCATTTACATATTCTAAAGATGTTACAGATTCAAGTCATCTTGAAGACAGAACATAGCAGAAAATGTCACTGGTTGTTGTTTTTTCTCCTAGATAGATATCAGCTTTGTCTCAACTAAAATTCGATTGGCAAATCTAAAAAGAAATAATTTCTTCTTAAACATGTCCCAAGGCAAGTCTTTTCCCACAAAATGAAGTGAAAAGGAAAAAAAAAACCCAAACAAACCAGGCAACACACCTAAACCAAACCCTCTAGAAAGCCAGAAATCTCCTCTAATGTAAAAAAAAATTGAAGCACGTAAGAGTTATTTAGCCAAACACAGAGGGCAAAAGAGATATAGTAGCTCCTAAAAGCAGCCCTACGGAGGCATACAGTCAGTGAGAGGGTGCTTAGTTAGGATCTCTGAATTGTTCCTCCCTCTCTATTGAACAAACCTAGGAAGACCATAAGTCTATGTTCTGAGCCGCTGCATTTAAACAAAACATCTTTCAGGCATTGCAAGGCTTGGATCCTTGAGATGGTCAGAACTTGCCTCACCATATCTGCCACATATCGGCTTTTTTGAAGTGTGATGTGACAGAGTCTACCATGAAAAATGGTATTTTTTACAAAATTTTAATGCATATCACTCTGCCTAAGCCCAGACTGTGTCATTATTCACTTTGAAGAGTTCCTGATTTCAATAGTCCAATTGAAATAAACAAAATCACATAGCTGTTTTCAGAAGCTAGACTGCAGACAACTTCTAACAGTTATTATTGAGGAGGTGGAATAAATATTTTTAGATGGAAGCCCCTCATTATTTTTGTACATTTATTCTTTCACACTCATCTTCATTTTAGCAACTGCTCATAGTGTTATAAAACAACATTATATACAGGGACATCCCTCTAGAAAGAGACAGGCAAATAGTTCTGCCAGAATTGATGGCCCAGAAGTGAACATCATGTTGAAGAGAAACAGCTGTCAGTGCAAACTGTTTAGCTCATTTCCACAAATGGAAAGCCACAGACCTTAACATTTGCAGAAATGGGGGAAATACCAGATTTTTATTGAAACAAAACCTAATGTTAGTAAGCATACTGATGAGTGTATTCACATGAACACACACATTCTTAAACCAGCATGTATTATGACACTAACATGTTTTATATAATACTATGAATCAAGTGAATTATGATACAATACTGATCAAAGGCCTATCATAATTGGCATAAAAATGCCTAATCAAGGATTTAGTTTTAAATTTTATTACATTTTAATAATTGATTAATCTGCTCTTTTATGACATTACTTTTTCTTTAAGTTAATCAAGTAACAGGACATTTTAACTTTTTTAATTCTTTGTTTTCCTTTGAGTAATAACAGCACAGAACTTCCTCAGCTATATAAAGCTGGCAGATTTCCTAGAGATAAATCTCTAAACTGTGTAATTTTCTATGTTGATGGACCCTGACATCAGCTTACATCGATGTTTTCATGTTGTCCTCTTACTGGAGGGAGAGAGACAATTGAATTTCACACACCAGAATCTCTTTATGTAGAAAGGCTATATGAAAGGAAAGAAATTATGATTTTTTTATAAAAATATACACTGTGCTTAAATAAAATTGAGATATTTAATGGACAACTTTAGAATATTGGATGCTATTCCATCATGCCACTCAGGAATATTGAGGAGCTCAACAGCAAACGTGTGTAAGCTTCAATTAATTTATATTTCCAAATCCTCAGAGATACCAGAGGAAGAAAATCTGACACATGCAGTTCATAGTACACACAAGTTCCAAGGACATTTGAGGGAATGCAGTTATTATGGTGATGAAAACACATACTTATAATCAACTTTGACATTCTAAATGAGATCATGTTGAACAATTATTTTAGGGGCTTTTTCAATGGAATAAATCAAATTAAAATAAATAAAGATTTTTGAGTGGGTTTTTTGTTGTTGGCTTTTTTTTTTTTGTTTGGTTGGTTTTTGTTTAGTTTTGTTTGGGTTTTTTGGATTTTGTTGATTTTTTTAGATTGGTTGGATTTTTTTTTGATTTCTAATCTCCATTCAGCAAAATTTGAGTACAGCAGCTCAATTTTTACCTCCTTATGTACCAGCAATATCTATAGTTTTGGAAATGCTTCTTTTTTTAAATTTTTTTATTTTTTTTATTTTTTTAAGGGAGCACACCAAGCCAAAATGTCTGATATCTAAGGCTATATTTTACATCTACATTTTACATTTATTTACAAAATAATACATTAGAGAAATTGTTTAAGTAAGGAAGCCCCAAATAAACTCGGTGAGCAGAACAGAACAAGTTAACATGAATTTTAGTACTGCGAACTGTATCCTTGCAGAGTAAATTTTCCCCAAAACTTGATTTCAGTCCAGCAAAATTTAGAAGTTCCATTGATCATTAAAACTTCACAGCCCCCTCCCATTAAAGAGAATATAACTTTGGTTTCCAAAATAGAAAGCTGCTCACATGCTAGCAAATATTTCTTATGACATGTTCTATTCTCTGAAAAGAGGAATATAGTGTAAATGAAGGGGAAGAATAGCTTCATACCAAAAGCTAATCCAGTGGCAATGTAAAATACACTAAAACTTTGTCTCTGACTTTTTCCTTCTCTCTCCCCATCCTAACTCCTAGCAAGCCTCTTCTGCCTCTAAAGACTACATACATCAGTGACTTCAGAAGTTGTTTTCACGTGTTCTGAAGTTCCAGTGCTTGAAATGTCTTTACTGAATTATGGCAAAGATGCATGGAACCTTATAGGGTAAAAATCTGTGTAGGTTGGACCCATTTCCTTGCATGCAATTCACAAAGAGAAAAGCAAACTAACTGAAATATGTTATAATATGTACATAACAATAATGTTATGCACATAACATAAATTTCAGTATACTTATTTCCTAACATTGCACTCAGTGAAAGCTACAGAAACAGACATGATGTTGAAATCACACTGAGAGGATCAACACTGTATGCTTATATGAAACATTTAAGTAGACATCCTGACACCCCTTGGCACTTTTCATAGAGGCCTGTTGCTTAACATAATGGCATACCTAATGCTTTCTCCACTCTCCACATCTTTGCCTTAAAGCAGTGTTGGAGTCAGAGGCACAGAGTGTGTGCCCTTATCTATGATACCTGGCTCTGACATCCAAGAAAACACTGAATTTTACATAACACCATGGAGACAACTGTTGAAGTTAAATAGAAAAACTGGGAGTGTGAGTGTGTAAGTTGGAGAGTTTTCTTAAGTCACTAGGTGAAAAAGTTAGAGTTTAAGGTTTAAGCTCTTTTAAAAAAAAAAAACCAAGATGGATGATTTACGGCATTGTCTCTTCTTCCTTCCTCTTCCTTCTTCATCTTCTTCTAGGGATTTTTGG
This sequence comes from Pseudopodoces humilis, assembly GCF_049639895.1. Classification (NCBI taxonomy): domain Eukaryota; kingdom Metazoa; phylum Chordata; class Aves; order Passeriformes; family Paridae; genus Pseudopodoces; species Pseudopodoces humilis. Next base: position 80,537,602 of record NC_142200.1, on the reverse strand, counting down.
GTAATAATAAGTGATTGGATAGAAGATGCCACAGTGCAGCACACAGGTGTCACGTCATTGGGTCACTAAGCAAAATAATTTACTTGGCATTTGTTAATTGGATAGATAGACAAACAAATAAATATAAAAGATCTTAAAGAAGTTCTTTGTTAGCCATTTTGCACCTCTCTATCTTAGTTTATGTAGCTTCTTGTACTCTGCATATATGTAATATAGATAAGGAAAGAATAAACAACCAAGTCCAAGCACGAGAAAACTGCCTCTCTCTCATCAATCTCAGTCCAAAGGGAAAAGAACCCAGCCACCAGTGTCACACCCTGACAGTAGAGCTCATTTTTAGCTATATATCTAAATACCAATTTTATGGTATCATTCAAAGCCTTGATATTCAAATGCAGGAAAACACAGACTTAACCAAAAATATATATGGATTTTTTTTTCCTTTGTTTTTTTGGTGTGTTTTTTGTTGTTGTTTTTGTTGGTTTTTGTGTTTGTTTTGTTTTAGAAACAAGACTGGCAAGAGTAACAGTTTACAGAGTTTGGACCACAAACTCTCCAACTTCTCAAGATCAAATAAGTTACAAAATATGTTACTCATCAATTAGAAACTTCCTTCTTATAGGTTTATTAGAATTCAATTTTTTAATGAAGAAAGTTTTAGCATAGCTGTAACAAAACCTCTTTCATCCAGCTCTGCTTGTTGTTCAGAAAAAGTATATTTTCCCCAAAACAGTGGAGCAATGAATTATTCTTATGCATCTGGGATTGAAAAGGACCATTGTGTACTACCTCCAAAATACTAAACTTCTATAGTATCAGTTAAATTTCTATGTCAGCCATGATCTATCCAAATGTGCTGCGATTAGGACAATGTCTATTATATACAAACAGAATTTTTCTATGAATATCTCTAAAATTATCTGTATTCATCATAAATTTGCAGTGACAAAAAAAAAATAAATCAGTTTGTCAGGTGAAATTTATTCCTGCAGTGAAATGTGAAATGATGACCTGTGGTGGACATAAGAAACAAACCCCAAACAAACAACACTCTTGTGACTGTGTATTCTGCTACTGAATGCAATTTTCAGTTTGCATGACTTGTGCAATTGATGTGCCTAAATCTGATTTCATAAAAAAATAAGTATTCTGAGGAAAAAGAGAGAGTGAAAACTAAGAAGGAATACTTCAGATAATTCAGATAACATCCTGTGAAATGAAGAGCACACTCAACCTCCTTGGTAAGAATTGAAAATTCTAGGTGCTGTCCAAAGATACTGAATTTCCAGCAGAATTTTGCCCAAGGAAAGAAACAAGAACGTGCCTCTACTTGACAGTGAAATAAATTTAAGAATATGACTATTCAGAAAAGTAATTCAGAATTGTCATTGTCTGTTCAATCAATGACAATCTTATCCTCAAGCTATATTTTAAATATAACATTTCTAGGTTTATTAGTTTTAAATAGTTGAAAAATTAACTGTTGGTGTCTTTTTTTCTCTATCACAGAATGAATATATTTAATCCAAGAAGCATATTTAGAATTACAGAATCATAGAGTAGCTCGGGACCTTGAAAGATTACCTAGTCCAACTTTTTGTGGGACAGGGATTAAAATCAAAATTATCTAGCACTCTGTCCAATTGCACCTTGAAAACTTCCAGTGAGGGCAACTTTATCACATTCCTGGGCATGTTCCAGTGAACAGCTGTAAAAATATCTTTCTTCTATCGAACTAAAACTTCCCCTTGTGCAACTTGTACCTGTTGCCCCTTGCTTCCTCCATGTGACTCCTTGTAGAGAAAGAGCCTCTGACCTTTCTGTATTCACCTTTAAAGTAGTGGGCTTTGATGAGGTTCCCCCCCAGCCATCTCTTCTCCAGGGAGAACAGAGCTGTAAATGTACTCACATCCAAGAAAGATACCAGATAAAGTACGGATCATGAAGGAGCTGCGAGCAAGGGTCTAGCCTTCTTTAAAAGTTTGCTTAATTGCTTTCACATGTGTGATGAACAAAAATATGTGACATATAAAGATGTCTCTTCACTCAATGTTTTTTCTAGACAGTATTTTAGAGGTGTTAAAGTTTAAAGAAATGAAAACATAAGTGTCTGATGTCTCCATTGCTTTGAACGAGGTCCTTGAAAAGAGATCAAATGCACTGGAAAATACAGATGGTCCTGGACATCCTGACAGGTCATGGGCCAGCCCCTGTAGGAGGCTTGCTCACACACCTCTCAGTGGGGTGAAGAGCAGTATGGGAACTGCACTGATCTTACAGCAATGAGGTGGAATGCATATAAATAGACAGATGTATTTTGTAGCATAAAGTGTCCGAAGAATTAAAAATATTCTAATTAATTCAGCACTAAGGATTCCATAAGAACTGTCACGTTGTGATTAGATAGCAAGGTGAATTATAACTTAGTTATGGAGGTTTCAAGCTCCAGTTCTTAAAGAGCAGTGATTACATGTGACTTTTACCTTAGCTGGGCTTTTATTCTGTTTTCATTAGGGTTTGTTCTTTGTTTTCTTCTAGAAAGGTGTTCTTCCAATTCTCTCAGTTTTAAGCAAAAAACACAGAATTTTTACTGTAGTGTCCTGTTACAGGCCTAAATATTAATTAAACAAATATAAAGATTCATCATGCCTTAAAAAAAAACCCTTACTTTTTAGTTGAGAAATACTCCCAGTATTTCACTTAAGATTTCTTGTATTTCAAATTTTTGATATTTGAAAATTCTTCACTGAACTGAGAAAATATTTAATATTTTATTCCAGGCAAAGACCTTACACAAGGTATTTTAACAAAACATCAGATTTTCTTAAGCCATAGACTTCATTTGGCTGATTTGCCATTAGGTCTCATAGATATGGAGGAGAGTAATAAACTTTCACGTACGCAATAATTATGAATGGTTCTGAATTTTAATCTATTTTTTTAACAAAATATATTTGTATTAAACAAATGGATAATTAATATTGGATGACATCTGAATATCAAATTCAACATAAGGAAATTAGAGAAATACTTTTTACGTACGGCACAGATGTCTTTAGACTTTGAGAAAACATATTTTTTGAGGTGACTGTCTAAGAATAATTGCTTTGCATAGCTCTTACCCCTTGATGCAAGTAAATCATAAGATTGTGCTTATTATTATAAAGCATGCAGTGAGTATCACCATGAACTTCATTATTTTTTATCATTATTTTTAAAGAGCTGGAAATAACACCTTCATATTGCCTTATTTGATTTTGACAACTACAGAAAAAAACCAAAAAAACAAAAAAAACTTAAAAAACACCCCAAAACCAACAAAAAAAAACCTCCTCCAAATGCCAATGACTCCACCAATCTACTTTCATCCACATATCCTGAATCAACCAGGGAGCAAAAGGACACATAGGAAAATACCCACAGTCTTCCCATGGGCAAAAATCTCATCATATCCCTCTCCCCTGAAAGGTCAGAAAATAATGAAACCCCCCCAGTTCCTTAAAGTTGGCCTGGGTCCAGAGTCAAGGGAAAGCAGTGCACCAGCAAACACTGAAAGGATGTGAACTCAGAATAGTTCCTTGATTATAAATGTGACAATATTCTGCAAAATGGGAACTCCTTTTTTTGTCATTATGCAGAGTTTTATGCTGATGCTACAATTCTGCCTCCAGAGTTTGATCTGGCCAAGTTTTTAAAATCATCTTTTACCTCTCCATCAATCCTTTTGCTCTTAGGAGTGACCATGGCAGTGCTTGTCAGGACAGCCCAGTGGCTGCTGCTGCATTTGGTGCAGTTGTGCAGGATGCTGGGCAGCCGCAGGCAGCATGGGCAGTTGGAGCCCCTCTGCCAAAGCCCAGCACAGGACGGTCTCAAGTAATATCACTGAAGGTGGGAAGGGCTTTAAAGAGACACTGAGTCCTAGTTTATGTGTCTGTGAAACAGCTTTTATTCTAAACATAACTAGAATTTTCTTCTCTTAGCCTTTTTTTACTTTCTGTTTCAATTCCCTCTCACATCTTTTATTATCTTTTTAGAACATTTCTTCCCCAACAATGCACTTTTTCCAGCCTGTTGAGGTCATAATTTATAACTTGTTTTGGTTTGTTTTCTGCTTCAGGACATAGCAATTAGGCCTGTGCATTGTGTGCTCAGATATAAAATAAAGGGTATATACACTCTCAAAGGCTGACAAAGCATTTAATTAGAGAACATGAAATCAGCATGAAGCATTTCATTTAGGGAAACCCCACAGATACTCCTCTTGCTCCCTGATATAATTTTGGTATGACAGGAAGCAGGGATATCCTGTTAGCTGAATTGTTCTGTAGTGCTGGTCTCTGGTAATAAACTAAACTGATGCAGAAAACTCTTTCTTGCCTTGGCCAGGCAAGGTACACAGTTGTATCACAGAAAACTGCTTGTACAATTTTGTTTTATTATAGCACTCACAATGCCTTGTCAGAAAAATCCTTTACAGCTCACAAAAGAAGTAATGGGATATTGTTGAGACCAACTGTAATCAAGAAATGCTACTCCACTTTGTACCATTTGTCAAGCACTTATATCTGCTTTTTTGGAAGCAGTGCTTTGGAAATTAACTCTGTGCTTTGCTATTTAAACCTTTACTTTCAGGATGGACAAACCAAACTACAGATTTGTGAAAGAGCATGAGTTTTATAGGTTTCAATAAAGCAAATCTTGCCGTATAAAAAAGACATACGGTACATCTAGGAAGGAAATAGAAGAACTGAATGAATAAGAGTGACACAAGCAAAATGACTCAAGCATTCTGGGAATGTCTGAAAGAAGATACATTTTCATGATACAGTCATTAAGTGAAAAATTTTAAGTACTCATGATCACAACATTTAATTATTTCAAGGCACCAATGATAAGGAAAGGGAGAATGACTCACTGCAGGTATAGGGGACTTTCAAAGCATAAGACAAAATGCAAAATGAAAACAAAAAGAAGTAATTTCTGCAGCAAACAAGCACATAGTTCAGTACAGGTTAAAAACGAGTATCAATAGGACTTTGACAATTTTTAAGTAAATTTCCTTATAACTCTTCTACAAAAAGGTAAAATTAAGTCTAAAATAAAGCAAAATAGTTCAAAGATGCTTGTTCACCATATAAAATTATATAAGTTAATAAGCTGTCCTAATTCAAACTGTGAGCAATAATTAATATTTCAAGTAATGAGTCTGTTTTTTGCATGCAATCTCCAGAAAATTTTTTGCTATTTTTAAGTTCACCTATGAACAGTAAACATTATCCTCTGCCATATTTTTGTCTAAGCATATTTTAATTAGATATTTGGTTGCCAATACGTTTTTTTATTTTTCTCTTTTATAAAAAATACTGACTGCGACATCTGAAAATTTTTCTTCAATTCATTTGGAGAATCACAAAGCAATTTATCTATTTGATACCTAAACTATGACTATGACTTCAGGTAAAAGCGTAACTAACCTGCTTTTCTGCTCATTCCAGTCTGTATTGTCCTCTGTACCCAATATCATAAGCTATTGAAAGTAAGTATTGAAAATTCTTAGATACATTTAGCCTCACAAATTCATGCTGTTGTACTAGCTCAGATTTGTAGAAAAAGAAGCAAGGCTCAGTGAGTTTAAAAAAAAAAAAAGGAATGGAGATTGAGGTTGGCTGAAAATTGCATCACCAGTTTGTGCACATTAGTCAGGTATGAAGAAAGGAGGCCAGAACACTGTCTGACATCTATGCTCACCATCAAATGGCTGGGAAGAGTTGCATGTCACATAGCTGGCTGATTATTTCAGATCCTACCCAGTAAGAACAGAGCACTTAAGGGTAGGATGCAAAAGACAATTTAAGGAAAAATACCCTAAAAGATAAGAAAAAGAAAGCACATGTTAATTAATCCATTGAATAATTAGGTGGACAGGAGAGTTGTGGAAGACTGGGTTTCAGTTATTCTGCCTGATGGATGACAGATTCACTTCTCCCTGCTCTCAGAGTGCTGTAATAACCAGAATGTGAGCCATTTTAAAGGGTGAAATAAGATTCTGCTCTTCCCTTCCCATTAAAGCTGTTGAACTGTGCAGAAAAGAACTGAAAGTTGTGCAAGAAAGTGGTAGTAAGATACTTAGATTTAGAGGTGTTTCTGTTCAGTGTTGCTGCTCAGCCAGAGGGATGGTGTGAGAATGCCTGTGGACTTAGCTCCACAAGGAGAGGCACATCTCTTTCTGGCAGTGACAATATGTCAGCTCTGTGCTAGGACTGGCAAGGCCAAGCATTCCTATGCATGCTCAAAAGCAAAGCAGGTTCCCAGGGAACATTAATATCAGTACCTGATGCACCCAGACTCGTCACATTATTTTCAATAATAGTTTTGATCTTATGCACCTAACTTCAGCTTGAGATTGTCTTTGAGAGTTTGAGTCCAGATCTAAAAAACTTGCCCAAAATGATATTGAGAGGTTTGCTGGGGAACAGATTTGAAACTCCTAGGAGTGCTAGATAAAAGATGTAAGTAAGAGAAACAGCTTTGTTTTCTTGCTCTTTATGATAAATTCTGCTGTGTTTACTCCACAAAGATGAGGTATGTGGTTCTGTATTCACTAGGAATCAGGCATTCAAAAACTCTATTTCTGCCAAAAGTCTTCTGGCCCCTACTGAGCCTTCTATGATCAACATAAAAAATGCATGCTTTTTGAAATCATTAAGTATTAATTGTTATTTCCAATATTGTTCAAAGTTCTTTCTGTCTTGAAATACAGTATGGTGATATTGGGAAGGGCTAATAATTTCTGACTTTAGTAATTTAACATTGAGAATTATTATGGGTTGAGAATTGTTAATCATATCCAAGCAAAATATTATCAGCCAAGAGAAAGGCTGATTTTTTATTTTTTACCCTAGTCAAAAACGAACACTTAATGATCATTTGCAAACAGAAATGTTCTTCACAGAGTCTTTTCTCCTTCAATCACAAAACATATTTGTCTTTAACCACTGAGATCTTTTCGTGTCTGCTCACAGGATTACACATTCACAGAGATGGCAAAACAAGTCTAAAATGAAACATTTTGAGTCGTTAACATTTCACTTGAGAGATAACATTTTCACAACAAATCGGGCAACTGACCAATGTTTGGTCTCAAGATCTCAAAGAGTGAGTTAAAAATCATGATCTCAGGATACTAAGGAAAAACAATTAACATTACTTGGCTTAAAGCTGAACTGTTTGTTATAATTTCTTGTTATGAAAATTCATGTAGAGGATTCATTTTTCATTCCCTTTGGGTATTTTACCACTTTTTCCAAAAAATCTTGCTTTTTACCGGAATCATGCTAGTTTTTTCCCTTGAAAATCCTCTGAAATACAGACAACAGTATTTCACCTGAATGAGTTGTTACATTTCTATTTTGTAACAGGCAAAAAACAAAAGTTGTGTTTTTTTCAAGTTCTATCAAAACAACATTAAAGAGTACTCAGGAACAGAAATTTTATTACGATATTTTATAAATTTTCCCTAAATTGCAATGATGCTGTTATTGTAAAAACAGCAAGGTGCTGATGTTGGCAAAATAGAGAAAAACACTTTCTATCAGTTTCTTTTGTTATCTTTTTTTTTAATGAACAATGACTATTAAAAGTCATTTTAATAGTCTATTGCTGGTTGCTTTTTCTCAACATTTGCATATATAAAATAACTTGGTCATAAGATGGTGCAAGGTATGGGAATCCACAGATTTAAGTACCAGAAAGTCTCTACAGATATTTGTAACTTACTCTATGCATTAAAATTCTGTTCAGCTTTTTTTATCGTATTTGAGACTTGGTGAACTACTTTCGTACTCAGACAACATTTGTTGTTGAAATAGATGCCTGTCTATTTTATACTTGCTGTTAACTTTTGGATGACTTGGGAATGGAAGTAGATACAAATTCCATCACTGTAAACTGATTTATAATACTTTGTGTCATAAAAAATCTGCAAGGAAGCTGGATTTAGGACAAAATAAAGCTCAAATAATCCTGATGTTAGAGTGTTCACTGATGAAAAATCTAACACTGATTTGACAAGATGTTCCAAGGATTCATGCTCCTAAAAATGCGTCTTTATCTGCAGTGTGATTTATTCTAATTTTAGCTTTCACTTTTGTTATATCACGCTGCCTGCTAGATTTGAGAAGCATTGTATTATAGAGATACTTGAAGTTCAATCAAAATTTTCTTTGATAAATTAGGAAGATTGAGGTCCCTTGGATATTTGCTAGAGAAAAGTTTCCCAAAATTTCAATTATACCTGTGGACTTCTGAGCACTCTTTCACTTGAGCTGTGACCATTTGCAGGCTTATAAAAGTCATACCACTGCCGAAGGTGAAGAAAGCACATTCTCACCCTGCTATTACTTCTCTGTTTCTTTGAATTACTGAAACACAGAGAAGTAAATACCTTGGATGAGAGAATGTGATTCTCATGTGTGCTTTTAGGGATAAAAAGTCTTTTATAAAATTTTTAATATTTGGGTTTCCCTGCTCTGACAGAGGAGTTATCAAGCATTTCAGAGTTATATTTTGTAGAAAAAGCAGCTATCCAAAGCTGAAATTGTACATCCTATTTTAACTATTGAATTTATTTCTTTCAATCTAAAATAGAATTTTAGGTCCTTTAAAGACGTGTATCAGTAATCTTGTTTCTTTCACTATTAAAAATGTTAAAAATGCATACTTTATTCCCTGTTCTTCTTCTGTCAAAAGCTGGACTTGAACAAAATCACTACAAAAATATCCAGAAAAATTAAAGTTATTTTGTCACAGCATTTATATTAAATTTTTAGATTCTACATGCTGAACTGATCATAAAATCTATCCTTCCTTTAAATTCTGCCAGTTATTGTTTGGCTTTTTTTTATTTCCTGGAGTCCCTCTCTTCCTCATCTTACTTCTTCAGTTTCAAATCCTATTTATTTTTATTACCATCAAAATATTTATTTTGATTACCACCAACTTAATTTTCTCTTCCCATTTGTAGTATCTACAGAGGTGGCATAAAAAAAAATCACTACAAAGCATGACCAAAAACCTTCCATGCTAACAGTTTTAAGTTATTGTTACAGAATGTTTTTGTGTTTGCCTTCTAAGTAATTTTGAGTATATCATCAGTGAAAAGTCCCCCAGTTTCTTCCTACCCTATTACAAATACAACTTCTGCAGTTAGACTGGGCAAAGCAGTAAAAACTGCTTTAAGCACTGATAGTCCCTGAAAATTATGAAAACATATTCAAGTAAGTATGTGCTTTAGAGCTGTGGTATTTCCCAATTTAGTCTGGTGTTCCTCCAGCAGTAGTTAACTAATGTGAAATAACTACCTGGTACTCCAAAGGGATATTATATTCCACAAATCTGCCAGAAGCTGCCCATGGGAAGTCACCACGAGGGAAAAATTCCTTCCTAGCTGTGTTCCTCTGTCAGGAGCAGGAGCAGTGTGCTCATGCCTGGGCTCAAGCTAAGGAATATTGCTTGCACTCTCAAAACCCCAGTAACAAGTGATGTCCCTCATGGGTCCATACTGGGACCAATGCTACTTAATAACTGCATCAATGACATAGTAGGACTTGTGTCAGGACAAGGGACAATGCTTTTAAACTGGAAGAGAATAGATTTAGAATAAGGAAGGAAGAAATATTTCACGATAAGAGTGGTGAGAAACAGGAACATACCGCCCAGAGCCATTGTGGCTACTCCCTATCTGCAGGTGTCGAGTCCAGGTTGGACGGGACTTTGAGCATCCCAGTCTAGTGAAGGGGGAAATTGACTAGATCATGTTAAAACTCCCTTACAACCAAAGCCTTTCTATGATTGTATGATCCTATAAAAACTCCATGTACATTTAGGGACTGTACCCAGTCCAACCACAGTGACAGTAATTGAAACAACTATGTCATAATTTTACTCCTCTTGACTTCTGTATATGCTTGTGCTAAACTTCAATGCATTTCCTTGATGTCATTCTGACTCTTTAAATAGGCATAAAGAAGAATGTGCCCGGAAGTTGCATTCAGTCAAGTGCTACTTTGGTACATTTTTAAAGCACATTGTTGAGAAATCTTGCCCTTTTTTCAGGCTGTAGGCCATGAGATAGGTAAGACTCTCAAATTCAAATTTACCAGAACAATTTACAGTTCTTTAAGCATGATGATAATCCCTGAAATGATAAATACCCTGTACATTATGATTACTAAAGGGCTTTTCTTATTGCATCTAAATCTGTACAGAAACAGGGAAAGGATAATAATGAAGTTTTCTGATAGAATAACAGTAGGAAGACAGTCTGATTTCATACTGAATAACTAGATTTCTGGATAATAAAAATGCATCTCCTTAAATATTGACATGATCATTCACAAGATTTAAAGTAGAGATTACTTCTAGTCTGGTTGCACTGTCAGCAGTTTAAACTTTGTGTAGCAGAAGGTTTTACTCTGGTGTACAAGTAATTTACAAACTGAACTTCCTTTCTGACCCATTTTGCAATCTCAAAACAAAGAGCTTGGAGTGGCAAAACATCTCTCACACAGGTCTGCAGTGATCTTGAAGCCCATTTTAAGACTGCAAATCTTAGTTATAATTTTCAGGTAAATCACAAAGACAGAATAAGCACTTGCAATATCAGAGAGGAGATCAGACGTGATTCAGACAATCTCTGCTATGCCATGCACAATATATTTTTGTTTATATGCAGCCATCAGAACAGCTGGCTTGACAGTGTCTTGACTGCAAGCTGTTTCTTGACTTTTGCATCAGAAAACCCATTTCTTTCCATCCATTCAAAATACAGGCCATCTCACCATGTCAGCATCCCTTTTCATATCAGGAAAAGTTAGGCTGTGTGATCTCAATCCTTGAATTTGATTTGCTGAGTTGCAAAAACAGTTCAGGTATCAACATGACATAAATGAACTGCCCCAAATGTTCTGCCCCAAATAGGCATTAAAATGCTGATTATAAATAAGGACAATTAGTTCATTTTTCTTTGGATGTTACAGATTATTGAAAAGGTTTTATTTATATATATATATATATATATATATGTATGTATGTATACATACCTATTAATTAGGAATGGTTCTTCAAATGCTAAGAAAAATAATAATGACATGACCATAATGAATTCTGAATGGAAAAAGAGAATGACTGTTTCTTAAAAAAATACAATAGTGCTTAAATAGATGTTTTCATTTTATAATAATCTGAAACAGAGTTCACCCAGAGGTATTCCATAAATTGGCACTAGATCATGAGAAAATCAAAGAGTTAGATCTCCCAGTATCCACTAAGGAAACAAGAGCTACTATTAAATACCTTAAAGCTCCAAGAAGGCTCCTGGGCTTGACAGTCCTCTGCCTGTTTTGCAATTTCTATAAGGATGTGTTTTCTCTAAACTCCTTAGGTTTTTAGTATAAAACCCCACTTGGCTTGTTCATTGAACTGTTAATTATTTCTGTAAGAAAAACAGCCAGAATATATTTGGCAGACTGAAAAAATTAAAAAAAGAAACACCTTTTTTTTTTTCTACTGAAGATATGTGCTGTGTTTTTTGCAGTAATGTTGGATGCTGTAATACGGAGTATTTTATATGCAGATCAATTTATTTGATTTATAATTCTATGACTCTATAACTGCATTCACAAAGGCAGCTTAAGCTGGAAAAGGCTTTTGGCTATGCTTTAAAGGCAAATTTATCATATTTTTAAATGTTTTGTCTAGAAGCAAAATTTCACTTACCCCATTGTTATTTAATTGCAGTAGAACAACAGCTAGTGGATGGGATTTATCTTCATAGGATTCTTATCAAAATATTGTCTTCATATTTCCTATTTACTTGGGAGTCACTGGGTTTGGCAATTATTTACAGGATGACTGATTTACTCAGAACAGATGAGATTTCTGTTCTTCTACTCATGATATTCAAGTGACATCTTGCTGCTTTAGTAAATCAGTGTAGCAGGTAGGTAAGGCATCTTCATCCAACATTGTGTTGGTGTGTCAATCCAGCTGTGGCTACTGCAAAAGATCCTAGATAGATGCTAGTTACAAATTAAGAACATGAACCCAGAAGTGAAAATTAAAAGGGGAGGGGAGCTGCCAGGACTATGGAAGAAGAAGATACAAGAGAGCAACATCTTGAACCATTCCAGGGGCATTCAGTTTCTTATCAGTGTTTGTCTCAAATTCTGAGGAATCCCCCAAAAGAGTGAATTCTCTCACATGCTTCCAGCTATGAAGTTGATAAAAGAAGTTTCTCCAAAACTTTTTATAAATTTACAAAAAATAAAACCACAAAAAAATAAAACCAAAAAAAAAACCCCAACAAAACAACAAAAAAAACCCCAATAGTTTGTATGGAAAATGAAAGTCTAAGTCTCACTTTTTTTTAAATTCTGAATATGATCTGCTCATCTCCAAACAGGAGGTATGTATTATCATTTAATACTCAGAGGAATGAAGTGTTTTGCATTTGTACAGCAGGCAAACTGAGATGATTTATATCAGAGGTTCCAAATAACATTAGCAAGAATAATATCTTGCAGCATTATTTGGTATAAAACTATGCCCCTTTAGGACCAAAATAAATATTGTTTCTGACTAGACAGCACAGAGAAGGTTGCAATAACTTTTGAGAGATTTATAAATCTACATTCAGAATCCATTTTAGGCAAACTGTATTGCCTTTTCTGATTTTTTTACAGTGCAATGTCCAATTATATCTAGCATAATTTTTTTTTTAACAATTAATTACCTAGGCCACTAATAACTTAAAAAATTTTTAAAAAGGTAAATTTTGGCCGTATAGAAACATTTATTCCAGTTTTTACATTTGCTCTATCTTTCTGACTTAAAAGTAATGCATCATAAACTTAAAAAAACAAACAAATTTTTGTCCTGAAAAATATTTTGGTGCCTAAAGTCAGTGAGGCATCTTATGCACTGTTAAACCAATCAGAAGGTAAAATAAAAAATTGTACCAATAATGCATAAGGTGTTTTTTCATTGTATCTACCAGCATTTTGACAAGAACAATTTGATTATTCTCATTATTTAATCCCTAGCAGCAAATTGTATCATTTCATCTTAATTACCTTGTCACCACTAGGAAAATGTACAACACTGTGACATAAAAACATTAGCTGATTATCTAAATGTGCCAAAATCTAACACATACTACATTTCTACAATTTCAAGTTACTTCCTATTATTCTGTGACTGTGTATTCAAGTAGGTTAATAGAGTATCAGTTTTCACCTAAGTCCCTTGGAATAGATTTTTGTTTTGCGGGGTTTCTTTAAGTAAATTAAAAAAGAAGACATGACCTACAACCTTCAAACCAGATCCTTCTTTTTAATTTGAGATCTACATTTATGGGTGTTTGTGTACCAGAAGGACAAGCCACCTTAAAGCAAATTACTGCCTTTATGTGTGTATAAGTTTGTCTGCACAGAGTCGTGAAAGGTCAGGAATCAATAACCAAGCCATCAAGAAAAATGAAATTAGAATGTTTGTTTTAGCTCTGGGTATGACATTTTACTTAAAGTGCATTTGTTGTGTGCATTGTGGGAAGATATAGGATAAAACTGACTTGCAGGCTGGAGGTGCCCTGCCGCAGAGCCCTTTGGTGAGGAGCCTGCTGGAAGCTGACAGACGGGTGAGCAGCGAGTGATCACCCCACAGAAGGACATTTAGAACACGTGTTGTGACATGGCAACATGGGATAGGTCGCGTAGTGAGAATATAAGGACTTTTCCATATAAGGTGATACTGTGCCTTGAAAAAGTGCATAAAACCAGCTCGTTTCTTTGAATAAACTATTCAGATGCCCTGCCAGTGTGGGTCTGTGTCATGGTCACTCACAGCATGTAAAATTTTTGTCTACAGTTTGAATGTCTTCTCTTTTTACTGTAATTTGTTATGGTTTTGTGAAAACAAACAAAATATTGTCTGCTGACAGCTTGTTTAAGGTATTGTTTTAAAGTCTGTTTCAAAATAGATGTCAACCCATACAATCTGTGTAACTTTCTGAAATAAATTGGCCAGGAGACAAGACTCCTGTTTGATGCCTTTATTAGGATTCAGCTCTTGGGGTGGGGGGCCCGAGGAGGTGCTTGCACCACGGCTGTTCCCACACTGGCAGCTCCAAGGAGGAGGCACAATTCAGCTTTGCAGCACACACTGCAGAGCTGGGATTTCTGTCCTCATGAGAGTATCCAGGAGGCCTGTTGTTCTGGCTCATTGTCTGGGGGGGGTCAGTTCTTTCCAGTCCTCTTTAGGTCATGGTGATGCAGGAAGATGGTTTCTAAGCAGGCTTAGGCGATGCAGGGAGATGATCTTTCACCATAGCTTGCTAGAATATGTTTCCTTGCCCTTTTATTCCTCTGTTAGCTCATTGTTTTGGTGTCTTGCATGCCTTAGTTTGCATATTATTCAGTTGCACAGCTCCCTGGGAGTTGCTTTGCTCCAGTGTGGCGCAGCTTCCATGGGAGTTGGTTTGTTCTGCGGCATACCTCTTTAATGGATTGCTTTTGTTTGTGTGGCCCAGCCCCCATGGGAGCAGCTTTGTTACATTGTAGCAGGGAAGTAAGGGAAAGGGATAGAACAATGTCTCATAAGAACTCTTAAAACACTTCAAAAACTGGTAAGTAATTAACATTACTAATAACCATCGGAGTAAACAAGGGGTACAACAAACAAGGTTTACAAATGGGATAAGAACATTAACTGCACATAACTAAACACAGTATTTTAACTGGGGTGGATTTCCTGAGAGATTTTATTCATGACACTTACACGTTCAAGAATAAAATCCCTTTCTCTCTTTTGAATGCCTACATATCATTTAGTTGCTTGCTATGTTCTTGATTGTAAAATCTGAATAAATTTCTGCACAGTGTGAAAGAATGAAAGTAGGCCATATGAGAAAGCTGCTGTTGCTGTGAACAATGACCTTTCTTTAATGTTCATAGCAGAGACAGAACATGACCCAGAACTTTAAAATCTTTCTCCCTTTCCCTTTCTCTTGACACCTGCTCAGGCAAATAACTGAGGAAAGGAATTGTGCCAGTTTTGTATTAATTGATGTTTAGGGAGAAGGGAAGAAAACACCCACAGCAAGGATTTTTCCGAGAGAAGCTGCTTAGAGCTTCCCCTGTGCCTGGCAGAAACCAATAGCTGGCTAGCTCTGAGAACTGGCAACCCATTAAACCATTAAGAAGCAATATCTGCCTCTGTGAGATTCACACTTCAAAGACAGGCAAGCCTGGAGAAGTTCTCTCTTCCTTCTGGCCTTGAAGAGGTAATTGGGTGTTGGTTGGGCTGGGCCCGCTCTGCCGTGGCCTGCACGGCCTGGTGGGGCTGGGCCAGACCCCTAATGGTGGCTGGGCGGCTGATGGGAGGCCGTGGGAGGGACTTCATGATCACAAATTTTCTGGGTGGCTGCTATCCATGGAAATTAAAAGCTGTGAGAGAACTGTTTCTTGTAGAGAAGTCTCCATAGCATGGAGACGGAAACTCCTCTCCCTACAAGAACTGATGAAAGATTATTGTAGAGATGGCAACTGATTGAAAATTCCAGGTTTGGTCTCTACATTGTCAGTGGGAAAGAAAAGAGATTGTAGGGAGGGGAGAAGAAGTGATCTGAAGGTTTTATTCCGATTCTTATAATTCTTTTAGTTCTGCTAGCAAAGTTTTCTTTATACCTTTTAAGTTTTAAGCCTGCTTTGCCCTCCTAATTCATATCTCACAGCAGGAAATGAGTAAATAATTCTAGTAGGTGCACTGGCAATTTTAGCCAGTGCTAAACACACTACAGGGATGAATGAAAACAATCACACCTAGCAGCATAATACACCTGAGCCCCTCTCTGACTACTAGGAGAAATTAGTCACATCAGATTTACATATCTAAATTCTTAATTTTAGATTCAAATCTAAAAAAAAAATCTTTAGAGTTGGACTTCAACTACTAAATACATAAAGAATACAGACACATTTCAGCAACGGAGTGTTTAAAGTAAGTTACTGTCTCTAGGTGAGCAAAACTTCATGTCTTTCATGAAGGACTGGTGAAATATATAATTTGAAAAAAAATTGTAGCATTCTGTTTCCTGTAGAAGTCTGGAATATTTACAAATATCCAGTCATCCAGGGAAGAAATTTACAATAAAAGAAGTGCAGGAAGAAGTAAATGCCAACAAAATGGCTAAAAATATCTGTAGTTGTGAAGAAAATTCAAGAAAGAGAACATTTTTTCTGGAGATTAAAAGAATTCTTTAGTGGTGAAAACAGAAGCATTTTCTTATAGTCTTAGAAATGTCTTTCTAACATCAAAAACTTCTTTAACTCTTCTCACATGACATTGCTTAGCTTCTGAAAAAGTAAAGGCGTTGACTTACCTGATCCTCATAATATTGGACCGAGGAATGTGAGAACTGAGATGCTGTCATGGAAGTTGCCTCCATGGGCACTAGGAGTACCAGAAGGAAGAGGACCTGATTGTTCTGTGGAAAAGGAGGATGGTGCAGGAGAGGTTAGACACACTTAATGTGGCCAGTGGGAATTTCTCCCCAGGCGTCAGAGGAATCTCCATTCTGTCCCTGACACCACTTGGTAGTTTGAACAGTTTTCAAACATTTCCCTTATTCAATGAACAAAATGTTCATATACTGTGCTTACTGTAGGTGTAAATGTATTTCAGAAATCTCTTACAGGGATGGAAAAACTTAACTTAGAAAATTAGATTTGAAAATACGTGATACAAATTAGAGATGGATTTATGGTGAGAGGACAGTAAATATAGTGTATGAGGAAACTCTTAACACAACTTGTAATACAATGTCTGCATTTAAAAGTAAAAAGACTGTCCAAATCTTTATTCTACTGAAAAAAAATTAATTTGCTTTCTGAATATTTATTACAGTATGGTTGTTTGGAAAATGGAAACCATATCAAATCCAGCATTTTAATCGTTCCCTAAACTAAGCACGTATGTAATTAATCTGTTTTGGGATTTCTTAAGTAATGCTAAAAAAGTAATCCTATCTGAATGATAATCATAATACCACATTCTGGTTGTATATGGCCCAGCTAGGTAAACTGAAGACATTAAATTTGTGTCCTGGTTTAAGGCAAATTTGGGAGGAAATTTCCAAAGGGTCCCTCTAGAAAGCAGATTCAAGTAGCCCCTCTCCCTATTGTTTTGGGAAAACAAGCAAAGTATTCACAAGCATAAAAAATGAAAAATATTAAACAATAAAACCTCTTGCTGTTCTGAAAAGATGGCAAATTCAGAGAGAGTCCTTGCCCTGGGGTGTAGCTTGGCTCGCTCAGTCCCTTGTCAGTCCCTCCTGTGCTGGAAAATGCCGTGTTCCAGGCCTGGTGGGCCACAGGTGTGAGCTCCTGATGTTTGTCTGGGTTTTCAGTCCAGAGCAGAGCTGATCAGCTCCAAGAAAAAAGCCACAATCTGAGGAACTTCTCTGCCTCAGCTAGCTAATAAACACTAAGTAAAAAGCAAAGGTGGACTGTCTCCCACTGTCTGAGCTGCAGACAACACAGTCCAGGAGAAGTAAAGCTGAACCTCTTATCTCTATATTTTGAACACAGCTACTTCAGGCATTCCATTGCTTCTTCTTCTCCCCTCCTTCGCTCTTGGAAACAGTCTTAAAGGTTCAGAACTTAACTTAGCAGCATAAACACAACAGATGATTGGGGACACAGGCATCATAAAGTCACCCTAGGATAATTCTCAAATTTAATCCTGTTCAATAGGACATTTTGTATTTTCACATTTACATGTTCAGAAAAGACTTGGACTTCATCACTTCTGGTTCACTGCTGGAATTTATTTTACCATTTTTCTTAAACTGTAGCTAGTATTTTCAAAGGTGCTAAAGAAAGATAAATACTCATTGATGTTTGGTGTTCACACACCTGACTTGTATGGGGTCTTTTTAAATTCCTGTCTTTAGATACTACAAGTTTTGTCTGCAGGTATCATAGGAGTCCTGGTGAAATCTTGAAAACCATCATAATCCTGACACCCATCATAAAGCCCCATACTTTAAACAGGAAAGTTATTTTTTTTGTTGTTGCTGTTGTTTTGTTTGTTTTTTTTCCCTGGGATCAGAAGGCATTAACTGATTGAAGTAAGTTTTAACCAAAAACAGTGAAAATAGCATTTGTGTGAGTGCTACATGAAGGAGTCCATGCATACGACCATTTCAAGTCAGCCATCATGGTAAATCACAGTTTGAAAGAGATGGGAGAAGGAGGGGGAGTAGTCAAATGACATCTACAGAGCTGGGAGTATTAAGTCTAATCTCTAGCTGTAACTCTTGAGGGAATTTATGATGAGAAACAGCAGTAATTATTAAAAAGGCTTTGTAGAGTGTGGGATTAATTTGAATGAAAAAGTGATTATGTTAGTAGAAAAAATGTGCTGAATTTCACAGTATAATATAAGCTGTCAGCTTTCTGTTATTTATTTATTTGGTTTGTTGTTTAAAATAATTCATTTTGCACTCGTTTCTAGGAATAATTTAGTATATTTTATAACATCTAGTTTTTGCTGTGTTTTAGTAATGCAAATACTATAAATGCAGGTTTGCTTTAATTTCCTTTATGGATTTCTGTTTTCAATTGCTTATAACTCAAGTGAATTGAAAAGGAAAAATTCTTCACTCAGACTTCCAAGTACTATGCAAATAGGCTTTTGACTAGTCAGGGACTTCAGCCTGTAGTCTCTTCAACTGTGCTTTCTCAGAGACTTGAGCATTTGCTTTTGCTGTACACAACAGTGTTTTAATGATAGGCATACACACATAACATTCCTGGAACTCTCCTTGCATGTGTAAAAACATACAGACAAAAAAGCAAGCAGTGTCAAAACTGAGTTTATGGATGTGTGCACACTTGAATAAAAGTCTTATATAAAAATTCTTGTGAAGGATACTTTTTCTGAAGAAAGTTAGAGGTTCTTGTTTTCCCCTACCAGTTTTAAGGCAGTGTAGAACTTCTGTTTTATTTTCCAGATGTGCTGAAGATGAATTATCTGAAAATCAGCTATTGAGAATTAAGAACACTATTACTTTTCCTGTCTTTAAACACTCCTAGCTGCAAATACAAATAGGCAGATTCTTTTGTTGTTTTGGCATTAGAAATGGTAGACTTGGGTAACGTAGGCATAAATCAGCATTACCTTGAATCTTCATAAACAGAATTATTTACGAAAATTAAGAATAAGAATGAGCACACTCACAAACTTGTTAGCTTAATAGAGTGACAAACATACCCTCATTGCATTAAGATTCTTTTGTATAGAGCTAAAAAAGCTGAATATGCAAGAAGTAAGAAAACTTAGGATTTGTCCCCATTTAACAGGTCCTTAGGAACACTCATTACCCTATCTGATTCCTGTAAATTCAATTAATTTTCCCAAGCTGAGTCTGTTTTTTTTTTCTGTGACAGAAAACAGTGAGTGTTCTCTCCCTCTCTCTCAACCCATGAGCCTTTCACTCTATTTTCTCCCCCCTGTTCATTTGAGGAGGGGAGTGACAGAACAACTTGAGTGACCATCTGCAGTCCAGCCAAGGGCAAGCCACCACCAGAGAATTTCTTCTCAATGATTATTACTCCAAATGGCTATGAGAGTCAACAACAAAAACAACAACAATACCAAAAAACCCCAAACAACAAGCAGAAACAAACAAACAAAAAAGAAAACAGAAAAAAAACACCAACAAAACAAGCCGGCTCATGAAGCACTTTAATACTGTGGAAAAAAGAAAATATTAGGAAAAAAACACAACCCATTTTTTTTCACACAAATGTGATTACAGCTGAACAAGAGGCATAAAAATAATCTAATGTATAGATATCTTCTGCTTTCAAAATAATCATGTCCAGTAGATCAGAAAGCAAAGAAAGGTGAGCAAAATGTGCTGCGGAGGCTCTTTGTACATCCACCTCTTCCCTTTATTCTGTGAACACCTTCTGCAGCCTACAGCAGCAAACTTAAAAAACAAAATGGATAGGTGAGAGTTTTTATATAATAGAGGTGACACATACGGAGTCTTCCATACAACTTCCTGTTGGAAATAAACCCAGGTATCTTAGTCTTATGCATGGAGCTAAAAGATATGTGATAAAGGTGGGTTTAGGCAAAAGAATGCCCAAAGAAAAGTGTAAGTGCAAGTATTGCAGCCATGATGAAATACCTGAAAATGCAAAGGCTGTACTTTCACATTGCCTTGAATCCACAATTTGGACTGAGTCCACCGTATCTGCCTCAATGCATCTATGATGTGCACTTCTATTTGAATTTCTCCTAACAGGGAGATGTGAGCACACAGAAAACTTCCATTCTGTTTATACAAGTGTGAGTGAAATCAACTTGACTAATTTTATTCTATGATGTTTAAACTAAATTAAACATAGGTTCCGAAGCAGTATACATATAATCTGTGATGATTTTACCTTCCTGAGACAGAATGGTTCCTCCTTTGACATTTGAAAGCTGTGCAGTGTTCCTGTAAGTCTGGAAGTGCTCTCTATGAAAATTGCCCCAAAGATATGGCATATATGGAGATATAACTCTTTAAAGTCAGTATTTGCAGAAAACAACAGTATTTTCCAAAGATAACTTAATAATTTGAAATTCTTTACAAATAAATATTTCTAAAGACTTTTTTTTCTCTTTTCTGCTTTAAATAATAAAAAATAGAATACAGCATTCAAAAAGGAAGACATACTTGCCAGAGTTCAAATACTGAATTTGTAAGGAGGCTTAAATATTAGGTAGGGGAGGGTAATTGGATACACATCTTGAGGGATTTTTATACTTTCAGACCTTTCTTAGACATCAATCAGAATTTTAGCAAGTCTCTAACAGTTCCATCCTCATCTTGCTATCAGACCTACTTCCTCTTCTTCAGCTACAGCTTCTTCCCCTTGAGCAGAATTTTTCACTTTCATTTTGAAGCTTAAAAATTCAATGCCTTACTTTCATTTATCTTCTGTCCCACCAGAAGTATTTCCTGTTATTTATTTATTTAGTCAGTAAGTTAGTTTGCTATTTTCAATATATGTCACTGCCTTTTTCCATATTTATGAATTGCCATCTGCCTGAGTTATCACTTTTTCCTTTTATTTTCTAAGGTTCGTCTTTCACTGAGATGTATCTGTTATGTCCGGTTAGTACACCAGATCAAGAAACACTAGGAAAATGTTCAATGCAGGAGCAGTTTTTATTGTACCTGGCTGGGCCCAGGGAGGAAGGGGGGCAGGAAAAAGGGAGGGGAGGGGCAGCTGGGGGCTAGTTGGTTTTTCTTGGGACTTCAGAGCAGGACACTCTTTGAGCTGCCATTACTGGGAGAGGGGAGTTCGCTGTGATCCAGATAGAGTTTCTTTTTCTTCTGTTCTTTGTCTGTGGGCCCCTGTACCCTCAGTCCCACTGGGACGTGCTGCGGTGCCATCCACTGCCACGGAGCTTGATACACCTCTTCCACCAGCCTGGGATTTCTATTCATTCCTTCTGTTCCAGCTGGGTGTTCCTCAGAGCCCTTCAGGAGCACCGGGACTGCCCGCCCGAGGGGTTTGCGAAACAAAGCCTCTCCTCCATCCCTCTCAGCCGAGAAAGCTGTCACGGGGTCCCTGGTTCTGTTTTCTTGCTAATGCTGTAGTTATTGTTGTTTGTTTGCCTTGTTATACATACTAGTAAAGAACTGTTATTCCTATCCCCAGATGTCTCCCTGAGAGCCCCTTGATTTCAAAATTGTAGTAATTTGGAGAGAGGGGGGTTTATATTTTTTCATTCCAAGGGAGGCTCCTGCCCTCCTAGCAGACACCTCTCTTCTAAACCAAGACAGGCAGTCACATAGGTAGCTTCTGTGAGAAGCTGCTGGAAGCTTCCACTATTGTTATGATCTGGTTTTATCACAGAGGAGTAAAGAGAATTAATTCTCTGTGAATAAAATGGAAAGAACTTTGAAGGTTCAGAAAATCAAATGAGATTAAATGTTGATGCTGAGAGGAAAGCTAATGTTTTTACAAACAATTCTATGGGTGAAGGGATGGGTGTTAACATCTTTGAAATGGGTCTTAATGTCTATACTAAATTTGGGCAGCAGGTTTTTCTGCACAATCTGGAACTTCTGAACTTTGGGGTAAAATGACTGGTTCAAAAGGGGAATACATGGTAGGTGGTTCAGGAAGGCTGTACCCTCCTAGTACCTCAGTCAGTGGGAAAAGGAAGAGGTCGGGGGTTTAGGATAAAAGGAGGCTGTGCCCTCCAAAACCTTGAGAGAGAAACCGTGGGTGTGTGCCCCAGTGGATTCTCTCCCTTTATTCAAATAAAGTTGTAGGATTCCTCTGACTCCTTTTTGGACACAAACCTCTGGCATTTGTGTATTTTCCTGGCAATGCTGAAAAAACTGATATATTTTTATTTAATAGTAAAAAAGGCAATGACAGAGTGTAAGTTTAGATTAAAAGCATAGGATACATCACCACCAGTGTGTGCTACTGTTGTTGCTGCTGAGACAGGGTCAGGGGGCAAGAAGCAGTTTTTTATTTTTTGTTTTTTTCAGTTTGAAGCACCTCACCTGCCCCTCCGGTCTCGGGAGCAGTTTGGCTGGGATGCGGTGGCCTGTCCTGCAGAATGCAGGTGCCGTGCCCGAGCGCCGAACCTCGGTCCACTGGCGGTGCTCTCACCGCAGCACGCAGGAGCAGGGTGGGGGTTCCACAGCTCACTCGTGACTCCAGTCCAGGGGTACAGACTGGGGACTCTCCCCAGGCACGAGGTGTTGGATCCCGGGGACCTCAGGGTGTCTCGCAGCAGGGGATGGTGGCAGAGGTGGCAGGGAGGCAAAAGTCAGGGATTCTGCCCCTCACTTTCCCCTCCACATTTTGCACCATTTTCCCCTTCCTTTTTATGGGCATCAAAGTGGGCTGCTCACAGTCCATCCCACATGCAGTTTTCAGGAGTTCAAGAGTGATTATGATAAGCAGACATAATGACAAATGTGAGAAACAACCCCTCACTTTTTAA
Organism: Pseudopodoces humilis; assembly: GCF_049639895.1. NCBI lineage: Eukaryota > Metazoa > Chordata > Aves > Passeriformes > Paridae > Pseudopodoces > Pseudopodoces humilis. Next base: position 80,514,517 of record NC_142200.1, on the reverse strand, counting down.
AATTTTAAAGGAGTTTACTGAACCAAAACAAGGGACTCAGTAAGGAAAAAGGGACAGGGCTGGGTGCTTAGCTGAAGCCAGAGGCACACCGCCCACACCTGTAAAAACCCTTACATGTGCTATTGGTAAACCAACCCCCTGGTAAGCCATCCCTTCCAACTGCTCTTGTGCAGATGTCACTCTTCCGACTCAGTTCCTCCTTCATCTTGCCTCTCAGAGTCTGTGCAGTCCTTTGTGCTTCAAAGGGGATCTCCTCCCGATGGTTGGAGATCGACTTTGGAGAGCATTACAATACTACTATACAAAAAATCAGATCTTAACAGAACTTCTTTCAACCTTATAACATACATTCAACATTCATGAGAGTCAACATCACATTATCCATTTATTACAACAAAGCACTTTCCGAAGTCTTTCTCTCATTATCAGGCTCTTACAACCATGTCTGGCATTGACAATCCCTGATGGCTCTGAAGATGGACATGCCTCTGGCCAAGTCTGGGCGAATTAGAAATGGTGTTAACCCCTCTGTGACAGCATATTTAAGAAGAAATCTAAACAAAGTTTGTGACGCAGCTGTAGTTTTCCAGTCAGAGAAGAGTAGAATGAGAATACGTCAGAGTGGAACAACATGCAGACACCAAGGTCATTGAAGAAAGCTGAAGGGGGAAAGATGCTCCAGATGCCAGAGGCAAGATTTCTCTGCTGCCTGTGGCGGAGACCATGGTGAAGCAGCTGTGCCCCTGCAGCCAATCCATGAGGGATGCAAATATCCACCTCCAGCCCATGGAGGAGCCCAGGCTGGAGTAGCTGGATGTGATCCTGTGGGAGACCTTTGGAAAGGGGGGCTGTGTTCCCAGGCTGGAGCAGCCTGTCCTTGAGGGACTGCACCCCACAGAAGAGTGACTCACGCCACACTCGCAGTTTTAGCTCACAGGATGGATTGCATTGCAGCAGTTCACAGTGAGCTGCTGCTCATGAAATGACATAAACTTTGGAGAAGTTCAAACAGAACTGTCTCTTGTGGGAGGAACCCCAAAGTGCAGTAGGGGAAGGACTCCTCTCCCTGAGCAACAGGAGAAGCCACAGGTGATGAACTGATCATAACCCCATACCCTCTCTCCTTGCATCACTGAGGTAAGCAATAGAGCTTGGAAGGAAAGAGGGGTGGGGGGAAGATGTTTTTGATGGCTTATTTTACTTCTCATTATCCTGCTATGATTTTGTTAGGACTAAATTTACTTTATATCTCTGAGGTAAGCCTGTTTTGCCCTTGATGGTATTTAGCGAACAATGTCCCAGTCCTTATCTTAACTCATGAACCCTTCATTATATTTTCTTCCCTCTGTCCATCTGCAGAAGAGGGTGAGCAAGTGGCTTTCATGGGCGCCTGGAGTCTGACCAGCCTCAATCCATGACACAGGCAAAAGCTGCACACACAAGCAAAGCAAAACCATCAATTCACTATTTCCCATCAGCAGGCAGGTGTTCAGCCATCTCTAGCAAAGCAGGAATCCATCATGCCTAATGGTGACTTGGAAAGAGAAGCACCAAACTCTGAATGCTACTTCCTTATTCACCTTGCTTGCTCCTTCTTTCCTCACCTTTTATTGCTGTGGGAGCATCATATGATGTGAGATTTGCATTTACCCTTTGGGATCAGCAGTCACCTCACCTGACTCCTGGTGCACCCCAGCCTCCTTTCTGGTGGGCTGGTATGAGGAGCAGAAAAGTTATTGACTCTGTGCAAATTATTAAATTTATATATTAATTATTAATTTAAATGATTAAATTTAAATATTGACTCAGCAATTATTAAAACATCCCATTGTTATCAATGCTGTTTTGGTCACAAATCCAAAACATATTATCATATCAGCTTCTCTAAAGAAAATTAACTCTATACCAGACAAAATGTGTATATTAGCAATATGGACTGTTCCCACATTTACCTGCTTTACCCCACTGACTTAACTGAGACAGTTTCTACAAACATACCAGAGAATAATAGGTGTGGATTATCACTGGAAACATTGTCAGATGCTCAGCATATTAGTAATGATATCCTGAACTGTTTACTGTGGTATGAGAAAGCTGCATGCTCCATGTGTCTGTGTTTCTAGGTTTGATGTCAGGATGATAACAAATATAACCTTGAGATCATTTGCAGGGTGAAAGTACAGACATTCTCAATGATGACATGTTTTTACTAACTGTGGTCAATACATATTGAAGACACATGATTTCAAGATATGTGGCCAATTAATTGAACAATCTGTTCTCCAACTCTTTTTATGGAAGCAAAGGACTCCTACTCACTTATTCTATCTCTATCTCAAAGCACTTTTGGGCTGCAAAAACTGTCATTAGTGTTTCTTTCTTCCTTTCAAAAAAATAAATCTTTAGTTAGTAGGGAAAGTGAACCATATACTGTGGTTTGCACTAGTCTTCAATATTAATAAGTCATTTAACAGTCATAAATAAAAGATTCAAATAAAAGCTTTTAGATGAAAAAAAATATTGAAACTATTGTACTTTAATAATGTGACATTTCCCTAACTTTTAGCCTTGACAGGCTTTCACGTCACTTTCCCCCTTTTTTTACCAGCATAAAATAATATTCTCAGGATCACTCAAGTTTATTTAAATTTCAGTGACCAAAGTTCGATGGTCAGGTCCTCAGCTGCTTCTCAGTTGTACCAAAGCTGATATTTCACTGTATTTACTGATCCTGGAGAAAGATAGGTCCTTTTCAGATACATTATTCTTTATATTTATGGACACATAGAGAGAAAACAAGCTTAAACTGAAGTTAAACAGGGTGCTGTTTATCTTCAAGAGAAGAAAATTAATTGTTCACCACACCATAGATTGCATTGTCCTTAATTTGGGACTAAACCATTCAGCAGGTTGTATAAGCAACATTATCCTTGAATGGAAAGTTGCTGACTCCAGAGTATCACTCTGGAAGCTGAGCTGTAACAGTCAGGAGGGGTATTGAGAAGAGAGCCTCTTGGACTTAACATTTTTTCTCTCAGGAAATTCCATATCTAAGGACACCTCTCTGACATAGCATGGTTTATTATGTTACATTATGTAATAACTTTTAGCACATGGTAGGAAGAGAGATAACTTTAGTTATTCTCTAATCTTTCTGTCTCTGTCTAGCCAGGTACAAAAAATTAGAAATTAAAGTCAAATTATTGCAATATTACTCAACTCAGTGCCTAATCAAAAGTTTAAATAGATGGAAAATGTTTTTATATTTGGCCACATATGGAGAAAGATGTAAAATACAATCTGTTTGCCTTTCTGTCTTATTTCACTGTCATCATTGTGGCATGAATGTCAAATGTTATGTCAATGTGCTTCACTTCGGTAAACACAGTCTCCAGTGGATAAAATTTTAATACTATGTGCAGGTGCCAGTATTTTACAGGTGACTGCTGGTGTATCATCATCATTGAAGTCAATCAGAATTGTTTTCCCACTCCGATAATTCAGTTCTTAATGAGTTCATGGCCAGCAAAAACAAATGTTTGAGATGGAGCATGAGATAGAATATGACACTTACGACTGTTGAGCCTTCCCGTTACAACATCTCATGTCTGAGACCTTGAATTAGAAAAATTAATACTGAGTGCAGTTTGAACAGAAGTAGAGCAGTTCATTATGATACTCACTATGGGATGAATTTTGAAAGCATGCCAAAGCTATTCCAGCTTGAGCAAGCAGTGAGCAAAATGATACATCATTTACACTGCCCACAAAATCCCAGGAAAATGACAGTTTTCAATTGCATTCAAATGGTTCGCATCCAGCCCACAGTATACCAAACAAAGACAATATAGATAGTGTTGTAGTTTTCTTACACTAGAGGTGAAGGACTTTAATAACTTATTATGTGAATTAAAACCAAATAATAAATTTAATTGTTTGAGCAAATTTTTCATTAAGCAGATAACTATAGAAATTCTTGCACCATTTATTACTACTTGTGCATATGTATGTCCTAATAAAAAGTTGCAGTGCTTTTTTTATTTCCCCATATGGTACTACAATTGTGGAACTAACAGGTACAGTATAGAAAAGAAGGAACCAAAAACTCTATGCTTTTGGTCCTTGAGCTCTTGAAACAAAAGATAGAGTTGTGAAAACTATTCAGTAGTGCTTTTAGTGGTAAGATAATTGTCTAAATATATGTTTTAAGGAAAAAGTAAAGGGAAAGAAAGAAAATACTTCACATTTGTGAACACTGAAAATGGAATATACCAGCTATATCTGCTGAAAGTTCACAAGTCCGTGGGACCTGATGGATTCATCGCAGTGTTCTGAAGGAGCTAGCAAATGTCATGTCAGGACACTGATCATTGGGGATTATGGTTTATGGCTTAACCATTGTTGTGAAGGAGTTTGGCCATTATGGCAAAACTGTATAAAGAAGCTGCACCCACAGAACCCTTCCTTCTCTGAAGATGCCTCCTAAGGAGAACTTAGGACTGTGAGTTAAGCTACCTAAGGGAATATGAGATAAGACACTATTGTTCAATCATCTTGGGCCTAGGGAAAAACAAACCAGGATGAGGGAGAAGAATGCCAAACAAGAAAGCCAAACCCAGCAGCTGTGCTGAGAATCACCTCTGACTGAGTTTGGGGTGGGAGAGGTCACAGCCCACAGCCCCTTTTGCTGAGGGCAGGTTTACACAGGCTCCCCCAAATGGAGTGGGAGAAGGAGGTTTCAGGTGTGTGGCATAACTGATTTCAGGAATCAGGGCTTGACAGCTGAAATTGTAGAGAGAAATGTTTTATTCCATCAGCTGACAGCATCAGGGATGCATGGGGGATATTTCCTCCGAGCCATGAGTACCTGGTCAAGACAGGTTCCAGGTATAAATACACATTGAACTCTCAAGTCCACACCTCCCTGCCTGCCCGTTCTCCACCTTCTCTCTCTTTGTATTATATTATCTGCCACAGCTCCTGGTGGTCGTGGGCTGGGGTTTCTGGGATGAAGGCTGAATGTCTTCCTCGGTGATTGCTGTTTGACCTCTGCTTCTGGACAGGTGCAGTGGAGTTTTGGCTCTCCCTCAGGTTATCTTGTCCTGCTCAAAATCACCCATCTGGTCCTGGCTGGTTTCTGGAGCTACGGTTCATGCTTTGTTGGATTTTCATAACACCTGTGTCTTGCCTGGCCGAGTGTTCCCAGTATATCTTTATAGTATATCATTAAGAAATGGTTTTTCCCTGGCAACTAAGTTCCTATGTGGTTTGTTGCAAACTCTTTCTGCTATGTGTTCTATTTCTCCTCCACCTGCTTAAGCTTATTACAGGCTTCTAAAATTCTGAATTTTCAAGTCCATATATGTTCCCCATTTCATAACCTCTGGTCAGAGGCAGTGAGCACCCATCCTCCATTACACAAACTGACTCACTTGTAAATGCCCCCACCCCAGGAAAGGACATTCACGTGAGAGGCAGCTGATGGGTGTCCTAATCCATCAGAGACCCCCAAAAGTGCTACCCAGACTCATTCCTGAGGCGTTGCACCAAAGGACTGTATGTGATGCAAAGTGAGGCAACAGATCCAGATTCTGTTGTGAGACACAGTGTCAAACTTGCCTCCCTTCTGAACGAAGGTACCTGAGCATTCCCACCTGACCTGAGTGTATATTAATCCATTTGATTTTATGTTTTTGGGAAAGAAGAACCCTCACCATCAAGAAGACCAGCTGGAGAGATCAACACGATGCCATTGGGATCCACAGAGTGGTGATACTTTCCTTCATCTATCCCCCCAAACTTTTTTCTATTTCTTTCTCTTCCTTCTCTCTCTCTCCCCCATATATTTACTGTTAAATAAAATCCAAACTGTTGACCTTGGCATATAATTTCATTTGCACCTTGATTCAGTCAGAGGCATTTCTAATAACTTCAAAAACTGGTCCCCAACACCTTCCTAAATTAGGGGGCCCAGAACTGGACACAGAGTGAAGCCCCACCTGTCCTGCTGGCCACATTATATGCAGGCACTATATGCAGGCCAGGCTGCCATTGGCCTTTCTGGCCACATGATCAGTTTGCTGTAAATTGGCACCCTTAGGTCCCTTTTACCTGGCCACTTTCCAGCCAATCTGTCCTCAGCCTGTAGTCCTGCATTAGATTATCATAGCCAAAGGGTAGGACCCAGCATGTCGTCTTGTTAAACCTTGTATGGTTGGCCTTGGCCCTTCTATCCAGCCTATCCAGGTCCCTCTGCAGATCCTTCCTACCTTCAGTAAATCAACCCTCATTTAATGTCATCTTCAAATGTGTTAATGCTAGGCAGGAGGCCTTGCAGAGGGATCTTGATAGAATGGAGCATTGGGCTATTATGAGTGGGATGAAATGTAACAAGTCCAAATGCCAGATTCTGCACCTATAGTATAGTAAGGCTGGGGACAAGTAAAAGCAAGGAGAGCAGTGGCTGGAGAGCAGCTCTGCAGAAAGGGACCTGGGGGTGCTGGTTGATAGAAGCTCAGTGTGAGTCAGCAGTGTGTGCCCTGGTGGTACAGAGGGCAAACACTGTGTGTCCTGTCAGTCCTGAACTGTCAGTCCATCAAACACAGCATCACCAGACAGGCAAATGAAGTGATTATCCCACTGTATTCAAACTTGGTGTGGCCTCACCTTGAGTACCGTGTTCTGTTCTGGTCTGTTCTGTTCTGGGCCCTGCAATTTAAAAAGGGTGTGTAGGTCCTTGAATACCTCCAGAGGAGGGCAGCAAAGCTGGTGAAAGGGCCAGAACGAATGTCTTATGAGGACCTGTGAGGGAGGTGCTGGGCTCCTCTCCCTGGTATCAAGCAATTGGACATATGGAATGGTCACACAAAGCTGTCCCAGGAGAGGTTTAGACTGAACATTAAGAAACACGTTTTTTATCAAGGGGGTAGTTGAACACTGGAACAGGCTTCCTAGAAAGATGACCAATGCCTTTAACAATATCCTTTAATTTTTGGTCAGTCCTGAAGTAGTCAGGCAGTTGGCCTAGTTGACCGTAGAAGATCCCTTCCAACCAAAATATTCTATTCTATTCTATTCTATTCTATTCTATTCTATTCTATTCTATTCTATTCTATTCTATTCTATTCTATTCTATTCTATTCTATTCTATTCTATTCTATTCTATTCTATTCTATTCTATTCCTTTTCTACCCTACCCTACCCTATCCCATTCCTATTCCTATTCCTATTCCTATTCCTATTCCTATTCCTATTCCTATTCCTATTCCTATTCCTATTCCTATTCCTATTCCTATTCCTATTCCTATTCCTATTCCTATTCCTATTCCTATTCCTACTCCTATTCCTATTCCTATTCCTATTCCTATTCCTATTCCTATTCCTATTCCTATTCCTATCAAATCAAAGTGAGGACCAGCTCTGTGTTTGATTATTACCTGACACAGTTGGATCTTCCTTCATGGCTGCAAATCCTAGGCACCAATACAAATAAATCATGGTTCTATGCTTTTACGTCAGTGAGAAGACAAAGGAAATTCAAGCCTAATCTCTCTCTGTTTCAATGTAGTATTTAATAACCTTCAAAAATTCCTTTCAGGTCTTTGCATTTTTTATAAACTAATATACATAATTAGTTATTCCAATTGCTACATTACGATCCTTTTATAAAAGTCCATTCATTAAAGCTTAAAAATACCACATCCATTCCATATACACATATATGTAGTATCTATAATTTATGCAGAAGAATATGAGCAACACAGGGTCATAATATACCTTGATGAAGACTTTGGCAAAATTGAAAGTTAAATCCTATATTCCTATTCTGAGAAACAATTTTATGGCCATTAAAAACATTTTAACTTTAATGAGACAGTGAATAAGTTTTAATACTTTGAAAGTACTTTAATGTAGTTCTGAGATCTAAAAAAATTTGTAAGTGAATCCCAGACAAAACTTAAAAAGTAATCTTGACTGAAGTATTAGGCTTAAAAATATTAAAAATAAAATACTCTGCCTGAAAATTACAAAATATGCTGTTGTCTGTTTTATTTCTGTGGATAATGGCCTTACAATATTGAGTACTTTATTTTATGTATGATATACTGGGCTAATTAATTATGTGGGACATACTTGAAAAAGATCCACAGTAAGTGAATAATATATATTCGGGATAGATGGATGCAGAGGTCATTGTAGAGTATAAAATATTCATTAAGATTCATTTTGAGAAAATTATATTCCTTGCAAATTGAGAAGTCACAACTGAGTTCCATCTTTTTTGAAATGCGTGAACTAATCATTCTGCCACACAAAAATTCTATGTATACTCTTAGGATTTTTTTGTCAGGAGATTCTGGAAGTTTCTGGAATTCTATTAACACTGTTTAAAACATTTTTATTTAGACTTTTATGCACACATCCTTTCAATTGGATAGCTTTACTATAATAAAATTGACAGGTCTTGGTGACAGAGTAAATAATTAAGTATCGAAACCTCAGAAAGAACAAAAAAACCCTCTGGTGACAGTAAAATATGCATACTAGAATGTTCTGTCCATTTCTCCCACTTTCCATTTTCTTGTATCTGTTTTGAGACACCAGACCATATGTAAAATGCTCTCTTTTTGGAAATTCAGTATTCAGTACTGACCATGCTGCACTGAAGAGGTTCTATCTAAAAAAAAAAAGCAAGACAGAAGAAATTGTTGTGACTGCTGTCTGTAAAAATACAGATTATTCGTGAAATTTTCACACTGGAAATTATTTTTGAGTAGCTTAAGAAAGAAGCCATTCAGTGGAATACAAAACAGGTGCTCAAACAGGAGAAAAATTTACATCATTGCATGATCTCATTAGGAAGATAAATGAGGAACACTCTAAGTTGCTTTAAACACTAAGAAGTCTGTTCTTTTTCCTTCTTCTTTTCAAAGAATTTCAAATATGATATTAAATGCTTGGACTGTTCCAGAGAAGCAGTATTATGGAAGACATGAAGTTAGTTTTCATAGCTGTTTTTGAATTATATAAGTAGAAAAGGCTTAGCAAAACACTTTATAGTATGTTTCAAGCATAGATGCTGTATATAGGAATAAATAGGATATGCTTTTAGGTTTGAAATCCCTGATCATTTTTAGATGTCACGCAATCTAAGATTTAAGAAGTTGATAAAGAGGGGAAAATTCTTCTAGAACCTAAAATACTGAAACTCTTTTGAAATTGGATTAATTCACAGCTTAATTCAGTGTGTGCTTTAGTGTGGTGTGTAACAATGGATCAATTATGTAAATTTATTTCCTTTTGTCATGTGTGATTTTCTTCATGAAAGTCTATTGTAAAGTTACAAAAGAAAATGCAAAAGGAGAAAATACCAGAAGACAAAAAATTGGCTATTTCACTTAGATATTAAAACGAATTATGAGTATTTCTAGGCACCAGAATAAAGTATAAAGTGAGTGACAGATTTTTGATGTGCTAAAATTCAACTGTATGCCTTTCACATCATTGCATTTTAGCCACATACACATTAGGAAGCATAGTCACTAGGCTGAAAATGGAACATGTTTATTTGACAGCTTAAAAGGCATATGGATTCTAGAAGCCTTTTAGTTTAGGCTGAATCTTATGATATTTAATCTCAAACAGAAGTCAGAGGCCAACATCTGATCACTTCAGTATCTACAAATACAGGTACAATTTTCACACCTATTGATATATGGGACGCTGAAGCTGTGTTCTACTAGAGGCTATAGATGTTAAGCAAATACTCTCAATTATGAATTAAATTTTGTTTCTGTAATGTAATAGAATGAATAAAGTTTAATGGGAGTTCTGGAGATTTTTTTAGTTCAATAACCCCTGCTTGCTCTCAGCCCTGACCAGCATTGTCAGCTTGGTTTTGAATAACCCCGAGTACAGACACTCCACAAACTTCTTGTGTCTTGTTCCAGTGTTTAACCACTATCATGTTTAAAAAAGGAAAAACAAAAAAAAAAAAAAAAAAAAGAAAAGAAAAAAAAAGATTCTTCCTATGTTTAAATGCAATTTCTTGTATTCATTTTTTTGCCTGTTCCTTTTTGACCAGTCACTGGACACTCCTGAAAAGTGTGACACTGTCTTTTCTACTCTCAGACATTATTACACATTGATAAAGTCTTCCTGAACTTTCTGTTCTACAGACTGAACAGCACTCTTACTGTGTCCTCACGTGTCAGAGGCCTCAGCCCCTCAATAATTTTTCAGCCTTGCACAAGATCTTCTCCAGTATATCCAATTGTGTTATACTGGGGAGCCCAGCACTGGAAACAGTGCTACAAGTGTGTCAGCAGTGCTGAGCAGTGGGGAAGGACCACATCCCTGGATTTGCTGGCAGTGTTCTTCCTAACACAGCCCACGTTGTTATCGTCCTTCTGTGCTGCAAAGGCACATTGCTGGCTTATGTTCGACTCAATGTCCAGCAGGGCCCCAGATCCTTCTCTGGAGAAGTGATTTCTATCTGGATGACACTTGCCCCCTGTCGCAGGTTTAAAGCATTAGTTAAAAAAATTACTAGAAAACTTACTCATTTCTTGTCCTGAGATATGGATTAGAAAAAGAGTAAAACAGGCTTAAAACTTAAAAGGAACAAAGAAAGTTTATTCATAAAAACTACAAGAATAAGAAACCAGAATAAAACCTCCAGAAACCCTTTTTCTCTACCACCCAACCATTCCCTTGTTCACACGACAACACAGAGACAAAAAAAACCTGGTGGTTAAAACAGTTTCATTTTTGCCATAGTCTTTTCATCAGTCTTCGTAGAGAAAAATAAGGTTTTTTTTCTGCTAATCTATGGAGTTTTTCACAAGAAAACCATTCTTCTCATGGCTTTCTATTTCTCTGATGCCAGCCACCCGGAAAACTCTGCCATCAGTTCTCTCCTCCCATTTCACACCACTCTGAGGTGGGTTTTTGGTCCATGAAGTCAAGGCATGTCATTTTAAGGATGAGTTATTCAAAGGCGAAAGTTCTCTTCATCTGTCTCTATGAGCATTTCTGAAAACAAATTTTCTCTTTGCCTTTTAAAGGCTATAAATCTTCAACAACTATCACTTTTCCTTTTCTGTTTCAGCATCTCATAAGATCACAACTACTTCACCATTTGCTTAAATCCACACTTTGAAATACTCCATTCCCCCTAATATACTCTGTCATGAATTAAAGGAGTTTTTTCAGAACACTATTGTCCATCTCCATAATTTTAGCAAAATAATATTTCAGCTTATTAAAGCATCTCCTTATTTCTCTCCCCCATCTGAAGCTTAATTCCTTTCTTCACTGTCTTAGATAGTTTATGTTGTCTCTTTACCTGTTGATCACTCTCTCTCTTCCCCTCTATCTGGAAAAAAAGGATTAATCTGCAAGTCTCATCTGGGTAATGAAAAGGTTAAAATCTTGCCCAGGCTTTGTAGATGCTTCTGTGATCTCTGCCGGAGCAGGAGCTGGAGCTGTCTGCGATGGAAGATTTTCCATGGCTGCTCTGGAGAGTGTGGTCACTGTCTCAGCCCGCTGCAGGTCAAGAGCTTCTTTTCCTTTCTTTACTCGGCAGTCTCTGGTGAATTCAGTCACAGCAAAAACTGCAGCTGAGCCAGGGACCGGCCTGGCCCGGCCAGAGCCCGAGGCAAGCCCCACAGGCCCCATCTCCCGGCCGGGAGCCGCTGGGCCCAGCCCAGCCCCTGCCCGGGCTGCATGGCCTGGGCAGGGAACGGGAGGCCAGCTGGAGCTCTGTCACCTTTCACAGCCAGGAAACAAAGAGACAAAGAAATTCCCAGGATTAGGTCTTAAAGTGGTGTTCACAGGTTGATCTCACTTTTCAATGGTCAAAACTGCTGTCAATTCTCAGAAATGGCCAGCTGTTGGCTAGGAGAAAAACTCCCAGCAGCCTCCAGCAGTTTTCACTTCTTTAGGTGTTTCCCTAAATGCCAATCCACACCTCTCCCCACCTCTGTGACTCTATGTTCCCCAGATGCAGGAGTTTGAACTCCTGTTTTTTGAACTTCTTGATATTCCTGTTGGCCCATTTCTTCAGCCTGCAGATGTCCCTCTGAATGATGCCGCACCCATCTGGTTTATCAACATTTCCCTCCAGTTTTGTATCACCTTGCTGAGGATACACTGGGTCCCATGACCAAGATCATAAGGGAAGCTGATAAACTAAATCAGCCTTGCTATCATTCCCTGAGGTTTACTATTAATGACTGCATACTGATCATAACCCTCTGGCTGCACCAGTTCTGTCAGCTTTCACTCCACATAAATGTTTTTTCACATGGTCTGCAATCCATCAATTTATTAGTTAGAATGTTAAAGGGAAACATTTTTAAAAGCTGTACTACAGGCAATATAATCAACACCCAGTGCTCTCCATGCATCTACCAAACCAGTCATTTACAAGGCTATCAGGTTCTTTATCACTCTCTTAAATGAGCCTTTTCCATAAATTATTGCTGCTTTTCTACTGAGATGCACAGACATTGCCAGATCTTTGCTTAATTATGTGAACAGACATTTAAAATGCTTAAAGGTAGCATGCATATTACAGTAGGCTTGTGAATCTGAGAAAAATAATACCTAAGAGGAAACTTGAAATGGGGGCTTGGGAGCAACTAGGAAGTAGTTTATACAAAACAAATTTCCCATAGCATAATAGATCCAAGGAAAACAGTTTGTGGGATAGTTCTGGAAAGGAGAATGTGAGCAGTCCTTGGGCACCATCTGTTATTGGTGGGGAGCAAAATAAATTATTAGACCAGAAAGATGGAAAGAAGTACCTGAAATATCAACTCAAATCAGAAAAGACATATACTTTATCAAAGAAAAGGCATATTCTGTAACAAGTTGCCATCAATTGAAAAAAAAACCAAAACCAACCAGAATCCAAAACAAAACCCAAACAAAAACAAAGCAAACAGAAAAAGGATCTATTCCTTATATAAGGCATAAGAGTTTGATGTGTGATCACTGCCTCTTATTAAACCACCATCCCAAGGGATGGAATCAGATTAGTATTAATTCTCTGGCATGGCATGGAAAATATCCACAGGTTGCTGGATTATTCTGGCAAAGTTGGTGAAAGTTTTGTATTTGCTTTGGGTATTTTTTGCTTCACCATATATATATAGTCTTTTTAGTTAGCAAAGGCAGTTTATGAATCTTTTTTTGGAAATTGTTTCCTTGCAATTTTCTCTGATAATGATGATATTTTCAATGCAAGTATTTGCATGATGGCAATAACAATAAAGAGTAGTAAAGTAATAAAAATATAATGGCCAAATAAAATGGTGTAAATAGCACTAAAGTTATCTATTCAAAGTTCATAACAGTAACAAAAAAATAAATAATGTATGATAATAATTACAATCCCAAGGCATCCAGACCAAGTTAGCAATAACAACTATGCCCATAATTGTAAATGCATCTTCTGCTACTATCAATATTCTTATCATATCACTGTATTTGGTAGAGTTTTGCCATAAATTCTGCCTAGCAGTCTAATGCATGTATAATACATGTACCACATGCATTAAATCTTACAAAGCATATCCAAAATGTATTTATAGAAATAAAATAAACAAGGGAAACTGCATGAATATTAAGTATTTCTCATCTCTCATAGTTACATCAATAAAAAGATCTAAACACATGACCTGTCTAATGAATTCGTAGTGGATCCTTGTGTCTTGTTCGATTACCAGTAAGGTCTAGAACTTGAGAAGTTTTCTACCTGAAATGAGAGTGAATTATAAAGAATATGATCTAACAGACTAGAGGGAGATAAAACACATGATGTCTTTGATAAATGAATAAAAATGTGGATAGCTGCCAAAAAGCAGGTGGGCAGATGGCAATCGTGCCTTAGTGGTTGAAAGTTGAACTTCTTGACAGCATTTGGACGGACCTACATAAAAAAGTACTGAATTCTAGGGACTGTCATAGCAGCTGGGAAGAGGCATTTGCCTTCATACCAAAGCTTTTTCTTCAGAAGAAGCTTTGAGAGAGAAACTTCACTTTGGGAAAAAGATTGAGTTTTATAGCATTTCTTCAGGGTGTGGCTGAACTGAAGCAAGTGCATATAAAGTTGGGCCTTATTCTTAGATCACACTCATGATCTTTCATAGAGCATTGTGCAGACACAAGTAACCATTTTTTAATCCACAGTAAACTGCAGGAACAGAAAAGACAGGGCATACTCCTTGTCTACAGTAGCCAGCTCCTTCTCTATCTCTCCATCCTTGTATCACAGTGAGAAGAAGCTGAAGAGGAAAATATGTCAAGATGGAAATCCAGATAGAAAAACTGATCATCATTGCCTATTTTTCCCAAGTCTTCATGTCATTTTGCTTTATTTCACAAAATTCATAGTGTTTTTAGGGTGTTTATTTAACTTTTTTTTTCTTGTTTTATTTAGAACTATGGTTTCATTTTTGCTTTGGTTTACAAATCATTGTGATGCTTACATGCCCATTCCAGTCAGCTACTCTTCTTAAATGGCTTACTTTATTGAACTTTCTTGTTTTTTAAAGGTCTTACTTTTATCCACTAAAATTTAGGGAAAGGGAATGCTAAAATATTTAGTTGAAATACAGTAGTAAATGAAGCACTTCGCCAATCAAACTGAAGTGATGCCCAATTAGTCAAAAGTAGTTAGCATAAAAAGACACAGTAAAAATTATTTACCCATGTCAGCAGACCAATCAATATAGTACCTATATAATCAATTCATTCCTCTCAATCCATAAAATTAATCAGGGGCAGAATGGCATTTACTTCATTTAAGTGATGCAATTTTGAAACAGCCAGAGTGTACAAGCAACTATTCTTCAAGACTGTCACATGTGCCATGAACGTAACAGTACTTGGTACACCTTTTCCTTCAGCTTTCTTCATTGGTGGTGCTCTCTTCTTGCAGGTCGAGCTCACATCTCTACAGTCTTTTCTAGATTTATAAATACGTCATAAGAGTAATGCTTCTCATACATAAGATTTCAATCTATTTTGAAAGCAAGATTTTTGTCATCTTCTGTTTTCCAGGTGCTCATTTTCAGTCAATACAAGCAAAATGAATGGTTTACAGCTCTTTAAACTTTAGGAAACTATTTTCACATGTACCAGAAACAATGTCTGCTGCCAAGAAAACTGGGGAATTAAGGGACATCTGGTGTCTTTGGTTCTGCCTTTTCAGTGTTTCCCATTATAATTACCTGGCCCTCCTGCTGAGTGCAGAAGAATTAAGAAGAAACAAAGTCATATGTCATTTTGGTTCTTCTGATTTATTCAGATTTATCCATTATATTTTGTCTAGAATATAGGTATAAAATAGAGTTCAGGATGAAAATCTTGGATTTAGGTTGAAACAGGAAGCCAGAAATGGCTAATTCCAATGGCCAGCATCTTCACCTGTATGACAGGCACTGAATCACAGAATCACAGAATAAGCTGAGTTGGAAAGGACCCACAAACATCATCAAGTCCAACTTCTGGCACTGCACAGGACCATCCTGAAGAGTCACACCACATTTCTGAGAGCATTGTTCAGAAGCTTCTTGAACTCTGCCAGGCTGGTACTGTGACCACTTCCCTGGGGAACCTGTTCCAGTGCTCAATCACCCTCTGGGTGAAGAATATTTTTCTAATATCCAAACTAAGCCTCCTCTGACATAACTTCATGCCGTTTCCTTGAGGCCTGTCACTGGAAACCATAGAAAAGAGATCAGTGCTTGATCCTCCTCTTCCGCTCACAAAGAAGTTGTAGACTACAATGAGGTCTCCCTTAGTCTCCTCCAGGCTGAGCAAAAGATCTGATTCAGGTAACATTCATACAATGGATAAACTAGTGCCTTGTGAACTGGGGACCTGAGGTTTGCTACTGCTGTTCTTACTTTTTGAGATCTGGTACAGAGGGATGCCAGAAAGAAGCTTGCACAAGTGAGGTTCACAGTTTTTCTATGATAAAGGGAATATGCATTTTTTTCTTATGCCCCACTCCTTTCTCTACTCATTGCTGATGCAGTCTCTGCCTATTGATACTGAAATCTGGAATGCATGTGAGGGAAGTCCATTGCTCCTGGGCAGTCAGCTCACAGGAAACTGTGATCAGAGTAAGATATCTGTGGCAGGGGACATCTTTCAGAAGACTTCCAGCAACATTACTAGAGGAAAACCCAAATGGTAACTGAGAAGGAGCTAATGCAATTGGGTTGCACCAGTTGTGGGATTACTGGAAAGAGCAAAAGCAGCATTTCTGTCTGAATCCTTGGAGTCATTGTGAGGCAAGTGATGACCAGCATGTTTAGCATTAAGAGCCATTCAGCATAGAAATTCACAGCAGTAATGACTTTCCTTTACTCTTCTTCTCTGTGCCATTGTAACGTGGCAGACTGTCTAGCTCTCAATTATTACCTGGCTAGTTGGAGCGTCGAAAATGGGTAAAACAAGATTGCCTTCAGTGAAAACTTTACTTGAAGGAGACCAATCATAATATTAGTCTGCATGCAGGGTTCTTGCTTTATTGTCTTAACAGATGTACCTCTTAAATTAAATCTTAAACAACAAAATATATGTATAATTCTGAGATCTTACTATAGGTGTATCTACAATTTTCATCAGTGGTTATGATATCATGATAGGGGAAGGCATTCACAGGTAATTTAGGGACATACATTCCATTGCCTTTTTAGTTTTTTGCTCAATTTTGTCTAAATATTTTTGAAAGCTATGTTCAGTTAGGCCACAAGCAAAATTGGCTAGAAATAGTAAAGACGAAAAGACCAACTAAAACTTAAAAATAGGATAATATTAAAAAAAGGAAGTGGCAAGCTTTTAAAAGTCTTTGATAAAGAGACTGTATAACTATTGCTTTTCAGGAGTCAATGTACATACCTAAGGATACTTGGGAACTATCTTAGGAATTACTGTTAATTTGCTATGAGGATGGATTAAAATTGCAAATGTTACTGTGTCAAATGGCCTATTTAATAATTTATCTTCCTTGCTTCACAGTGAAAAAGAGACATTTTCTGAAAAGATAAAGGGTGATAAAAAGGTTTCATTGTACAGGGTGGTCAGTATAGAGAAAAACAGTATCTCTGAGAAAATAGGTATTTCATTATTTATCTACATCTATTTTTGAAAATGCAAAACCATATGCTTTCATCTCTGTTGTTCTTCTTTTTTGAAAGATAAGTATATGACCTTTAAATCTCCAGACTCTTTGAGAGAGGACAATTTAGAATACAGTAGGAAAGAAATTACGAGGTTATATTTAACATATTTCTAACAGGACAAATTTCTCAAAGAGGCTTGTGCAATTTTTGTCCTAATTTTTTAATCTTACTGAAATGCATTTATACCACCAAACTAGATTAATATTATTTTTTTTTTCATTTGCTCTCTACCTTGTTAGCCAAAATAAGACCACATTCTTATAAATAAATTGTCTACCTTTGCATTAGCACTGGATAGCTTTTTTTAGCAAAAATTTTCTTTGGAACAAGTAGAAATCCACATCAGTGGCCTCAGAGCAAAAGTAACTATTAACCACATAGTTGACATGCTGTGTAATAACAGTGGTGTCTCTCAATGGGCAGATTTCAGAAAGCTGTAGGCTACTTCACCCCTCCTGCATACTAACCATATGTTCATGAGCACTTAGGGCAAAGAAAGTAGTGCTCTTCAAATTCATACTCTACCTTTCTTCTTGGTGATTCTCCCTGTGATTTCAGGAATCAGGACTTGACAACCGAAATTGTAGAGAGAAATGTTTTATTCCATCAGCTGACAGTATCAGGGATGCATGGAGGGATATCTCCTCTAAGCCATGAGCATCTGGCCAAGACAGATTTCAGGTATAAATACACATTGAACCCGCAAGCTCACACCTCCCTGCCTGCCTGTTCTCCACCTTCTCTCTCTTTGTATTATAATTACCTGCCACGGCTCCTGGTGGTCACGTTCGGTGGTCTTCATCAGGCTGAATGCCTTCCTCAGTGTTTTCTGATTGACCCCCATCTCTGGGCAGGTGCAGTGGAGGTTTGAGTCTCCCTTAGGTCACCTTGTCCCACTTAAAATCACCCATCTGGTCCTGGCTGGTTCCTAGAGCCACAAGTTTCTGCTTTGCTGGTTTTATACAATACCTAGATCTTGCTTTGCTGAGTTCTCACAATCTTGTTGTTTTTTCTGGCAACTAAAGCCCTGTGTGGTTTGTTATAAACTGTTTCTGCTATGTATTCTATTTACCCTCCACCTGTTTAAGCATATTATAGGTTTCTGAAATTCTGAATTTTTCAAAGCTATATATGTTCCCCATCTCACCTATGTATTTCTCTATGAATATTTAAATCCTCTTTGCTGTGAAGTCCCACAGAAGGTTTGTGTCAACTTCAAGTTAAGTTACATGACTGGTATTGAAGACAGTTAACTTGATAGAAAGAGATAGATGTAATTTAAACTTAGAATAGAAATATTATTAATGAGAATTAAAGTTCTGCCTCAGAAACCCTTTTCATATTCATTTTCTGTAAATATTGTCTCTACTCAACCAGTGAATTCTGCTGGTTCAACATCTTGAAAAAGAGAATGTTGAGGGGACAGAGGATAGATTCTGGAGCATGAGAAGGAAAGAACTAACACCAGATTGTGAAAAATTTGAAATTAAATATATTATCTTAAAGAAGTTTTGAATAACCCTGCAGACTTCTGTTTCTTTTTCTCACTTGTCTTAAATTAATGTAATTTATTGATTGTTTATGCATTGTCTGGAGAAAAATCACATATAGATTTGAACATACCCTACCACATAAGAACAAACCCTAGACCTGTATCTGTCCAGGATTTGCATTACAGAGTGTGTTGATATATGTGTACATGCACACATACACATATATAATGATCTACAGATGCTTAGCTCAATTTTTAGCTTGGTTTTAGCATCTCCTTATATATTAGTCAGAGCATAAGATCATGAAGTGTTGCAGAGGAGGAAAGCACCACAAATTCTCTCTGAGTTTCAATATGATGCGTGTCTTCTCTGTGGCTAAAAACCTTTCTGCCATTATAAAACTGTGTCATCTGTTCAGTGTGCTCCTCATGATGGCTACTTGTACTACCAAAATTCCAAGACATTGCAGTAATGCAGTAAGAAAGGTTGGGGTGTCATGGTTGTTCTTTCTAATTTATCAAAATATTTATAATTCTGGCACTGATTTAGAGTATGTGCAATCCTCTTAGGTAGCAGGGCATCATGTACTGCAGATTTTTTTCCCATGGGTAGTACACTGATTGATTTTTCATGATAAAAAAAATAATGATGGATTCATAATTCTCAAGAGATTTGCTCTTTTTGTTTGCTTTTATATTTTAAAATGACAGTATTTTGTGGTTTTAAATTGACATTACAATTTAATAGTCTTGTTAACTCTTCCTTCTCATATAGCATCCTGAGTTACTTATCAGTGGGAAAATTGACTACTTAGGTAGGCACTGACAGATGAGTTCTCTGAGTTAAAGCTTTGTGCCTACAGTAGTTTGAAGAGTTTTATTTCCACTAGGTGGAGCATTGTTATCGCACCAGAATTTTTTTACACTAGAAAGATTCTTTTGAAGCCAAGGAAGAGGAAAAAAAGAGACTGAGCTGGAAAATTTGGATCTAGATCTAGGTAAGTTTTTGTGAAGTGTGTGACAGTTAAAGTATGTAAACATCTGTATTCCAATCCAGTTTGATTGGTCTGCCTCCTTATCTTGTGAATTCTTTCTCCTTAGTTCATCATTATCCTTTCAGGCCTTGACTGAAAGACTGAATAATTTAAGGTAAAAGACATGAGGTTCTTTGACAATCTCACCAGAGGAAGTGGAGCGGCAGGTACCAGTCTTTTTGCCCTCATGACCAGTGACAGGACTCAAGGGAATGTCATGAAACTGAGCTGGGGGAGGTTTAGGTTGGGTATCAGGAAAAGGTATTTCACCAAGAGGAATGGAACAGGCTCCCCAGGGAAGTGATCACAGCACCAGGCCTGTCAAGAGTTCAAGAAGCATTTGGACAAAACTGTCAGGCATGTGGTGTGATTCTTGGGGTGTGTGTGCAGGGCCAAGAGTTGGATTAGATGAACATGGTGGGTCCTTTCCACTTTAGCATTTTCTATTATTCTATGATTTCTGTTAAAAAGAAATAAAAAAATAATAAAAAAAAATTAAAATATCAAGGTGTTTGCTATGGTGCAGATTTCTGTGCTGAAAGGATGGATTGGAAAACCATTGAATTATTAAGCTTTAGGAGACTATATTTAGTGATTAGTTTAGTAAAAACATAATGGATTGCATACCATTTGGGGTCTAACAAACTCCAAAGTGAGTAAATTCAAAGACAAAAATTCACTGCTAAGATGTGCCTTTTTAAAACTGGGGAAAAAGTAAAAGTACCTTATAGAAAAATAGCCTGGCAGATGCTTCTCTGTTTGACCAAAATATGGGTATTTAGAGGCTTCATGGATCACCATCAACTTTAACCTCAGAAGCACAAAAGTGTTAAGAAAATTGCAACAAATGTGTGACAAAACACCAATGCTATATTAAATTATAACAGAAATTGTTTATCTGTACTCATGGTTATCACTGTGCTCTTATGTTTTCAACACTACTCTTAGCTGAAATCCCAGAAAAAAAGTGGTAGAGCAGCTTTTTCTGATGCCTCTGATGAAGCTTCATATTCCCAAGAAAGCCTTGTTTAAGCTTGTACTTTTTCCTTCTTTTTCTTAATTGGTTGTTTTTTTCTGATTTTTTAGCCAAGTATACAAGAGATAAAACATTTTGCAGATTTGTAGAATTCTTCAGGTATGTCCAACCTAATGCTTTGCACCACAGGAAGGTACAAAGGGGTCTCCAGTGCTGTAGTTGTGTCAATACAGAATTATAAAAGGGATGCACCTGGCCACAGAGGCGCTTTCAGTTTCCAATAGTTTCAATCAGAAACAGCACCTGTGGCAGAAGAGCAATCTGGAGCAGCCTTTTTGAGTTATGTTTGTGTCTGAGCTGTTCTGTGTGCTGTAGCCAGTGACAGGTAGGCTGTTGCAGCTGAATCAGGCTGTGCCTGCTCTGCAAATGAGAACAGGTTTCTGCTTGTTAATACTGGTCATATCAACAGCAGTATAGACCTCAGCCTTGTTTAGTTGTCCAAAAATGAATGCAACATCACTGGGGTGCATCTGAAGGCCTGTGCTTATAAAGATTGAAGGCTCTTATTCTTTGACCTTGTGCCTTTCTGACTCCAGCTGAGGGCATAATAATGTCCATTAGAGAATACTTTGTCATGTTTATGAAGTTGTAGATGTTTGACGTAGGTTCCAGTGTTAAAACTTATCCAGTATTAAAAAGTACCCTTTCGTAACTGGCTGTGTATGGCTCTTCTTAGGGCAAAAGAATAGTAATGGAATAGGGAACATTAAAAGACCAAGATGTAATGATTTTCAAACTCAAGAAATACAATTTACTAATTGCATTTCTCCTGTGTTGGTGGAAATGCTTCAAATACATCTTAGAACAGGCAACTTTCACCTGCATTATGACTCTGTGAGTAACACAGGTCCACTCTGAGGGGTGACTGACAAGACTGTCTCACTATATATATAAATATAATTTCTTTAAAGACAGCTATGCATTGTCATTAAATGGTTGACACAGTAGTAGTTACCAGATTAAAAGTCATTTTAGAGCTCCATGTATATTCCAGGATGCTAATTTCTACAGTTTACCTGACAGCCTAGCATAACAGAGAGCTATTGAAAAGTAGAGCAAAATTTTCAAGTGGTTTCTTCAGTTAGGGTTTTGTAGTTCACCTAAATTGTCCTAAATTGCAGGAAAATATCGATTATATATTTTGTAAGTAGTAGCTGAAAAAAACCCTCCAAACTAGATATAGATTGAATTCAAAATTAATGTTTTGCCAGATGAGAAAAGCCCAATGGGAAAAAGCTTTTCTGCAGCTATCCACAGAATAAAAAGGTTAAGAATACACAGTGCTCCAGAAAGTTGTTTAGTCCCCTGGCTTTCAAATCAATCATGCTATCAAATCAATAATATCATTTTTATTTTTGTGGGTAAATGAATAACACATGGTAGGTTAAGGAAAACACTCCAGTTTCTGTAGCCAGTGGGATGATGTATGCATAGTATTTTGCTTGTTATCTAATGATAATTGAGATATGAGTGAAATCTATCTCTTACCAGGGCAAGCCATAAACTAATTTATATCATAGAGATAACATATAAGAAACCACATCAATATATAATCTAGAAGAGATAAGTTAAACCCATTTTTTACATAGAATGACTAATCAACTACAAGTTTTACTATGAGGTTGAAGGATCAGGTAGGGCTGCTGAAAAGCGTTAAGTGCTATAGTTTAGGGGGGACCATAATAGTCCTTCTTGGCTTTAAATTATGGCTCTTTAGGCTATCTTAGGTGTGACTGAGTATTGTATATGGGGCAAGCCCTATCAGTAGTAGTGTTTTTTTACTATCCTGGACTCTAAGAGTGCCCTACTTCATCCCAGTTCCATGCTGAAAGGAAATATTTACTTTTATGTCCAGCTTTCTCTCATAGAGACATGGACTAGAAAAAGTTCAAGAACAAGAGAAAAATGTGTTCCTCCAGCAGGTCTTCTCTGGGATACGACAAGAGCATTAGTATTTCAGGACTCCCTAGGGTGTCTGGAGACTGAGTCATCATTGCCATTTTACTTTTTTCCTTCACCCATAGTTTACATAGGTGTATTTGTAGCATATATTTCTGTTTCTAGTGAAAAAAAAACCAAAAAAAAAAAAAAGGAAATTAGTCAAAGCCATTCTTTACCTTTTAAATTCTGGGTATTTAATTTCAGAATTTTCATTCTCAAGCCCTTTACTTTTCTATTTCCCCCTTTAGCTTAATCTTGATCAGGATAGTTTTCAGCTTCTAAATGATGAGTACTTCAAAGAGCAGGGAACAACTTAATTACCTCTAGGCCCCTGATCATGGGTCCTAGCTCTTACACTGGCAGGTAAAGGAAATGGTTGACAATGAATCAGACATTTTTCCACCAGGTGCTTTTGAGGCTAGGTGGTGAAAGATGAAGATGGTCAGAGAATTTTTTCCATCTTAGTGCCTAAAACATGGGAACGTGTATTTTTTTCTTTACCATTTCTTCTGGGAAAAAGAAAACCTCTCCTCTCCTCTCCTCTCCTCTCCTCTCCTCTCCTCTCCTCTCCTCTCCTCTCCTCTCCTCTCCTCTCCTCTCCTCTCCTCTCCTCTCCTCTCCTGTCCTGTCCTCTCCTCTCCTCTCCTCTCCTCTCCTCTCCTCTCCTCTCCTCTCCTCTCCTCTGCTCTCCTCTCCTCTCCTCTGCTCGAGTCTTCTCGAGTCTTCTCGAGTGTCCTCGAGTCTCCTCTCCTCCGGTCTCCTCTCCTCGTGTCTCCTCTCCTCTCCTCTCCTCTCCTCTCCTCTCCTCTCCTCTCCTCTCCTCTCCTCTCCTCTCCTCTCCTCTCCTCTCCTCTCCTCTCCTCTCCTCTCCTCTCCTCTCCTCTCCTCTCCTCTCCTCTCCTCCTCTCCTCTCCTCTCCTCTCCTCTCCTCTCCTCTCCTCTCCTCTCCTCTCCTCTCCTCTCCTCTCCTCTCCTCTCCTCTCCTCTCCTCTCCTCTCCTCTCCTCGAGTCTCCTCTCCTCGAGTCTCCTCTCCTCGAGTCTCCTCTCCTCGAGTCTCCTCTCCTCGAGTCTCCTCTCCTCGAGTCTCCTCTCCTCGAGTCTCCTCTCCTCTCCTCTCCTCTCCTCTCCTCTCCTCTCCTCTCCTCTCCTCTCCTCTCCTCTCCTCTCCTCTCCTCTCCTCTCCTCTCCTCTCCTCTCCTCTCCTCGAGTCTCCTCTCCTCGAGTCTCCTCTCCTCGAGTCTCCTCTCCTCGAGTCTCCTCTCCTCTCCTCGAGTCTCCTCTCCTCTCCTCTCCTCTCCTCTCCTCTCCTCTCCTCTCCTCTCCTCTCCTCTCCTCTCCTCTCCTCTCCTCTCCTCTCCTCTCCTCTCCTCTCCTCTCCTCTCCTCTCCTCTCCTCTCCTCTCCTCTCCTCTCCTCTCCTCTCCTCTCCTCTCCTCTCCTCTCCTCTCCTCTCCTCTCCTCTCCTCGAGTCTCCTCTCCTCGAGTCTCCTCTCCTCGAGTCTCCTCTCCTCGAGTCTCCTCTCCTCGAGTCTCCTCGAGTCTCCTCTCCTCTCCTCTCCTCTCCTCTCCTCTCCTCTCCTCGAGTCTCCTCTCCTCGAGTCTCCTCTCCTCTCCTCTCCTCTCCTCTCCTCTCCTCTCCTCTCCTCTCCTCTCCTCTCCTCTCCTCTCCTCTCCTCTCCTCTCCCTCTCCTCTCCTCTCCTCTCCTCTCCTCTCCTCTCCTCTCCTCTCCTCTCCTCTCCTCTCCTCTCCTCTCCTCTCCTCTCCTCTCCTCTCCTCTCCTCTCCTCTCCTCTCCTCTCCTCTCCTCTCCTCTCCTCTCCTCTCCTCTCCTCTCCTCGAGTCTCCTCTCCTCGAGTCTCCTCTCCTCTCCTCTCCTCGAGTCTCCTCTCCTCTCCTCGAGTCTCCTCTCCTCTCCTCGAGTCTCCTCTCCTCCCCTCCACAGAGAGTCACACTCAGGGGCACACAGTTGGCATCAGCAGTGTAGGCAATATATTTATTTTTTTCTCTGGAGTCAGAGACACAGAACATGAGAGTTATCACTCCACTTGACTGTGGTACATCAGCAGAGGGCAGCAGTACATGTGCCCACTAAGGAGTTATTACAGTATAATGTACATTTTATTGATGTCTTTAAATGGATTGCTTGCTATATTTTTGATAACACTTATTACAGGACATAGAGTTCATCTTGCTGGAACAAACCATTTAGTTCATCTTGTCCAGTAAGCGTTTGACAGTGGCAGTGAATAACTGATGTCTCAGAGCAAGCATGAAAATAAACAAGATGCACTCAGCCAATTGTGCAGTACCAAACCTCTGCAGGCGATTAGATAACACCCTCAAGCATGAAATCTGATTACCTTATTATCATCTTAGCTTGCATAGACATGGATTCTAAGCAATGCTATTAGTTATCCACTCCTCTTTAGAATGTAGCTGTAGTGTTTTGCCTCAATGTGTTCCTGTGGCAACAATTTTCACAAACATATTATGCAAACTTTTTTCCTTTTGATCGGTCTTGTTAACTGAATTTCAGCAGTAGAAACATATGTTCATATCTAAAATATAATAGCAGATACTTGAATAGACAGTTTAAATATATTTTCAGAGAATTTAGTCAAGCCTCAATTAATAGTCATAAAATTATGAATTTTCCTTAGTGTTCATTATTTTAAAGATAACAGAATGTGGGGGGGGGTCTTTTCCAAAAGAGAAGGAAAGAGCTTTTCTCCAAGACCTTAAAGGACTGAAACTCATACTACTTTTAAAACAAAGCCTGAGATTCTCATGTACCTACATGGAACTAGGAGCCAAGGATTTAAGATAATGATGAAACAGGCTAAGATTTGAAAAATTCTGCAAGTTGATAGCAGTGGGTTTATAACAG
The DNA here is from genome assembly GCF_049639895.1 of Pseudopodoces humilis. Classification (NCBI taxonomy): domain Eukaryota; kingdom Metazoa; phylum Chordata; class Aves; order Passeriformes; family Paridae; genus Pseudopodoces; species Pseudopodoces humilis. The sequence continues at coordinate 80,488,926 of NC_142200.1, read as the reverse complement.
CTGCATAAAAGGGAGCCCATCCTAAGCTACAATGCCCTTGGTAAATCTAAGGGCTTTTAGTAGTGCTAAGGAGGCTTGATTGATTAACTGTTGACAGACCTACCAAGGCAAATATGATAAAAACCTAACAGAACTCGCAGTCTGAACAGCTAAAGTGTCTTCACCTCAATTCCTTCCATCCTCCCCTTTGCAAGCAAGCTGGGAGAAAAGATATGGTTTAAAGAGCAGATTATAAGAAACTAAGACTTCAGTGTTATCAAACGTCTTACATTACTGTTGATGAAATTTGCATATTAGGACTTTAAAGAACATGACTTATTGTCTGCTCTCTGGCCACTTAGTTGGCTCAACATGACTCAACAACCCCCACTCCAAATCACCCATGGTCTGCTAGGAATTTGCAATCCCTCGTGGTTATGTGTTGGGTAGACCCTGCATGGACACCAAGCACCTACCAAAGCTGCTCTGTGTAGATGCTAAATACAAAAAGCAAGCAGGGAACACAGAGCCTGTGTGAAATTAAGTCACACAGTCTTCTCACTCTGGTCTGGGAAAGCATAAAGAAGAATCTAAACAGTCCTTGGAGGACAACAATCTTTGCAAGTGCTGTTTAGGATCCTTGTTGTTTACTTGCAAGAAACAGTCAATGGGTGGTGTTCCACTTGACCAATGATAGTGATGTCTAAGTTTAATGACCAATGTGAGTTTTACCTCTCGGACTCTCTCGGACCCTCTCGGACCTGTCTATAAATGAAGATCAAGGATAATGAGCTTGGCTCTATTGGACAACACAGCTGAGACAGTCTGTGTTGTACTTCTCACCGTTCCTAATGTAGTGCAACAGCTCTGTCCCTCCCCTCTTCATTCATTTTACCTCTCACAGGAAAAACACATTCAACTTTGGCAAACTTGTTTAATTTATTACCAATCAAATCAGAGTAGAGTAATAAGAAGTAAAACCAAACCTTAAAACACCTTCCTCCTACCCCTCTCTTCTTCCTGGCTTCATCTTCACTCCTGATTTTCTCTACCTCCTTCTCCCACAGCAGTGCAGGGGCACAGGGGATGGGGGTTGTGTCAGTTCATCACACATTTCTGCTGCTACTTCCTCCACAGGGGGAGTACCTCTCATGCTTTTCCTCTGCTCTGGAATGCAGTGTTTCCCATGGGAAACAGTCCTCCATGAGCTTATCCAACAGGATTCTTTCCCATGGCCTGCAATTCTTCATTAACTGGTCCTTTCCATGGGGAGGAATCCTCCAGGAACAGGCTGGTCCAGCATGGGTACCCTGCAGGTCACAAGTCCTGCCAGCAAACCTGCTCCAGAGTGAGCTCCTCTCTCTCTTCTGGGACCCTGTTCCAGCATGGACTTCCCCAAGGGTCACAACCTCCTTCTGGCATCCACCTGCTCCAATATGGGGTCCTTCTTGCCCTCCAGGGGGATCTCTGCTCCACTGTGGATTTCCACAGACTGCAGGGCGACAGCTGCATCACCATGGTCTTCACCACAGACTGCAGGGCAACCTGTGGTGCTTTCTCTCCTTCTTCACTGACACTGGTGTCTGCAGAGATCTTTCTCTCACAGATTCTCACTCCTCTTTCTGGTTGCAATTTTGCAGTTTTTTGGGTTTTTTTGGTTTTTTTCACTTCTTAAATATGTTATCCCAGAGCTGTTATCATGACTGCTAATGGTTGCAGACTTGGCCAGCTGCAAGTCCAGCTTGGAGCTGTTTGGCATTGACTGTTGGACATGAAGAAGTCTCTCACAGAAGCCACCCTTTTAATTTCCTTCCTCCACCAATATCAAAATATTGCCAGTCAAACACAACAGTTAATTACTCTTTTCACAGATTTCCATATGCTGTATCCTCTCCTTTAAGTACCAATGAAATATCAGTTTACCCTAGGCTTAACTGTACTACATAAAACTGGCATCATTTTCTGCTGTAAAGTAGCAAGGAAGTGTCAGATGTCAGATTTCATTTAATGTTATAGAGGACCATGCAGAATAGACAACAGTGAGTTAAGCATCTGGTTATAAAAATCTGGCATTTTAGTTTCTGTCTCCTTTATTTATTTTTTTTTTCACTTTTCATTTCCCATGGAAGTACTGCTCAGACGTTCAGAAAATAGGTATGAGAATGAAATAGGAAGCTCTGTTTGAATTGTCCAGGGAGAAAGGGCATCAGCATGCTGAAATGAAATCTTCCCCTCATTGCACCACACTTCACAGCAAAAAGAGAAGCTGACAAGTGCAGTGTTTGCAGTATCCCAGAAATAATGGAGATATTCCCAGATGAGAAGCTGAGGCACATTAAAGAAAAGGGGAAAATGAACAGTGTACATCCCTGTTTTGTGTTCTATACACCACTGCATTCAGCAGCACAAATATCATAAGAAAAGAAACAGTTTTTTGCTTATATTTCTTGCTACTGCTTCCAGGACCATATGTGTTTCTCATTAAACTGTTGTAGATTGAATACAACCCCAACCCTGAGTGCTGGACTCTCCTACTCTTTCACCTCTGTGTGCCTGGCTTTGATGTATGGAGTCATATGCTCTTTTTTGCAGCTTGCCACAGTGAACATCATTCCATCCTCTGCATATCCAGCTATATGTACCAGAGTATGTTTTTTGGTTGTTTCTGGTCTGGCTTTTTTTGCAGTTCTGAGAGCATATATTGCTATGAAAACATAACTTTCTAATGTCCATGGGGTAACCCCACTCTGTTCTCTGTCATTATTTGCAATATCTATGTTGTTTGATTTGTACACCCTGACAAGGTAGTATTACATCTGTTGCCACAGTAAAGTTCCATGCCACCACAAGGTCTTGGTTTCTATAGGGCTTTGTCAGTTACATATATAAAACTTTGTCCTTTGATCTTTGCCACTGTGCCTCAAATTAAAATTTAATTTGTAGTCTTTCCCTGGAATGGTTTTGATTTTTGGGAGTGATGGGTAGGGGTAATATTAGGGTTTGGATTTTTTTTAGGCAGGTGGTGGTCAGGTAGCCCTTCCAGTAACATATATATTGGGGCTGTAGATACCATTAGGATATTCCTATTAAAGACAGACTCTGGTTGCTATGGAGTTACTTGCTGCCTTCCAGTCTGGAGATGTCTGACTTCCTTCCCACTTCTACCTGTGACATTTGATTCTCATGCCAGTGCCTTTGCTCTCAGCACTGTGACCCTGAGCTCTGTGCCCCAGCTCCTTGGTACTGCTCCTTTCCAGCTTCTGATCCACTCCATCTCACCTTTTAGTGTAATGGCTTAATTAAACAGCACTCAGCTGCTTTAGGCTGCAGAACAGCTGTTACAAGGGGATCCTATTTGACAGAGATATGCATTCTTTGGGAGATGAGACTATGCATTTCTAAACAAGGAAGGATTTATATAGAAACAGAAGTTCATTTTTTAAATGCCAGTTTTCTGCTTTTTTTCTTTTTTTTTTTTTTTCTTTTAATTGTTTGATTTCAAATGGAACAAACAGAGACAGGAAGGATGTAACACACAAAACAGAAAAACAAGTGGGAACAAAGAGGGTTACTTGAGAAGAAAATTGAAAGCTTAGTTTTTCAGTTCTGTGGCCTTGGTAATTGTCTTCAAGAAAGTAAATGCATGTGATTTCCCTTGAAGGAAAAAGACTTCTTTTTTAATAAAATTTACACCATGAAAAAAAAAAGGATTTTTTTTCCATAAATAATGACTCTTCAATGCTTCAATTTATGTCTTACATACCAAATAGTCTCATCTTTCCATTATATTTCATACTTGTGCTGAATGGTTTTCATTTGCTAGCTTGCTACTGCAAATGGAATTCATTAATCTGAGGCAAAAGTAATTATAAAAAAGAACATAAAATATCAGATTATTAGGATGATATCTTTCTCTGTCGAGATGGGTTACTTCAATCCATTCATCATCTCATAGAACACTAGGTTACTTTAGAAGGAATGTGACCTGAATTTAAATCTGAGGACACATATAGTGTCATGTAGTACCTAGTACCTATTAAAAAAAAAAAAAAAAAAAAAAAAAAAAAAAAAAAAAAAAGCCCTCAATGTCTGATATATTAAAATCTGTTTTTTAAATGCCCAGATATTTCACTTACATTTTTAAAGTGTGACTCTTACATTTTATCAGTTCACAAAAGTGAATTTCATGCCTGTCCGGAGTACAAAAATGGGGCATGACTGATGCGAATATATTCAATAGATTGCAATAGCAACTGTTTTCAGTGTGGGAAATGATCAGTATTTCAATCTCTACCTTCCAGTGAATGGCAGAGAATCTTCTTTGCAGTCCAGGAGTATCCAGGGACTGCCTGATTTCTTTGAATTGTCTCAAGACTGGGTAGTGGAGCCCACTTCAGTTTTTCTTCGTTTCATGAGTGTTGAAGAAGCAATCCTTTCAACCTCCTTGCTTTTGTCACAGTGAAGTCTAGGAGACAGAATTCAGCAATACACAGAGGCAGATTTGTTTTCCCAGTACCTTTAGACTCCCTGTGTCCAGAGGGAGGTGGATGTCTTTCCTGGGGCACAGTCATGTGGATACTGCTACTGCCACTGGTGCAGAACAAGCAGCATTTGCTGTGGGTGCCTTTTTCTGTGATAGAGACCAGCATGGGCACTTGCTGTACAGCTCCCTGCAAGATGGCAATTGTTCCCTTTGTTACAAATTCTTTTCATCACTGGAGCTACACTTCACGGCAACCACCTCAGCTGAAAAAAAAAGTCACACGCAATATATAATTTTCTGTAACCTTTTTTTTCCTCTCTTTTATTGAATCCTAATAAATTTCATATACAAGCAGGACACAAGACTCTTGATTTTCTTTTACTTGACAGGATATCAGTAATGGCATGGACTTTCTCACCGCAAAAGTGAACTACATTTTTGTTTCAAATATCACATAAAATCTGATTAAAAAAACCAACCTGATAAACCCTTTGAAAATATTTTGAATTGTAGTTCTCAGTAAACCATAAAAGCTGTCTATGTACTGTGAATTGTAGAAGTAAAAAATAAAATTCTTACAAATATGCTGCTTCCGATAATGGATAGCTCTGTGTTTTTACATATCTGTACATATTCAAGCATATTGTAAAATTCAGATGGATGCCCTTGAAATGTGTACCCTTGAAATTGTTAACAAATGTAACAATGCCAAGAGTATGTCCTCAGGAATGTTTGACTCAACCTTTTACTAAAAATCTTGCTCCTTTTTCTAGAAATGAGGCCTGTTTTTTAAAAATTGAAGTGGCCTGAGAAATAAAGTGTTCTGCCTTGTCACTTGGCTGGGTTTCATCAAAATTTATAATCCACTTAGAAATAAATCCTTTTGTAGAAACATGTAATTATATGGAGCAAACTGATAAAGCCATGATATGAAGGTACAAGTATCTCACTTAAAAGAAGATACTCAAAAGAATATAAAGTTCAATGCTGGCAGAGAATCTCTTGTTTGCCATAGAATTTGTTCAGAAATTGATTTATAATGCTATAGGAAGCAATGTTACCATTTCAGCTAACAGGAATCTTGACTATCAAAAGAGAAACTTATCACCTCGAAAAAAAACAAAACAAAAAACCAACCAAACAAAACAAAAACAAAAACCAAAAAACCTGCATTTGACTTTGTAGGTGAAATCCTAAATTTTCATGACATATCAAACAGAACAGCAAGTATCATTATCATTAAATAACAAAACCAAACTCTGTGTAGTAGGTTAAATCATCTAAAACCTAGGCCTTTTTGTTCTTTGGGGCTTTTTAAATTATGGTTCATATGCTCTTACAAATTCTTGGAAATATGCTATGGATTTAAGGAATGGCTTCACTACAAATAAAAAAAAATTAAAAAAAAAGAATAAAAGAAGGAAAGTAGCCATATTTGCATTTTTTTAAAGGTATTCAGTTTATGGTCTCTTAATATTAATTGTCTGTGTACTGAAAGTAAAACCACAATGCAGCCAGCATGAAGTATTTTTATCTGTAGGCAGTGGTGTGTAATCTTCTATTTTCTGTCCCCAGTTGTCAAGAATACATAGAAAAATATCAACAGCTTCCACTGATAGTTCAGCCAGGCGAAAATCAGAGCACAGTCCCTTAGGAAGTCCTGATATTGTGACATTTGTGTCAGCCTAAGTCAACTATTCAAACTTTTTTGTAGACAAAGTATTCAGAGAGTTCGAAAAGTTTACAACTTAAAAACTACAGACTTCCCTGTCTTAATTTGGTTTGGTGTTCAGCTGAATATCCTTGTTGTGCCACATCAATGAGGGCATACTTCATGATTACCGCCTCCTTTTTCTATTCTACATGACTCAGCTTTATCAGACGAGGCATTCATCAATGTCATAACCTGTCCAGGAAAGTCTGGACCCATAGGAAATCCAATCAGCAGTGTATGCATGCCACCATGACATCACTGGTAGATACAGCTACACAATGAACAATTGGTGAGAAAACTGTACTTGAATTGGGCAATTTAAAATGTTTTGGTTAGATTCAAATTTATTAATCTAAATAAAATAATTAGTCCATTTCAGTGAGAAAAAAAATGAAACCTCGATGGAATTTCCATAATGAAATTTCATTTAGAGAAGTTTTTATTTATTATTCCTTACCTGAGTGCAATTTCCTTTTCCAGCTCCTAGGTATCATAGTACCTAGCTGTAAAATAAAAAATAGTAAATTGAAAACTTTGACTGGAACTGAGATTTTTATGCAATCTATTGAAGAGAAGAGGGAACCTCGATCCATTTCTGGCATCAGAGTCTTCTCTGTGTTGGGTATCAATAGAATTATATTGTACTCATGATTGAAAGGGAGGCAACTGTCAAGCTGAAGAGATTTCAGGGATGTTCAAGCAGAGTGCATCAGGAATTGTGGGCTGTGTACATGCTGTGGGCCAGCCAAATCCATGCCAACGCAAGGGTGGAGATTCTCCTGTGTAAAAACACTAACTGTAAGAGGTCTCTATAGGATTTTCTGAGGACAATGTTTCTGCCAAGTTACTTAGTGAAAGGATGGTTGTTTTTAATTTTGCTGGAAAATGGTTTTAGCTTCAGTACATTGACCAGACAAAAGAAAAAAATCAAAGTTGACTGTCAAAACTTGCACACTGCTACGTGTGCTGTAAATTTATGTTATGCTGTGTTACTAAAATACATCTTCTAAATTAACAGTACAGTATGCTTCCTTTTAGTCTTTATGTTTCAGATATATCTTAAGGGAAAAAGATAGAAGAAAATAAAGATATTAGCTGAGGAAACTTCATTTGCTACTGTGGTTATTTTGAGAACAAGAGGAGTTTTTTTTAATTTATATTTTAGCTGAACAATCTGAAAAACTCATACGGCTACCCATCCTTGTCTGTCTCTAGAGCCATTGATTTCAAATTCAAATATTGATATTTACATGGAAAATTGTAACATGGAGCTTAATTTTGATGGGAAAATATTAACAAATATATATTAAAAAAAATCATCCCAGTAGATAGAAGTACCACATATTTAATAAACCCAAGTACACAATAAGATAAAAAATTGCAATCAACTCCATTCTTCTGTAAATATTCAAGAAGGCCATTATTTTTAAGCATGATTTGGTATTATCTCCAAACCATTGACAAATAATTATTGAGCTCAAAACACCAAGGAGCATTTGCAATGAAATGCTGACAAACATCTTAATTGCAAATCTCTGAAGATTTTATTCATATTAATATGGAAATTAAATATTAAAAGGCTAATGCTGGACTTTGCAGTCTGTTATCTTGCATCCTAAGCACTTGCAGTTTCACAGATCAAATGTTTCTTCACTATTCCAGAGAAGATTGCCTTCATTTTAGTTCAGAATGCAATGACCTATCTGCTTAATATATGCATGTTAGACATATTACTGTTTCAGTAAAACTGGAAATTGCACTTGTGCTTAAGCATCCTTGGAAACACACCTGGGGCATTACTCAGTGTGGATGGATCATATAGGGCACACTGGGATTCTGGCAAAGGGATTACCTGTTCCTGTGGTTAGATGTATGCCACTGGGGGATCTTCCTCTAATTCAGATCTGGCTATTCTGAGGGCAGGGATTGCTCTGCAGCATATTCCACATCTTCCTGGTCCCTTCCTTTGTTAGGTTGAGTACTTGGCCTGACAATTCAAAATAGCAGCGGTAGGATCCTCCCACCCTAAATCAGTGAGGCACCCAGCAACTACATTGCCCACCCAGCTCCAACTCTTACAGTTAGAACTATTTATAAATTGGAATAATTCTGATAATTGACTTTAAAAATAGGAATATTCTTATGCAAATCAAGCTAAGCTCCACTAAAGTAGCCAGTCACCGCATATTCCTAGGAAACAGTGTGATACAGCTTTCTTGCACCCAATTCTTTGTTAAAAATATTAAGATATCTTGCTAACAAGAAGAGTCTGGTATACCTGGTGCCTGTGCCATATTGAGACCATAACCACCAATGTATATATTGCACCCTGTAAAATCAGAGGTACAAATCAGTCATGCAGACTTAGATGGAAATGGCCTGCATAGTTTCACACGGAAACAGATATTTGCTAGAGGCTAAGATGTCTTCATGTGGAAACACTACATCTCTGTAGGGAGCTCAGAACTCCTTTGGCAGAAATTGTGCTAGATGAAAACACATGCATGCCTCAAATGAGTGCCAGGTATTTCATGCATCACTATAATGTGCCAAACAATTAATCATATTCTGGAACCCTTTCTGTGGGATAAGGAGCAGATGATATTTTCCCCCCTAAAAATATCCAAACATTCTACAGCCATCTCTTCTAGAAAGGATAATATTTTACTTGGAAATATAAACCTTAGAAAGATGTCTTGTTTTTTTTTTAAAAAGAGAAGCAGTGTCATTTGCATTCACAGCTTCATGAGGAGATACATATTTCAAAAGAACATTCTTTTAAATGTTCATCTTGGACTGAAACTTTAAGTACTCTGTAGATTCTAAAGAAGTATCTTTAAAGAAATATCAAACATAGTCATTCTGGCAGGTAGATAATATATAAATTTTCAAGGCATGTGTAATTTTCTGCCTCATTTCAATCATTCATTCAAGATAGATATGTTATGTTATGTTATGTTATATTTGTTATATTTGTTATATTTATTATATTTCAGGAAATCCTATTTGACGAGTCAATATAATTGGCAATCCTGAGCTGCATGCTTGTCAAAAGAAAAGTTTTGCATTTACATAAATAAAGACAAGACTTTTTTTCTCCTCTCAATTTTCCACATCAGAAGCCAAAAATTTCCAAGCAGCTTGTCATCAGATGTCTTCCCTAATGGATGGCATCTGATAAATTCTTTTCAAATATATTACAGTAAAAGGCAGCTACAGCAAGCAGTTGCAATTTGTTTGATGTTGTTCATCAAGGTTTCATTGAAAACAGGAGGCACATACCCAGGACAAGTGCATATTATCTGTATTTAAATATTCATGCTAATAGGGCATATATTTACTGTTGGATGGCATTACATAAAAAGGGCCATTGTTTGACTAATAGGATTTATACAAAAATATGCTAAGCTATCTCTTCCACTTAAGACTGATCTTGAGAAATTTCTTTAAATACTATCAACTGCAGTAAGATTTTCAGTAGAAGGACTTAAATAAGCAGTCAGGTCTTAGAGGAAAGAGCTTATTTTCCTAATGGAAAGCTTAATAAGGATTTGAGTTATCTTACTGTCTCAAAAGCTTTGCAACCAATATAAATGAATGCCTGTAATCAGATTTTCCTGTCTATTTGCTTGTACATGAAGTGACCAGGAAAGGTGCATAACAATAAACACCTAGAATAAATAGTAATAGCATTCTGTAGTGGTTTTTGTAGCTAGATCAATTACTTGAGAATAGAAATTTTACTACCCAAGATGGTAGCAAATGTAGATGAAGATCTACAAAGACATCTGCTAAGAAACTCTTTAAAATAGATTCTTTGATCTGAATTATTGATAAGCAGCAGATATTTTCTTACCCTCCTGTTTGATATTTTTTAATATAATGACAAGCTTAACATACTTATTGCTCAAAAAGTAATACTTAAAAAGTGACATAATTTGCTTAAAGGTACCATCAATAAGAAAAGCAAGCATTCTTATTCTTCCAAAAAGCATGTTCAGTGGACTGGATTCTTCAGACAGAATTACTCTTTTCGTCTTCATCTCTTTGCTCTCTCAATCTTTACTTAATCAGTCTCTACCACTCTCCTCTTCATTTTTCCTGTTTTGGTTGGCACACAATTCCAGCTTGATATTTCCATCACTTAATTACATTACTAGTAAATAATTATTCATTATTAAACAGCATGGATGTCTTTCAGAATAACACCAGATATGGATGATGCAGTTATACATTGTAAATTGACATTTTTTCTGGCTTCAGCCATGACTTCTTGTTGTACTCAGTATGATGAACTCAAATTGTATTCATCTCCAAGATTCCACATGACAATCCATATGTGGCAATGAACTATTTATGGCAGAAAGTTTCCACAATCAGTTGTGTCAGTTTGTCACAAAAAAAAATATAGCAATAGCATTTATGGTTTTATCCATTGCTACAGTTCTAGGAATAAAAAGATGAGTAATGATTTCATAATTCTTCCCCAAAAGGTTGTCCAGACTTGGAAAGGCCAGTTTTCAAACTGTGTTCTCAAGTCTTTCACTTTTCCCTGAAGAAGCAGTCACAATACCAAACTGGAAAAATGTGCTCTGTGTACATAAATCCTAAAGGAAGTCCTCTGCTTCATTAATGTACAAACCTTGTCTGGGTCTGTGCTCTAACATCATTACTCCTGTCAAGTTTAAAGCAGTAATTATGATCGACTTACTGTTAGCATTTGTGTCACGGCATATATGCAAAATAACATGAGTTTTCCCCTGCTTAAATTTAGAAATTCAGTTTTCCAAGATTAGTCTTTTGTTGGTCTACAAGTCACATGTGAAAGGTTTTTGACTTGTAATTTATCTCTGTAATGTACTGGTTTTTTTAATCAATAAATAATTTGATGAAGCCTCCTTTGTTCATGAAAATGCACAAATTATTTCACTATTTCCGGATCTTTTGAGCCACAGCTTTTTTTTCCTGAAAATAAATGTCTCTGTTGGTTTTCTGTTGCATATATCAGTAGTTTCTATTAATATCTCCCAGTTCATGCAGAAGTCTAAATTCATTGTTTGACCTACAGCATGTTCTTGTCCTGCTAAGTCAGTCACCAAGCATGTTTCAAAAGTTACGGAAGTGTTTTGCTAGCATTCCTCAGCCGGTGAAAAAAAATGCCAGGGAATGCTTTCTACAGGGTTCATAATCCATACTATCTCTTTACCCAGAAATGTCTTGTTTTTTTTCCAGTGCTTCACCTAATATTGCTGATGCCTAGAGAAAAAGAGAATGCAGTTTTTCTCAAATGTCCCACCATCTGCTTTGAGTGCCAACAAATGTGTTTCTAAATATATTCTTATCTGCTTTTAGTATAACTTTCTTCCCTGAGATATTTACAACTTGTTTTTGAGTTGATGACTGATTTTAAGGACATCTGATCTTATGGTTTCTGCAAAGAGGATGAGAAGCATCTCACATTTTTGATGATTCTTTTAAAAATTGTTATCTATTTATATCTCCAGTGACTTCATTAAAGCATCAACAACATCTGGTGAGATTAGTTGACCGGTTGATAGACTGGTAAGGACTTTCTGGTAATACTCACTGGATTATTCAGTTTTCTCAGGTATTTCATGTAAGATCTGAAAGTGTCCTTGAATTTTTTTAATTAAAAAAAAAAAAGTATAACTATTGCAGAAATTATCAAGCTTTTTTTTTCAGTTATCTTAGATTTCCCAGCAGTCTCATGAAAAGACTTCATTACTTAGGAATTGAGGTGTACCTAGTACAAAATTCTGTTTAAGAATTGTAGTCTGAGTGGTTTTTGTTTGTCGTCGCTTCTATTGCCAGAGGTACTGTGACTCTCCAGTCTGAGACAACAAGCTTCCAAACTTGAGCTAACAAATACATCCATCATCTCTTCATAGATGGTATATAGGAGACATAGTTTGGATTACATGTAAAAATTCAGGCAGTCATGACACAGAACATTCACAGCCTTTTTTAACTTCTCAAAAACCTAAACAAAATGTCAGATCAGTGTAAGAAATCCAAAATAGTGAAAGGCTTCCATTAGCATACTCTCTTTGAAAAGTGAGGTGCCCTTCAAATAGACACATGCTTTGTGAAAATGAGTAATTATAAAAGACTTAATCAAAAAGCACTTAGCAGATGTTATCTCAAGCACTGCTGATACTTTTAAGTGCATCTCCAAGTGGGCAACATCAGAAGCGTAATTATCTTGTAGGCAAGGAGAAAATTCACTCAATGTTAATCTAAGAAGTTTTTTTTATACAACTTCAGCACTTATGTGTTCTCCAGTGCCTGGTTTATAACAGGTGAAGGAGGACAGATTTATTTTAGGGGAATGAAAAGTGGAAGAAATAGAATCTTTTATCAAAGTTCTCTATAACGGCACCACAAAACATCAGTGGGATTATCCCATAATCTAAATCTGGGATTATTTTAGTTTGGAAGCAGGTAAACAGACATAGGAAATAGCATGTCAATCTTTTGTGGGTTTTTTTCCCCTTTATTCCATATATTATGCTGACAGTATCATTTACCTGTACTGGAAAGGGAGAAGGTTCAATCATTTCTGAGCACTTTAGTAGGACAGAAAAAATATAATTGTATTGATTATTTTGTACTTACTTCTTGCCCTATTAGCTAATGTATTTGCAGATGCTGATCTAGTAAAAACAGACAGAAAAGCAACTTCTAAATGATACACAATTCTTTCCTCTGATCTGACAATTTTATTCCAAGATGGACTTTTTTCTCTATAGAAAAGATTGAATATTTCCTGTGGAATGAAAAGTTTGTATCTGTCCCTGTGATAATTCAGTGACACTAAAAATATTCCAGATGACTGAATGTTCAGAGTATTCAGAACTAAGCACTTCCTCCATCTTTCCTCTGTCCTTATAACTTCCTCTTTGTCCTTATGACAAAGATTCCCTGCTGAATATTTGTTGAGTTTTTGGAGGGAAGGACACCATGACTCCTTCACCCACTGTACTTAAGTGTTATCTTTCAAACATAAACTGTTCTACTTAAAATTTCTTCCGTGAAATTAAATTAAATGAATGAAATGAAATTTAAAAAAAAATTTTTGCTAGTCACAATTCCATATTTAGTACTTTCAGAAAGCTTTCTCAGATATGCAATAAAATCCCTTCTTTTGAACAAAATAATGTGAATGTGTGAGGTATGCCTGTAACCTTCCTTTTGATTTATGATATGTATTCTTTGTTATTTTTTTAATTCATTGACTTTCATCTATCTTTCAAGCAACACTAATCTTTCTGTAAGGATTTTTTTATATTTTCAAGCTAGCAAAGAGATTATTTCTAATGAACAGAACCATTTCTCCACAGACGGTGTTTTCCAGATTTTTCACAGTCTGGATTTTGTCACTCTCTTCTCTGCTGCTATTTTAACTTCTTCACTGCTGCTGTACAAAGGGCCTTTTTATGAGAAAGAGCTTCTTCACCAACAGTCTATTTACTGTGGAAGTTGAGGAACTCATCTACTATTTTCTTCATTATATAAAATTGCCTCTCTTCATCTGCAGTAACGTATTTTCTTTACTGGGGTCTTGCTCCTTTCTGTTTTACTTTGGTGCTTGCTTTTCTTGGACAAAACGTCTCCCTTGTTTTAAATCACTTGGAGCCTCACTGGCTTTCTCTAGCCAGCATGATTTTCTAGTTGCAGTTTTGACAGAAGAGCATTCAAAAACTGGTTGATGTGATTATGTCTTTGCTTCTGCTCATATCATATCTGCATTGTTTCTCCCTGGCTAAAGTTTTCAGTAATGCCAAAACTGGAATATGACTGTGAATGTCAGAAGAGGATGCTGTGAATTTATGTCCCTAAGTGATGTTTACTTGATATATAAATCTTCTGAAATTCTGTCAGTATTCATGTCTTTTATGCACATTTAAAAAGATCTATCTTTGCTGCCTAATTTCATAAATGAGACACTTATGTTTCAAATTTGCAATAAAATATTGCATTGATTGTAACTTACATTATGCAGATGAGAGAGATACTAGCAATATATAAAAAGCCCATTCTTGTGTTGTGACATCAAATTTTAGTTCACATAAAATAGAAAATGTGTTCATACATAGAAACAATCCTGCCTGACTCAAAGTTTGCCACCTCCAATGATAGTTGTTTGGAATGCTTCATTGCTTATAGCTTTGAATGAGTTAGAGACTTAGAAATGGTATAACCATAATGAAAGTATATTAACATATTCAATCCAAAAACACGTTAACAGAAGCAATAACCCTCCTCCTGAACAATTCCTGGGATGAGATTCTTAAATTCAATTTATTTCTCATGATCTAAGGAAATACAAAAGAACCTGGAAAATCTGCTTATTTGAATCTGAGCAAGTATGGTTTCATTAAGTACTGGAAATAATGCAAGCTCAAGTAAGGTATTTTTCCTTTTTGCTTTTAACTTGTATGATAAAGAGATAGGTTATGAGCACTGAAGTAACAGATTTTTTTAATGTTTGGCCCAATTACAATTTGTCTTGGAAGAACCCTTCTATTTGACAATAAATACATGTTTTCCATGTCCTAAATGATTTGATTCCACCTTCAAAACATATTACTTTATAACATGTCATTTTTCTTTGAGGTAAAAATTATAGGAGGTAGAGATGTTTACATGGTACAGAGGAAAACAGTAATTAAAAGTGGGCTTGTTGGCTACCAGCCTTCAGAGTACAATTGCCTGAACAAAAGACTTAGGCCTATTACAGCCATATGCTGACCCATTATGTAGCAATGCTTTTCCTAAAGTGCCCAGAAACACCTTTAAGTTGCAACATTTCTTTTCCTGGGGACCAAAAAATGGGAAAAAAAAAAAAAAGGGAAAAAAGAGGAAAGTTTGGAATCTGTTCGTTGTTGTTTTTACTGTCTGTTTCTCTGAATTTCATGACTCTGAAAGCCACACAGTGAGCAATGTTGTTGTTGGTGACAGCCCTGCCAAAGCTTTCGGCTTTTCTTTCTCTAGGTAATAAAAGTAAGCCCACAGTGAGAGCTGCCAGGGGCATCAGACCTCCCTGTGGACAGCAGCTGACACAGCACAGTTCTCTCAGGACTAAGAGCCACTGCAGTAGCAGCGTGCCTCTTTTATCTCAGGGCTCTGGTAGTAGTACTTTTGCAACTCCTGTTTTGCAGTGTCTGGCAGCCAACTACTTCTGACCCATTACTTCTTATTTTGCCTGTGTGTAAAGCTGGCACTGAAGGGAATCTGCACAGTTCTGGCAGTATAATAGTAAAACAGGTCTACTTGGTTAAGATCTAGTCAGGCACAAGTCACAGACAATGGGGACATTCTCTATGTAAAGTAAGCACATATGCAGGGTGATGAACTTCACTCAACAAAGCCACAGAGATTTTTCCTGGCAGCCTTCTCATAGCTGAGCTTCCAAATTAAAAGAGCTTGTGGGCAGCTGTTAAGAGTTGATGAGATCAACCACGGAGTAAGTGGGGTTTTTTTGCTTGTCTTAGGATGTGACAGCAAAGAGCAATCTGTAGGTTAGCTATGAGTACAAGCCAGGGCTAACTGAATAGGGGAAGAAATTCCATATGGAGACCATCAAAGCTAGGTAGGCAGTATCGCTTTTGTATTTAGATATGACACTAACTCAAAGCTTCCACTGCAATGAATGGAACCTAAGATGTTATGAATTTGGGGACAAAAAAATTCCAGTCATTCATTTTAAGAATAATGATTACACATACTCAGAAAAAATGTGATAACATACAGCTTGCCTGATTAGTGTTTCATAAACCATTCTTGTATTTGATCATAAATGACCCATAAAAAGAAATGATAGTTTAATATTTTGTTCCTACTAACATGTTGCATATGAGCTTCCTATGAAAGAAAGAAGAACAATGATGTCTGGTTACTACCTCCAATACAAAAAAAATAAGCTCATATGAAATTCTAAATCATGAAAACAGATCTAACCGTCAGCTGATTGTATGAAGTAATATACTGCAGGAACATAGAGTTCCTTATCAAGGATAATATGGAATGTAAGGCTGTAAGTGTCATCTTGGTGAAGAGAAATGTAAATATATCTGAGAAAATAATGAAAAAATTAAAAGAAATGGATCAGTCATTAAAAATTTTAATATTATTTGGGTAAACAAAGCTCTTGTAAGTTAATTCAGGTGAATGTCCTTGCCATTTCATATTACTGTAGCTTCATAGTTCAGTCTTTATAGAACAGGCTTAGCGCTCTGGTGGTGACTTGCATTTGAAAACTAAACTAAACCATATGTTTAATGTAGAAGCTTCTTTTATTCAAGTGAGATTTTCAACTTTTCACATGATATGTTTGAATCACTAATTGCTAATTGCATATTCCCTCACTGTTCTTTTTAGTGACATATTTGTACCAACCACTGAAAGATTATATCGAGAACATCAATTGGTGCATAAATATTTATGAATACTTAAGTGGAATAATCAAGTGTAATAAACTCTCCAGAGGTACTGCTGGTATCTGAAGAGAATTTTAAGAATCATATAATGTGTACATATATGCTGTGAAAAAGGTTAACATTTGCCTTGCCAGAATCCCTCTGTTATTAGAGGAGTTAATTTGCTTTTGAGCTTTCCAAACAAACTTCTCACTTAAAACGGGGTTGTTTTTTTTGCTGGAGAAAAGATCTCTAGGCTAGTAAGAATAATTTTATTCCCAGTTTACTTCTCAAGAGACAGCAGTAACAGATAGCTTGTGACTTAAAATTTTATTAGCACTGTAGGTTTTTTCCTTCAGAACTACAGACCTTCTCTAATTTCTTATGGCTTTATTATCAGCAGTGGCTCAAAGGGAGCCCTGTTCAGTAAGAAAACTGAGCACAGCAGTAGACACCTACAAGGCACCTTGTTGCACCCTGTGCAGCTTTTCAAGTGGAGAAGTCTCTAAAAGTGCAAAGGGAAAAGAGTTCTTCCCTGTTCTTGCTTCCCTTTAGAAGGACAAGATATTGCTGCTGGATATCTAGAGGATTTTGCCATTATTGTAGCAAATTTTGTGAAGTTGCCCTTTTTCTCTCTGAAAAAGGACTGAAAAAGAAGTACCGATTGCAAAGTTTTATATTAGCATGTCTCCAGCAACTTACTGGCTTCTAGGAAGCATAAATATAGGTAATATGTGTAATATAGAAAAAACTGATTCTGCATAATGGACATTTAGGGAGATTTTTATGGATTTTTTTTTTTTCATGTTTTGATAGAAGCTAAGACCTGGAATGCAGATATAGCCAATCCTACATATTCTTTCTTGGTGTCAGGATGCTAAGCCTCTGCAATTTATTCTTTTAATTCTCCAGTATTCAAAAATCTTTTTATTTACTCATAAGTTCCAATCAACTTGGTTTCAATAGACAAAGCAGTTGTCCACCTCACTGGAAAGAGAGCATTATCCAGGAATCCTGAATTTAGGTTTCATCATCACCATTCCTGGACCTCAGTTTGTTGTAAGGGTTTGGATTGTAGCCCTTTAAATTTCTGGTCTTAGTGGAGTGATATGTTAGACTTTACCTCTAGAACTAAGATATTTAGGAATTAAGATTATTATAAATTCTTATAAAATTATTATAAATGAAATTCTTAATCTAAATTCTACAAGTGATTTCCTCCAGCTTTTTGGTACAGTGACTGGAATTTTGAGTCCAGAAGCCAATCCTCTCACCCCTTAATGAACAAAAACTTCCATGAATTAAATATAAAACTAGGAATTAATTCAAATTAATCCTGTATTATTTTGTATTAATTCTATTTCACTGTAGTTTCAAGGCTTTGAGCCTTGAACATTATTTTTTTGATGGCACATAAAAAAAACTGATGGCCCAAACACACTGATTCAAATTTGGCAGTTCTAGGCTATGATCTTGCAATGAATTCAGTGATGACAGAGATCATTACAAAAGTCAGGGACCAAGACTTGACACAAAGAAAAAGCTAAATGGATCAGGGTCAGTGGTGTGTATGCACTGAAGAACTGATTTATGTGCTTATATCCTATTAACTGTTATTTAATGCTGAAGTGATTTGCTGAGTTTGTCCCTGGAAGATTTCAACTCATGCAAAATGAGAAGCACCACTGGATATTTCCAATAGTCTCACAAGAAACTGGCAAAATATTGTCCTTCCAACTGAGGCAGATCACTAAATCAAATGAAACATAAAATGCTGAGATTTTTTTTTTTTTATAATAACATAATCCATTTTACACCACATCCCATCTTTCTATTTCATGCAAGCAGTTATTATCGGTAAGGAAGGAAGGAGGAAACTCTGCTATCCCTGTTCACTGAATAAGGGAACTCAGCATCCAAAGCTCAGTCTTGAATATTTCATTGCCATTAAACACACAGAGATAAATAAAACAGTTCTGTTGTTCTATTTTGATTTTAATTTCCAAAGGCATTTCATAAAGCCCTATAATGTATACTCACCCAGTGATAACATTCTCTTTAAATAATTTTCAATATTAGTAGTGACATGATGATCTTTTTTCCCATTAAAAATGTTTTCCTCAGTGATAAATAATCATCTTCAATGTCAATTATTTTGACTCCATTTTATGGAGAGATGAATAACCAGGCATAGCTAAATACTGCTGCAAAACAAGTTCATGTAGATGTATAAATTTATTCTATTTGTATATGTTCATATATAATAATAAAAAATGTATATTTGTAACCCCTTTTTTCATACTCTTCATATAAGAGAAACCTTTAATGTGTTGCTTTAAAAGAAAGAAGCAGAACTACTTACTAACTAGGGTTTTAAGCCTTCGTTTAATTTCCTTTTCCTCTTGGGCCATAAAATAACTCATGAAATATGAGATATTTAGTATGACTAATTAATCCCCATCTGATGTTTTTTCTAATATTATTACCATATTAATTAGCTAATTACCCTAACATTGCCAATGGTAATAAAATGAAAGCAATACTGCAACCACTCTTGTTGAGTTGTAGTCTGGCAGACCTCATTGCATTTAAAGTATTTCTGAAACAAATTGCAGTTCTAGGGAGGGAAGATAAGAGTTGCACCCTGGATCAAATCTATTTGACATCACCAGAAAGTCCAGCTACCAGGCAACTCTAAGGCAACATGCCTTTTATACCAATATGTGCAGCTTGAGATATTGATATTCCCTTTCCCATCTATGAAAATTAAATAGCTACCAAATAGGCAGAATTTTTAAGACAAGGAGGAAATGGTTCAAAAAGTCAGCATATTTCAATTGAATACATAGAACAGTAGGTAAATAGATAACTGTTAAGTAATCAGATATTATTGTGATGGAATTGTTTGGAAGACTGACTAACCAGGCCAGTTTTCGAACTTCGCTGAATGAATTAGTGGAACATTTATTGCTAAAGTTGTACGTACAAATCACTAATCATGATCATTACATATGCAAAACTGTAAGTCCTTTATACCTATATTCTGAATTATCTACAAATATAAAATAACAGAGCCAATGATCTGTAGTTGCTAACAGTGGCCATGCTTCTTGATGTTATTAGTCGCTGACGTCCAAGTGATCAGGCAAGAGGACTCATTGATGAAAAATAACCCAAAACCAAAGTGATTTTCTCATCTTTCTTCTTGATTTTTCTGTACTTATGTCTTACAGTTTTATGTTGTTTTCCTCTCCTAAGAAGGGAAGTCTAATCTGCCCCAAATGTGTTTCTCTACTTTCCTTTTGTCAGTCATCCTTTCGTGTATCCAAGAAATCCTAGCTGCACTCCTTTAGACTTACCTTTTGTCTGTCTTGCATTTCTACATTAATTAGACACATGCCTTTATATGTCAATGCACCCCTCTTTGCTTGCCACTTTGGTGGTCATACTGCCCATATACTTAGTAAAATGCTTATATATTTTTTCTGGTGAGATCATGACACAAAATATCATCAAATTGTTTTTAAACTATGTTAGTTTGCATAGAATCACATTACAGGCAAGTCAGTATTATTTATATCCTTATCATCACACTATTAAATTGTAAGTCTTTAGTTACAAGGGTTAGGCAATAAAGTGTCAGCTCATGTCGATTGCAACTGGAAATAATTACTTTCACATTTTTCTATGGTAGCTGTGCAAGGTATGTTTGGTTGACTCACCTCAGTGAATAATGTAAAAATGTTTATGTATATTCAGGGTCTGAGTTCTGAAATATAAACTTATTTCAGTACAGCACTGGCAAAATAACGACAAAAGGCATAAAGTTTAAAACTTTCACTTTTCTTTGGCTATTAAACAAAACTTAGAAGCTGCTTTCTTTTCAGCCTACATCTATAGCATTAGCATTAGATTTGGTTGTAGTTTTAAAGTTCTAGTGATAGTAAAGAGAGTCTCTGATGAGTTCAATTTGTAGTGTAATAATCTAAACTGAGTTCATGAAGGTAGCCTGATGCAATCCCACAAAAAGGAGGCTGTGTCAAAATGAGGCTTGTCCTAGCACCAGTTAATGGCTCCATGCAATCTTCACTCAGTACTCTGTCCAAGTAGTTCCTTAGCTTGTATAAGGAATACTTTTATAAGCTCAAATTGCTTATACAAACACGTGCTCATCACAGTGTAAAGGGATCATGACAGTAGAAAAATGTACAGTGTTTACTTCCCAATTTCATAGCTGTCCTTGGAGCAGCCCAAATCTCAGCAGGTCCCCCTGAAGTGGGTGATACAACATTATCACCATAGAACACATGCACTCACATTAGTCATGCTACAGTGACATTTAAACTGTGCTTGCTTATCTGAAGAGAAAGAAATCATAAATCCTATCTTAAGCTTTCCTAGAACTTTCTGCTTGTAGCTTTTTCACTGCAAGTTCACCTTTATTATCTTTTTTCCTCAGGTGCTTGTTCCCACTGGCTGATAATCCTAGGACCTGATATACCGCCTCCACCAAGCGCATGGCAAAACTTGCTCTAAATCAAATGTTTTGTTTGGATTTCTGTTCCATTCTTGTGGATAGCTAAAGGAAAGTCTTTGACTAAAAAGTGTTACTTTCCTTCTTTATGTTCAACAAGACACCTTGAATTATACTCTTCTGTGTAAATGAATGCATTCAAAACACCACAGGATAGAAGAAAGCAGACTGTTTCCAGAGTTTTCTCTGGGATAACTTAGGGGAAAACATGCAGAATCCTGACTAATTGTTTGTGCAAAACTACTTTATATTCTCGTCACAGTTGAATCTCATTCTCTTATAGCTTTGAGAATTATTTGTGAATATATCTAAGAACCAGAAAATAAGGGACGTTAGTCTTACAGCGCAAGAAACACACCTTATATTACAATATATTTAGTGTTTTAATCAGTGATGGTGTTTTGCAGTTTAAAGGTTGTTGTTAAAGTGCATTGTTTTTGAAATGTAGAAATGGCTTTCAAAAATGTATTTATTAACTTATTTTCTCTATCTTAAAAATGAAAAAGCTATTTCTCATCCCATATGGGCATTTCCAGAGCAGTTGCCATTTCACTCATCAACAGTATAGTAGATGCAAAATGACTCAAAGATAAAAAACAATATTTTAGCTGGCACATATCTTTCTCATACTCACATCTATTGAATGTCAGATTCGTGTTATGTTTATTTTACTAAGAGGGATTTCTAAAATACCCCTAAAGTTCTCTACCTTTTTAGATAACTTTTGAAGGAGTTTTAATTTGTTACTGAACAATATCTTTATGGTTGTCAATACAATTAATTTAGTTACATACCACATGTTGGTTGATTACACCTCTACAAATCTTCTGATGTCATGGAAAATGCAAAAAATATCTTTTGCAAATTGAGGGGAGGGAGAAGTAGGTATTACTAGATCTCTTTATCAGAATATTGTTCACTGTCAAGTTAAACGTTCACTTTTGTGTCTACTTGTGGAAGGTCTGTAATCTATTCCTGTGTCACATTGGAAGTCATTCTTTCCCAATTTTCTTATGCCGGAAGAATTCCCAGAAGATATCTCACTGGACAAAGGATCTATTTAGTTCAACATCAAACTTTTACCAGTGGCAAAAGAAGTTTTCACTATATGCATGCTATGTAGGTAGTAGTCACCACAGAGAACATGCCAGCTTGAAGGCAGTTTACAGCGTGTTCCCATCAAACAGTGCTGTCCTGAGCTATTGAACAAGAAATCAGAGTCCACATATCTGACTTTGTCACTTACAGCCTATTCATGGGCCTGCTGTCCATGAAGTTGGTCAAATGATTGCTGAACCTGCTGATGCTACGTACCTCCAAAATTTACTGTTGCAACAAATTCCAGAGGATTGCTTATTGTTAGTTAAGATTTAAACAATTGTTTAAAACCAATTTTCCTATTAGTTTCCATTGTCCTCTGGTCTTGCTATTACATTTTAAATCTGTAGATCAATTTATGATTTTGTAAATGTTAATCCTCTCCCTATCAAGTAAAAATATAGGCTAGGAGAAGGATGGATTGAGAGGAGCCCTGAGGAGAAAGACCTTAGGATGTTGATTAATGAGAGCTCAACATGAACACTTGCAGATCAGAAAGCCAACTGTATCCTGGACCTCATCAAAGGAAGTGGCCAGCTGGCAGAGGAAGGTGGTTCTCCTCCTCTACTCTGCTCTTGTAAGACTCCACCTGAAGTACTGCATCCAGCTCTGTAGACCCAGTATAGGAAGGATGGGGACCTATTGGACCAAGTCCAGAAGAGGTCCATGAAGATCATTGGATCTGGATTGGATTGGAGCTGGAGCACCAGTTCTCTGAAGACAGGCTGGGACAGTTGGGACTATTCAGTCTAGAGAAGAGAAGAATTCAGGGACACTTTACAGCAGCTGGAGAAGGACTTTTTAGAAGAGCATGTAGTGATCAGACAAGAGGGGATGACTTTTAACTGAAGGAGGGTAGATTTACCATGTGGGTGTTGAAGCACAAGTGGTCCAAAGAAGCTGTGGATGCCCCATCCCAGGAAGTGTTCAAAGCCAGGTTTGATGGAACTAGGAGCAACCTGATCTGTGGAAGGTGTCCCTGCCCATGGCATGAGCTTGAAACTAGATGATCATCTAGGTCTCTTTCAACCCAAAACATTTTATGATTCTATGATGGAATTTTTTTGTCCTCCCCTGGAATATCTTGAAAATCCTATAACCATTCTTGGACCAGAGCTGTTAAGAGTACTCGAGAGATATGTTAAACAAGTTTTTATTTAGAACTGAAAAACCCCCAAAACTTTCTTTTCTTTGTTGTTAGTGTTTTTTTGTTTGTTTGTTTGGTTTGGTTTGGTTTTGTTGTTGTTGTTGTTTTTTTGATTTTTCCCCTGAATACCCTTCCTGATTTTATCCAACATTTCTTTTGCTTATTTTTCTGTCTGCTCAGCATACTGAACTAATGATTTCAACAAATTGCTAGTGACAGCTCCAAGTTCTCTTTTCTGAATTTCAATTGCCAGCTCTGACTTCAGTCTTACTTAGATATGACTTAGATACTTTCTCCTAGATGCATTACTTTTTAATTTAATAAGCTTAAGTGAAGCTTACTTGCTACCATTTTGTTGAAATTCTACCTTATATCCCTCTGACAGACAGTAGAGGTCAATTCCACATACTTTTAATGGGAAACTTGACTTGTATTCTTCTTTTGGATGAGTTTTTGATGGGTTGTTGTTTAAATGATGCAGCACATATACTTAAGATTTTTTTTTTTATTGCAGCAGACACTAAAAAATTCACTTTTAAATGAATAAACCACACCCAGCTTATTGCAAGAAAAGGTTCTTTGCATACTTTTCCTGTAGATGTAGTATAAAAGCCCTGGTTCTTCCAAATATCAAAGCAGAAGCTCTGTTTAACTGTAGGCATGTAATGCTCCTATTTCTTAGGAATGATTGGAGTTGGAGAAGTTGGAGGAATGACATATTTTTTACTTTACTTTACTGGTGATAATGCCACATACAAGCCAGGCTGTGGACCAATTGCCCTTCCTGCTGATTATAGAGAATCTTACTAAATCTTCATAAAACATAAAAATGTTGCATGTAATCCAAGAATTTTTGATGAGTATGAACTCTTCAGACCTTTTCACACTAAACATAGAGACTCATTTGTCTCTCTGATTCCCTTTTCTCTTAAGCGATTAAAAATTTATCTAAAAAAAACTCTCTCAAACTTGCCATATATTGCAAGTCCACCAAAATCAGGTTGTTCTACATGCTTTGGTGTGTAAAAGGCATTATGATAGAGGCTTTTTCAGGACCTGACAAGTATCACTTATTCACCGGACCTCACAATCCAGAAGTGCTCCAGTTGAAAATTAATTTAGCAGGAATTTAAAATATCTGCAATGAGAAACAGGATAATAAGTGGATCAAATCTTACTTACTCAAAGTGCCTCACTTAGCTTAGTTAGTATCCTAGGCTGTGTGGGAATCATTGAACTCCAGGCAAATCTGTCTCAACAGCAAATAACAGTGCTGCCTCTCAGTATGAACAGCCACTCTTCCTGGAATTGCCTTTGGACCAAGGAGAGAATATTTTTTTCAGTTCTTTACAAGATAGGTATGTTCTCAGAACCAGCAAATACACATAGATTTCCATCATTATCAATAGCAACTGTCTGGCTGAGGGTGCTTCGCTGTAGTGCAAAGTTCTGCTTCTATACAATGAGGTAAATCCAGAATATTGAGAATAAGCTTCCTGATAGCAGAATCTGACCCATACTTTCAATAACCTGGCATTTTTTTTTCTAGCAGCCTTCAGTATTAAATATACAACAACCTTCAGTATTAAATATGAGCATTCCATTTTTCTGAGTTTATGAATTAAAATCTCATTCAGTAGCTCCAACTACCTGTAAATTAATATATGAATGAAAAAAATATTTCTAAATCCTTTGGATTCACTAAAAAGAAATTCATTTAAGTTTAGTAGACAAGGGCATTGCATCTATGTGAAGGTAGATGAAATCTTGGGAGCTGAGCCTAGAGCTCTCACGAAATGCTCTTCATAAAATCGCAGGATCATAGAATACCAGTCTGGAAAGGGACTTCAAGAGTGATTGGGTTCCATTCTTGGAAAAAGCACAGACAAGATGATCCAGTACCCTGTTCAGCCAAATCTTGGAAATGTCCAACACTGGGGAATCCTCTATTTCCCTAGGAAGATTATTCCCATGGCTGATTTTTCTCACCATGAAAAATTGCCCTCTTGGGTCTAATTGGGATATCTCCAGGTATAACTCAAACTCATTGTTCCTCATCTGTTCCATGTGACTCCTTGTAAAAATGGGGTCTCCTTTCTCTTTGAAGTCACCCTTTAAATAGGGGCACATAGTGGTAAGGTCTACCCTAAGCCTTCTTTTCTAAAGGCTGAGCAAACCAAATTCTCTCAGCCTTTCCTCACATGTCTGGCTTCCCAGTCCTTTGATCATCTTTGATGTCCTTCTCTGGACCCTTTCCAAAATGCCCACTTCTTTTTTTGCACAGTGGGGATCAAAAGTGAATACCAGGCCAGTGATCCTCCCCACCAGTTCATCTCTGTCTTCTTTGTTAGGGTACACTTTGTCCCAACTTGACAGTCACATATGAACATATTAAAGATGTATTAAACTGTCTTGGGGCCAATACAATTCCCAAGAGGACCTCACTTGTGTCAAGTTGCCAGTTCGAAAAGGGGTGTTTGCCACCACTCTCTCCCCCCATCCACCACACAGATCCCTTTTCTAGACTACAATGCCTCAGCTTCTACAGCAGGAGGCTGTGACAAACTGTGTTGAAAGTCTTGACTTAATTGTACTGGATAAAAAAACCTTTCCTAAAAGGAGATAATGCATCTGTTGTTGGTTTCAGAACAGTTCTTGGAGGCCGAGTGTCTTGAACTGTCACAAAATGTTGCATCCATCTTATCTATTAACAGCCTAGGGAAAACCATTTCAGAATGCAAAAAGTATGAGACTGGAGTTTGCTTCTCAGGGTTACAGCTTCTAATGGACTGACTGTCACTGATAAGAAAATGATGGAGGAGCACAATGTTCTTGCAATCTCATTAGCTGGATATATTATGTGATGCTAAAGTTACCAACCTGCAGAATACTAACACACACCAGCTGCAAAAGAGTGAAGGAGAAAGCAATTTAAAGTTATACATGAAACTTTTATACTCTAGTTGTTTCTCTGAAATAACAGTTTGCAGGGCTTTCTTGTTTGGTTTTGTTTCCTTGCTTGTTTTGTATTCTGTGCTTATCTTTTTTAAGAAACAGTTTAGTTGTTGTTAATATTATACTAAATAAAAAGCCCTCAATGGCAACCAATTGGTAAAGCAACCAACCAAAAACCTGTCAACACAGACAGGGAGTATTCCTTGGATGTTTTCTTAATCTAAGGATATTTTTTCACTTTTCTTTATCCCTTATGCCAAAGATTTCAGTGATGTTACCTTTTTTTTTTCTATAAAAGGATTTGAAAACACCCAATAAAGTACAAATGAGATTGCCTCCTTACAATTGCTTGACTGTCTAATACAGTTATTAGAATATAAATTTCTTACCTAGGGCAAAATCTAACCAAAGAGGCTTCAGTTACTTATACATTTGTAGTAAGTCCACCAATGATATTTTGAAATTGGATGCCACATATATTGCTAAATATGATGTAAATACCCCTCCATTCATTTTCAGCCTAAGCAATAATTTTCCTCTTAAGGTAAAACACTTCTGATGCAATAGAAACTCTCATTCATAAGTCTTTCAGACACAATGTAGAAGAAACATGGATTGAGAAAACAGAAACAATTAAATATTTATGGTTTTTACTTCAAACTATTCAACCTGCATAAAATTTGTGTTGTATAAAATGGGCTAATCCAAATATTTCAGGTCATAATACTTTGCAATTATTAGCTAAGAACTACATGTGATAATCTTGCCTCTGCACTAGTTTTGGTACAATTTTGTGACAGATTTGTGTATGTTCTTAAGGACTTTGTTTCTATTGTCCTGGTGGACTGTGTTTCACGGGTAAACTAAATTTCCTCATGAGCCTGGAATCATTTGATTCTGGCTGTTCCTTCCCCTGACAGATGTTGTCATCTCCATCATACCTTTAATGAGAAATGCTACTTCCTAGTGCTTTCCCAGCAGCAGGAGCTAATATGATCTCTCCATGTGGCTCAGGAATGACCCATGGGAATATGCTAAAATTAAGGGATAACACTCAGATGAGAAGGTAGGGGATTTTGTGTTTAAAAACACAAACACAGCTTTGCTGTTAGTTGGGAATTCAGAGTCACAATAAGGTGTATAAATCTTTCTTACTATAGTAGGAAAGGTACATATATTTCAAAATCACTTGAAAAATCAAGGTAATCTCTACATCCAGGTCTCTGTTGCGTTCCTAGCATGGTCAAGAGCTGTTTTTAACCAAAGAATTTTAAAGATTTACCCATGCATTTAGCAGACAATCCCTCAAATGCTTTTAAGCATGTGGTGGTAAATTTCTTTTAAGAGTGTTGTAATCCATTGTCTCTAGGGCCAGTTCAGATGTTTGTAAATATTAGTTTAATTTTCCATGTGTAACAACACAAATTGCACCCATGCATGTTAATTTTCATGTCACTGAACTGTAAAGATGTTAACTTTTTTTTTAACACAGATGATTTTGATAGAGAAATAGAAAAATGCTGCGCTCTGTCAAGATGAGGAACAAGGGATGAGACCACCTTGCTTTGAAATGATTTATTGCTCAAGTAGCCAGATAAGATACCAGTCTCATGGTGTGAGATTTAGAGGAGCAACAAGTCAGTCATAGCTCAAGGAAGACACGAGTTTCTTCTTTGCACAGCAGTATATAATATTTCAGCCCAAAAGGCAGTTGACATGAAGCTTGTTTTCACTTATTAACCTATCACCTTTGCTTAATTTTGCCACACTGCATCTCTCTCTTAGCCACTAAGCTGACAGGTCACATACTCATACACATCTCTGTTATAGTTTCTGGATCTCTAACCTAATCTATAAGTCACACTATTACAGCTTAAACCTCAAATTATTTTACCTAATATAATTTCTTACCTACTCTAGGCATATTCTTACTTATAACTATATGAACATGAGTTTATAATTTCTTTACCCAATGTTTGTATAACTTCATCATTACATGGTCTTTCCAAGGCTGCAGGATGAACCCTTGGAATCTGTGGAAGTTTCTATTATTCGGTTTCCAACAGTGCTCAAAATAGTGATATCAAGAATGAATGGACAAAAGAAGGTATCAGAACACACAAATATTCCAAATAATCATAGAATATTCCAAGTTGGAAGGCCCAACAGAGGTCATCAAAGTTCAACTCCTTGCCCTGCACAGGATAATCCCAAGAATCACACCATGTGCCTGACAAAGTTGTCCATACTCTTGTCAGGCTTGGTAACATGACCACTTCCCTGGAGACCTTGTTCAGTGCCTTGTTCAACTTCCCTCTGGGTGAAGACCCTTTTTCTAATACCCAACCTAAATCTCCCCTGTCACAACTTAAGGGTATTCCCTCAGGCCCTGTCACTGGTCACCACAGAGGAGATCTGTGTCTGCTCCTCCTCTTCCTCTCATGATGAAGTTGTAGACTGCAGTGAGGTCTCTCCCCACTCTCCTCCAGGCTGAACAGCCCAAGTGACCTCAGCCATTCATCACATGGCTTCCCCTCCAGACCTTTCACCATCTCTGTAGCCCTCCTCTGGACTCTCTCTAATGGCTTTATATATTTCTTATCTTGTGGTGGCTAAAAACATACACAGTACTCAAGACAAGGCCCCACCAACTCAAAGTGGGAATATCACCTCCTGTTTCCTTCCCTTAGAGTTAATGAAAGAGCTGTGGAACCAGAATTTAATCTTCCTCTTTATTCTCGTATGTATTTTCATATATATCATAAATCATACTCATTTTCCCTCCTAGTCTTATCACTGTACATTCTATATCAATGCCAACAATGGACTCTAAAGCTTAGCTTTATAGAATAAAATTTCTCTACCCTTCAATTTAGTGTGAGGTGACAATGTAATTCTGTTTTCTGGAATATTCTTTTCAATATTTAGAGCTTTTGCCACCAAACCCATCATATTGAACTAAAAATAACCTCCCTGCCCTAATATATTGTTTCTACTGGTATTTCTAAGGTAGTAAGTAAGGAGTCATTAGAATAACTTGCAATTATCTGATGACAGCAGATCTTAGCAGTAGGTCAGATGACCTACTTGTGAAGACACACCATCAGTGAGCTGTATGTAAAGGAGCCTTTAACACCTACTTTTTGTAAACCCTCAGAATTACCAGCAGAATATAGATCTTCAAAATACTGCTTGCAACTTTATTTTTTAATTTGGTTGGGTCTGTTTTATAGTCAAGTAGACATGGTGAGATAGATTGCTCGATAGAGCTCTATACTCTATAGATTACTCTATAGAAATATGATAAAATTAGAGGTCTCTTAGTTACATGAATGTCACAAAAATCTTAACATATTTATGAGAATTTTCAAATCACCCTTTCTCTCTTAACTAGAGAAAATCCTGTTCCTCAATGCTCACAGTAAGGAAATAGGTAAAACTTAGGAAACTTTCCCTACCTGTAATACAACCCTCTTCTCCCTCCAGATCCTCTGGTTGTCTCATGCAGCTCACTGCATATTTATAGAAATGTCATGACACACTTGCTTCTCTCATTCAACAGAGGACTGGAGGAAGGGTTTTTCTGACATAAACTAGAAACTCAAGCTTTAAGTATACAACAGAAGTAAAGAGCTACAGAAGCAGAAGCTAATATTTTCAAAACTGATTTTTATTTTTTTATTAACTATGTTCAGGATTCAACCCAATTTAAGGAAGAGTTCCATGGTTTTCCTATACAGAATGCAAGTGATGTAAGCTTGAGCAGGGTTTGAGCTAAACAGAATCAAATATATTAATCCTTCTGGAGGTAAAGCTAATATGCGAAAGATGTTTACTCCGGATAATTTATTTGATTTCATAGCAAACTTTCCTTTGAATATTTTGAAGCCAAATTTCCTGAACTCCCCCTTCTTTTGAACTTGCCTTTCTGCCTTCCTCTTTCAACAGAATTTGATTTAAGGTTTTCAAGGGCACATTCACTCTTTTCTTTGAAATTATGCCAAAGTCCTTAAAGTCTCTAGTGAGAGAATATATTAGTTAGAAAAAGTGTGAATGAGTAAGAGTTTTCCCATATTCTCATCAGAAAGAGCTATAAACCATTCCCCAAATGCACACTTCAAATGAAAAATTTAATTTGAGTTTTAAATTTGAAAAATGCTGACAAGTCTTATTCTTTGTATTCAACATTTGTATATGCACTCTTGTTTGTCTGTTTGTTTGTTTGTTTTTCTGTTTAAAGGAGCTTTGATACCCTTGTGGGATTAAGATGAAATGGCTGAACTGAAAGTTAATTGAAACCAGTCAATGCATTTTGTGGAGTAAAAATCCCAGCTCAAGCATGTGATTAAATGTTTCAATCTTACAATTGAATCTATGCATGTCCATAAATACTTTTTGAAATTAAATCCCAGGTTGATGATAGAAAGTGATTTACACCTGTCACATGATTGGACTTTTATGAGATAATTTTCTCTCTAGCTTTTGAAGTATTCGCTCTCTTGAGTGCTTATTATCTTTTTGCTTGGCTATTTTTGTCATTATTTAATTCAGAAAAAGATGATTGGTTATGCTGGAAAATGTAACAAAGTTCAGTGACATATTTTAGTACATGATAGATGTCTTTTATTGAGTAATGTATGGAAGAGTATTTCTGTAAAAATTGTTCTTTAAAGAATTTTTGGTTTTCTTTGTATTCTGGATTGGCAACATTTTTGAAAATATCCCTCATGTCATTTAAAATAGGAACTCAGAAATGCTCTGAGATCGTTTTGCAGGAAGTACAGCTGCAATTCCAATTTCTCATTTAGCTCATATTTTTTTCTATGATCTTGTTAATCAGTACTTCTTTTGTCAGAGAGGGGAATAAATTCATCCATTATGTTGTTTTGAATTTTTGTAAGAGCTCACTGTATATGTAAATAACCTATACATGACAATTCTAGTTTTTAACCTTTTATCTAGACTGTTGTATCTTCTTGGTATTGTAGGTCCTTGGCAGCTACTGGAATAGCTCAGCACATTCTGACATTCAGATTTCCATCATGCAGGTATTTTATATGCAGCATGAAGTGTTGTCTCAAGCTCTTTCTGCTTATGAGACCTTATGTCACCAGGAACAAAGCAGCCCCTGACAGTGACAATGATGAGCTGATTCCTTCTCTCTTCCCTCACCTCACCATTCACTAGCAAGGAAAGTGGAATTAACCCACCTATTTGCTGCTCTCCAAGTCACAATGACCTAATTGACTCATAATACAATGACCTACTTGTGAAGACACACCATCAGTGAGCTGTATGTAAAGGAGCCTTTAACACCTCCTTTTTGTAAACCCTCAAAATATTCAGGGATAAAGAAATGTATATTGTAGTTACATCTGAGGGACAAACAAAATTTTAGCCTTCCATCTACATGCTTGAGACACATTATGTTGTTAGTAGGACTAAAAAGAAATCCACTTTTAGGCTAGTGTAATTTATCCCTAGGCAACTACCAGTAAGAGCAGCTTCATCTAACATGATTATTAAATGTTGATTTTTAATTAAGAGATATTTGAAATATAAAAGGAGCTTTCATCTGCATAGAAAGGATACTTAAAATATTTTAATTTCTACTTTTTACACTATTCCATTTTTTAATTATTATATTTTCTTTTACAGTAAATTTCAGCAGATTATAAATTCAAGAGGTAGTTTTATATAACATATTTTTTAATAGTTGCTATTTTGAAAGCTGGGCACTCTGACCCTAATTAACATTGTATGCTATTTTTCACTGCCTGAAGGGACCAGCTAAATTTTCCTTGCTGATCATAATCAAAAGCCTGTTTGTTTAGCAATCATTATTACAATAAAAAGAGAGCAAGTGAGAAGGAGAGAGAGACTATTTATATAAGTGTCTGTGCCCATACCACAGAGAGGTCTGCTTTCAAAACAGAAAGAAAAAAGTCTCTTAGCTCCCAGTGATGCTAATGGAAGTTCTCCAACTAAATCCCTGAATAACTCTTTGAAAACATATGCCTAATGTAGATAAAAGTGTAGATTTCTTCTTTCTTTCAGCAAAGAGAAAAGCTGGTCGGATTTATTTTGCCCCTCCCCTCATTCTGATATACTGTCTTGGTGGGCCTTTTGAAAACTGCTAAGAGACATACCCACACTCTTACATAAACATTTTTCTTTAGTTCAAAAATAAAAGCAGGCTTCATCAGCTTTTTTTTTTTTTTTTTTTTGTTTTGTTTTGTTTTAAATGCTGGTAAATTCTCTTTTCTTCTTGACCTGATGAGAATATCTACAAGGGAGAGGTGAAACTGTGATATAAATTGGTGTCATGCCTGGGGGAAGGGAAGTCACTCAGTTGGGACCTTGGAGGCTTCGAAATGCAACACTCTAGAGCAAAAATTTTTCTATCTTTATTGTTCAATTGCAGAAAATTACTTCAGTAGCTGCAATGAAGCAGGGCAGGAGAGGTTGCTCTTCATAACTTGTTGGGGTAATCTGCAGTTTCAATTCCTGCATAAGGGGAAGAGCAGGCTGCCCACTGGGACTGGCTTCTGAGGAAATGCTGGGTCAGAAGCCAAATGTATAATCTGAAAAAAAGGCTTACTTTTCCTGTTACAGAAAGAGGCCATTTGAAAATAATATTCACAAGAAACATTAAACAGGTTTTTGCTAGTGGCTCAATTTGTACTCTGTTTTCCACTCAAGAAGGTTTCTTAAAATATTGTGCCACTGTTATTTTCATGTGTTTGATAAGGTTATAAAATTTAATTTTACAATATATAATTGTTATAACAAATTTATTATATTAATATTATATCAATATTTTATATTAGTATTCATCTTTTATATGTGTAAAGCAATTGTTTTAATGTTTTTGTTCTCTTTTTAGAATACATCTTAAAATTTCAGCTTTCAACTCCATCTTGGAGCCAAGCTAACTTTCCAATTTCCAAATTTTCCCTCGAGAGCTAATTTGGTGTTTGGGATAGTTCTCCTCTCTATGATGGACATTTAATTATCCATGTCAAGACAGTGAAGTTCTAGAAATTATATAATAATTGATTATCTTGGCTAAGAAGTCAGAAAATGTGTAATGATTATGAGTACCAGGAAGGAAAACAAAACCAAAACATTATTTTCCTTAAAATTAACAAAACTATGCATTTTTAATGTCATAGAGCTTTAGAGGAGCTACATTTTTGTAAGATAAGAGCTGATTTATTCTGTTTACATCTCATGGTTAATTCAGAAAGACTGAAATATTACAGAGGAGTTGTAATTATTTTCTTTTTTTTTCTATTCAGATTTAACTTCACAGTAGGTGGAATATGGAGACTGTATTTTCAATTTGAGTTGTAATTTACTCTAAGAAAAAGATTATATATTTAAGATAAACTAGGATTAAATGTATACAAATAAGTATATATATAATATCTCATTTCTTTTTTATGTCAATATTGTGTGGAGGTGGAAACCTTACCTTCATGAGAAGCTGGATACAGCTGGTTGCAAAAGGCAGCATTTACAGCCACTTTCACATTTCTGTTTAGAGTTTACAGAAAACAGCCTGTACCTTCCACAGATCACCACTGTAACAAAATGTCTTTTTCCTTTGTTTTTATTCATTTCACTTTCATTAAAAAGAACATTATCTACTCTTCAAAATGAAGATTTATATTCATGTTTGCCACTCAAACTTAGTTGCAGATCATCACCCAGATGTGTCAAACTACTGGTTTTACATTTTTTAAATTATGGAAACTGTTCTTGATGAAAAAATATTCACTACATAGATTAAGAAGCAATTTTCCGTTAGAAACCCTGCACTGTTTTCTATCAGATTTAAAGAATTCCTTGATCATGTACAGTATACATAAAAACATTTTTAAAAACTATAAAGACAATCAGACTATTTGTCATAAATGTTCCAAAAGTACTCTCAAAATATTTAAAGAATGTTTAATCAATATCTTAAAACTGAATATAAAAAGAAGGAACCCAAGAATATTTCAGAGCTCCGATTCCAGCTATTGGACAGTCCATCTGTGTTCTTGCATGTAATAAACTGAGACCTCACTGTCCTTTCTTGCCTTCTACTGCTCTCCATTTTTCACTACATACGGCCAAAGCATCTTAGCTTTACTTAACTCTGACCACACAAAACTAAAGCTGACTATAAATATCAAAGGTTTACACAGAGATAGCTAATGGCATTTGCTAACTTTAAAAATCTTCATCCTCCAAAAGCAGTAAAAGGCATTTTAAATCATAATGACTTCCACATATCCTAGTGGACCATAAGTGTTCACTCAGGTTAAGGAGAGATGGCAAATCAAAAGCATTTTCAAAGGAGTTCTGATCATGGTAAACAGTATTTTTTCATTGACTTTGAGCACTTTATCCAGTGTGCTAATTTTTCAGTAATTTTGCAAGGAGGAAAGTGTTCTTCAGGCTTATATTTTACTTTTGTTCTCTGGTAAGCAATGATGAGTCAGTCTGAAAATTAAGGGAAAGAGATAGCACAGCATTTTTTGCCTTTATCTCTAAGTGGAAATATGCCCACTTTTCATTTATGGAAAACTTCTCTCTATCATTTTGATTGGCTTTTCTTAAGCTGAAACTCGACATACTGTGTGAGCAGTGCATAACACCCCAACCCCTTGCTTTCAATCCACTAAAATTTTTATCTATTTTTCTTGAAATTCTTCTGAGAAAGATGAGCTTTTCAAAATCTTCAATTCGAGTTGTAATTTACTCTAAGTAATTAACAAGTAATTAATAAGTAATTAAGTATTAACATTCTAAACCTTCTAGTACCAGAAACAGTGAGTCTTCCCCCCTCCTCGCTATTCTTTGATGCTACAAAGCATTGCCTAAAACAATAAAGCACTCACCACTAATAACAGAACCCTGTTTTCCTTGCACCTCCTGCAACTGCAGGTCAACGCCTGACAGAATAAGGTTACAAACCATGCCTCCTTAACACACTTCTGAGCGCTGCCAGGACCTGACTGCAGTCACTAGTAATGACAAACTCTAACACCTGTAATCTTATCAGGTGGCAGAAATACCACACCAAAAAAAACCCAGCTTGTCACCATCCCTGAAAATAAATGTGAAAGGAGAAATCAGACTCTTCTCAGTTCCAATATTTACAGGAGGAGTGACAATTTCCTTCTCAAGTTGTCAGTCCACCTTTTATTACATTGCTTTCCAATTGTTTTGGTTAATGTAAAGGTGGAAATGAAACCCACCATTTTTATGTAGGCAAAAGATGAAGTGTTTGGATCTAATTTGTTCACCCTCAATAAGTAGTCTCCCTTGAAACCAAAATTAGTGAATCTATATTTACAACTTAAATACTTCTCAATAACCAGTCACCTCTGCTACAGGACCTTGGGTTTATTTTGTTGCATAGCATTTTCCTGGTTTTCTCTATTCTTCTTCATTTCTTATTTGAATATTTAATGCTTTACTTTGAGAAGCAAGCACAAAAAAATCTCTCTTTGAAGGAAATATAAATTAATAGTACAGCACTGCTCAAGGAGTACAAAGAAAAGTCTGGTCCCTATAATTTTAGGTTTAATTTGATAAAATAGAATATTATTTTCTCAGCAGAAGTAAATTATCTATATTTTCCTCAGCTTCTGACCCATAATTAGCTCCTTGCAATTTCGTGCACATACAAATTTCAAAATTATCTACCTTATTTGTATAATGGGAGTCAATTTAATTTGTACTACAGGGCTTCTTCTCTGCATGCAACTCCATTTCCCACAGGATTTTAGATTTGATTCTTTTTTTTAAATTCCAAACTTTTAAATACATACAACATATCTAGCTAAATCAAAAGAAGTCTTCTTACAAAGCACTGTCATTCAACTCACTGGACACCTTATAAGCTCTTTTCATAAATCTAAATGGCAGAAGTTTTTAGTCAATACTTCAAATCTTTGGAAAACATTTCTCTTGGAACTTTGTCTTACTTTTTGCATTAATGATAAATGGTACCAGTAAAGACACATGGTATTACAAAACTGATACATGGAACTGAGTAGGATAATTCTGAATGACAGCTTAATATATAGCCACTGTTCTACAACAGTGGTAGTTTGGTCTCTTGCATGGTTAGCCCTGCAATTTTCCTTTATGTCCTCAAGCGACTTCTGAAATCCTAGAGTGAACGTCATTCTTACAGACCATAGTCACAAAGTAGTCTCTATCTGAAATAATGAAATTGAAGGAACTTTTTTCCCAACAATACTCTTTACAAGCAGATTTTAGAGCTATATCAGCTTATTAGAAACTAAATCAGTCCTTAGTTATAGTGAATGTGAGTAAACACCTCTTTTTGTTCTGTATCTCTTCCATTTCTTATATGTAACAAATATTTGCCATGAACAATGAACATGTCATCAAATTTTATTAGAATTTCACTTGTTGAGAGAAAAACAGAGTGGTGGGGGAGAATAAAGTAACTTTGTTCAACAATTTCAAACCTGCTATATTTGAACTTCCATAAGAAATCCACAGAGAGGAATCTAATGGTTTTTTGTGTGCTGGTCTGTACAATTTTTTCAGTGTTTGCCACTTAAAAATAGAGAGAACCAGATACGCTACACATTTAGGCATTTTTGTTTCACTTACTAAAATCCTGTCAGGTCCTACTTGCTGATTTGCCATGCTTTTGGTTTCATGTGAAAAGTCATACGTTTAGGTACGTATGGTGGCTGCTCACAGAGGAGTCCATGGGATGTACTTGTATCTGCTCATTTCCCTGTAGGTGACTCTTGTTTTTCCCCAAAAGTCCTGCAACAAGTATTCAGTAAGATTTTTACTGATGATGTTATCTGGAGTCTGAACAGATACTTGGTTGTAGCAGCACCAAAAGGCAAGGTGTCCACAGAATTGTTCCATGTTCTTATGCTGTACGCATCAACAACTCCGCTTTGCTTTCCCCAGTTGTGTAATTAACTGCTGTAAGTGGAGCATATCCTTTTCGAAAACAAGTCTGGGAACCATAAGCAGGACCTTAAAACTTATCTTGTCCTCTTCCATTTTTTCCCTTCATTTAAATTCCCATAATGTTAAGACTATTGTATTTCATGCCTACATTTCATAATGTAGTTTTTAATTTTTTTGATATTATATATATATATATTTATATATATACTCATTTGCTCATCAAAAGAAATGGAATCCTCTTCTTGATGCCATCTTAGGTTTTTATGTTATAAAATATTTAAATGGCAGTGTAAGGAGTGAGTAGGCTCCCTAACTTGTAATCTGTTCAATTAAACAGAAGTAGCATCTTTATGGTAAAATGATATTTTTCTTCAGAATCTCAGGCCTTGATTCTACTAATTTCTGAAATAATTTATTGTAAAATTACATTTCTCTGGTGACTTTTACAAGACATCCTCTCCCATCACAAAAATGCTTCTATTTTCTTCAACCTTTATCCGGAATATTTTCTGCCTTCCTTAAGGATTGCTAACTTTTTTGAATCATAATTATTTTTTGGTGACTCTAAATCATGTACTGTTTTAAAAATAGCTCTCATGAACACTGCCACAAATTCTTCAAACCTGTGTTTGATGCACTTCATAAAAAGCTAGTTTCTCTTCTCTCTGTATGGATGGTTTTATTCTGATTGACTGTGCTAGCTGTTATGCTCTCGGATCAAGCATGCAATTTCTTTAGGCACAGCTGCTTCCCTCATTACCTAGGACACAGCGTCTTAGAAGAGGGCAAGCCAATGTGCAAACCCAGGTTAGGCAGGGAAAGTATATTCTGGATGTCCTGATCTAGAGATAGACTAAATGTACTTGAAGAAAAAAGAACAGAGAATAGAAAGTGTCTGCAAAGGATGGCACACATGAAAATTCTATGTGCGGTAAAATGTTTCCACCATGGAGATGACATTTTCTACAATTTTACAAGGCATATGTAGTACATGATATAAATAATTCCTTATTTTTCAAAAACAGGAATAACAATAAAATGAGTAAATTAACATTTCAATTTTTTATTTTTCAATAGAATAGAAAGAAAAAATCAAAAATTTGACCTATGCTAAAGAGATATTTCTAGGAAAAAGGAAATAGAAAGAAGTTGTAACTAAGTAGTAAAACAGAAATGCTTTGGGAAATAAACCAGAGTGATTTCATTAATAATGAAAGAGCTACAGCTGCTAATTTAGTGAAATGGTGGCAGCTTTTATAGGTAGTATTTGTTTCATCACCTGGATATTGTTTCACCGCTTCTAAGTGGACAACTCTTAGCAAAAATCCTTACTTGGCTACATGGAATTGTGTGAAAGTAGAATCGGTGTAAGCAAATTCCTTCTATATATTTCAAAGAGGTAGAATTCTTGTGTAATGTGAACCTGAGGCGGGGGAGGCAGGGATGGTGGTGGTGGGCATTGTTAAACAAACAAAAAGGATAAGAAATTCAAGGAACCTGGCAAAACGTGTTTGTTATTCATCTGCTTGCTCCTGTCTGTCTTATTATTCCCTTGATATTACACTGACAAATCAAGAAGAAAACAATAGCCCTAGAAGCAAAAAACCTTAAATTGATGAGTAATTACTCAGAAGAATGTAAAGCAAAATATAAAAAATAGTCTTCCGAAAAGTAAAAGCATCAACCTGATTTTTCTCTACAATTAAGTTGCTTTCTTCCTTCTGTTTATACCATGTTCCTGGTAATATATCTTTTGCTGGAATTCCGTTTTACATTTATCAGCTACTCAGGTTTTCCAACGTTGTGTTCTAATTTTCCTTTTATTATTGGGCACTAGATCTACCCTGTCGAAATTATTTCTTTTATTGATTATTCCAACTCTAATTATAGCATGGGACACATGAATTTATTCTCCAAATAATATCTTCTGCATTCTCTGGAATCATAGATTTTTGCTAGTCTATAAGCATTAATCACAACTGCAGGTTTTATTGAATAATTCTCTCCCATTGTAGTAGGAAACAAATAGGTTCTGGTTTGGGGATTTGTTTCTTCTAACACCAACCTGTTTAAAGGGCCTGTACAGCTGCAAGATTAAGTTTAAATTATTAGTCAGGGGACATTTATTTTTCAAATCAAATATATTACTGAGGATTTATAAGTAAATAATGATTACAAGTTTGCATATTTAATTATTCTTTTTTCATCTGTTAAATTATTTTTTCTTATTATTTTCATACTTACAGGTTCCACAAAAATGTATTCCAGCTAGAAAAAATTCTTTAAATGCTTATTGCAAATTATAGCTTATTCCAATTGATAGATTTATTGCAACTGAACTAAAGAGTTTATTAAATATTAATTTTCTTCTATCTTCACTGATATTAGTGATTTAAGTTTGGCTATAGTATAATCAATTACAGTAACACCTGCTGTGAGAAAGTGAGCCTAGCACATTAATTTAATCTATTTTAGCTACTCCTGCTGTCTCCAAAATCATTTCTATGGTTACAAGGCATTTGTCAAAAATTTCCAAAAGAAAACATCCTGTGCTGCTGATTCTTCTCTAAATAAGGCTAGTATTTTATTATTCACTCTGAAATACCTAGTTTGGGATTTCTGTATCACTAAATATTTCTCCCTCAGTAGAAGAGAATTAAAATATTGTCATCAATTGACATTTTCTATAGACAAAATGCATGGTAGCTGCTTGTAAAACAGATACAAGAAACATGCAAATGTTTATAAGTAGATAGGAGAACCTGACATGTCTCATCTGAGATATCAAAGTACTCAGTTACTTTTCACTCTTTCAGGAGACACGCTGACAGAATCCACCATGGGTTTTAGAGCTGTAAGACTTTAGTTGTAGGCTGACATGAATATAAATTGATGCCTATAATATCAAGAAGGCAAGAAGGAAAGGATTGTAATTCTAATCTCTTAAATATGAAGATCTGATCTTCTGATCAACTTTGATCCTGAATTTGGTATAGCTCATGTGTGGTCCCAAGTGGTAGAACTTTTAATAGGGAGATTCAACACTTAATGCAACTGGCATCACCCTTGTATGAGACTTCAATATGAAGCATCACTAGAGCTTGAAAATAGACCATGACTACGGCCTACTTTTATCTATAAAGTTGTACTGCAATCCAAAGAGGAAAACTGTGCTCTTCCTTTTGTTTCCTTCCTTCCTTCTGCCAGAACAAGGGTTCATGAATCTCCATGGTTAGCTGGTTCTAATACCTTAGACTCCACATTAAAAGTCATGTAGCAGTCACCCTCACTAACATCCACTCTGGAATGTGGCTCTTTTGTCCTTTATTTACAGAAATATTGAAATTCCATTCTTCAAAGGACTGTCTCTACTGGCCATTCAATACAAAATAAATAGAATTTATTTTTCTTTGTAAAGAAGGCATATTTGATTTGATTGATATATACACATACACATATATATGCACTTATATTTATTCATTTACCACAGAAGATTGCCAGGATTGCTATATGCTGGCATGATGGCAATGCTCAGAAATCAAATCTGTGGCAAATTCTGCAAATAAGAATTTTGAATTCTTTCAAATAAGACAGCATAAACTATGTCAGAAGCTACCTCTGGGCCACCTAATCTATCCTCTTTCCAAAGCAGTGCTAACTTCAAAGGTAGCTTGGCTTGATGAAGTCTGTCCTCAGTTAAAATACCGAAAGCTTCAAGGATTGAGATTTCATGGTCTTTTTGGGCTCTTTTCTCAGTCCATAACCACTTTCATGTTGCCTATTTTTTGGCTTGTTATGGTGGTTGGGCTTCTTGATCCTGGTTGGATACCAGGTGCTTAAGGAAGCTGCTCTATCAGCTGGACAGGGGAGAAAACCATAATGAAAAGCTCATGGGTCAAGATGAGGGCAAGGAGAGATCCTTCACCAGGTTCTGTAATGGGCAAAACAGACTTGATTTCTAAAAC
Source organism: Pseudopodoces humilis (assembly GCF_049639895.1). NCBI lineage: Eukaryota > Metazoa > Chordata > Aves > Passeriformes > Paridae > Pseudopodoces > Pseudopodoces humilis. The sequence goes on along the minus strand of NC_142200.1, from coordinate 80,447,650 downwards.
CACCTGAAATGTAGTTTCAGAGTTTGCAGGGAGATGCACATCCATCACGTCTTTCTAATAACAAGTGCTAGAATAAGAGGAAATGGTCTCAAGTTGTGTCAGAGGAGGTTTAGATTTAATATTAGAAAGGATAACAACCAAAAGTTTTGATTAGCATTGGGACAGGATACCTGGGGAAGTCGTGGAGTCACCATCCCTGAAGATATTGAAGAAACATTTAGATGGGTCACCTAGGGACATGGCTTAGTGATGGATTTGACAGGGCTGGATTAACAATTGGACTTTAGGATCTTAAAGGTCCTTTCCAACCTGAATGATTCTATGCATCTGTGAATTAGGACAAAAATATTTTCAGTTATTACCAATCAAACCAGAGTAGGATAATGAAAAATACAACCAAATCTCCCCCTCACCCTGCTTTGTTGCCAGACATCCCAGGCCTTCATCCCATGTTCAGCTTTATTCTGAATTATTTACTTTCTTCCTCTGAGAGGTGCAGTGAGATGGGAAATGGGGGTTGTGGTCAGTTCATTGCAGAATACCTCTGCTGCTCCTTCCTCTTCATGGGGACAACTCTTGATCTTCCCCTGCTCCAGCATGTGGTTCCTTCCATTGGAGACAGCCCTACATGGACTTGTCTAACATTGGTCCTTCCCATGGGCTGCAGGTCATCACAAACTTCTCCAGTTGGGTCCCTTCCATGATGTGCAGTTCTTCAGGCACAGCCTGCTTCAGTGTGAGTCCCCTGCAGGGTCACAAGACCTGCCAGAAAACCTGCTCCAACATGGATTCCTCCCTCTAAGGGGCCACAAGTCCTGCCAGGAGCCTGCTCCAGCACAGGCTCACCACAGGGTCACGGCCCCCTTCAGGCATCCACTTGCTCCAGTGTGGGGTCTTCCATGGGCTGTGGGAGTATCTCTGCTCCACCATGGACTTCCATGGGCTTCAGGGGCACATTTGCCTTTCCATAGTCTGCACCATGGGCTGCAGGGGTATCTGTGCTTGCGTGCCTGGAGCACCACCTCCTCCTCCTTCTGCACTTTCTTTGGTGTCTGCAGGGCCTTTTTCTCTCACATACTCCTCTCTCCAAATGCAGTTTATTGCACAGATTAGTTTTCCCTTCTTAAGTCTGCCATCACAGAGACACCACCATTGACAATGACTGATTCGACCTTGGCCAGCAGTGGGTCCAACCTGGAACCACTGTAATTGCCTCCATTGTACATAGGGGCAGCCTCAGGCAGCCCCCTACAGAAGACACCCCTGTATTCCCTCACCACTAAAACCCACCGTGCAAATCCAGTGCCAACATCTCTGCAATTTGCCATTTACAACTAATATCTGAAGTCTGTTGCTTTCTTCTTTATGGCAGCTCATTACGGTAGTTGATCGTAGTGAGCCAATGCTCTCCTGTGTAGTCACATCACCTCTGCACTAAACAAATCCATTTCCCTTTTCCTCCCCTCATCCATCACATGCTCCAATGCCCTCACCATCTCAGCAGTATAGTACTAATGAGTATACCACTGAAAAGGAAAGATGATCAAAGAAGAAAGAGAAAACTTAAAAACAAACAAAGTGATAAAGGTAGCTCTAGGCACATGTATCTGGTTGCAATGAAGAACTACTAATGAAGTATTTTTCTGGGAAAAAAACAGGGTCAGTCACTTCAAATCTTTTTCTGAAGGCAATCAGCCATGAAGAAATTAAGCATTAACTCCCAGATTCTGGGCCGCATGCTCTCTCCCCTTGGCTGAGAAGTGCTGAACCCTCAATTTTGATATAAAGAACTCACTGTTTTCTCCAGGAAGTCTATATGGAGCTCAAATTCCTTGAAAGATTAGGAAATTAAAATAATGATTTTCCTAATTGTGGTGGGGTTATAAATTACTAACTAGTAACTGTATTTCAAAATAGAAGACCTAGAATTTTTTCATCTGCTTCTTAAATTTCAATTACACAGTTTGCAGGAAAGGAGCAGTGGCAGAAAAGTAAGAAACTGATGAGGATGAAAGTAAACCCTTTCAATATGGATGATTTACAAGATAAAAATCACTTCTTTTCACTGTGAAAATTTCTATTTTAATAATAAAAACTCAAAACAATCCACCCAATGTCATGTCTCATGAAGCAAGCATAAAATGTAACTTCCACATGTTAACTGGCCTATTGCCTAGATTATTGTTTGCTCCAGAGATGTAAATGCAAATTAGATTTTAATGAAAATTAATTGTTTCTTTCCATTATGCACACAGACCTATGGTTCTGTTTTGAGATTGGATGACACCAAGCCAATGAACAAAATTTCACAAAAACAGCAAAGAAAACAGTAGCCCCTTTATAAAATGGAAGTTTAAAATTGTTCATTTAATGTTTTCTGAAATACATGAAATACGGAAAAGGATATTAATTCCTTGAAGAAAGTTTGAAATAATGAAAGTGTTAGCTTCGCTTTATATTAAAACGTTTTGAAATTTAAAGATTGATGCCTACCAATTGTAAGTGAATGCACATAGTCCCAAGAAGAGGTAAGCCATGACTTACCCTTCAACTCTACATCATTATTCCTATGATGAATGTATTATTGAAAGGCAATAAGAACCACCATTTTTGCACTGGAATTTTAGCAGCAGCCACTGCAGAAATTACTGTCTTGGCCATATTTTTGTCCTATCCTTTTTAGTTTAATTTTAAATGCAATTTTTCAGGGGGATGGTTATGATTACAAGTTTCCATAGATGCAAAAGTTTCAAAATCTAGCTAAACCATTAAGTTACATATTTTCACAGAGGTGGAATCTAAATTTGTTCATCCTGGTTATTCAGAGAGTAAAATTTATAGTCATAGATTGAGGATTAAGAATCTGTTGGGATTTTCACAGTCTATTGCAAACATAAATCTACTCCTATTTGTGTGAATAGGACATATACTGGACATCTCTGGCAGTGAAACAGAGGATATCTTTGGAAAATAGTATAAATAGTATACAGTTAGTTTATAATTTTTCTTTTTTGTGTGATTTGGATGCATTACCTGAAATCACAAAAGCTAGGCCCTGCATATTTTCATCCAGAAAGGCCCTGATTCAGTGCAAGGGGAATTTTGCTCAGGGAATTAAGTCAGGCATCAACTCAATTTTCCAAAATAAATCTGTTTCTTTAATCCCTGTGAAAATAAAGATACTTTTTTTTAAAAAAAAAGTAAACAGAACTGTAAGAACAGTATAACATGCAGCATAATAAGTTGGAATTCTATGGTGGAGTACAATTTTTTTCTAGACATCTAGATTTTCTACTGTTTTACAGTTTTAACACCTTTCTCTTCCAGTAAAGTTACACTTATGAAAGCACACAATCACACTGAATGCTTCACCACAGTACATTGATCACAGAACAGATTATTTCCTTCTCTCTGGCCACTGGCAGTGAAATGCAAACTGAATGTCAAGGCAAGTCACTGCTTTTACCAGTCTCCAGGTGCTGCACTAGAGACTCTGAGGTTGCTGGTCCTCAACTGTTTTTTAGCAATTCCCTGTTTTCTACTTCAGTTGTTTTTTTTGTTTTGGTTACTGTAAGTAAATTGATGTTTGAGAGCCGATGGAGAGCTCATGGATGTCACCTGAAGCTTTTTACATTAGCCCCAATAAGGTATTGATTACCTATATGGATTGACCCATGAATTATCAAGAATTCCATAAAAGATCCTGGCAAAATGTATTTTCTTTCAGTCGGGTTGCAATCTTCAAAGAAGATGTAATTTTCTGTTAGTTTAATGTAAATGTTCCACATTTTTTAAATGAAAATGCAGAATTTCACTCATTGGACTTGACCTGAATGCAGCTAGGAATCTTGATTTAAGATTACTAATTGCTTTATGACTCAAAACTCAATATGAAAACACTGCAAAAACAAGTTGTGGTTTGTTTGGTTTGGTTTGGTTTTGGATTTTTTTCTTTTTCCCTCTGGCATTTATACACTGAGAAATAAACAGCTGTGATAAGCAGCAGGCTTTTCAATATGTTTTATTTATTTATACACAGAACTTTAAGCATATGTCATATTGATGGAATTTACATCATAATATATGTTGTTCCCTATAGCTGTGCAAATTCATCAAAATTGTCTGAATATCTACTGAATGCTAAGGGAGGAAAAGCTTACCAAACTTTTTTTCCATCTGCTTCTTATCCCGCAGGCTCAGCTTTTCTGCATAAAGCACTCAGAGAAGGAAATATATATTTTAAAATGTAGTAGTTTGCCTCTGAAAGAAAGTGGTTCCTTTTCTCATTCCAAAGGAAAGATGAAATAGACATAAGAATTTAGTTTGTTCCAGCCTTGAGAACAAAGATAATAGAAAGGAAGTATCCACAGTAAGAACTAAGAGGATTACATCTAGGTTAAATAAATTACATTAGAAAATGTGGGCTTGTATGACAGCTTGTACAATAAATACACCTTTTCAATTGTACAATTCCACTTAAATTTATGTGTATTTGACAGATTTACTGATGCAGAATTTCTGTTCTTTAGGTTAGGTGTTATTTTAAGACCTTGTTCATCACTGAATGGTGTCTACGATGCTAACACTTCTGTGTGTCCATAGTCTGAGATACAATATCAGGAAAAATTATCCAGGGGCTTCCCTTGGTATGTAGGACTGAAGTCAGTCCATGCATACTTCACTCATGGGTTCCAGGCCTGTGAGCTGGTTATGTGCTTCAATATGGAAAAAGGTCTACCCACCCAAATTAGAATAAGCAAGTACTGATTTCTCTGATCTTTGACACTATTACAGTGTCTAATGATATCTATCAAACTTTTCTGCTTGATTTATTGGGTCTAGGTTATGCCTGCTCCGTGTCTACCCAGATAAAATAAACATCAGTAAAAACAGACTAAGTTTAAAAAAGTAAATGCTTTCCATGTTCAAACCATAATGTATCCAAATCCAGCGTTGTATTGATGTCTTGCTCTAGAAGATTCATGGAGATCTACCTTCTGTTTTGTTCTGTACAGTGAGTGGAAATTTATGCTTCATTTAGTGGGATGTCTCCAAAGATGGAAAAATAAGCTCTAAATGACTAAATGAGTGTACCAAATTACTAAAATGTTTTCTTTAAAGTAGTAGACATACTTGAAATATACTTTACATAGCAGCATAATACTGTCTGCTATTTGTTTTCTTGCATAAACACCAAGAGCAGTAATGGCCCACCTACACCTATAAACTGTGGGCAGAAAATGTTCAGAAAAATGGAGCCAGTGAGTAACTGTAGCCATGGCAACAATTGTCTGGCATCTTGCACATGCAGTATGGAATGAGAAGACACATGCCTTTGGACTCCGGGGGATACACTGTCCGAACAGCACTAACTCACCTTCTGATTTTCCCCAGCACTCCCAAAGGAGTGATGGGTGCCTTTTGTTGAGAAAAATGACAGGTGAAATGGAAACCTACATAAGATAGAATCTTGACTTTATTCCCAGTAGATAGAATCTATTTATTTCCTGGCAATGTAAAGATTTTCAAGACTGACAATAGCATACACCCTTTTTATTTTGTGTGGCCTGGAACCATGAATCTTTTTAAGATATATGTTATCTTCTCAGTATAAGTTAGTTTTGTGATATGTCTACCACCTTAATCTGTAAGTAACTGATGTTAAAAAAAAAAAAAAAAAAGAGAACTTCCCACAGTAACCTTTAGGAAACATACAAATTCTAAAACATCTTGATTTCTGAACTTATGACAGCTTCCTGTGCCTCCAGTAGCAATTTCAAGAGTATCTACTTTTTACATTACTCACTCATTGGTCATATTAATATGGTTCAAAAAAGAGGAAAACTACAGAAAAAAAGAAGTTGTTTTGATTACATGGTTGGCACCTGAAGTTTTCTTCCTTGGGCAGTGGTATCCAAAATGATGTGCTTATCTTGTTAAGCATTCACAAGCTCAGTGGGAAAGCTGAAAACAAACATGCCGTTTTATCCTTGGAAAGGCTGTTAATAGAGTGGAAGAATTTATTTTTATCATTCCAAAATTATTCTTTGTTCGCTACCTCATGTTTATTTCTGCAAATAATAAAAAGAAAGAACTCTAATTTCAAAACCATCTAGCAGAGTAGAGAACAAAATGCCAGCTGCCAGAGGAAATATACTGAGTCCTTGAGCTTACTCAGAGTCCTATAGTGATGTAGCTGACTGGAGTCCCTTCACTGATATGAAGGAGTACAAATAAATTCAGGCATAATATGAAAGTATATGTATGCTATAATTCAGCATCGTCATCAGAAAATTATCATGAAATTTGCTACTCTAATAAAAATTGGCTGGTATGCTTCCATTTAATAGAAACAAGATATTACTAGATCCAGAAAAGCTGGAGAAATAGGGAAAATGCTGGCAAGTGAGCTTTTCTGTTCATAAATGAAAGAAAGCATCCAGTGAGAGAAAAAAAATTGACATTCACGTATTAAATTTTAAATACATCAAAAGAATTATCAGTGTTTCTGTCTATATTGTTCAGCAAAAACATTTTTGCACTCTCCAATGGTGGAAATGAACCACAGAAAAACCATTTACGAATAATAGATAAAAGCTAAAATGAAGAATAAATAAATAAATAGGTCTGAATACAATTTACATAATGTATAACATAGAAAACAATAGCATATTCCCACTCAGAATACTGAGTTTTATTGTGAAACTTAAATATATATATTCAAATAATAGAAATAAGATGACCGTATCTGAGGCTTGATAAAGACTGCCATATAAAAAGCAAATAAAATATATATAATAAGAAAATAAAATGACGGAATAGTTTGATCTTAAACAGGACAAAAAAGCAAAAAACCAGATAATTTCAAGAACATAAATGGAATCTTTGTCTCCTAGAATAGTAATAGTAAAACATTTCAGTTAAGTTCATCCTTCAGAACTTTTTTAAAAATTGTGGCACATAATTATTTTGTGTAACTTTTCTACCACAAAAATTTATTAGACCAACAAAATTTAATAGTATACTTGTACCACTGAAAGACATGCTATATAAAAGTGTCCATATTTATACAATACTGAGTGAAATCTGAATTCCCTGAATTCCTATGATTTAAGTTGTTCCTTGCCTTCTGATTGTCTGAGAAACAACTTCAACTATAAATATATAACTATAAGATATATATAAATATATATATAAGTATATAAATTCAACTATAGATGCCTATTGTGAATTTTCTTATGCCTTTCCCAAAAGCAAATCCTGCAGACTGTAAAAAGACACAGAGACATGAAAACCAACACTTACTCCAAATAGCAATTGCCACTATATCTTATTTTTATATTCTGAATTATCTGTTATGAGTAAGTTATGTCCATTGAAGCATAATTTTAATTTAAAAATGCACTTTTTTTTACATCCAGATGCTATATAAAATTAGCTAATTGTGTTCTGTTGTGCATTTGGACAAAACAAGAATCAAGATAAAATCAAAATCAATCTACTTTGCTGTTCAGCATTAATTTAATTTTACTATTTTTATAACAGTTTAGAACTGATTGAGGCAAAAATGAAAGATCTCCCTTCCAGTCTTAAAAAAAAAAAAAAAAAAAAAAAGCCAGAAACAAGAAAACCCAGAGTCATCTGACATTCAACATGGTAAATGTTTTTTAGTAGGTATTTGTTGCCATTTCTCGCTGCTTATTCACACAACCATACTGCAGGATAAGCACCATAGCTGAAATTATCAGAAGTAAGCAAAGAACTTCTCAGGCACTTTTTTCCATTAAGACATTTACGTATCTATGCAACAATTTTTCTTTCTAGTCCCTAAAGAAAGCCATTGCTTCTTGTGTCTATGGCAATAGACTAGTGAAAAATATTTTTTTGGGGCTAAGCAGTCTGTAGGGATTCTACAGGAATGATTCAACAGTAGCCAGAAAGCAATTAAGCTTCTTCAGAGGCATGAAAATTAAGTGTAATCATACCTTGATTTAGTTTGTGGAATTTTAACCAGGCACTCCACACAAAGCCCAGAGGTACCTCACTGCTTTAATTGTTTAATTATTATTTGTGATATGAAACAGATGCTTTTCTTGGTGACCTTACCTACCTGAATACCACTTTGAAACATATTCTAAATGACCACCTTGCAATTAGGTCAGGCAATTAAGAAGACAGCCAGATGGTTGTTTAATCTAAGTAAATACTGTTAGGTGATTTTTTTTTAAAAAAAGTACATTTAGTAACACAGTTTTTTTCATTTTATGCTATTTCAAAGTCTTACCAGTATCCTATTGGTGTCAATGGATTTTCAGTGCACAAAGAGTGGGTCAATAATAATTTATCTGTAGTAGATCCTGTCTGATATGAATGTTTTTTCTTTTTTACTCTTGAAATGGTGGTAGAAAAGATCAGCTCAAAGAAAAATTAATATATTGGTACATTATTTTAGAAAGCTAATGAACAAAGTTAATCTCCTTGAATATGTGATAGTAATAAATATTCTACTTTTTAAATGGCAAAAAAACATATTACTCACATGAACATTGTGGACAAATCAGCCCTACTACAGGCTGAAAAAAATCATTACTCAGACTGTATCATGACATTTGCCTCAAAATTAGGAAATTAAAAAATTATTTTCAAGTATTTGTCAAAGGTTTTGTGTTTTGATTTGGTATGTTTGTTTTTTGTTTTTTTTTTTGTATGGAGTCATTCATTTCATATGGCTTTCAATCTGAAATTCATTCTTAAATAGTCCCATATAGACTCAAGTTTTCAGCACTGATTTCATTACTTAGTTTACTCTTTCTTAGCCTGTGGACTTGCTGCTTTTGTATTTCTTTCTGTGTTGCTCATAGTTACTCAAAACTCAAAAGGTCTAAGTTCCCTGACACATTCCTGTGTTCAGGCAGGTTTTGAGGACTTTCTATCTCTGTCTGGCATTTCCAAATGTGCAGCTGAGAAATTAACAGCATCTCCAGACAACCTGCAACTACTCTGAAAATGGCAAATATGAATGTGATTGATGGAAGTACCTATTATATAAGTAACATACAATTGCTCTGTGCATTTTCAGTTTGATCAGCATTTCCTGAACAAAGCACTAGAGCTGTCATTCTCAAACAGGATCTACAGGCATATGTGTACAAATGAATCAGAATTTTCAGAACATATACTTTGTTACACCAGGCACCTCTATCTTCTGAGCTATTCCAAAATACTTATATTTTAGCACCTTGTGCCTTTACTGTGAAAACTGTGGGGGGAAAAAGTAAAAGAAATATTGAATTTAATGTGGTAATGCATTTTTCTCTTTTCAATAAAAGTAGACAAATGAAGTCATATACTCTTTTTTTTTTTTTTGAAAACCAATTCCCCTCTCTTTCTGATCTACCAGTAATATAGTTTTGTCATAATATGTAAGTAGAAGCCTGAACCTGTGAAGCAGAAATTTTCTCATTGTTAATCAAAGCTGTGGTTTAATATGATTTAGGTCAAGGAAATAAACCTTCTCTGTGCAGCTTGATTGCTGGTACTGACATCACCACTTTTATTACTTTCACTGCTTTGGAAACCAATTGACATTCAGTTCAGAAATAACTCTGTTTGCTCAGCCAAACTGACTTCAATGCTCTCTCTGTGAGCTGACAGCTGGCTTGCAACAGATGATGATGAGTAATCAGCTGATCACGTCTGAAAACAGAACCATGCACCTGGATCCATCTTAAAATCACATTTCTATTGCATTTGGAATAGTTATGGAGGCCTCAAGGATTGATATAATATCATCATATCTATGTTCAATATTAGCTTTTGCAAAATTGGTTTCTTCCAGCTAAATTTGCATAGCCGAGTTTACCTGTGCATATATGTGAAACTCTTCTCTAGTTCTGTAGATTAAGCATTCACACCATCTTTGACATCCACAGATTTTTTTTTTTCCCAGAAATTGTTTCCTCAGTAAAGTAAAATTAAGATAGTTCAGAGATTAAAAAAATCAAAAATTAATGTCTCTATATCCAAATTAAAAAAGCTTCTTGTAGGCTTCAGTCACCAACCCAATCTTTTGCTTTCAGGATTTTTTAATTATCTTTTACCATGTTGTCCATAACTACAAATCTCAGTGATATTGATATAAATGTTTATGTCTTAGCAACAGAAATACTCACGTTGAACACTTTCTTTGTAAGAGTTGTACATATAAAATGAAGAAATTAATGGCTTATTTTTCTTGTGACATATCAAATGACAAATGGAATAAAAAGCTTTTCATTCTGTTAGACTGTTGCTCAGTTCATGGTCATATTGCTGCAGCTTATGTCTAGTCACAGGTTCAGAAAGAGTAGCAGCTGAAGATCAGCACACAAGCCCCACTATGTGATACAACGACAGAGATCTTTGGATATGTCTGAATTTAGGAAGGAGAGGCCTACAGAAAAATGATCTGATCTTCAGTTATCCAAAAACATTATAACTGAGGGAATGGTTAACTGGCACTACTGATACTACATTAATCAGAGGCTTTAAACATGGGTTATTTTAGTATATGCCACCAGGGTCCTATGTATAATCTCCCCATGTAAATAAGCAGTAGGTCTGTTCCTCCTGAAAGTGAAGGAGCCTTTCTAGAAATTCTGACTGGAGGTTATACCACAGGTAGACTTTGCAACTGATTTTTATCAGGAAGTAAAAGCTTTATGGAAAGGATTTCTCTGAGAGGACAGACACCTGGCTGCTAATGAAGGAATTAATTATTTATATTCGGAATTTTCAGATAAGGTCTTTCATCAGGGTGTTTCAAAGGACTTGGGAAAAAAACACCAAAAAAAGAAAAAAACCACAAAACTCCCCGAACAAAAAGCCCAACAACCAAACCCAGTGTTTTATAGCCCCTGTATTTGACTCTCAGTTGTTCCCACTGGTTCCCATTGGTGTTATACTTCATTTAGAGTAATGAGGTTTTAGAGCACGGTGATTTTATCAACATTTAAAAGTACCTCATTAAAGTAGAAGCAGCCAGGCTCTAAAGAGTGGTACTGCCTGACATTAATCACAAACTGAAATACTAGAAGTTCCTTTAAACATGAGAAAATTATTTTGTAGAGTGGTCAAACACAGGTTATTCAGCGTGACTGTGAAGTTTCCATCCTTGGAGACATTTAAAAGTCAACTGGACCCCATTCTGAGCTGGTTTAGACAGTCTTCAGAAGTCCCTGCCAACTTTATCACTGACTCTGGCTATTATGGAATGACCTCTGCTTTGAAGGAAGTTCCAATTTTCCTGGGAAGCAAGGGGGTCTGCTCATGAAAACAAGCTTGTAAGGGATTGTAGGTTGTCAAGAGCAAAAGATATGAGACAGACAGAGATCAGCATCTCACAGAGGACATGGGAAAGAGGAGAAAGGAGCAAATGGCCAGTAGCCAGGTCTCAAGGACAAGGGAAAGGAAACTTAATGGAGTATAAATACTGGTATTCTGGGTTTGGTTTGGTTGTTATAAATAAACCTACACATTTCATTTTAATGAAATCATCACAGAGATGATTTTTTTTATAGTTGTTCACTTTCAGATTTATATAATCATATATTTAAATTTTAGCTGCTTGTGTAACAGCTACATTATGTAGTCTAATCAACTCTTCAGACATGCATATCATCATCCATACATTATAAATACAAAACCGCTTGCTTTCTGTTCACAACCATCTTTTTTATTGCTGCTCTATCCATTATCATTGTATGTCATATACAGAAGCTTTCTCAAAAATATCCCATGAGATTTTTGAATTTTGAATTTGCTTTTCTCTTTTTTCAGTCACTTTGAAAAAACAGAATGTGTTTTGCATGCAAACAAAGCTGGAAAATGTCTCAATCAACCTCTGTAATCAAGGGTGTGTGTCTTGCCTGTTCATTGCAATGGCCTCACAGAGATAGCAGATAATATTCGCTATTCATTTTTTTAGCATATTCCTGTTTTCTTCTTTGTTTAGAGAGTAGATTAAAATTTAGCTTGTCATCAGCATACACTGCAGTGTTTTAAAGGATATTAACTGTTTTGTAATGACAGTGGAGAAGCTTTGTTCTCCCTCAAATTTATCTCAATGATTTTTTAGTGAGTGAATCCCAACTGTGTGAAAACCTCCATTTTCTACTTAATGGAGAGTAGATTGTGCTTAAGACATGAACAAGGAAAGTAAACAAAGTGTGCTGTCACAATCTCTAGAATGCAGGTAATCACTGTAATCTGAAAACACCAGTACGAGTAGGAAAAAAAAGTCACCTTTTCCAAATATATATTCAGGTGAGAATGTAAATTAGAGCTGATGACAAATCTCAGAAACAGGAATACTGTAAGAAATGAGCATTATGTCATTTCTGTGGGCAGTACCAGAGAGTGCTCAGCATTGGAGCTGCACAAGATATATTCCAAAGTGTGGCATCTCCTTTCTAGAACAAACACACTTCACCTGTGCTTGTTACTACTTAATGAGTAAGAATAGTAATGCAGAATTAAAGAAGAGAGAATGAATAAGAAAGTATGCAGAATTAAAAATGCGTGCACACGGAAGAAAAAAGGTGAAAACAGCTAAAAGCAACTAGCAATTGCCTTTGTTTGATATGGCCATGGTAAGCCTTCAGCAGCAGCTCAGAATGGGGCAAAATATTATATATATTAGTCTGGAAACAAATTGCCTCTCACATTTCTGTCTCAGAGAACCACAGACATTTCTCCTTGATTTTATTCAAATACTTGGACAATAATACTGCCATAAAAAAATAAAAAATAAAACAGTTGCAGTAGATTGGTCTGTACTTTCCAAAAATCACTGAATTCAAATCACAGTCTTCCAAAGAAGAGCTAGTGTCATAAGATCATTTTATCTAGCCTCTTTACTCAGATCCTTCTTTTTCTTTCTTAAGAGTTAAAAAGAAAATGGGTGAAAGGTGCAAAGAAGATGAAAGAAGTGAGGAAAAGAGGTGTCTTTATAGAAAAGTCACTAATCTCAGCAGGAAGATGGGGTGGGACTGAACAAAGAGCACAGAGATCTTTTTCAGAGGAAGAGGACCACACTTGAGCTTTTCCTGGGTTTAAAAAGAAAAATAAAGAAATAAAAGAGAAAAATATGAGGAGAAACTTTAACTGTCTTAGGTGTGCTAGCCACCAAAGGAGAGCGGAAAAGAGAAAGATAAGGATGTCAGGTATCTGAGGCTGTCAAGAGACTAAGGATAAAAAGTTGTAAGTTAACAGAGGGACTCACCTTACCTAGAGCAGCCACCCTCAGTGTCCTACCCAGTATGAATCTAATTAATCCTTCCAATAAGGGCTTTCTTGCCTGCTCCTGTCAGAACTGTGAGTTCAGCTTTGAAATATGGATGGCTATTCTTCTGTTTTTCTTCCAAATTCTTGTTCGTAACTCTCTTTTGCCTTTAAAACTATCAGTCCTGATCCCTCTTGTTTTCTCCAGCACTAAATCTCTTTCCTTACACCTTTAGAATTGCTGAAATATTGTATAGGAAATCATAACTTTAATCTTGAATCGGTTCCTGGACATGCTGCTTTGAAGTGAATTCTTCAAGACACAATTTCTTTTATATGAGAACATGCATATGGATCCATTAAATTGGAATATGTACAGGAAAATAATTGTATGGATTTTAATTTCTATTCCTGTAATTATTTTTATAAAATTCTTTGTTGGATTTTTAAATTTTTTAACTTGTTCTAGGACTTGGAAGTTGGCAAGCATTATACCCTCTCAGTGTCTGTAAAGTTATAAGCTTATTATAAGTGCTGTAATCTAAATACTCAGAGAAATATATTTTTGATTGTAGAACACTTTCGCTTGTCAACACATAATCCAAATTCAGGTTTTTAATGAAACTTAAGCAAACTTTTTTTCTGTTTGGCACCTCATGTCAGACAATATGCTTTTTAAATACAAGATCCATGAGGAGAGCACAACTATTTACAGTATGCAAATGATATGTAAATATGCCCTTGTTTTCTGACAGAATCATTGATGCTCAAGGATATCCTGCCTTCCCCAAATGAGATGCAAAGAATGAAAAATTCTCTCAAGTTCAGCAACTGCCAAACTCCATGTCTAGTACAGCAGTGTCTAGCTTTCCTGGCCCTGCAAGCTGCATACCAAAACCCCTGCATGTCTGAAAAGCACAAGACGTTTATTCTGTAACTAAGAAGGGCAGATAGGTCCCAGTGAATGGTTCAAAGGTAGAAGAGAACAAAAGACAGAGAAGACCTCCCTAGGAGATCTCACTGTTCTATTACTGGAGGGAGGATGGATGCACACCTTGATCATTGAATGACCTTTTGATTTCAGCTTCAAAAGAGCTTTGTGTCTCTACATAGTCAGGGATTTCAATCAGGCAGAAGCCCAGGTGCGGCATGCTGTACACCCCTGCCATAGAAGCCTCACTTGAACTTACATACTGCAATTGATCCTTCCCCACAGGTAAGACTTAAATGAAAGAGGTAATTACATGGCCAGCTAGTCAGCAGGTGTCAGACTTTTTTTTAAAATAAAATTTTAAAAGATACCATAATTTTAACAATAACATTAAATCACAGGTTTTGTCTTTCAATTCACAATTATACTGGCAAAAGGTAAACAGCAATAGCACTATAAGCAAAAAAGTATAATTTCGAACAAACTCCAGTGACATCAAATTTTCCATGTCTGTAAGGAAGTCCAGAAGAAAGGTGGATTAGTTGTGGGTCTTCCATGTTTATAAAATAAGCAATGTATAGAGTACATGAAGTGTCCACAACATATTGTTTTTCTTTCTGACTTACAATTAAGAATACAAGAAATATGAATTTATATTGGGGACCCTGTGCTAAAGTCAGTAGAAATCAGCTCATTAACCTCCCCAGGGGTTTTTGTGCTAAATATTATCTGAGCCACTTTCTGTGTTTCTCTTCTATGTCTCACATACTTCATACAAAGGAAATGTAAGCAGTTTCTTTTTCAGATTGCATTCAATATTTTATATGCTGAACAGAGACATTCAATTTCTTCAATTTTCCTCAATCTTTCCTTTTTTAATATAGCACCATCTGAATTAAGAGGTAATATGGGGAGTGGCTATGTCTTAAAAAGCTGCTTCTTCTTCCAGCAGCTACATATTACTGTAGATTATAAAGGCAACATTTTCTACATCATTTCCAAAATTCTGTTTCTACTGTAAGACAAAATGCAATTATTTTGCTGACACAAATAAAGGTGCAGTAATTATTAGCTAATTAGCTAGTCATTAGAATTGTGAATAAAGATACTTACTCATTTGTCTTACTCAGTTATTAGTCTGTATTCTATTCAATCTCCACCTAGAAACTACATGGAAGTTGTGTCTCAAATGTGCATGTGATTTGACTGTGGTGCTCCAAAAAATGCTGCACTCTGAATAATGCCCTGACTACTGCAGCCACTGACTATGCTAAATGCACACTTGTCTTTGGTCAACTGTGCATTAGAATTGCCTGCAACTTGCAAAACATTGCATATCCACAACACATTTCTGTGTAACAGACTCAACCGAACCATGTACACACCCAAATTCAGTGGCTATCCATCTCAGCTGCACACCAGATTTTGGGAAAAAGATGGATACAGACAAACAACCCACTAAACCACTACCACCCTCCTAGCTGAAGAAACACTGGAGAAATACTGCCTAGGTTGTTCAACCTAATCCTTTCTCCCTCATAACCCTGCCCAATATACTTAATCAAGGAAGAAGATTCAATTCAATTTAATCTCCACTTAGTCACATTTTCTTAGCCCCTTCATATATTTTCTTTTCCTGCAGACTTCGTATACTATGTTTTGCTAGCCACAATACTGGCTTTGCTCCTCAGTGGAATTCACAGAATCACAGAATGGATTAAAGTTTGAAGGGATGGCAGTGGGTAATTCCAAGCTCTGTGCTCAAGCGAGGTCATCCTAGAGGACATCACATAGGATTTACATAGAGGATCACATAGGATTGCGTTGAGATGGTTTCTAAACATCTCCAGTGTGGGAGACTCCACAGCCTCCTTGGGCAATCTGTTCAGTGCTTGGTCACCCACACAGTAAAGTTCTTCCCCACATTCAGGTGGAACTTCTGTGCATTAGTTTCTGCCCATTGCTTCTTGTTCTATTATTCAGCACCTCAGAGCAGAGCGTGGATCCATGCTCTTGACATCCTCCCTTCAGATACTAATCAACATTGATGATGTTCCTTGTCAGTCCTCTCTTCTAGAGACTCAATCGCCCCCTCTCTCATCCTTTCCTCATAAGAGAGATTCCCTACACCCCTAATCATCTTTCTCACTCTCCTCTGGACCTGCTCCAGGAATTTCCTCTCTTCTGCTGAGGAGCACAGAACTGGACACACTAGGTCTGAGCAGCAGGGCAGGATCACCTCCTTCACCCTGCTGGCAACAATGTTCTTCCTAATGCACCCCAGGATACCTTTTGCCTCTTCAGCTACAGGGCACTGCTGGCTCATGGAAAGTTTGTTGTCCACCAGGACCTCCAGGTCCTTCTCCACAGACCTCCTCTACAGCAGTTTGGTCCCCAGCTTGTCCTGGTTATTCTTCCCCAGGTGCAGGACCCTGCATTTGCCCTCATTGAATTTCAGAAAGTTGCACTCTGCCCATCTACATCTCCAGCCCACCAAGGTGCCTCTGAGGGGCTGCACAGCCCTCTGGGGTACTGGCTACTCCTCCCAGCTTTGTGACATCAGTGAACTTGTTGAGGAGGCCCCTGCCCCTTCATCCAAGTCATCGATGAAAAAGTTAAACAATACGGGATTGTTTTTTATTGAACCTTGGGGGACACCACTAGTGACAGGGCTCCAACTACATCCTGTGCCATTCACCAAAAGCCTCTGGAATTTGCTGTTCAGGCAGTTCTCAATCCACCTCCTCTCCATTCATGCAGTTCACACTTCTTGAGTTTGCCTGTGAGAATGTTCTGAGAGACAGTGTTCAAAGCCTCGCTGAAGTTGAGGTGAAAAATATCCACTGCTCTCGTCCTCATACATAGTCATTTCATTGTAGGAAGCAACCAGGCTGATCATGCATGATTTATCTTTAGTGAATCTATGCTGACTGCTTCTGATCACCTGCTTCTTGTCATGCATGTGGATAGAGATGGCATCCAGAATGAGGCACTTGATCACCTTTTCAGAGATGAGGCTGACTGGTTGGTAGTTTCCTCCTTGTCTTTTTTTGAAGACAAGGATGGCATTTGTTTTCTTCTAGTCCTTAGGCAGCTCTCCTGATCATCACAACCATTCAAAGCTCATCAGTAGCTAAATCATCTCTGTATTATTAACCCTGTGTGCAACACAAATCCAAAACACAGCCCTGTACTAGTCACTGTGAAGAAAATTAACTCTACTCCAGCCAATACCAGCACAGAGCTTTAAGAACTATTGTGGGACAAGGCACTGCAATCTGTCCCTTCTGCAAGGTGAAATCCCCATCAACCTGCTGCGTTTGTGCAACTTTCAAAGAGACAATTCCATACCACTCTGCCACTGGAGTGTTGTTAATTGTCCATTATGTTGTAGAGAAGTTTACAGCCAGGATTAATTTACTTTCCATTTAATCTGTTTCTACAATCTCTTAAAAAGAAATGAACAAAAAATATCTCAGTGCTTAATGAAAAAGATGAGATAAAGTATGAGCTTTTTCACAGAACTATAAGCCTTTCAAATTTTATATTTTATGTCTAGGAAGAAAAAGTATATAAACTTCCTTTTTATAGCACATTCCCATTTCAATATAAATTTACACAGCATGCAGTAAATCAGCTTAAAGATAAACTGTTAATATACTTTGCTTGCAAAGGGCAGACCATTAACAGAAAGTTTACTTTAGGCCTTTAAAATTCTTCTCCTATCTTCTGCTCTCTCTGGCTCTGTGACCTCAGGGGATGTAATCCCTTAAAATGCAGCTCATCTTCAATTAGCAGAGAGAACATATGTACGTTCTTCACTGAAATCCCCAGGTATCATGCAACGCAATTCACTTCAGATTTTACAGTTAATTAAAGCTTCAGACACATATATTTTCTGATTCTCCAACTGGCACTGGAGAATTTTAAAGCTTAGACCATTTTAGCTATTACTCTGCTAAAAAGTTTACTAATAAACATAAATGTTCATGTGCCTTTCTTGCTGACCAACAAGTTGTAATGGGACACTGATCTCCTCCTACAAAGAGGATGAAAAGAAACTGAGGTTGCTGGAGGGACCAGAGTTTGATCTGCCTGCATAAAAATAATCCCCCATAAAGACCAGAGTTCTCTGAGAAAATATACCTTGAAACCTAGCAAATGAACTTTGAGAAGAGGTCACAAAACATTTCCAGGTTATGACCTTGAAAACTAGTAAGGAAAAAGTCACCTATTATGAAAAATATGCATAGATCTTGTAGCAGACAGATGTAACATGCTTTTTCAAAGAAATAAAACACATTGTTTTCTCTCCAATCCCTTTCAGCAGTCACTAAATTTACAGTATGTTTTCAAATCCTTCCTTTTATTTAGTGTCTTGGTTAAGGGACATGTATGTAAGAGTTGCATGACAGATGGTTTGTTCTCATAAAATGAAGATTCAGTACTAATTTTTTTTTGTTTTAGTAAAAAATTTCCTAATCCTGTTTCTCATCAGAGTATCAATCCTTATAAACTCAGCTTTTCTTCCTCTTTATTTTTTGATTCTTCAGCTAATATTGATCTTTCTTTTAACAGGTTGTTCCAATCACCTTTTTAATCTGTCATGCTCTTTCCCTCTTCTGGTTACTGCTTCTCTTTTCCCCACTTTTCTCCCACCTTCCTTCAATATCCTCCTTTTATCTTTTTAACATTCATGCACTCCTCCTGAACTTTCACTGGACTGTAGGCCCTTGATCATGGCATAATCTCATGCTTCAAGAAGTTATTATCTGAAGACTGACTATAAAAATGTCACAGCACTGTTATGCACCCATGCATCTTGATAAGGGTTGATCTTATCAGATCAACAGGGCTTTTGTTAGAAATGAAAATATTTTTATTCCTTATGTTTAAAAATATCACAGTAGGCCAAGTCATTGCAGACTCCAGTGTTTCTGAAATTAATTCTTTTATCTCTTTTTTTGATTGAAGATCTTAACACATAAAGTTTTCCAGGCACATTTAGTGACTGTAGAACTTAATGAAGCTTTAAATCTTCATTCTGTTTCTGATATTGTTAAATTTCACCCCTGATTATTGTAAAAGAAACTGCTTTGAGGTCAAAGAACATAGAAAAATATAATTAAAAGCAGAATTAGGACCCATGTTTCTTCTTACCTGAGTGGCCCCTGGGCCCATGAGGAACTCTTTTTGTTTTTTTAATTAAAATGCAGTTGGGGAAACCATTAGAAAATTAGCCCAAATACACTGTGCTCATGGGTATTTTGCTCATATCTGTTGAGGTACCAACTTACAACAAGCTTTCTGCAAAGACCATGGGGACACAAATCACCATCTGTCAGTGTTGGTTACAAAACAAGAGTTCTGCAAGAGGAATGTACACTGCAAAATTGATTTACATTCGAACATGTCTTACATGCCCCACAAGGGGCATATAAAGCTAGACCTAGCTTAATGTTCAGCCTCTCTTGAAGTTTAAAAAGCTTATGACAAAAGAATGAAGAGGTTTTTTTTTACATTTGAAAAATCTCTATTTGTGAAAGTGTCAATAATAATATATTAACAATTGTATTGATACAGGAGCAGGATGATAATCTATATTACCTTTTCCCAATGTTAACATTTTTCCAGTGGTAAAAGGCATATAAAAGCATGTATGTTTCAGAAGCAATTCCTTTTTTGTCAACAGCTTATATTTGACTGCTTTGGGAACATTATTCTTCATAATTTCTTCTCAGGTAAATCTGCTGTCTGAAAAAATACCTTAATTTACTGGGTATTTTTTCTTGAACATTTTCTGGGTATTCATTATTTTCACACTATTTCTGTGATTCTAATTTAAAATAGTTTATGACGATTATTTTATTTTTGTCCCTGTCTCTTATTCATTCTCTTTCAGAAGAGAACTGCATGTATTTCTTTGATAGAGAAAGGGAATCTGAACAAGCTAAAAAAGATTCATGGCTAAAAATGTTGCATGATACAAATTGGTGTATACCTATTAATTCCACTAGGTCTGTGCACATTTAATTTGACCTGTTTCTACATTTGCAATAACATGATCTCATTTAATATTCTAGATAGTTTGTCTTTACTTGTGGTGGATTTGCCTTTCTGTAGGTCTCTTTACTTTGTCTGTGGATGTATTTGGAGTTGAGAGAGAAAAATTACATTATTCTATACATTGGAAACTATTTAAATAAAAGCAACTCTTGCACAGAAAAAATGACAATGCTATGTAATTTCCTCTTTTGTGAAAGCTTATAGCTCTTACATGTTATCACATAAATGAAATTCCTTGGCCCACAGCTGGTAATGGAAATCAAAGAAACAACTCTTTAATTTTATGATTACTTCCTGTCAGAATAGCAACCCACTGCAACTTGACAAAGTGAAACAGAAATGCAGGTGAGTTGTAAATGCTCACCCTAAACAAAATAAAAGGCTTGTAACATAGGTGTTTCTACAAGGTCAGGGCAAAAAAATTAAACCACAAAAACTTAGATTTCCTGATAATATTATACAGTAATATAATTTTTTACAACTCCTCTGCCACAGATTAAAAATGCTGAGCAGATTTATTACAGATTCTCAGTTAACTGCCAATAAGGAAGGAAGACAAAGAAAGGATGTATCGTATTTTCCATGAAAAAATGGGTATTCTTCTCCTCAGTCACCTATAAAATTATTGTTGAGTAAAGGGAAACTGTTGAAAAAAATATGTTACCTCTTTACCAGTCCATGTCAAGATTTCACCCATATAGAGAGCTGGAGAACTTTCTATACAAGTTTCCCTATTAGTTGTCTTTGTTTTTTTCAGATTCTGAGGAAAAATTAAGATTTTTCTTTAAGAATACATTCAGAAATTTATGCTTTTGAATTTCTTTAATAGAATGTAAATTGATAAAAATCTCTTTAACTTGGTAAATACCAGATAATGGGCTAGATTCTAAATGCTGCAAATAATTTTGGGGTCTTGGTTTTTTTGGGTTTCTTTGGTTTTTTTGAGTGATATACATAAAATTTTCCTTTCTCAACAATTTTTAAAAATTAACATATTCATTTTAGCATTTTAGTCTCTTTTTGTAATTGAGTGAGAAAACAGTAATCAAATTAGTGGAATTAAGAAAAATGACATGGGTAAACACTACATGATTAATAAAAGCTTAATATCATTGCAGAATTATATAACCTCCAATATCCCAGGGTTAACAGAGAAATGCATTCATATCATTAAAACATGTTTTATTAGAGTAAAATATAATCAGGAAGTATTGTACATAAATTCTGCGTAATCTATAGAAACTTGTTTTAAGGTATCTTTTAAAATCAATAATTTTGTCAAGACAAATTTGCCTATGCTTTTAAGCGACACAGGGGAGTATTAATGCTTTAAGCTTGGATTAATCTATATCAAATACATTTGTGACTTATGACCTTAACAGCTCAGTAATTCTCTAAATTACTCTGATATATTTAGTAATGTACATGGACTACAAAGGATATTTTTTTGAGGGGGAGTATGTGATTGTTATCATGAGCATCAGGAAGACAAAGCTGTGCTCTAAAAGAAACAGTTATTTCCTATAGATTATTAATGCATTTATACATTTTGGAAGGGGTGTTGCTTG
This sequence comes from Pseudopodoces humilis, assembly GCF_049639895.1. NCBI lineage: Eukaryota > Metazoa > Chordata > Aves > Passeriformes > Paridae > Pseudopodoces > Pseudopodoces humilis. The sequence continues at coordinate 80,425,825 of NC_142200.1, read as the reverse complement.
TTGTTATCATCATCATCATCCATTCCCCCCTGCATTAAGCTCACATCAAAACAAAATCATGGCTTGGATCTGGAAGGATCTTGGTGAAAGAGAGGGAAATGGTGCTTGGAAATCAGCACTTCTGGATGTCAGCATTTTGTCAGGGGCAGACAGCCATCTAAGAAACCTTATCTCTACTGTGCCTTTCAGATTTCTACTTTGGTTCTTCATTTGTGTCTGCTTGCCTCTTTTTCTGTGTTTGTGTTTAACAATAAGAGAGCATCGTGACTTTGATAAATCTTGGGGTGGGGGGGGGAGGTTGGGTGTTTTGTTTCTGTTTCTGTTTCTGTTTCTTTAAAATCTAGGTTTACCTATAGATGTGTGCTATATTTATTTTAAGATTATCTTTAGAATATAGCTCACAGAAGAGCAAGGCAGAGGCATATTCAGTTAGCAGTATATAACAGCCCACATACTGTATGATTTATAGCAAATCCCTAATAAAAAATGTGACAGAACATATGGTTCTTCATAAAGAAATACTTTTTTGCAGGTGACTTATTTTTAATTTTTACTTTTAGGTCCTGCTTTACTCTTCCCTCCTGAGGTAGATTTTTGTATTTTTTATAAAGGATTACAAATATTTCCATCTGCACCTGATTAAGCATTTAAAATATTTCCTTTTTGTGGGATTATATTGTTTAACCTCTTACCACAGCACCTTCAAGAAATCATAATCTGTGCAGAATGAAGTTGAAGGTCTTTTTAGATAATCTCCCATTATATTTTCTCTTAATCTGTTATTTAACATAGAGAATAGAAGATTTTATTTCGTAGTGAGACTGATTTTACAGTACTGGGTCCTAAAACATACATAAATTTTCATATGATATATGTTAGTGAGAACTTGCATACCTGACAGGTAAAGACATGTGATCAAGTTTCCTTTGCAGTGGTAAACCTGACATGCTGCCATGCTCCTTTTGCAGTGCTATTCCTTGGAGGACATAGGATAATAGCTGAACTTAAAGATGTCAGTCTGTTTAGATCCTAAAGATTAGTTACAGTGACTAAACGGATATTCTTATAAAAGTTCTGATGTTTTCTTCATGTAAATGTACCAGATATTGAGTCATGTAATGTAGGAGGTATATTTATTATTGATTTAGATAATTTGTCTCCCATTATATTCCCTTGTGACATTCAGGTTTGGAGATAATAAAGTAGAGTTTTAGATTAACATCGTTTCTCTGAGAAAAGCAACTTCATACCGTCTTTGTTTAAATCTTTTATGAAAACACATCCAAATCAAGGGTAGGGCTTTCTTTTTCCTAAGATATACAAATGCCTAGCAAATAACAGACATATACAGATAGCGCAATTGGATGAAGATGTCTGCTTTTTTCTGAGATGTTCTTGATGACATTTCAGATTAAAGGATTGATCAAGAGTTTCCAAGTCTCAGAGAAAAGATCACTGAAAAAGCAAAGAGAAACAAAGGCTTGCTCATCACTAAGAAAGAAATCTCAGCCACACAGGGTGCTGAGAGACTGCAGGGGCAAGAACAAAGTGCTGTGTTTCTCTGATCCGTGTCAGAAGATTTTGCAATTGTTTAAAGAAATGGTCATAGACAGGACAATATTTGGAAGAAAAATAAGATTGTAAGGAAAACTAAATGAAGAAGTGAGACACAGTTGTTAAAAGAAATTACTTATATTAGAACCAAGTTATTACCTAAAATATTGTGATCCCAATAAGATTATAAATTGTGTATTAAATCAATTTTATGTTATAAACTATAAAAACTGCTTTTTTTCATACACTACTTCCATGGGATTATGTCCCATAACAGGGGATGGGGAAGAAAAACACAAACCCCATTCCTTTTGGTTTGATCAGGCCTCTTATTAAATGGAATATTCAGGATTGGTCTTTACTAATCCATCTGTAATAATTACTCAATAGAAAATTATAATAGTGAGATTTCCAGGAAGGAAAAGGAAAAAGAAAGGTTTAAATGACATGGCATGTTTATAAGAAGATTGACCTAATATTCTAATAAGCACTACTGCCCGAAGATAAAGATGAAAAAAAGACACTTTAAAGATGAGCTCAGCTTTGGGGAAAAAAAAAAAAAAAAAAAAAAAGGAAAAGAGGGAAAAAATACTGAAGTTTGTACTCAGTCTTTTACAGTCTGTCTTCTAATTTATGCAGTGTGAGCTAATGCTACAAGTGTAAATAGGGCACAAAATATACCTTTTACAGAACATATCAGAGTTCTCAGGAAAGCAGATTTAAGGCTTATACAAAGATACACAGTAATCTATTTCTGAAATAGTACTCAGTTTCCTTCTTAAAGGCAAATGAAAAAAAAAGCAAACAAATATTCTGGAAATTAAGAAGAGGGTGATCCATTTCCTGAAAAATAGTGTCAGCTGAATGCAAAACTCACTGTAGAACCTAGTAACAGAATGTCAGAGCCCTGATATACACCACTTGGATGTTCCACACATACGCCCGAAATAAATTTCCTGAATGCGATAACAATGATGATAAGAGTTTGTCCAGCTAAATACGATGGTACTGTAGGTGTATCGGAAAAGGTAGATGCTACAATAAAGTATAAAGAAAACTGCTATGAGAGGAAAGTGAGGGAACTCTTGAAAACTTGGGATAATAAAAAGTTGATTGCAAGACTCAGTTTTATGTTGAGCTCAGCGGTTCTTAAAATAAGTTTATGGACACTGAGGACCCACAGGAGCTGGTTGTTCTTCAATATTTGGTAAAGATCTTAGTGGGTCTCAAGCTATAATGTACTAATAAAGTCCTTCTGACATTTCTCCCCAGTAGAAATTAACCATCTTATATCAACATCTAGTATTCCTATTGAATTTAATGAATTTCTTATTACATTTATTGAATTATACCTGTAATTCTCTTCCTCATTATTTCAAAAACTCCCGCAGAGATTATTGGGGTTGAAGGTTTGTTGGAAGTCTTATTGGTGGTGTTTTGAATGAACAAGAATTAGTCTTGAATTTCCTTCTGCTAGGCTCAGTAAGTTTCACATTACTATAATAAAATAAATTGGCTTTATAAACTTTATAATAGCAGCATTAATTTATTGTTTCTTAATGTTGGCAAGATCTTCCTAGAAATATTGTGTCTTATTTGTTACGTCATTCACTGGGGAGGGATCCTGATGAACTGCATGAGAAAAAAATCCAATAAAAGTATATGCAACTATTTATGTTTCAGTAATCACTCTTTAACTAAGTACTTATGAAGTGGGAAACTTACAGGGTGAGGCCAAATATGTATGAAATGTTTTTCAGAAAAACATGGAAAATAAAGAACTGAAAAAGTTCATTCTTGGCAAATATGAAGCTGTTAATTAGAAAATGTTACTAAAGACTGCACAGAGCTCTAAATTTCTCAGATTGTCAACATGAAAAAGAAAAAAAAAGTTACCAAACTGTAGATTTGTCAATTCCTAAAAAATTACCATTTTACAAAATAGATTGTGTTTCCTTTAATTAACACTATGTTTGGATGACAATGCATCTTGCTGTCCATAAGATGTATTTTGACAATAAATGAGGCATTAACTCTTCTTGCTTCTTGCTTATGGCAGATGCTCCCCTTCCCATGTCTTATTATTCTGTCTTCAGTTTTATTTTGTTGTGGTTTTATTTTGGTTTTTTTTTGTTTGTTTACAAGAACATGATTTGAATACATAAATGAGCTAAGGAAGACTTAAGAGACAGGGATGGGGAAGAGGAGAAAGACAAAATGGACAAGGAAAGTGGAAAGGGTAAGTGAATGTAAACAGGAAAAGTGACGGGTCAGGGCAAACAAAAATTAATTCCTTATTCCTGCATTTTCTTCCTAGTACTAGCAGAAAGCTAAATGATATTAAGAGTATTATTAGACATGTGGCTCAGTTCAATTTAGAGATTTTAGTGGCTTCCTAAAAATAGAGATTCCTTGTTTTTTGTTTGAGATCTGTCCTTTATAATAATGCATAACACATTTCTCAAGTGTGAAAGCTTTCTTACTCAGAAGAAACAAGGAAGGCATGAACTTGGACAAATAAAAAATGTATTTAAAAGATGGCAATGAGGAATGGTAGGAAGATAATGACAGATCAATATAAGGTGATTCAGATACTGGGTCACTGACAGAGCTCACTGAAGGCAAGTATAATCTTTCCATTCATTGAAAGGAACTTTGTCTGGTGTCCAGAGGAAAAAAAAAAAAAAAAAAAAAAAATGAAAATAAAATGTCTGGAAAAAAGGAAAGGTATATTATCAAATATTGACCAGAAAATTACAGAACATTTTATTTATAACATTTATAACATTTTTTTATAAATATTTATTTCTAGAATCCTGAATAATAGTTTGGACTTTCAAAAGAAAAAAGGAGAGGGAGTGGGGGGAGGCAAAACATTTCATATTTTTTTTGTTGCAGTCTTATTTTAAAATATTATTCACTTACAAAATTTTTAACTTTTTTTTATGATAAAGTCACTTTTAAACCAAGTTGCTCATTTTGTTAAATTTAAATACACTGATAATGTAATTTTAAATTTATATATAATTAATTTCTACCTATTACCCTGTAGTGATATTTTATGAAAGAATTAACACTCCTGTAGGTAACGGCAAAATATCTACTACCCAAAACTAGCACACAGCTCTATAGTCCACAGGGAATTTACGAAAAATGGAACGAAGGTCAACAACATTAAACTGTCCAAATAATGGCAGGTGTTTGGTCCCAAGGTGTGACTCCATATGGTACATGCTTGCAAAGACAACACCTGTGTGTTTGGGGACTTTTTTTTCCCTTCTGTGGGTGCTCCTGGCTGCAAGGTGTGGGCAGAAGTGATCTGAAGCGCTGGTCAGGTGAGGCAGGTTTTGTGGCCAGTCACATGGGTTACAACATGCTCTGGGACATATGGGGAAGAATCTCCATGGGGCAGGCAACCATCCTGATGATGCTGCAGAGAGCCTTCCCTGAATTTGGGCTAGCCGGCAAAACCAGGGCTGCCCACACTCCAGAGCCACTTCTACTGGCAGCCTGTTTTTATCACGCATCAGGACCATCTCCAGGAGTACAGCAGCATGAAAACAGGAGTAAATGTGCAACCCTACAAAACTGGGTAAGTTTTAGTTGGTGTCTGTGTAGATGAAGTTATCAAAGAAGCAGAAAAAAATGAGAAAAATACCCTATCATGAACCAGTTGGTACTGTTCTGTGGGAAGACATCATCAGAGACATTCATGCCCTTTGGAAACGAAGACAGTGTCTAGACTTCATCACAATAACAAGACAGTAATTCCAATGACAAAATGCATAATGGTTCTCCTCTAATGCTGTTCAAATCAATTAAAAAATGTAGATCAATAATGTCAAATTGAATTGCTTTGGGATTATTTAGAGGCTCCTCTTTTCCCAGCAGTCACATGTTTAAGGATTGTTACAAATTGTTCCAAGTATTAGGGGTATCAGCTAGACCAAACAAGTTTATTATTTGCAAAAAAGAAGTGCTAGGGTAACAGTTAAATGTAGGCAATATGAATTCATGCTCCAATAAGTGCATAGCTAAAAAATTAATAGAGCTTGTTCTCTTTTTCCCTCTGGTCCAGCCTGCCCTCTATGTATTTTGGATTATTCTGGAAAACTTGATTCTGCATGGGGCACTTGGACAGGCTTTGTTTCTCCCAAGGACTTTAGTGAAACTGAATTTTTTTATGCTGTCTGAAGTATCTGAAAGGGTTTCTGTAGCCTACCATCTGACCTTTCTTCTGACCTCTGGCTTGTTGTTTTTGATTTTGGGACATTTTAAAAATTTTATGTTAGTCTTTCTGACTCTTGTAGTCAAAATACTTGTATTACAGTTCCTTCCTTTCCCTTATTCTTGTCAGAGTGTTTTTCCTGCTTATCTGAGTCTATGTGTCTGCAGTGCTGCCAACTGGTATTACTCTTACTATCATAAATATATGGAATTATGGAGTATTTTATGGAGTTTTATGAAAGGCTGATACAAGCTGTAAAATTTTATTCACCATGGATGCCATCTCACTTTAATTAATAAAAATGCTACCACCTGCTTTTATTTTTAGTTGTATTAACACAATTCTTCAACATATGCAAGAGGACTCTTTGCAGGGCAGAAGGGAGAGGAGAATACAGACCAGAGCACTAAGAGTTAGACAGAAACACTGCAGGTGAGTGTGTAGGAGAGATGACGTCCAAAACACAAAGGATAGTGACTATTGCCAATAGCATTCCTAAAGTAAGAAATGATGGGATGTTTTTTCATCCATGTTTAAGATGGCACTGTCCTTTAAGAGACTTCATATGGATTTAGATTCAGAAGTTTTCCCTAAAAAAAAAAAAAAAAAAAAAACCTGCAGAAAAAAAAAATAAATCTGAAAGTAATTATTTTAGAAAATTTCATGACTTTTGACTCATTTCAAGTCTTACAACACTCCTTTAGGTTTCCCTTTTGGATAAGCTGTGATTGATGTTAATGGCACTATTTCTGTTCTCTTAAGTTAAACAGCTTTTGTAGAAGACAGAGATAAATGAATCAAATAATTTTGCATCAGAACCACTACAATGGGAGAGAATAGCTTTCAACAAAAGATAACTCCTGTAGTTACTATTTATGAGTCAAGATTAGATATCACTCAATCTTGTGCTTAGTGACTCAGAAATTCTGTTGGCAGGTCCCTCACTCCAGTTCAGATTTCCAAGGGATCAAAAATACAATAAATAGGAGGTTATTCTTCTAACCTGAACCTCCACATACAATTACCACAGAGACATGACTTTATTAATGTAATTATATTTCTACCACTCTAAAATCTCCATTATATCATATGTTCTGGTGCAAAACACATTTATGTAAAACACTATCCCTTCGTAATCATCCTTCCTGCTTCCTTCTAAACAGCCTCGTAGCACTCAGTATTTTTAAGACATGCTTCAAAGGATGCCCTCTGAAGCTGCATGTAATTTTGCATCTGTACCCGCTGTTTAATGAAGAAACTTTTATGTTAATTCAACTGCTTTTTCAATAAAACTTTCCAAACTACAAAAGTACAGTGGACAGCAGTTAGGTTTTCAGGGGGGTTTAAAGACACCTGTTTGGTTGGTGGTTTTTTTTTGGTTTTTTTTTTTTTTTCTTTTTTTCTGCAGAGAGCCTCTGGCTTCAGACAAGGATACAAGCCAGCTAAATGTTTCATATAGATATATGCAAATTTTTCCTGTCAAGAATCAGGCAAGATATCCTAATATCAGGAAACATAACTGTTATAAATGCAATGGCAAAATAGGGTTAATACAAAAAGCGATTTATTATAAAACAATTTTAATCACAAACAACGAGAGAAAAAAAAAAAAACCACAATAAATCAGTGCAGTGCTGGGTGGACAGGGAGACGTCTATACCCGGAGGTACAGATTTACCCAAATCCACGAAGGAGGGTAGACTGTCCTGGGTTTTTATAGGGATTTTGTGTCCTGAGGCCAAAACTCCGAGCAGTTACTGTTCAACAAAGAGTTTAGATGGCTGGTTGAATGAATTTCCTGGAACCGTGCAACTGAATCAATAGACGACTGGGCAGAGTCCTCTCGTATGTAAAAAGTTCTGAGTGCTTCTTGATTGTATCTTCGGTTGGACTCTCAGGGTGAAGTGTCCAGGTCCGGTGCGGAGTCGATGGATATCTCGGTTGGGCTCCTCTTATTGTCTGGCCTGATTGCATCTTCAGTCAGGGCTTGCAGGAAGGGGTGTCCCGGTGCGGTGTGGAGTCGATGGGCATCTCGGCCTGGCTCCTTTCTTTGTTTAGCTTAATTGTTCATGTCCTGCTCTTTCTTTCAGGCTGATGAACGTCGCCTAGGGTCGTTACCGCCTGAATGGGTAGTTACTGCTGGGTTTGGGGAAATTCTTCGGCCACACTATATTTTATATAATTTTTACATTGTTACAAATCCAGTCATATACTTATTTATTCTTTCACGAATTTTTATCCAAGGTTACATTTATCACATAACCCAAATCACAGAAATTCAGATAATGACTTTAGGTATTAATAACTATATGTACCATGACAAAATACTAATAAACTTCTAAATTAGGAGACTAACTCAGGTACACTGAAAAGCTAACTCTCTTTCTTCATTTTCTTAAATGCAATGTCCAGACTGTGGAATCTGATATAGTGACCTCCAATCTGACTGGGGTGACTTTATGATACTGGTATCCCCAATCGTCTGGTTTATGTTATATATTAAGTTCTGCACCTTTAAGACTGGCTTTGAGAGCAAGAGAGGGGGAAGAAGAAGTGCGCAGTGTGTTAAGGAAAAACATCACTCCCACACATCCCACTCCTGGACTGTGGTGTCTGCAGCACGGACAGACAGCGGGACAGAGCTTCTCTCTGGCTTTTAGTTAGTTCTAGCTAGCTGAGGCAGAGGAGTTCCCTGGACCTTTGTTTGTTTTTTTCCCAATTTTCTTGGATCTGTGCAAGCCTGCTCTGGACTGAACACCCAGCCAAACCCCGGGAGCTCACGCCTGTGGCCCACCGGGGCCTGGGCCTCGGCACTTTCCAGCACCAGAGGGACTGATAAGAACCTGAGCGAGCCGAGCTACACCACATGAAAAGGACTTTTTCTTCCTAGATTTGCCATCCCATCGAACAGCAAGAGGTTTTATTTAATATTACTCAATTTCTGTTAAATAAACAGCTTTTTCCACTTCTCTCCAAGGAATTTTTTTTTTTTCCTTTTGCCGGACCAGTTGGTGGGGAGGGGCATTTCCCTGGGGAAATCCCCATTTGGAGTTTTCCTTCCTATTTTGCCCTAAACTAGGACACTGACAGAGCTCTTTTTTTTTCCTTGCTTTTTACAAGAGTTTTGTTGATGAACAAAAGTCAAATTACTTGGGAAAACCATTCTTGCACTTCTTTTTTCTTTCCATTTGCTATACCCTTTTCCTTTTTACATCTCTTTACTTGATCTTTGTAAATGGTATTTGTCAGTGTACTCACCAGACCTGGAGAAAATTGGACATTACTAAGCAGCATCACCTTGTCAAAGCTGAAAAAGGTCCTAAGCCATAACATGTGGGATGGTTGGTAAACATGGAACACCAACCTCACTCCACACAGTGGGCTGTTTCTCACACCACTGCTGTTCCCTCAGTCAACCTGCAGGGAGTAATTAAGGGTGAATACAACTGCCAAAGGCTTGGAAAGCAGGCAGAAACTCTTTTGCCAGGCAGATATTTTTCATTTATTACTATATTTATTATTTCTTTCCTCTGTGCTTTAGCAAAATAAGTTGTTTTGCTTCCCCTCCAGTGCTGGTAGTCAAAAACAGTGAGGTGAAGGCAAATCAAGTAAAGGTCAATCCTGTTAACCAGAGAAAAGCCTCAGGTCGCTCACTATTTTGATCATAATTAAGCAGTGTAACTTTGTGCTAGTTAAAGGTTAAATGAGTGGAAAGAAAGGGGATGAATGTGATGAAAAACAAGGAAACAGAAAGGAATGTAATATTTTCAGAGGGTTAAAGGTGAGACACAGCATGGTTTATTGTATGAGTGCATAGTCAGAGGGTTGGGGAGCCCTGGAACATATTGCAAAGTTGTCCCAACACTACTGAACTGGGACAGAAATACTTCACAGAGAGAAGAAATTGATTCTAGAAAAAGTCAAATTAATGTAAATTAATACACTAGCACACCAGTCAATTAGACTTGCTAAACATTATCAGTCAGTCAGGACATCTGACATCTCCTTTTACATGCCCAGTGGACAGATACTTCCTGGAGCTTTAACAGAAGAAAATTAAATTATTTTTAATTAATTAATTTAATTAAAAAGATATGTATTTTCTGAAGCAACAGCTAAGAAACTGTGGATTGCCCCATGATACACGCAAATAGAAACACCCTGTTTTGTATTAACACAATCTAGTGTGCACACGACCTCCTAAACCTGTGAAGTTTTAAGAGGACTGGATTCCTAAACACAATGCAACCCTCACAGAAGAGCTGTGTGTTTCACTAAAAATACTGAGAGGAAAATTCCTATTGTTTGATTTTGGGTTCGGGAGTCTTTTAGTTTGAGTGGGACTGGTTTTTGTTTCGTTCTGTTTCTGCTTCAGTGGAAAAAGAAAAACACTAAGCAATGTCTTCTTTGAGCATGCCAATCATGTCTTCTTTTAACTAGTCTCCTGCTGCATGCTAAATCTTTATTGTGCCTTTGCCACACAACAGGCCTCTGTTCTACAGGATAAACCTAGGGGGCCAAGGAACATCTATGCACATTTATTTAGTCATGTAGAGGTATATGTGTGCTAGGAAACCCACCAGGCTGATATGCTCAAATTCCCATATCATGACAAAGAAACAAACAAAAAAGCCTCAGTAAAGCTAAACCCACCAAAAGTGCAGCAATGTTAATAATCTGAACCATCACTTGCAAACCAAATACTTTTCTTCCCATGCTAGCAGTATTAGGTATACCTGAGATGAGTTGGAGCATAAGATTTGCAGATGAAAAAGTGAAATAAAATGAAGTGAAATAAGTGAAAAAAGTTGACATAATTTTTTTTTTTTCTGCTTTAGCTGAAATGACAGTGAAAAAGATTTTGTCCACAGAGGGAAAGGAGGGGGACCTATAGAGCTGCTGAAAGCAGCAGAAAGATTCAGACTACAGTCAGTGTCTTTCAGGAAATCCTACCAAAGCTGAGTAAATGAAGTCTGGGATATTTCAGAGAAGAGTTCAAGTTCACTCTTCTGCTGCTGCCTATGGTGTTCAACCTTTTGCCATTCCCCATTTCATCTTGACTACTTCCTGCATCCTCATATGCTGACCAAGCCATCCTTTCCCAAGCATATTCTATGCTTGGCTTCCAAAATTTCTTTCTACTATGGCTGTGGATTCTTGTCCTCCATCTCTTCCTGATCTTTTAACAAAAGTTAATTATGATTGAATAGAAGGTAAATCTGTATCTTTAGGTCTGTATATAAGCAGTTTGGAGTCACATGTTTTTAAAGCAGAGAATTTGCATAGGCAAATTTTATCTATAAAAGTACCTTTAGGATGAGGCTCAATTTTTTCTTCTTTCCTTGAAATTTAGAAATTCTGTAGTACGATTACAGGGGTACCTTGTTAAATAGACTGTTGGTCCTCAGAATTGGATGAGAAAATTATTTCCTTGTCCTCTTTTTCCAGGTGATTCAGTTTTACCCTGAAGTTGCCACACCTACCTGCATCTTTAAGTGTAGTGTAGATTCAGCACCTATTAAACTCTGGTGTGTTTACCCAGTGAATGGCTACCACTGCTAAAGAATGATTGATTAAATTTATAATGTGGACATGAGTTCAGTCTTAACAGGGCAGACTTAAAACATTCTACAAAGATCACTTAAGAGCCAACTAGAGAGATTAAGCCTTTTGATTACTATCAGCTGTATCACCGTAGAATGAAGTTAAATAATTTTCCTGACATGAGAGAAAAACCTTTTTTTTCTTTTTTACAGAAAAGCTTTTAAAGATTTCAATGCATAAATTATCAGAGCTACTTTCAGCACATTTTAATTTACTCCTAATTTAAATGTAACAATTAAAAAAAAATTAAGCCACTAACTGGTACTCTAGAGATTTGCATAAACCTGTTAAATACACAAACTGTCTCTCAGCTGAACTCCTGACTTTTAAGCTTCTCTTATCCTTCCCTTTTTTAATGATAGCTCTATTCTATAGGGAAAAAAATCTTGTATTTCTTTTGAAGATCATTTTAAAAGAGGCTATACGTGATTCATCCCTGGTAATAAGAATGCAGAGACACTGACTAAAATGAACTTCAAAAATTTTTAAGAGAATTTCAGAGCCCAAGTCTTGGTTTAAGACAAGTTAAGGGGAGTGGACTCTCCAACATGCACCATCTACCCCTTGAGTTTTAGCAACTCTCTCTTTCACCAATAAGAAGAGATTAATGAGAGCAGATATAAGTTAAAAAATAACAGTTTACTAAAAAACGAACAGCAACATATTTCAGGCAAAAAATATCAATAAATAATCTGTGGGTACAAAGTTGCTATATCTCACAGACTCCCTGGGAACAAAGAGAAACAAAAATAGTGGAGAAGCCCATCCCCCGGAGGGCTTCCTCCACAATGACCCTGTGGAGAGAGACAAAGGGAAAACAGCAGACAAACCTTACTTGGTGAAACCTTTCCCCTGGAACAACAGAAAAATTGGGAAGGTAATGCCTTACAAAGCAGTTGTGGTGCAGATGGGAATTGATGGTGTTGCTCGGGGAGCTCTGGCCCTACTGTGTCAGCCTCTGGTTTGTCAAGTGTCAGTGCTGCAATCCTAGGTTGCTGTCCCAATAGGGAAGGAAGAAAATGTCCCTGGATCATTGAATAATGGTGGCCTGATCTAGATCAGCTCTGGCTTTCTGCTGGGGATAGGTGTTGAAAAGTTCACTATGAAACAGTTTGGAACTTGTGAAATGCAGATTCTGTGGTTGCCACTTGGGGATGTGCTTGAAACAACCCCATCCATGGCCCAAAGAGAAACAAAAGAAGGCTTCTGCCCTGTGCTGCCTCAGCTCTCCCCATGAGAACTCCAGGGAAAAGCAAGAGCCCAAAGGGCTTCTTCTTGAGTGCCCCAACCTTAAAAATACTGGGCACCCAAACCTCAGCAGTTGCATTTCTGTCTGCACAGACAGATATGGAATACTGTAACATTACGGGTTACCCAGGGTATTTTCCACCCCTTGTTTCACATCACGCCCAAATGAATACATTTCATCTGTACACGTATATACATGTGACTATATACAAATACAATTATTATTTTGGTAGCCATTGGCCATTGCCCAGGATATGGATTTAATTCACTGGTCCATGCTGGGTTATATATTTGGTGAGGGGGGAACTTCCAACCAATTGGAGCAGAATATTCCTTCAGAACCTGGCCTATATCTTCCCACATTCCATGCCACTCAGGATTTTTTCTGTCCCACTGGGGCAGCTCTCTAGGTAACCTGTCTGGAAATCTCAGCCCTGATTCCAAAAGAGTTATAGGCCATATAGAGGAGACATAGCAGAATTAGCAACAAAAATATGGTGTTTTGAAAATTCAGAGGGAAGTGAACATTTTCAAAAAGTGATACATCACAGCTGAAGGCGGAAAAGGAGGTAAAAAGCTACAAAAAAATCATTCCCTCTTCTTCTTGCAAAAGGCTGGTGTGATAGATTGGCATTTAAGAAAACAAAGAGAAACACCTAAAGAAGTTAAAAATGCTGGAGGCTGATGGGAGTTTTTCTCCTGGCCAACAAGTGGCCATTTCTAAGAATTGACAGCAGTTTTGACCATTGAAAAGTGAGATCAACCTGTGAACACCACTTTAAGACCTAAGCCTGGGAATTTCTTTGTCTCTTTGTTTCCTGGCTGTGAAAGGTAACAGGGCTCCAGCTGGCCTCCCGTTCCCTGCCCAGGCCATGCAGCCCGGGCAGGGGCTGGGCTGGGCCCAGCGGCTCCCGGCCGGGAGATGGGGCCTGCGGGGCTTGCCCCGGGCTCTGGCCGGGCCAGGCCGGTCCCTGGCTCGGCTGCAGTTTTTTTTGCTGTGACTGAATTCACCAGAGACTGCTGAGTAAAGAAAGGAAAAAGCTCTGGACCTGTGGTGGGCTGAGACAGTGACCACACTCTCCAGAGCAGCCATGAAGAATCTTCCATCACAGACAGCTCCAGCCGCTGCTCTGGCAGAGATCACAGAACCATCTACAAAGCCTGGGCAAGATTTTAACCCTTTCGTTACCCAGATGAGACTTGCAGATTAATCCTTTTTTCCAGAGAGAGAAAAAGAGAGTAATCAACATGTAAAGAGACTTTATAAACTATCAGAGACAGTAAAGAAAAGAATTAAGCTTCAGAAAAGGTAGAGAAGAAGGAGATGCTTTAATTATGCTGAAATATTTTTCTGTTAAAACTATAGAGATGGACAATAATGTTCTGAAAAAAACTCCTTTAATTCATAACAGAGTGTAGTGGGAGGAATGGAGTGTTCCAAGTTTGGATTTTGAGCAAAAGGTGGAGTAATTATGATACAGTGAGGTGCTGGAACAGAAGGGGAGAATTAATAGTTGAAGATTTTGGGCTGCTTGAGGTAAAGAAAAAACTTCTGTTTTCCAGGGAAGCTCACAGAGACAGATGAGAAGAACTTTTGCCTTTGAATAACTCATCCTGAAAATGATATCCCTAGACACATTGACCCATACACACCTCAGAGTGAAATGGGAGGAGTGAACTGATGACAAGATTTCCGGGCAGCTGGCATCAGAGAAATAGAAAGCTATAACAGAAATAGTTTTCTTGTGAGAAACTCCATAGAATAGCAGAAGAAAGACATCTGTTTCTCTACAAAGACTGAAGAAAAGACTCTAGCAGGAATTGGGACTGTTTAAAACACCAAAGTTCCAAAGTTTTTTTGTCTCTATGTTGTCATGTGAACAAGGAAATGGTTAGGTAGTGAAAAGGGTTTTCTGGAAGTTTATTCTGGTGTTCGTATTCTTGTAGTTTTGCTAATAAACTTCCTTTATTCCTTTTAAGTTTTAAGCCTATTTTGCTCTTGTTCTAATCCATATCTCACAGCAAAAAATAAGTAAGTTTTCTAGTAATTCTTTAATTACTGCTTTAAAACCACAACCTTTATTTGGTGCGTTGGCTGGGAAACAGAATTGATAAATCTTAAATCACTACAGCTGGGTGTGATTATTTATAGACCTCCAAAAACATATTGGGCTATGCAGGGCAGTCCAGTATAAGATAGCATTCTCTTTTTATCCAGATATGAATATCACTTTCTTTCTCCCTTCCATAATGCTGGGGTTCAGAGCAAGAAGAGGAGGAATGAGTAAGAGAAACCTACACTGTATACAGGACCATCAATATTTAATCCTGTATTAGCGACAGGTTTTAGTGTTTCAGGAGCCATCTGACTTCAAATAGATGCTTTATCACTTTAGAAAGAGGAGAGTCTTCCCTTCCTATGAGGGATGGCAATCCTTCCTAGGTCTGGCAGGCTGGAAGATATTGGTTCATAAAATCTTGACACTGGAAAGCAATCTTTGGTAATATTTAGAGGTCTGCATGGCTTGTTGTTTATAACTTTGCTCTCCCTCTCAACCTGCAGAGCTCAATTCAAGGTTCACTTTTAGTCTAGAACAAATAAAGGAATAGTCATAAGATTCAAAATTTCTAAATGCTATTCTAATGAAATAAGCAACAGAAGATAATGGCTCACAATGAAAATACAGGGGACTTCTTATTAAAATTTATGTTGCTTTATCTTTCCTCTTTGGAATAATGCTGACTTAACACTTGACTCAAAGTGTACAAGAGTAAAACCAAAGACACATACCTAAAAATTATACGCCTCCAGCCACAAGCAGTCAAAAAATGTACCTCATAAAAGATTCAGGCTTGAAAGATCTACATTTCATTTCAAAATTCAAGGAACAGCATTTAAAAAATATTAAGATTTCACATCTTATGTTCAAAAGTTAAGGACAAAAAGTATCCTAAGATGAAAGGACAGGGAAGTAAGCGTGGTAGAAAGAAAAGAGATGAGAGATAAGCAGAAACAGAGCACTGAGGGAATCAAAACATCCTTTTACTTGTTAATTGTGGAATTAGTTCTGGAAGCACCAAGAGATATCTAAAATGGACTCTTGATTTTTTTCAGCAGCACTGCCTTTTAATTGACAACCACTCTCACCCTTATATGAAATCTTTTTCAAAACTGGGGATAACCAGGTGGGAACACTAACAACTCAAATTTTTTGGAAAATTTCTGGTTAAATAGAAGCATCAGGTACTTCATGGCAAAGAATATTTTATTAAAATACTAAACAAACATTTAAAAAAGGAGCTTTAAGGAAAATGTTTTCTCAGCCAGAGCAACTCTATGATTCTATGAAACTGTAGTGTGATAACAAAATTTAAAATAAATACATATTATGATAAGTAAAAAAAAAAAAGTTAATTCATTTAATTCATGCTTATTATTTATGTGATTGTACATATCATCTACATATATTAAGTACAGGAAATACAAACTTATGTATAGAATAATCAATTTAAAAGACTAAATATTATTTACTTATCAAATTGTATATGTTTGAGTAGACATATAGACTTAGATATATAGTGTCATATAGACACTATATTTGTAAAAATATTAGATTCAAAGACCATTATATTTCTAATATATTTTAAATAATATTTAATGTGGCCAGGTTTAGATACTATTTCTTAGTCAGACTGATAAACAGGTAGGTCAAATGTATTTGAAAATGCCGTGAACCAAGTTCTGTTCTTGCTAACACTGACACACTTTAATTTAGATAAATCTGAAAATTATTTCACCGCACTACTGTATCTTTATTCAATTAAATCTCTTTAATAGCATTAAGTCTCATTTAGAAAGTTCACAATCCATAATTAGCCATTTCTTTGAAACTGGTTGTTAAAATTGTCATTTCAGAACAGCTTACCATTCAAATAATATATATGCATGGAATAATTGATTTGTCCAAACTTGCCAATTTTAGACATTATTCACTAATTAACATTAAGAGTCACAAGATTTTATTATTTGTTTTGATAAGAGCACTAACTATTAAGTAATACCCTGATCTTTAGGAAAAACTACATTCAGTACAAAAATAAAGCCCAGGTTTTAAGATTCAGTCACTAATCTCTATAAAAGGGCAGAAAGAAAGCAAACCAAAATCCCTTGAAGTCACATTCTGTCATTCTCTTTCATCTATTCTTCCGCGTTTCTGACCCTTATATTTAATTTTATTTCATTACGTGTAACAAGACTAATTTTTCAACAATCCATTTTGATTCTGCTCATTCATTTTACCCCCTTTGACCATCACCTTTTTTAATCCTGAGATATTTTGTAACAAGAATTAATTTTAATTTAATTTGTTTTATTAAGCCAAGGTTTTCCAATGTTTCAAATATAAGTGATATTAAACAGTGCTACTTCATCTTGTGAGGTCCAGACATCCTGCAGAATACTTATATTTTACCAGTGGTATGTGAAGACCAGATAATTTTTTTGTATGGAATACTATGAGTTGATTTATTGCAATATATTTTACTTTTTCTAGTATTTAATTTTTAAACGTTGCAATTAATTTTCTCCTTTTCTGCATAGAAAGGTAATTGTGAGAATTTTCAGGGATGAAAAAAAACTTCTTTCACCTGAAAATTCTCATAATGATAATATCAGTCTAGAACTGAAGTTATGAATAAACACATGAGAAAGTGTGACATAGAAAGGGAAGAAAAGCCACAACTATTAGATCTAGAAATACTGAAGATCATGAGGAAAATCCATTGTAACAGTTTCCAGAGACATGACAGGATCCTGCAAACAAGGGTATCCTCTGTGACTTTCCTGAGTGGCCCTCTACAAACATGTAGTTCCATGTCTGTTATTGAAAAGACTTGGGATTCAACCACAGCAAAGGTCATTCAGGTTAGAACAGACAAACTCTTCACAGAAGTAAACCACCATTACGGATTTCCTGAAAATATCATGAATATGCTAGATGAACATATCTGAAATGACACAGATATATTTCGTTTTAGCTGCTGCAGGGTTTCAATAGTGTTGCTATTGAAGTCGTTCTCAGACTTGTATTTTTGTGATTTTTATGGACTTACAGAGGTTTCAAATGAAATAAAACTAATTTCTATATACATCCAATCTTAAAAGATACAAGAAAGCAGAAAAAATGCTCCAAAACCTCACTGAACAAGATCCCACCATTTTCCAAATGATTCTATCACAATTATAGATCTAGAGGCTACATGAATAGAGTCCAGATAGCTTAGCTGAATAAAATGCAATCAAGAAATATAGGCAGCTTTGGGATATGTGACAAATTAAAGTTTTGACTGTAGAAATACGTAATGAACTATTGAGCCAGAGAGCCTAGTCTAGGATAAAGAAAATCATACCTGCACACAAAGGAAATCAAGCAGCTCAGCAGTATTGTACAGAGGGCCTCTGTAGTTTGCTGCAACAGGTTTGAAGAAGGAATTGCTCTTTTTGGAAACTTCTCTACACTTACACGTACTGCACTGCACCAACTTGTTTGGCTGTGGCTGAATCTTCATTCTACCGCAGTGGAAGTCATAATTTGCTATCACTACATCCAGTCACTGGTTCCTTGCATCAGTGAACAAGAGAGCAGTCAGGGAAGAAAATGTGACTTCAAAAACACTAAGGTGTTTAAAGTGTCCTGGCTTCCTCTACTATTTGTTCTGATGATGTGTTGCCTTAGGAATACTCAAAAGCACTAAAGAGTTTCTCTCCAGCTCCTGTGATCTGCTTGACACAAGGAGCACTGATTAGCTATCAGGGAGCTGTGAATCATCTCCCAGTTCTATTGATCAGTTAATATTCACCTTAGGGGAGGTAACATGCTGCAGAAGTGCTATGTACATGAGAAACTTATGACTTGCATGTTCAGACTGCAGTACCCCATCCCCTCCTATGCCCTGCTCTTGAAATATTTCCTATACAGGAGCCAGGGAACTGGCTCCATCAGCTGTAGAAGTGATGGCTTTTCCACAGGGAGGATACTTTGAGTTTGCTCCTTTCTGACCCAATTACACTGCTTGAAGGCAACAGATATGGCTGCATGTGTCTAAAATGTACCCACTGAGCTTCTCACAGACCTCCAAGGACTCTGAGCAGTCAAGGTCTGCTGCTAATGGTTTCAGTAGGTAATAGGTCCTCCATTTGGCCTGTCACTTAAAGGAGGGAGAAGGAAAGCAGGTAACATTGAAAAAGGATACTTATTGGTGCAGAAAAAAGGAGAATTGCTCTTAAATGGGAAGAGACAGACTGTAACTAGACAGAAAATCTGTGAAGTGGTCCTGAACCAGCATCCAGCTGATGCAACTGATGACATGGGTCCACTCTGCTCAAGAGGCAGTTTTGGTAGAAAACAAGGAAGAAATTATTCCTTAGGAACAGGAGTTCATGGATGCATAATATAGTTATCTGCCTTAAAATGTTACAGTTAACTGATACTCCTGTTTTTTATGTTACATGGTGTGTCTCTGAAAATCTAATCCTTATTCAATGTTGGTCTTGTGAAATACCAACTATATGAAGCAAAGAAGTAGGGGCATTGTATTTACTGTGTTTAAGATTAGAAATGTTGTAATAATTTAGTAATGGATTTGGACTAAATTGAAGAGAAGAATAAATTGATTGAGAAGAATAGAAGCTCAATGATATTTTTCATATAATACACAAGTCCTTTGTACTTAATACTTCAGTTTGTT
The DNA here is from genome assembly GCF_049639895.1 of Pseudopodoces humilis. Classification (NCBI taxonomy): domain Eukaryota; kingdom Metazoa; phylum Chordata; class Aves; order Passeriformes; family Paridae; genus Pseudopodoces; species Pseudopodoces humilis. The sequence goes on along the minus strand of NC_142200.1, from coordinate 80,406,444 downwards.
CTAACTTTTCCTTTATCCCTGCTGTCACCAACATGCATTTTAAAAGCTTGCATGGGATTTACTCTTTTTGTTTCCACGGCAACAATGAGACTGATCCCTCAGATATGGAAATCTCCATTTATTCTGAAAATTGTTTCCTGGCAGGATTGTCTTGGATCTGAATCTTGCAATTGAATATACAGGAATTTTATCTTTACATATATCATGCATATTGTATGTAGTCAGGAATACAGATATCTGGCCTGCTTCTTCGACTATCAATTGTAATAACTGCTGGGTTTGTTGGGCTTTAGATTCTATCTGGAATTAGCTGTTAACCATATTGCTGGCCTTTGAACTAGTATAACCACATTTTTGGCTGTGAAGCTTGTGACATTTCTGCTTCCAGAAAAATGAATGCAAATTTTGTTACTTCAACAGAGGAAAGCAAGAGCACATCTGCTACTTAGCGTATTTGATCATTTTAGTTGAATGATGATAGACATTGCAAAGAATTGTTTATCTGGGTTTGTGGATTCATCTTCCAATCAGTTATTCAAAAAGTTATAGATGATAGTTTCACTATATTTATGCTGGGACTAATTTTATTTTACAAAGCTCTTAATTAATCTTGCAAATCAATAGGAGGAAAATCACTTTTCCTTGTTTGCTAAGCCATCTACTTTGTTTGTCATTCCTTCTTATCCTTGATTGAATTTGAAATCAGGTTTGCCTGATTTCAAAGCATGAGGAAAGTTAAGCTCAGACACCTGAGTAGAAGTGAAATCAGACCAGAAGTAAATGCCTCAAGATTTGTGAGTGCAGTGAGACAAATAACAGAGCTGTCAGTAAAGAAAGAGAAGTTCTGTGATGATATCCTCAGTGTTTCCTACCTTTGGCAGTTTCAGCTTTTTTTTTTCCTTTCTATTTATGACATGGTAACAGGTTAAGCTATGAACAGACACTTATTTACATGGGAGTCAAATATCCAAATAATGATATCCAAATGTCTTGCTAAAGGAGCTTAAAGCACTCTAATTAACCCATCACAAAAAATAATATGCCAAAAATGCTTTTCAAAGTTTAATCTACTAATGACACTCAGCATGCATTCACATTTTGCCCATCTTTTTATATGTCATACATCAGTGGTTAAATAAACATTCTGATTGCCATAATTTTTAAGGCACTTTGAGAGTCCAAGTTGATAACTTCCATTAATCACAATCTCAGCAGCACAGCACTTTGAACATATCTGCCACAAAGCTCTGACAGCAGTGACCAATAAGGGACACAACTTGTTCTGTTTAATACAAAAAACATATGCTTAATTTCTTTATATCCACATAACATTTCAAGCACAGAGAACCTCCAAAAGCCCTGACTGCTAGGGAGGTTGTTTGTATTCTTTGTACCCAGGATAGGATTTTTTTTTCTTCCCTTGGGAGCTAAAATACAAACTTACAGTGATTAAACTGAGTGGCTTTGTTCATACTCATTCATATTGTACTCAGCTATGATAAAAGCTCCGTGGCCTCCGAGGCCATACAGTTTCTAAAGAAGAGTCACAGGGAGGTAAGCAATTGCAGAAAATGTAAGTTATGCACTAAAAAATAGGAAAAATACCAGTCCTGGGAATATCTCTATCAGGAATTGTTCATGAGTTGGTCCTGATTTAGCAATTTTCACAGTATTCTGTTTAACAATGAAACAACTACTGAATGTAGATTTCTGAACAAAAGGAAAAATTCAGCATAGATAATATCAAGCTTCACGATTTTGGTAGCTTGTCTATGATTCTGGTTTTTGAGGGAGGAACTAGTTTATATGTCTTTGAACTATTGACCTGATATTAATGAGTTTACAGGTTACATATACAGATGTTCTGAATTATCAAATCTGCCATGATTTTTCTATAACAAACTGTTCATTCAGATGCATTTTGGTGGTTACCTGAATGTCCAACTATATGCTATAATTCCCTTAACATACACCAAATTAGTTATATGTTTAAAATACTTTATTTTTCCTGGTTCTCTGATCATTTCAGCAGTTCAGTTGGATCGTTGTCCATTAGTAAGTCACTGAGGAAGTCACAAACTGAAGCAGTCAGACTGATGTTTCTCCATAAACTAGGTATATTAACATCATTAGTCAATCATTATTAATATAATTGAAAAAAAAATTAGAGATGGAAGATTAAGTAAAAAATTAAACTCTATTATGACTATATACATGTTGTTAAGGAAATTTCAGCTGCAACGTACATAAGAAATAGTATACTTAATGATAAATCTTTTTATTCTGTAGATATTATCATTCCTTAGTTTGAACATTAGTGTTCATGGAAGATTATTTTTTTTCACACAACAGGAACCCTAAACACAGAAAGTATTTTATATAACATATAATATATATATATATGTATATATATAAAATATAACATAAACTTGCATAGTTCAGTATCTCATGGAATTAATTTATGAGATGTGCAAAAAAGCTCAAAAAATAAGTGCTATTGAAAGTCATCCTTGAAGGTGTTTAAAATTGGAATATAAGTCACTATAAATAGAAGCTGACTTAGCCTATATTCAGTCTTCTTATTTTTAGACAGGATATTAATTTTTTAATTTTTAATCTTTACAACCATTCTTCCCCAGTTTAAGTGATCAACCTTTTTCATAGTTCATTAATATAAAACTTTTTACTGTCTTTTGAACACACCATTTTTTTGCCCTAATGTAAAACAGCAACAATTTTTATGGCCTATGATACTGAGGAGGTCAGACTAGATTAACTAAAGGTCCCTTTTGGCCTTAAAACCTTCTTATGTAGTAGCTTTTTGCTGGAAATGTCATAACAGTCCTGCTGTCTGACTGCATGTTATTAAATTATGTTATATGCTTATTGAAAGCTAATTTGTTTCTTAAAAAGTACAATTTAATAAAAAATACTGCATCTAAAATTATGAGGAAAATTCTAATCCCTCTCCTTTATTCTAGGTTTTTACCTACTATCCTCAGTGTCTGTGTTTCCTGCAGGCATATGCTAAGGCATAAATTTCATATGTGAATTAACTTACCAGGCAAAGAAATGTATGTAGTGTCTTTACTGAAGTAGCTTCTTGGTAAACTTTTTTGGTTTTGTGGGGGTTTTTTTTGTTTTCTTGGTGTTTTTTAAATTTGGTTTATTGTTTTTTGTTTTGGTTTGGTTTGTTGTTTTTTTTTATTCTGAGCTTCTATATTCTTGACTCAAGTTCATATGTAGATATCCAGTTGTTTAGCTAGATGAGTAAAGTCAGGAAAACCCAACACCCATACTTCATATCTGAGGAGAAAGTGCTAAAACATGTAACAATTCTTAACTCCTAGGGCATTTGGGCTACCAGTAAGTTTCAACCCCTTCTCAAGACAACTATTTCTTCCTTGAATAAAAGAAGGTCATGCCAATTCTAACCTCTGGCCTGGAGGTAGTATTTTAACTATCCTGAATGTCATTTTGATGTTGGTAAAAGTAATACCATAAATTCAGTCCCAAAGGACCCACATAGTAAGACACACTTTCTCCATCTGTGGTCCTGTCTTACCTTGCACTGACTTCTTTTACCCATGAGTATACCTCTACAAGCACTGAGCCAACCTTGAAGAAAATCACGTGTCTGCACATTGCGTTAGGAAAGCAGGCTGATATGGCATGTTCCCAGTCTCCTGAAGGTTACATGTAAATTTTACATATATATCAGTATTTGTTCCTTGTGAGTAGCCTGGGAACAAGATAAACAGGTTTCAGCTACAGCACGGAGGATGGGCCTTTATGGGGTGACTGAAGCCATTTTTAACATACTTTTCCTTTAAAGGGTGGTACTAGGATATGCAAATCAGTTAGAGCAAACACTATAAAGAGGATCAGGAAAGGAGAACAGATGTTTGCCTTTTTCTGCTCATTGGCTGGATCATCCAGCACTGCCATTTCAGCTTCAGTTTCTTTGTACTGGAATGAATCCCAGTTGCACCAGATGCAGCTAATTAGGTGAATATATATGTAAAATAGATTTGAAATAATATCTTAAATGAGTTTATAATTTTCATATAATATGAAAAGCAGATATTTGTCTATCTTCTGTGGGAGTATGCTGATTCTGCACCTGAAATCTCCTCAGTGTGCATTAAACAGACTTTCTGAGCTGTGAATCCAGTGATCCTACAACTGAGTACAGTGACAAAGGTATGGGTTCCAAATTAAGTGTGAATATCTCAATTTCTGTCTCTTCCCATTATAGCTAAAACTGTGCTCTTGAAAAGCAAAAATACATCAAATGGACAGTATTGTAGAGATACACTTACTCATGTTTTCTCCTGCATTCAAACTATTGTTAACTTTTCATTTTTAATTTTGTGTTATTCTGAATCATAATGTAGAAAACACTATATAAAAGGCTACATAAAAATAAAAGGTTATTGCTATATTTGTACTGGCTTTAGCTTAGTATACCTCTTCCTTAGGTATTTTCAAAAATTTCCCTTTACACAGAGATGGAGAATTCCTATATTATTTAAGTTAAAATTCAGGCTCCCTTAATGTAGTATTTAAATTATGGACTAGGGAAAAACAAAACACAACTCCTCAAAAAACCCCCACCTATCCAAAACAACAAAAACCCCTTAGATGTTGAAATTCTGATTCAGTGTAAAAATAGAGCATTTTTTCCTGAAGTACTCAACAAAGAGTAGGTCAAGGAACAATGAGAGTTGCCTCACACAAAATTATAAGAAAAATATAATTTTAAACTTTTGCCGAAACATAATGATTTTTCAAACTCTTTTTATTTTAATTTTTTTGTCAGCTTTTGAAATATCATATTTTTGTGATTATGACAGTATTGGTATGTGGGTTTTTTTTAATCCAACCACAGATGTTTAATATAAGCACTAATAACTTTAATTTTAGTTTGTCTTTGGTCAAAGACACTTAGATGTCTCATGTAAGACTATTCTTAACTCTACTGAAGATATATAATCACCTTTGAGTCTATTCTGTTATGCTGGATAATTAAGCACAAATATTTAATATTGGTTTTATTTTAATCCAAATCACTTTACATGTATGAATTACCGATGTCAAAAAGTAAAAAGTACCCTCAGATCATCATTCCCCTTCTCTCTAACCTGACTGCTGGTAGAGTTACTGAAATCACCTATTAGTAAATTCTTCAGTTATATACTTGTGCCTCAGGTATTTCTGTTCTATGCAGTTTTCTACAGATCTAGGTTCTCTCTCAGAAAACAATCCAAATTTAAAGATGTCATAAAACACCTTAGCTCATGTTAGTCATCTGAAACAGTAAGTAATTCATAAAGATAAAATTAAAAAGTGACATTTTCTAAATTATTCACTTTCTGTGTTAAAGATTGCTTGAGTGCATCTTTGTCAGAGCAGGGAATTTGGCTCACAGACTTTAAATTATTTTAACATTTTGGTTCTAAATATTACTATTGGTTTAAATCAAATTGCTTGGAAATTTGAGGTTTCAGTGTAGGGTTTCCTAGGTGAGCATGATCATTGCCTCTGTGAAACTGCAAAAGAGTGCTTGGTTTTATTTTACTTTATCAAAGCTGTCTAGTACTCTTGCTTTGAATAACAAAACCCTAAATGAAACTTTGTGTAGAAAACATCAGAATTTATGATCAAATAATGAACTGTACTGTTGGATAGATAAGATCACTTGCCTATCAAGTGATACATCTTACCCTTCAACTCCCCTCTCCCAGCTACTATTAATATCTGGGATCCTCAACAGGATAATTTATGGTTTTTCAGACAAGGGATGTTCCTGTAGGGTCATTTCACCCTAACCCTAGCAATTTGTTCCTCAAACTTGTTATGTTCTTTCACCTTTGAAATAACACATGCTGTAAAGAAGTGAAAAGAAGAGGTTTTTATGTTTCATCTGCTGCCAACCAACTGCTCATTTTTGATTCTGTGGTAGGTAAAAAGATTATATACCACGTTTTCATTTCTTCCTCTTGGAGTTACTGCCATTTGGTAAAAAATGTTAAAACCCCTTCTGTTTTAAACATAGAACACTTGTTTTACTTGAACTTATTTTAAAATCCAATGACTGGATAGGGCTGATAGGGCTATAACAAATTATCAAAGGTTTAAAAATAAATGACTAACTCCTCAATTTACCATATCTAGTAGAAAACATTGTTAAATCAATGAACTTCAATGGCTTATGTTCTTCTTGGGGCACGTGTAGGTACTTCTCTGCTTCCCAAGTGTTCCTTGTTTCTGGATGTCTAAGAAGTAATTTGCAATGTATTTACTAATAATACAGTCAGCAGAGAGGATAATGTGAAAAGAAAAGATTCAGCTACGTTTTTCACTACAGAAATATTGTATATGCAGTAATTCACACGCTTACTATATATGTGCATAGAAAAATATACAGTGGATATCAGATATCACATTTTCATAATGTAAAGATAGAATTCAGTGATGCTTATGCATTTTCACCTTTTCTCATTCACAGGCAGTATTATTGCCTGAGAGAGAGAACATTGCACTGAGAGCTGAACAAAACTATTCATTGTGTCTGAAGGATAAAGTAACCTATTTCTCTACATATACATTTTTCCACAGAAATTATCCATGAAAAAAAAATCAAATAACTTTCTTCTAAACTCTGCAGAGGAGAAAGTCTGTGATATCAGCTTTGTCAAGTGACAATAAGTTAAAATATGTTCTTACTTTACTGAGGGATAATATTATCACTGCAGCACTCTCAGTCAGAGTAAGATGATTCATCCTGTGTATCCTGGAACATTAATGGTGAACATCACACTTGCAATTCTTCTAGCACTTGAACTTTTACAACTTATTTTCAAAACTGATGCAAATTTAGCTAAAAATACCAACAATCATTCTTGAACATTCTTCTATTCTGGCCAGTTATACAGTTATTTCTGAGAAATATATAATTGCATTAAATACAAATAGAAATGTAGAAGTTAAAGAAAGCATCATTTAAAAGACTCATGCACACTGTGTTTTCCCATCAGACACCTTATAAAATGTCAGCATGAGTTACTTTTGCCATTCTGGTGCTATCTGGTCTTACAGACATTTACCTGAATAAAATAAAACACTTCTGAAGTAATTAAACTCACCTGAGATGTCACCTGCAGAAAAAAAGGCTAATACATTTCACTTTCACAGGTAATGAACATGCACTTATAACCCCCACATGCCAATATTAACACAGACATTTCACTGTATTTCTTCTCAAATAAGTCTCCTGAAAAACTCCAAAATTGACTCTTTTCTTTTTTTGAGACACTGAGAGATACACATGGAAGCCACATTAAAGGAAGAATATAGAATAAAATCTCTTTGCCATCTCGGAAACAAAAATAATTGAGCAAAGGTGCATTTACAGACAAGAGAGATTGCAGTGTGAGACAGACACATTTTTCGTTTAAATCCTTTTTTCCCCTGTGATATCTTGCTCTAGCTGACTAAAAATGTTTTGATTTTACTAAGTTTTCCTAAGTTACTGTAATTTGCTGTCTTTAAAGGAGTTTGGAAAACACAGGGTTTCTATCAAGTCCATCATAGCTAAAGAAATAAAATGTCAGAGGACAAAGAAAAGTAGTATCTCTTGTCCCCATGATTGTGTTCAGTTCAGTGCAGAGCAAAAGCTGTCACTGTGGGGCCAAGGCACAGCTTTCCAAATTACTCCCTCTCCATTAAAACAAGCAAACAATAAAAAACCAAAAAACCCCAACCCCAGCCCCAAAACCTCAAGGAGACTCATAGAAAGCAAGGGGAGAGAAGGGACAAATGACTTCCCATCGGTCACAGCAGGGCAGGTAAAACAGGTGTCTGAATGCTGGTCTGCCAGGCCCTGGAGTTAGCAATCCCACTGTAGGAGAAGCCATCCTCTCTGCAAGAGACATCATGTAATGTTGATTGAAATCCACACTGTAAAACACCTGCATTTTATAGTGTGCCATGACAGAATTTTTTCACCTGGCTTTTATCACAAAAGCTTGATTTTGAAGCCTTTGTTCCCTATATTATTTGCTTTTTGATTAAACATCACCCATTGTTATATATTCTGAGAAATGCTGGCCCTGCAGTGATTGTAAATCGATAGCTAGATGTGGAAGAATAGGAAGGGTAAGGGAAAAAAAGAATAGGAGAAAAGTTTCTCACAGCTAAGTGAGAAAGAAAGTTAATAAAAATAGGTCAGGCAATTTCAGCTCTTTCTCATATGAAACAAATGGGCTAATCTTATGTGGAAGCCACACATAAGGATCTTCAGTGTATCGGGGCCTCATCAGGAAGTGGCATACCAGTAGCAATATAAAAATCCTTTGTCACTGATATCAGGAAGTTTGCAGGATAATAGATTATCCTGCAAAGAATTTGTATTACATCTGCCTTTTTACCTAGGACTGAATAAATATTGCAGAAATTAAACAGATATGTTATCCAGTTTATGTACTCAGCAATGATTAAGCTGAAGAAGCATCTATTAAAATATCAGAATATTTTCTTAAAAATCTGTAGAACGGAACTCTAAATGGACGAAAAAAAGAAAAACAGAAGGTGAAGGTTGGGTTTTTTCACCTCAAAAGACAATCACTGTGTAGTTGTGTAGTTCCTGGAAATAAAACCTTCCATAATATAATGAAATGATACTTGAAGTAACTCACATACAAAGTGTACAAACTGAAATCCTGCTGGAACTCCTAGCTTATCTGTCTGCTGTAATTAAATTTATAATGGAATCTTTGGGGGAAAAAAGAGTATTTAAAACACAGAAGGGGGAGAAACTTCCAGATTCAGGCATAAAAATAGGAGACATCCAAGTGGCACAAAGTTACAATTTAGGAAAGACTTTGTTAGCTGTATTTGGATCACAACTATAGCAACTGTTAGCATGTGTCACTGCCTCTAATGGTACATGGGTTCAATCAGAGCACACAGGATACCAGATGGGACTGGAGGAAGCTGTCAGCAGAAAGAAACCATGCTCTCTGATTTTTGCATTCCTGTGCAAAAAGCCACTATTGTCAATTGTTTTTATCTATAAAACCAATGCTTTTGTTATAAATCTTGGCGTGGTCTGGGATTACAAAGCCAGCAAGCACCAGATGGCTGAAGAGATTCAGGCCAGGTCTAGAGTCTCCTGCCAGCCTTGTTTCTGCAATCAGGAGTCTGCAGTAATATGATCCATGTTCAACACGTCTGGGTGAGCAGATGCTCCCCACGTGTAGACACAGTAAGTACACTGGCAAAACTGTAGCATTACTAGTAGACAGATGCCTGGTGAAAGTAAGGAAGAAGATTATTTAGATGAGTGCAAAGCACAGCGTTGTTGGAATAGAGAACAGTTGCAATCTGCTGTGCTGTTTTTGACTGGGATAGAGTTAGTAGCTGGTATGGGCCTGTGTTTTAGATTTGTGACCAAAATATTGCTGGTAACACAGGGATATTGTAATTATTTACACAGTATCAAGGACCTTCCTGTTTCTTCACCCCATCGCACCAGCAAATAGGCTGGGGGTGCTCAAGGAATTGGGAGGGGACACAGCTGACCTCAACTGACCTGAGTCCCTAGAGCAGGTCACTATATTCAGCATATAAAACTGGAGAAAGAAAGAGGAAGGAGGACATGTTCAGAGTGATGGTGTTTGTCTTCCCAGGTCAATACATGTGATGGAGTCCTGCTTTCCTGGGGATGGCTGAACACCTGCCTGCCCATGGGTAGCAGTGAATGAATTCCTTGTTTTGCTTTCTTTGTATGAGTGGGTGTTGCTTTACCTATTTAACTGTCTTTGTCTGAACCTACAGGTTTCCTCACTTTTGTTTTTCTGATTTGTTTCCCCCACCCTGCTGGTGGGGGGAGTGAGTGCAGGACTGTGTGGGGCTTAGTTGTGGGCTAGGCTTAAACCACAATAGCTCTGATCAAAAATTAGCCTTAACACAGACATTACTTTAGATGCTAATGAAAATCAATACCATATCAAGATTACTTTGCCATTCAGTAGGCAGCTACTAATATGAAATTGTGTCTTTGCTCAAGCAGAAAAAGAAATTACATTCACCATGGAGAGAACTGTCCTTTCCCCAAAACTCTGAATCATGAATTTCCATAAAGGTCCAGAAGAAAGATTAAAACCACTCTGCAGTGAGCACCCTGATGATACTGTGAGAATTTTCTGCAAGAACATGGAACTGAACTGTGGTTACCCAAATCTTGCTCTAGTATCCTCACAGAAGGCTGTTTGGCCTCATATACTGACATGCAAATATGTTGAAATTAAATGTTTTCTTCATCCTTTTTGTGTTCTTACTTCTGTCATCTGTAGATTATTTATCTTTAATAGAAACAAACATCAAAACTGTAATTTCTCAGAGAGTCACATTGTTGTGCTAGGCAACTACATATCTCTTCAGCAATGATAAATGCCAGCTGAAAGTGCTCCCCTTTCTCTGCAATATGTCAGGTAGTCCATTCTGTAGCTGAAAATTTCTGATTAAATTTAGCTTTTCCTTGTAATTTCTTATCTTCTTCAAATAATCCCATTTATTTCCTGTTGTGGATTGCTTTTAGGAGATCTTGTGGGAAAGGTGTGATGAGAATGAAGAAGGTGATGGGCAAAAAAGCATGGAGTGCCAAGTAAAAGCATCAGCTGTAAGATTTGAAATGATTCTTTAACCTTTGTGTGTTTCTTTGTCAGAATCATTTAATATTTCAAGTCAGAAGGGACCCTTAAGGAACACTGAATCCACCTCCCTGCTCCTAACAGGACTACCTTAAAACTATAGCTATAAAACTATGATTAAGTGCACTGTCCATACACTCCCTGAACTTTGACAGGCTTGGGGTCATTTCCCTGGAGAGCCTGTTCCAGTGAACTACCATGTCTTCACAAAGAACCTTTTCCTGGTATCCCATCTGAGCTTTCCCGATATGTCTTAATTCTATTTCTTTGTGTCCTATCACTGGTCACCTGAGAGAGATCAACACCTCCTGTTTCACTGCTCTCCTGAGGAAGGTGTTGATGATGACTGTGACGAGGTGACCATGATGAGGTGACATTTCAGACTTTTCTTCTCCAAACTGAGCAAACCAAGTGTCTTTAGATGCCCCTCACAAATCTTTCCCTTGAAAGTTTTCACCATCTTGACCTCTCTCCTTTTGATACAATTTAAGAGTGTGATGTTCTTCTAATATTTTGGAGTCCAAACCTGTACACAGTACTCAAGGTGAGGCTGGACCTTTGCAGTGTAGAGTGGGATAATCCCCTCCCTCAACCAGCTACTGATGCTGTACTTGATGTGCCCCAGGATATGGTTGGCCATTCCTGCTACCAAGGCCCACTGTTGACTCACATTAAATTTGACATTGACCAGGGCCTCCAGATCTCTTTTTACAGGTCTGTTCTCTAGCCTCTTGTTCCCCAAGTTGTATATGTAAATGTGATTTTTCTTTCCCAATTTTCTTTCCCAATTAATTTCTGGATAAACCAGAACTTGCTTTTGTTAAATTTCATACAGTTGGTGATATTCCAGCTCTGTGATACACAGTCTATGCAGCTCTCTCTGTAACCTGTCTCTACCCTCAACAGAGTCCACAGGTCCTAGTTTAATATCATCACCAAATTTACTTAAGGTACATGCATGCAGATAATTTATAAAAAGAACACTGTCCCTAAAATTGAACTTTGAGTAAGCCCATTTTTATCTGGCTGCCAGCCTGATACAATGCCATTTAGTATATTTCTTTGAGCCTTTCCCATCAAGCAATTTCTCACCCAACAAACACAAACATATTAAAGTGGCACATCCATCCAAAAGCTTGAGAGACTTCTGAATTGAGCAGGCAGAAAGCAGTGAGGCTGCTGCAAACTCATGTCTTCAGGTCAAGTCAGAAGTAAGGATGACCACAAACCTGGATAGGCATAGTCACACTGTACCAAATATGCACAAGCATACACAGCTGGCCACAAATTAAGACAGGGGAAAACACTCATACAAATAGAGATGGGACAAATGGACTAGTCTTATCCCCTTCTATGGCAATTCATGGTGAAGGTCCATTAGTGAGAAGCATGTAGATATGTAACATCCATATCATATATGTATGTTGACCTACTAAGAAAAGTGGCTGTGCCAAGCCACTCAGCCTGTCTAGCAGTGCTTCCTCCAGCAGCCTACATCAGCCTCCCTGCTATTCAGCACAGACTAATGTCCACTGCAATTACTGGCTCCCAAGCCCCTTATACTTCACTTTGAGCATCCCAGCTTGATCCTGGCTGGCAGTCATGCTCTATCATACATACACATACAAAGGCCACATGCTGTAGTCTCTTCAGCCACTGACACCACAGACAGACAAGCCCCGAGATTCTGATCCCTGGTGCCATTCTAGTTGCAATCAGTCACACATCCCTACACACATGTGCACTGTGATAGAGTCCCTGACTTAGGAAAACAGATAGAAATGGCAATTAATAAGGAAACAGGATGGACTGTGTTTGTCAGGCGTAGAGCACATCTGCACCAAGATACTACCCAGCCCCCTATATGTGTGACAAGCCCCTTTCATGATTTTATCCCTTCTCCCCATGCTTGTTCCTTGCCAAACACTTTTTGACCTTTCTTCTTTCTTTGACCTGTGATTCTTTCTAATGTGACACCTGGAAACTATTGCTGAGGCACTCCTAGGACAAGCCTAACAGCAGCTGGGGCTTATGTCTCTTATTGGGGATCTCACCATTGTGACTGTTCTTCTGTGCTCCTTTCTGTATCAGGATTAACTGTAAAGGACATAATAACACTTTTTAATAAACTTAATAAACACTTTAATAAACTTAAAAAATAAAAGGTTTTGTCTATAATGATGGTTTGGAAAGCACAGACATATACTTTATAATCATAATCCTATAGCCATTTTACAGAACTCATCATGGTACTTGTCTTTCCAAGCACTGTTTAACAAAGCTACTATTTTTATTTTTTTTTTTACAACTAGCTCTATCCACTCTTGGTAGGAGATGCAGAAATATTGTGGAAGTACCTGAAAATACTCTTTACCTTAAACCAGTGTAATACATTGAATTTCAGAAAAATACTTGTGCATGTATGTGTTAGTCTGCTTCAATAATCAGCCAAATCATTTTAGACTATATTTCTCTTGTGCGCTACACATTAGTATAAGCAATAGCACTGACTTAGTAACAAGTTTGTAAGGGAGAAGAAAATCTTATTGAGTTGTCTTTGCAGATTAGAATTAAGCTGTGGGGGTCTCCACTCATTCTTATCTCCTGCTAAAATTGGAGATGATGACCTATCCCAGATATGTGTTAATAATGGAGGTAGCAAATATGCATATATTCCATTAAATTCATCATTTTCTTTCCACTAGAATATAATTCAGGAGGATGAATGTCCTGTCCTAGTCAAATGAAATATCACTCACAAAGCTTCTTATGTACCCTATCTCAAGGGACAAGGCTGTTGCATTGATTAAGCTTTAGAATATTTAAGTACAAAGACAAATGCATTTCACATATAATTTGCATTATCAAGACTCAGAGAAAATCTAGTCTTGTGCAGCTTAGCAATGCAGACTAATTTTGAAATTCTCAATTAATTATGTGATTTTTCCATAATAGAGAAGAAAAATAAAAAAGAAATAAATAAGTTCCTATCAAACCAAAAGAAGCTATTAGTGTCTTATACTTCAGTGTCTTATACTTTAGATAATCCATTTATCTTCACAGGTTGTATACTACCAGAAGGTATTTAGGGCAACAGCACTGCACAGTGTAGGTAATCCAGAAACCAGAGAATGTAATTCTGACTCCATTGACACCTGCAGGGAAACTGCAAAACTGAAACTGAAACCTGCAGGTCCAGAAGAGCTGAGGCTCCATCCAGGGCATTCAAGAGTGACAGAATCTCTGTAGTGTGGCAACTTTCAAAGTAACCTATGCAAGTCATCACCACACTGCCATGTCCTCAGCTACCTTTTTTTTTAGCAGGTGCCATTTTTTGAAGAGTACCAGAAGGTAACAGAGAGGAAACAGAGCACCAAAGTGTTTATTGAAATCTCTCTTTATCATCCCTGGAACCCTCTAGGCTTTTCAACAAGGTGGTGACATCCCAATAACAGCACATTTCAGAGAAAGCATGGATTCTTCTGTGATATATCACCATTCCTATGGGCCCTATACATGCCATAAAGCTACTTACAGCTTCTTACAGCCAGTTGGAGGGTCCTGCTCAGTTATCTCCCCAATTCATCTTTACTGCTTCTCAAAGCTTCCCCAAGATTTCAGCCTCAAATCTGACTTCCCCTCATTTTAAGAGATGAACCCATGCAGGGTTGTTTATTGAAAAGCCTGGACTGGGCTACATGATTGCATAAAGTAAGTGTTGACCAGATACCATCTATTCTGTTTCTTTCAGGAAAAAGAAAATTTTTAAAAAATAAAAGTCATCAGCAATGTGTAGTCTCAGGGAAACATCTCATTGATTCTCATTGAATTTGGTTTCTGTCTAGTTATTACAAAGAAAAATAATTCTCTTATATATTTTTTACTTCATATTTCAAGAGGTGTACATAGCATCTGATTATGTTTCTATTTAAGTAAGATTATTTTCCATTAGATAAAGGATAAAGCATAGAATGCCACCATAATTAAGAGAATAAGTGCATCATACATACTAGTCCAAAAGGTACATTAACAAATTTTATCAAATTCTTGAGAACCTTAGTGCTACTGGACTAAAAACACCTTGTTTTATCTGTGCTCCTGGCAGTCAGTAGATCAGTGGCAATTTCAGCTTGGTGCAGTGTGTTTCAAGTTACTGTTTTCTATACCTTAACTGATGAAAAAACATTTCTATCAAGAGCTTCTGACATTCAGATAATTATTACCATTCACAAGTGGTTTTAGGCAAAACTAATGGAAAGGCAATGTGACAACCATTGGTTGCTCATGTTAAAAGAGAAAAAAAACTCAAACTTTTCCATCAAGTATGTCTTTTAGGATAATATTCTTTAAGTATTTTCTATATACTTTATGTATTGCTGTTGTGGTGCACCTTTGTTCATTATATTTTATTCAACTACTTTCTGTATTGTTAAGTTGTATCCCCCCCTCCTCCAATGTTAATAGTTTAGTCCCAGTTGTTCCCTCCTACCCCGGTTGCCAATCCACCCGGATATCTGCCCCTTGTTCCCAAATGTTCCCTGTTCCCCCTCCCATTAAGTTGTCAATCCTCCCTTGTGCCAATCCCCTGCCTGGACTTCCCCCTTTGGAATTACCCTATTCCTCCAAGCCCCATTGGCCCATGTGCCCCACTCTCCTCTACTTGTGTTCCCCATTGGCTTATGTGTTATTGGTTTATGTGTTATGTGTTATGCGCTCCTCCCCTAAGTCTTCCCTATTGGTTTATTATTTGTACATGCCCCTTGCTCCTCCCCCCTATATAAGTTTCTGTACCCCTGGCTCTTTTCTCTTTCCTCCCTGGAACCTTCAAGAAAATAAATCCCTTTTAGAAGCCATATAGAAGACCTCTCCCTTGTCCTTGCTCCTGCCCTTGATGCTGGACAGCCTGTGCTGTAGAGCATAATCCCTAAACTGCTCTGCTTTCCAGGAGCAGCCCACTCTTGGCCCGGTGCTGGGAGCTGGCTGGGGAAAAATCTGGCACCGCATCATATTGCTTTTTAGATGTAATGTTGATCATGCTATACTCTATTCTACCTTTTTTTTTGCTTGGGCAATTTTGAGTTCAGTTTTCCTTGATTTTCTTAATCATCACAACTTTTCTTGAACACTAATTTTTATATGTATATATATATATTTTTTTAATAGTGGCACACTTGTGTCATGATCATCCTGTTGACAAAATGGACCAAAATGTGACATTTATCAAAGACACATTCCATGTCCTGGTAATCCCAGTGAATGAGAAAAAAATCATCTGAACTGATGTTTGCTTATATATAAAGGGATGTTTCTAAGGCAGAACATCAACTAAGTGAATCAGATGCTGACAATCACGGATTATGCTATACAACTTCATACAGAATGCACCTCTTGCTCCATCATCAGCCAGTTGACAAAATTAATGAAACAGGATGGAGAACTGTGGACATATGTGCATCCTAAAAACTTCACAGTGGAATAAGTTGCATGACATGGTAGTCAGGTAGTAAGTAAAACTTTTAGACTTAAAAAAAGTATGGACGTTTATCAAATACTGTCTATACTTATATTAAGGAATTAAATTCTGAAAAGGCTATTTCTGTACACAGGAACCCAGTCACCTAAGTTGCTAAGAAGGTTCCATTGTTTTGGCCTGAGCTCTCCCAAACAATCCATAAACCTGATTAGAGAATTATCAAATACTTGTAGACACATTATTTGTGCCTATTTCTTGTCTATAAGTACCTCCTTTGGGATAGTTTACTGGGGTGAACATGTGCTGTAATGTGTCAGTTCATCTCAGGAAATGGCCACTGGCATATTTCATTTAATAATACAGTCATACACTCTAAAATTCCTAGTTTGTTCTCGGTTTTTTGCACACTCAACTCATCAGGGAGCAATCAAATGATCATCTTGTGTGTCTGTCTGTTACATCCTACAGATTTCAGCCAAATTAAGTATATGAGTGAAAAGCAAATCCCTTCAAGTTTAATGAAAACAGACAAATTAGTAGAGAAGTAGGACCTAGAAGTGCACCCTTTTATGGAAAGCTTGTTACAACTACCCATCACTGCAAATGGAGAATCTGCATAATAGATCAACTCTGAGAAACACGCTCATGTAAAATGTTACTTCTTTTGCCTTTCTGCCTACTGAAATGTTCATTGTTTTTTTTTCTTCCAGTATCCTTCAAAGAAGTAGATTTAGACTCTCTAATGTTTCATTCCCCGTTTAATTCTCTCAATTTTTACCACCCCCGGGCATTTCTGTCTCTCATGCTGTTTGGGATTATTTCCAAATCAAGACATTCTTTGAGATTCTAAGGAAGTGGCTTTTTAGAGAGCTATAGGTTAATAACTAAGCTCTTGTGTAGACAGTCCTGTGCTAATTTAAGGGAAACTGTGACAATGATTGAGTTGTGATCTGTCCTGAAGATTAATGGCACTGATAGTCCCCGTGCTGTTCCAAACAAATCTCAGTCTGCGCCTCTGCCTGAATTCACAAATTATTCTTTATGGATTTTCTCTCATAGGACAGAATCATAGAATCTTTTGGACTGGGAAGAACATTAAAGTTCATCTAATTCCAACCATCCTGGGCAGTGTCACCTTCCATGAGACCAAGTTGCCCAAAGCCCCTCCATACTCAAGGTCTATGAGTGATTTAATGCTTAATCACATAAAGCATGGAAAAATATTTTAAAAAGATAGAAAGATGTAATCTACTTCATTTTTCTGTCCTAACTTTACCTGTGTTAATTCTCAGAGAAATTTAATTAATCTATTCTTAAAGACCTTCAGCATCAGAAACTGTATAACCTGCTTTTCCTCTTTTTATCAGCTCTGCAGAATAACTTCTGAAATGCTTTCTAAAGTGAACATCCACATAGCACTGTGTATGCTGGAGAGTCTTACTATTTCTTTCTTTCAACTATTAGCTCATCAGAACTGAGTTACTGATTTCACTGAATATATTCTGTCTTCTGGGGAAAAGAAGTATCCTTTAAAGTTAATAATAATGGGACAGCTGTTACATTTTTGTAACTCCTGAGTAACTCCTGTAAATTTGCAATCATAGATTAATAGAATTTTTAAGGTTGGAAAAAAAACTTTATCTAGTCCAACTGATAATCTTACCACCACCATGTTAACCATTAAATCATGTCCTCAAGTGCCACATCCCCACACTTCTTGATCACCTTCAGTAATGGTGACTCCGCCATTTCCCTTCTCAGTCTGTTCCAATGATTTGCAACCCCTTCCATGAAGAAATTTTCCCTAACATCCAAACTAAACCTCCCCTGCTGCATCTTGAGACCATTTCCTCTTGTTCTGCCACTTGTTACCTCAATAGAAACTGACTCCCACCTCACCATAAGCCCCTTTCCAGGTATTTCCAGGAACTTAAAAGGTCTCTTCTGAGCCTCCTTTGCTCCAAGCTAAACAATCCCAGCTCCCTCAGCCACTCATTATCAGACATGTACTCCACACCCTTCACCAGCTTCACCACCCTTCTCTGGACTTGCTACAGCACCTCAATGTCTTTCTTGTTGTGAGGTGGTGGAACTGATATAATGACTTATAGAAGTACAAATGAGAAAATACTGTGGGGCCTGAAGCTCTGGAATTTCAAACTTCTTTGTATGCAACTCTTTGAATTTATGTTAAAAAAGCATGTCAGGGTGTTATAATTGATATCAAAGTGCTGTTTATCACCTAATTTGCCTTACTTTAGCTATTTACTATGAATGTCTTATCTATGGGTCCTTATATTTAGAAAAAAGAATTATAAATGTAGATAAAAAGCTGCATAGAACTCACATTTTGGGGAAAATATACATTCAACCTGCATTTGCTTTAGCCTCTGTGGGACACTGAGACACTTGTCAAAACCCAACAGGCATACTGAGCTTCAATGATTCATAGGATTTAAATTACTTTCTCTGAGGGAAATCAAGTGTGCAGGAGACCCCACAGGGTCCCACCATCTAATTAAAGGGAACTTTCTTCTTGATCATCCTCATGTAAATATGTAATAAGCCGTCAAACTAGAATCATTCTGTTTACACATCATCTGCCAGTCAGAAAGATCAATGATGAGAGCAAGCATTTTATATTTATCTGCTGAATATGTTGCAGATCATCCAACAGATTTCTTTATGAAGACTTGGATCTCTGTATGCAGGCTGAGAAGCCTGGAGCAATTCTGAATTCTCTTAAGATACCATTTTGATCAGGGAGATAGATGCTCAAGTTAAAATGCTATAGGAAGATTAATTTTTGTACATAAACTGTTTTATTCTGTAGAATTCTTATTGTCATAGCCCTGCTTCTTTCCAGAATCAGATATAAAAAGTATTGCTTTATGCACAACCATACATGTGATAAAGTCTTTAGCACTATATTTTAAACATGATGCTATCAGCACCAGCCATTGAACTAAATGAAAGCAGACCTCTCTCCAGCCAAATGAGATAAAGCAAATTATTTTACTGTGTCAGAGCAGTAGGATCTGTTCTCCAACAGTGCTGCAGTAAAAAAATTACATTGATTTCATAAGTCAGAGAACTCTACGTGTTAACATATTTTCCTGTGTTTGAAAATTGTGGATTTAAACTTTTTAAGAAAAGAAATAAAATGTTTTGTGTAAGTCAGGAACAAAATAGATGTAATGTTGAATTTTATAAATTTCTTATTTTTATTTATTTTTATTTTGGGGAAATTGCTGTACATAGCACTATGAACAGCTAATATTCATCTGCTTTTTATTGCTTCTCCAACTGCCTATTTCAGTTTATTAGTTAAACTTTATTTCTGATTTTATCACCATCATCAGACTTCAAGCTGTTTTTTGATACTCTTCCCTGCTTTTTATATTCTCCTTTTCATATAAACAAGAGTTTTTCTCTTTTCCATAACAGCCAGAATTTTCTCAAAGGCATGGAAAACCAACAAGTGAGGTCCCTTTTGATGTAACTACAAAGGATTATATGAAGTATGAATGATACTAATTAGATCCTGTAACTTTAAAACAGGTTGAAAATCCATGAATTTCTAAAGGCAATATAATCCTCTTTCTTCCTATTCTGACTTTTAACCTTAAATGATTAGTCTTTATTCTCTGCCTGAAACCAAAGAAAAAAGTTCAGATGAAAAAATGCAGTATTTAGCATTTTTATTGGGAAGTACTGCCAGTTCTTTGATGTACTCTATTGTTAAGTTTTTTTCTTTGGTGTTTTAAAATGTGATTCTTACACCAAACCTCTACTCCTGCTCTGTATATCTTGCTTTGTTTTAGCAGAGAGACTCAGCTGACACACAAAATTGTTTTGTTAGCGAAGAAATTTCCTTAAAGGGTATGAGGACCTACATTACTATCATCAATAAAACAGGAGGTACACTTACACATTTTTTTCTTACAAAACCAAAAGGGTGCTTGTTCTTATCTTCCTCTGGGAAGCAGAATTCTCTTACCTACAGTAGGCAGACAAGACTGTATGAACAACATTTTCCCTTTAAACACCTATGCATTTGAGAAGACAGCCCAAACCAAGACATCAAAAGGAAAGGAAATGGTACAAATTGAAAAAGGGGAAATTTATGTTAGATATTAGGAAAAAATTCTTTACTGTGAGGGTGGTGAGAGACTGGATTAGGTTGCCCAGGAGAGGTTGTAGATGTCCTGTCCCTGGCAGAGTTTAAAGCCAGGTTGGATGAGGCCTTGAGCAACCTGGTCTAGTGGGAGGTGCCCCTGCCCATGGAAAGGTGATACTAGGTCATCTTTAAAGTCTATTCCAACCCCCTGACATTCTCTGATTCTGCGAACTATGCTGAATTAATACTCACATTAAAAATAATAGAACATATATTCAGACAATTATTTGCAGCAGTCAGCCTGAAGCAATGAGTCTTACTGTCTTTTTGTGCCTTTCTATCTATCTTTAGAGACTAATCTAGTTTTCAGGATTAGTCCAGTGACCAGTATCTAAGGAGAAAAATGCACATTTAGGGCATTCAGGAAATATTACCCAAAAATAAGAAATACGATACAACCATTTAAAAAATTCTATGCAAGATCTCTTATCTTCCTGACCTATCCCAAAAGCTTTTTCTTTCTTTTCTAAATAGCTTAAAGTCACAGTTTTCAAACAGGCAAATACACAATTCTCTTTTCCCTGATTCTCCTTATTGTGAATTTTTCCACTTAGGTGCCTGTCCATTTGACTGGATCAGGCTCAGAAGGTAGATGGGAAGGCACCATGACCCAGTGCTTCATGCTGGCTGCCAAGCACTGGTTGAATATAATTACTTTTCTCCCACAAGTTAAATTGATGACATATTCCTAACATTCTGCTCACTTCATACCGCTTCAGAAAAATCTGTAGCACCCAAACTCATGAGCTCAAAGACCTTCCAAAATGCATTTCTATTTCAAGTTGCAGTAAGTCCTGAATAGCACAAGAAAGAGCAGAAGATTATTATAGACATCATTTCTCACACCATATCTGAGCTGATAAAACCTGCTGAAAAGATGTACAGCCTTCATAAGATATCACACAGGTTTATTTTTTACAACTCAAAATATGGCTGAGTGCATCTGCTAAACATATATAATGTAAATCATATTCTTGATTTCAATGTTAAAGATGTTTCTGGTAGATCTCTGAATTTCAAATGCAGAGTCGTTAATTTCCTGATTCTCTTAATTCTAATATCACTCTCAACTGTGTCTTCATTAGCGGTTTCTTGATGATGTGACATGTTGAGCCAAACTTAACTCTATCTTAGCTCCCCTCCTTTGGTCTAGGATCTTCTCATATTACCTACCTGATATTCTCGTATCTTTGGTCTAGGATCTTCTCATATTACCTACTGTGTCAAAGTAATTTTGCCTTTGATATTCCAGTACTCATTTGCTGGTCTGAAGGTGTCTTCTGAAATCCCAGTTTTCCTAGCAGCCTCCTTCTGCACAAATAGTACTGAAGGAAGTTTTACTTCTTCAACTAATTCCATGGAGTACAATAAACTTCTGATTGACCTTCCTTTCAAAGTTTCATTTTACTGTCGGCTTTTCTGATGCCTCCATATTGAATCTGGTCTTTCATGCTGCAGATTAGATCCAATCAAGCCCCCTAAAGGTCAATGTTTAAGAACAATATTGATTTATAAGAAAGCGTTTTCATTAATTCTCTTGAATAACTTATGCAAGCTAGCAAAAATCAGAACAAGTATTTCTAGTTTCCTTATTATTTCTTCCAGATATAGTTAGCAAGACACACCATCATAACTTCTGTGTCATGCTCACAAGCCACACATCCCATCTTCTTGTACCTGTGCTAGCAATGCCAAAAGGGTCATTGGTTCATTCATCCATCCATTTCATATTCATGATGAAGGTGAACATGATGAGGGGGGAAAAAACGGGACCCTGCTTAAGATACACAGCATTAAGTTCAGCTTAGCAAAAGTTTACTGGAAGATAGTTATTTGCCTACATTTCCTGAACTGTAACATAGATTCAAGGCCTAACTGGAGTCAATCAGCAGCACTATAAAAACAGCATGTCCTGAAGAAACCTTGAAATGTAGTTCAGTAAGTCAGAATGTTGAAGATGAGACCATTAAAGCAATTGAAAGCTTTCATTAAACCATAAAACAATTGAGACTTGGCTTAGAACATCTTATTATGCATGATCGTATCCCAAATAACAAAACTAATTTTACACATCATGCTACTGCATTTAAGTCAGTTACTGACTGGTAGGTATGAGGAACTGATTTAATGTGCACATATTATTTCACAGCTGTTTACCTAAGTGGTTTTTTTTTATCCTGTTACCAGCTACTGCCAGACAAAATATTGGCTGTGGGTCAGATCCATTAGGCCAACTTTTACAGGCCTAATTTAACAAACATTAATTTATAAATGCATTGTATTTTTATTTACAGGAACTTAGATTAAATATTTATTTTCAAATGTTGCAATAACTTTGCCATGGAGGAAAGTAAGCAATAATGATTAATGGCACTGAGCACGAAACTTTTAATTGACATCTCCAGTCTAACTGATTACTATTTTTGTCATTAAACTTCAGAACTCCGTGAGTACAAAAAATCAACTTTGAACTCACAGCATTTTTTGCAAAGATGGAAGATATATGTCTAGAGAACTCAGTGGAATGGTACCTACTCATATAGACACTCTACAAGGACAGGACAGTCCCTGACCCAAACAGAAATATACACTAAAGATGCAGGAAAAAATGTGACTGAAAGTTATTTAGTATTATTATTTAATTTTAAGTCCTGACAACAGATTGCTAATCTTTCTTGAATAAATTTGTCTAATGCTTATATTACTAGAGGGGATTAATTATACGCTGTACAAGCTGCCTCTATAAAACGCTGTTGTAGACTTTCTCTATTCAGAAAGCTTCCAGCTCCCTTTTACATGTCAAAAGCACAAATGAAAGGATCTCAATTACACAGCTGTCACACATGTGGGAATAAATTACTCTTTTCCCTTTGCCGATGTCCCATCTAGGGGGACAGATATTGAAGAAATACTCAGTGGCATGTTGGGGCTACCAACCTGGTTCAAGTTTATCATAGTCATTTCCAGTTCTTGAGGGCAATGCAGCCACACTAGTGCAGCTTTGGGTGTCTGTAAGACAGGATGTGATTGTCTTTTCACATGGAGCTATGAACCAGCTGAAGCCTGACATTCACTGGTCAAGATTATACGGTCCAACTTTATAGGCTCTGGGAGGTCCATTGATCACCTGCATTTTTGAAACTCATGATTTTCCCAAAGACAGTACTATAGGACCGTGAGTGTCTGTAACTGTTATGAAAAAATCTAAGGCTGTGATTCAGAAGAATCCTTGTCTGTATTTATCTTCGTGTCTAACAAGAAGGATTATGTAAGTTTGTTTCCTAAACTATGCAAAATTTTGCTTGGTATGCGTCAAAAGGTAAGCATAATTATTTGTTCTAATTCTCAGGGTACCCTGAAGGTTCTGATATGTTATTCTGTATTAAATACAGCATTTAAATGAAATTTGATATCAAAGAAAATAATTTTATATAATTTGGTGATATTTGCCTTGTAATTTTATTTGCGGTTTGAATAATTTCAGCATATGACTGGCTTTATAATTTTAATTTCAGGGAACAAACTCCTGCAGTAGATTAGGAGTTGACACAGCTAGAGCATTGTCTAATGTTTTGGCCAACAATGTGTGAACATTAGTAAAACTGAGTTCTCAGAGTTATCTCTCTCTCTCTTAAATAAGTGATGATATATATCTGG
Source organism: Pseudopodoces humilis (assembly GCF_049639895.1). Classification (NCBI taxonomy): domain Eukaryota; kingdom Metazoa; phylum Chordata; class Aves; order Passeriformes; family Paridae; genus Pseudopodoces; species Pseudopodoces humilis. The sequence continues at coordinate 80,382,419 of NC_142200.1, read as the reverse complement.
ATATATAAGCACAAACGCATAAACATATACTTGTATATATGTTTACTTACATATGCGTAAACCATCTATACATATAGTTTTATATATGTAAGTATGATGCTTTTAAAAAATTACCAATTCAAAATACACTGAGGACATTTCATATTTGAAGATATCATTTGGAAAATTACCAGTAAATATCCAGATGCCTCCTTCAATAATAATTCAGATATTAGCGGCAATGTCTGGCAAGACTACAAGCTTCAGAGATACTGAAGTTTTAGTGAAAAAAAAATAAGACACATCAAGTAACTTTGTCCTAGCATAATCTACTTATTTATCTCTTTAATTTAGTCCAGCTGTTGCATTCTAGCTAAGTCATGAAAATAAAAATAAATAAATTCTAATTTAACCTTTGTTGAATTTAGGAAGGTTTTTTAATCATTCTGCCTGCATGGCAAGCACCTTCTGTCATAAGAATTCAAATTGCGAAAAAGCTTAGTTGAAGTCTGAACAATTAAAAAATAAATAAGCAAATTTTAAAAAAGATTATGTTTGCAGTGTATATTGAGGATAAATACCCTATGAGACCTCTTATGTCAGATGGAATATTTGAGAAGTAGGAAAGAGTCTAAAATCCTCACTGCAGGTGAGATGAGTGCTTCTAGGTGAGGGCATGCAGGAAACAGCAGTGACACCAGCCATGCCTTTAACCCAGCAGTTCTTTTGTCATCTCTTGCAGGCAGGGGAGAAGAAGGGTACAGAGACTGGCAGGACCTTCAGCTACTACTACTTCCCCACTAGCACCCACTGCTGCAGCAAGAGCATGTTTGTGTGTTTGCATCAAGCACTGTGCTGGCTCATAGGGGCTGGGCCACTGTCAAAAAAGTACTCTGCCACAGTCTGCTGTGAGGGACACAGTGAGAAGGGAGGTGTAAGGTATGAGGAACCAGCATGCAAAATCTGGGCTACCACACCATTCCTAAGGCATACTGAAGAGCTTCCATAGCTATAACAGCTCATGAGTTTGCTCAAGGTTGGGAGGACACGAAAGTTATTTAGATCTGTGGCACTTCTCATTTGGCAAGCTTTAACACTCAGGGAGAACTCCAGTCTTTTACAGTTATTTCATTCCTAAGTGTCTGTGCCAAGATACTCAATAACTCTTAGGCAGCACTGTGCAAATGCTCTGCAATATAAAAGGAAAAACAAAAAAGGGCAGTTAAACAAAATGGGATTGAAAAGAAACCACATGGACAATATTGTAAGTTTTATTTCAGATTCTTGATTCTTCCAACACTAAACGTAGCAAAATTATTATCCACTTGAAAAGCAGTAACTATGCTCAGTAGAAATGGTGCTTTGCTTTAAACTTGTAGCGATGGGCTGTTACAACATCCACTGAGGAAGAGTGAGGTTCTTGTTAATGCACACACTTGAGAAAATATATAAAGAAAGTAAGAGGAAGAAAGAGTAAGAGTGGGTGAAGCCACAAATAAAAGGTTTGAGAGACTGATACACATTCAGGTTCATGTGGGAAACCCCAGGTATTGCCCCTGGGAAGGGAGTTCTACATTGTCTGATGTGACACTCTCCATGGTGCAGAGCCTTTTGCTGGAAAGCGACAGATATGAGCCTGGGGGTACTTTGAGGGTCTTTGATGGTTTATAACCCTTTCTAAGACATGACAGCTGTTTCTCAAGCCCATGTAATTTAGCCAGTTATGCCTTGTCAGAAGAGATGGATACTCTCAGGCCTACGTGTGAATGTCCCAATACCTCCGGGGGGGAAGAAGAGGGAGAGGAGTGCATCTTTACAGAAGGGAAGGCATTGGCATGATAAAAAGCATTATCCCACCTCACAGGATCTGGTTTCTTGCCAGCCTTTTCTCCAAGTGACTCAAAAACCTGACTGTTGCTAAATAAAGATTGGTTTGTCCTGGTCTTCCCCCAGTGTTGGATGTGCACAGCCTCTGCACCTGGGCTGTTCTTATGGAGATCAGAGCCACTACACCCCCAAAACTCCTTTTTGATTGGGGGTTGCAAACCTGGCCTCAGCCAAGCATCTACTGCTTTCGTCAATGGCCAATTGTTTGAATGATTAACCATTAACATTTCAGTCTCTCACATAGGCCAGCCTGCAAAGTTTTGATTCTGAACCCAGAGATGTTCAGGGAGTTGAAGAAACACAGCCCCAAGAACGGGTTATGAATTGCTAGCTGCTGACGTTAAAAATAGTTTTTGAGTGTTTGGGATTTTTTAAAAAACTAGAAAATGACAATTTTTAAATCCAAATATATCCACTAGGAAATTCACCTGCATATTTAGTACATCTTGTTGATGGTTTACATTTTTCTGCACTGAAACTTGTAGATGACTGTGGGCCTGACTCTTATGCGATCAAAAATCACAGTTCTACAGAAACTTAAACAGTTGTTAAAGTTTCCAAAGGCAAGGAGTATCAGTGAGATCAGAAAGAATATCAAAACTTAAAAGTTATACGATGTGGATATGAGAATGTTTGCTAGTCTGGGAATAAACTACTTCATAGGTTTGGGAATGTCACAATTCAGCTAATCCATGAACCTCAAAATCAATTTCAAACCAAATTCTTTTCTCACTTGTGTTCCAAACTCACATATAGAACAGAAAAAAAGTAAGTGATCCCTGATGGGTGTAAACCTTTCTTATGGTTTCATTTTGAAACAACACACAGAATCCTTTGAATTATCAGAAGTCAGCTAAAAGAATCCACTGCCCTTTATCTCAGCCTTTCCTCCCTCTCATTCTAATGCTTTGATAAATCAGACTCATTTAGAGACCAGTGAGGAAAGTGGGATTCTCGAGGACGTCTCTGTGTTTACAATCCCACATCTTCACACCCTGGCAGCTCAATGCCATTCTTCAGAAATAAGACAGCAAAGAACAGATTGATTTTCTTTTTTTAATTGCATCCCTGCCAAGACCCTATTGGCAGGAAAACAGAGGTATGGACTCAGGGTTTTTTTAGATGCACTGACACAAGCTTATTTGTCAAAGATCAAATCTCCAGTGAACAGCTTGCCGCAGCTTTTATTTCCAAGACTTTGATAATAACGTCAAACTGATGTTGCATTGGTGTGCACTGAGACAGCAAAGAAAATTGCAAGGATATTTGGAAAAGTACAGAAAAGGACAGAAAGAGAAGGAGAAAAAAACCTGATGTTTTTAAACAGCTTAAAGACAAATGTGTAATACTTTTCAAGATACAGTGCTGAGTAATATGCTTTATCAGGCATAATGCAGAAAAACTAATTTGAGAAGAGCTATACTGTTGATATTTTTCTTCTAAAAGTTTAACTTTCTCTCTGTAGAATGGCATTTCAAGACATAAATGAAAGTCTTGACACTCAGGAATATGGTTAAAGAAAATCACACATTTGCCTGGATTTTAAGCAAGATGTTGTCATCTGTACAAAGGCAAAAGAAATCTGTCAGCAAGAGTTGTTTTGGCGGGGATGAATGACTAAGGCCTGTAATTCTTGACAATGTTTTCAATCAGAGGGGAACATTTTTAAGTTTCTTAAGTATATCATTCTGATAGCTAGAGCATCTTGCCAATCTTGAGAGCACTAGAAAGCCAAATGCCATGTCCCCTAGCTGCCAGCATTTATGAAATATGTAATTGCTTTCAAGTATATTTTATGTCCCTCTCCTCCCTTGCATCTCCTGCCCTTTTAGAAAACACGGACAACTACCAAGGAAAACTGAAACTCTCCTCTCTGCACTTTCAAAAATATAACCATTGGGCCATATTTCTAGCCCACTGGACTTCCCTGACTTCTACACTGAAATTGTGCTGCTGATAGTTAGGAATACTAATCTCAATGAGTCAGACAAAAGCAAGCCTGGAAAAACATCATTACTGCTCCCAGCTTCCACTGAAGACTTCTACTGCTATTATGTATCTCTGGCCCTATTATTTTATTCAATATCTGTGTCAGGTTTCTATACCTCACTAATCAACATAGCACTTAACAGTGAGCAAGAGAGGAGCAGAGGGACTGTAACTCAGATGTGGACAGGCAAAGACAATAAGGAATTTCATACCTCATCCCCTTTTTCTACCTGCTCTACACTCCTCCTTTTGTCCAGCTTTCATTCTGCAAGTGCCCCTTGATACACAGTGTGTACCAGAAAACACTTATTTTATTATCTGAAAGTTAAGATAAAAAAATATGCCCAACTCTTAGCTAAGGGACTCTGTTTCTCTGAAGAAAAGATTTTATACTGCAAAACTAAAATTTCCCCCTGTATTCAGTTTGCATGGCCAGGTTTTGAAAGCAAGCTGGGGAGGCTACAGGGATGGCTTCTTTGAGAAGCTGGTAGAAGCTTCCTCCATCTCCAACAGAGCCTGCAGGCATTGACGTGTTGCTGTCCAAAGCTGAGCCAAAGAGTGTATATATGGTAGTATACTATCATATATATATATGTATATATATATATATATATATATATATATGATAGTAAAGCCTCTGGGATAACATATTTAAGAAGGAAGAAAAGCTATTGTGCACATGCAATTGCAGCCAGAGGAGCGGAGTGAAACGTGAGCATAACAACTCAACAAGCTCAAAAATCAGTGCAGAAGGAGGGGGAAGAGGTGCTGCAGGAGCCAGAGCTGAGATTTCCCTGCAGTCAGTGGTGCAGACCATGGTGAAGCAGCTGTGCCTCTGCAGCCCATGTAAGTCAGTGGTACAGAGATGCATGTGCAGCCCATGGAGAAGCCCCACTCTGAAGCAGGGTTTTAGATGTCTAGGAAACAACTGTTACTCTGCTGGAAACCTGGAGCCACTCTTGGCAGGACTTTCAGAACAATGAAGAGAGAAAACCATTATGGAGCAGGTTTCCTGGTAGGAATTTTGACTTCTCTGAGGACCAGCAATGGAGCTGCTTATTCCTGGAAGACTATACCCCATGGAAAGAGACCCACAACAGAGTTGCTCCTGAAGAGCTGTAGCCCATGGGAAGGACTTACACTGAAGAAGTTTGTGGAGGACTGTCTCCCATAAAATAGGAGCACGGTGAAGCAGGTAAAGGACTCCTCTCCCTGAGGAGGAAGCAGAGGCAGAAACAACCTGTGGTGAACTGACAATCATGCCAACTCCCTGTTTCTGTGCACCATGCAGTTGGATAGGATAGAGAATCTGGAATAAATTTCAGGTGAGGTAAGAGGGAGAGGTGGGGTGAAGATATTGCTATTGTTAAGATTTGTTTTACTTCTCCTTATGCTTGTCTGATTTCGACTGGTAATAAATTCAACTAATTTTCCATAGCTAAGACTTTTTTGCCCATGACAATAACGGATGACTGATTCCTCCCTGCCCTTATTCCAACCCATGAACCTTTTGTTACATTTCCTCTTTCCTGTCTAGCTGTGGACAGGGGTGATAGAATTGCTTTGGTGGTCATCTGGCATCCATTGGTGGTCATCTGGCATCCATCCAGGGTCAACCCACCACACCCACTAAATGTATCCACTGTCCCAAGCAAGAGTGTAAACACAAATGCACATGCACACAAACCACATTGTAACTGATGACCCAATCCAGGAAGATGTATTTTCTCTGCCTGTGTGATAGATTGGCATTTAAGAAAACAAAGAGAAACACCTAAAGAAGTTAAAAATGCTGGAGGCTGATGGGAGTTTTTCTCCTGGCCAACAAGTGGCCATTTCTAAGAATTGACAGCAGTTTTGACCATTGAAAAGTAAGATCAACCTGTGAACACCACCGTAAGACCTAAGCCTGGGACTTTCTTTGTCTCTTTGTTTCCTGGCTGTGAAAGGTGACAGAGCTCCTGCTGGCCTCCCGTTCCCTGCCCAGGCCATGCGGGCCTGTGGAGGGGGTTTTCTCCGGGCTCCGGCCGGGCCGGGCCGAGCCAATCTCTGGCTCGGCTGCAGGTTTTTTGCTGTGGCTGGATTCACTGGAGACTGCTGAGTGAAGGAGAGGGGCTCTGGGCCTGCAGCGGGCTGGGCGCGGCGACTGCACTCTCCAGAGCAGCCATGAGGAACTTTCCATCGCAGACGGCTCCAGCTCCTGCACCGGCCGAGGCCACAGAACTACCTACAACAGCCTGGGCAAGATTTTAACTCTTTCATTTCCCAGATGAGACTTGCGGATTAATCTTTTTATCCAGACAGAGAAAAGAGAGTGATCAACATGAAAAGAGACTTTATAAACTACTAGTGACAGGAAAGAAAAGAAGCTTCAGAAAAGGTAGAGAATTAAGAAGATGCTGTAATTAAGCTGAAATATCTTTCTGTTAAAACTATGGAAATGGACAATAAGGTCTTGAAAACACTCCTTTAATTCATGACAGTATATAGGGAGGAATAGAGTGTTCAAAGTGTAAATTTTGAGTAAAAAGTAGAGTAATTATGGTACAGTGAAGTGCTGGAAGATTTGAAGCCTTGAGAGGCAATGAGAAAACTGTTTTCTGGTGAAGCTCACGGAAAACAGATGAAGAAGACTTTTTTTTTGCCTTTGAATAACTTATCCTTAAAAATCCCATCCCTAGACTCATGGCCCATATACACTTAAGAGTGATGTGAAAAATGGGAGGAGTGGGCTCTAATAACAGCAGCTCTGGGCAGCTAACATTAGAGCAATGGAAAACTATAACAAAAATAGTTTTTCTTGTGAGAAACTCCATAAATTAACAGGAAGAAACTTCTGTTTCTCTATAAAGACTGGTGAAAAGACTGTAGCAAGAATTGGGACTGTTTTAACCATCAAAGTTCCAAAGGTTTTGTCTCTTTCGTCATGTGAACAAGGGAATAGTGGGTAGACAGGGGATGAAAAGGTTTTTCTGGAAGTTTATTCTGGTGTTCTTATTGTAGTTTGTCAATAAACTTTCTTTTTTTTCCCTTTTAAGTTTTATGCCTGTTTTGCTCTTGTTCTAATCCATATCTCACAGCAAGAAATAAGTAATTTTCTTAGTTATTGGTTTAAAACCACGACAAGATAGACAATAGTGTTCTGAAAAAAGCTCCTTTAATTCATGACAGAGTATATTGGGAGGAATAGAGTGGTTCAAAGTGTGGATTTTGAGCAAAAAGTGAAGTAGTTGTGATGCAGTGAGGTGCTGGAACAGAGGGGGAAAATTAATAGTTGAAGATTTGTAGCTTTGTAGAGGCAAAGAGAAAGCTTCTGTTTCCAGGGAAGCTCACAGAGACAGATGAAAAGAACTTTTGCCTTTGACTAACTCATCCTTAAAAATTACATCCCTATACTCATTGACCCATACACACCTCAGAGTGATGTGAAATGGGAGGAGACAACTGATAGCAGATTTTCGGGCAGCTGGCATCAGAGAATTAGAAAGCTATGAAGAAAATTAGTTTTCTTGTGAGAAACTCCATAGATTAGCAGAAAAAGACTTCTGTTTCTCTACAAAGACTGATGAAAAGACTCCAGCAAGAACTGAGACTGTTTTAAACATTAAGTTTTTTTGTCTCTATGTTGTCATGTGAACAAGGGAATGGTTGGGTAGTGGGGGAGAAAAGAGTTTTCTGGAAGTTTTATCCTGGTTTTCTTATTCTTATAGTTTTTGTTAATAAACTTTCTTTATTCCTTGTAAGTTTTAAGCCTGTTTTGCCCTTGTTCTAATCCATATCTCACAGCAAGAAATAAGTAAGTTTTCTGGTAATTGTTTAGCTACTGCTTTAAAACCACAACATTTATTTAGTGCGTTGACCGGGAAACGAAATTAACACATCTAAACCACTACAGCCTGCTTCTCTAAACATGGAAGACCACTGAAGCAAGAAGAGGGACAACTGAAGACAAATAAATGTTCAGGAACAGTCATCTAGTTCATCAGTGGGGACTGAGAGTATGGACTCCACTATGCCAGCAAAGCAAAGCTATTTTATTACACCAGTTTACCAGTATTTTTAGGTCACTATAAGTTTGTACAAAATTTTCCACTCAGACTCATCTTCCCTGGTCCCCTTTAAGAAATACAATCTTCAGTTATTCTTTTTATGCTAGCAATGTCCTTGTTATCTCCTTTGCCAGCAAAGTCCTTGTTGCATCTTCCTTTCTCAGAGCGGTCAGAGTGACCAGACATAAAGTCTTCACTTCTCTTCTTGCCTTGAGTTTATCTCTCCCTCAGCTTTCACTGTACCAGGGCCAAAAGGACTGCAGTGCTACCCAGTTCAGCTTCTGTAGCTGTCTGATCTCTGACATTTCCTCCTTTTCTGTTATTTATGCAAAGGGTTTGTGTACTTTGATGTTAAAACAGTTCTCACCTGTAAGGCTGTTATCTTAGTAAGACTATTACTGGTCATCTGCTAGATACAGGATAAGATACATGGAGCACAGATCACAATCAATAAAAACCTATCAAATACAATCATGTCATTTACAAAGACACTTGCAGTATAGGAGAACAAATAATGAATGATGTCCAAGGTCTCTTAGGAAGTGGAAATAAATGGCTACTGCTCTCAAGTTCATATGGTTGGAGCTCAGGAGCCATGCTGTTTAGCCAGAAGGAGGTCTATTAGCTGGAAATGTTGCCTTTGACATTACTGAATGTTTTTCTGGAAGCATGGAACAAGGAATAACTGGAAGAGGTTAGTAAGAACAGGGCACCCTGATGGTGAGTGCAGTAGGACACAAGGTCTCTGCTGGCAGGCTGCCTCTGGAAGCCTCCAGACACAGCCATGTCCTGGCAGTCCTACCTCTGTTCCTATCTTGGTCACTGGGGCTGAATGGCAATTAGGTCATTTTTTCTTCTCTCTGGAGAAGAAAATTCATTCTCTTGGAGGCAATGTTTTTCCAGACAAGCAGGTAACTACTTTGGACCTGTTGGTGACAAAACACATGCACATCTTCTCCCTAGGTTAGTAAATCAGCTTGGCCTTATCATTTCACTCTCAGTTAAAGATCTTTAAACAGAAACTTTTAGAAATTGGCTCTGCACATGCAAATCTTCAAAGCAGTATCGCTTTGCCAGGGATCAATTTTGATAATTTGCTTTCAAAAAATTTTAGTGTAAATGTTCTTGAAGAGCCATATTTCCCCTTCTTTTTTTTTCCTTTTAACAACATATGTGTCTCTCGTTTTGAACATGAAGGCAACATAAAAGCAAAACAATACATGTAGCAAAACAATAAATTAAAACTCAATAAACTAAACCAAGCAGAAATAAATCAGGTAATATCACAATTAGTAGCACATGAAAGCTAGGATGGTGATTTAAACCAGTGCGTTATCAATTCCCATAAATATTGTACCATCACTCAGAGTCTGCAACAGCTGGCAAGCCCCATGTCCCAGTGAGGACCTGGAGAACTATTCCCAGGCAGGGTTTCCAAGTTGACCTCAAAAAACAATGGGGGTGTCCAGTTTTTATGAGACCAAACTGGCAAGTCAAAATTACTTGAATACAGTTTTGGTGCAGAAAACACCTGGGTTTGTTGGCATACTTCCCAACCAGGTAGGGCCAGGCTTGGCCAGAGCCCAAGCCTTAACTGGAAGGGTCTCCCTAGTATATCCTAAAAACAAGTCTGTCAGTACCAGCAGTTAGGAAAGTTTTTTAAAATTATACGTCTTGCAGATAGCTACATAAAGATATGTTAAAGTTTGTAAATCAGCTGGTTTTGTTATTTATCATAGCTAAATAGTTAATGGTACCATGAACAAACTGCAAATAACTAAAGTAATGTATATGTGTAGGTTTGAATGACACCTTATAAATAATACTTGTTATAAAGAGTCAGTGAACTTACATTATGAGATTAGCAACATATTCAGAAGCATTAATATATCATCAGTAACTGTCTTAAGAGGGTGAGATAATATTGTTCTAGACTTTCATGCATTCATGACATCAATAATAAAAGCAAGAAAGAAAGTACTAAACAGTTTACAACGAGTAACAGCCATAATCTCGAATTATTACTCATTCTTCTATGATACCTGTAGAAGATAAAACAGCAGAGAATGTAATAAATAACTAAGCGTATTTTAACAGACCTTAAAATAAATTTCACTGAAACTTAACATTACTTAAATATAATAAAAAATACACCTAAGAAAACTTAACATTATTGAAACAGAATTAATACCACTTAACAGGACTTAAAATAACAGAACAGGCTGCCGTGCAACAGAGCTGACCAGCAGCTCTTGGCAGGCACCAAGCAGGGGGTGTGGGCCAGGCATCAGCCCTGCATGGGAGCTCAAGATAGGCCACCACCACTGCCCAGGTGTGGGAGAAAGTGGGAGAGCTCTGATGAGCTGGGGAGAGAGCCCCCCCAGCCTGGGGGACCAACACCAGCCATGGGGCCAACCCTGGGCTGGGGGAACTCCAAGGGAACTCCACCACTGCCTGCAACACCGTGCGCCAAACCAAGGACTGGTCCGTTCCCTGGATGCATTCCATGGATCCATTCTTAGGACCTGTGTCTTGGAACTGTGCCCAGCTCGTTATCAGTATCTTTTCTGGTACTCCCATTGCAGCTGCTTACAGGAGCTTTTAATCTCAAGGTCTGTTTCATTTAGGAAAGAAATACAGGATTTTTAACCCGTAATAAAAAATCACTTCAATGTGAAGAAATTACTGTAATATTTGTGAGTTACAGTGACACTACCGGAACACTTCCCCAGTACTCGCTGTTCCGTGATTTTTCATCCAGCGGACATCACTGGCCTAACTTTCTCAGCTGTGTTGGCATTTTGCTTTCTGTCGGATTCTAGTTCGCAAAAATGACCCTTGTTGTAGCAGAGTTTGAGCTCCGCTCTCCACCCACAGCCTGAAGGTCACAAGGGGGTCTTGCTCTCAGGCCACAGTCCTCCTCCTCACTGCAGCCTTGTCTCTCATTGCTTGTAGGCTGAAGGGGATGTTAAAAGTCCTTTTGCAGAGTCCTTGCCTGTTGCTGAGTGGATTGCACAGGAGGACTCTTTCCCGACACCCTCCTGAGCTTTAAGCGTTTCTGAAATAGCTCGCCAGAAGGGTAAAAAGACAGTGGTGGTCTTACCTCTCATAGCTCAGTCTCAAAGTCTCACTCCTACTTCATCCCACAGCTCCGCTGTAAAAGCTGCCTGGTGGCGCCCAGCCCAAAATCAGCTTAAGAGCATGGGAAGCAATCATTTCCCCCTGCTTCTGTAGAAGTTTAGACATAAGTTCAAAAAACATGTTTCTCTTCTGAGCATATATCCCTGTCCATGATCCCCATGGCTTATGGGAACTGAACCGGCTGGAATGCATAGTGGCTTAGCCCAGAAGGCATAAACCTCTGAGACCATGGAGGGGGGGGATACCGAAAGGAAGGAAAATAGGATGCTAATGTGATCGTTCCATAATAGGCCATGTTTCTGGTTCTGGCTCTAGAGTTGGTTTGGGACCTGTCACATCTGTACCTGGTCCAGGTTCATGACTGGACCCCTGCCCTCAAGTACCCCTATCTATTGTTAAGTTCGCCAAGTCCCTCGGTCTTTGGAGCTTGTGCCCAGATGGTGCAGTTTCTGCTGTTTCTTATTTTACCATCATTAAAGTTTTATTTTTCAGGCAACTCCATTGTTCCGGGCTCTCTAATTTTACCACGCTTGCCCAGCCGGACCAGACTCAGTGTTGCAGTGAGCCAGTTGTGATAATGGCTCACCTTCAATACCTGAAGAATTCTTGCCAGTCGGCTCCTGCTCCCTTTCCAGTAGCACTTCAGTTCTGTGGGGCTCCCTGCCGGACACCAGATAGGTGAACCTTTGCTTCCTCATATGGGAAGCACCATTTGTGGGGATAGAGAACACAGACTCCACTATGCCAGCAAAGAAAAGCCAGTTTATTACACCGGTTTACCAGTATTTATAGGTCATTATGTTCATAAAAAATTTATTTCTTGGACCCCTTTGCCCTGATCCCCAAACACAATTTTGATTATCCTTCTTATGCTAGTAATGTCCTTGTTATCTCCTTCACCAGAAAAATCCTTGTTACATCTTCCTTCATCAGAACAGTCAGCATCAGAGGGTCAGAGTAACCAGACATGATGTCTTCACTTCTGTTCTTGCCTTGAGTTTATCTCTCCCTTTGCTTTCACTGTGCCAGGGCCAAAATGTCAGTGGCACTACCCAGCTTCTACTCAGCTTCTGTAGCTGTCCAATGTCTGACAATCTAGCTGCTTGAGAGCTTCCACATGTTTACATATGCAATTCAAATGTGTGACAGTATTGCAGATATGATCCCTTCAAGCTATAAAAAGAAATCAAAAGATAGATGAGTAGTTGACCTCAAATACTTCAAAGATCAATTAAAAAAAGAAAAAAAAAGTCAAGATCAGGATAGATGCTTTAAAAAAAACACTTTAAGAAATGCCATCTGAAATAGGTCTGTGCTACCTCAGGATTTGAAAGGTGCTTGTAATTCACCTTTGTCCAAAAAGTCTCTTTGTTGGTGGTATTTTGTTTTGGGTTTTTTTTTTGTTTTCATTCGTTTGCTTCTTTATTTGCTTTGTTTTATTGTGGAAGCCTAATGAGTCCTTGTAATTTTTTTATAACACTGCCATTAATATTAATTAAAAATAATTAATAAAATTCAGGCAGCATCTGCCAAATGTGACACACATTTTTTTTCACAATCTCTCTACTTGAATGTGATATGAAGTCAAAACCACAACATACACTATCCATTTAATAGAGGTCCTGCATATCAAAGCTGACAATTTATTGGTAGATCAGTAGTCCTGTGATGGAAACATAATCTTCTCTGAGTTTTCTGACTACAGAAAAAAAGCTCTTTGGAAATATCAAAGTACGCTTTAGTATTTACCCACTTACATGCTTCTTTTTTGTTCTGAAACCAGTGCTTTCTGATTTTCTAAAACATACTTCTTTCTCTTTCTCAACTTCAGTTAAATTTCATTGCTTCAGGAAAATTATCAGATCATTCCAAGTAGTGGAAGAATTGTGGTGGATTCAAGATTAGGCTTTTCACTCAGGGAGCCTGTTGTCTCTGATACAGGACTGAAAAGATACACACACACACATAGGGTTGAAATAATAAAGAGAATCAGACCTAAACATAAATATACCAAATAACTCAAATTGGATGACTAAAGAAAGATTTTTATGTTACTCTGATTATTTATTTATTTTTATTGGCAAGTAAGTAGAGAATTGCCACTAAAATAAAACAAGGACAAGAATATGGTCACCTAATGATTAAGAAAATAAAATTAAGTTGCTTTTCATATACTGGGAAGAAAATCAGCTTGGTTTTCATACGAAAAATAGTTTTTCTAGAATGAAAACTACACTCAATATTTCAATTCTTGTTAAAAATAATAGCTCCTTGCAAAAAAGGTAAGCAAAATTATTCTTCCCATCTTTAGCCCATATCTGAATTGGTGAAGTACCTGCATACTGTCCTAAAGGTTGACACTTGGAGATTAATTTATCTTCAAAATAAAATTAATGCTGAATTTTGAAGAGGACTGGAAGTAATTCCTTGCTCTATCTGTATTCTTGGCTTTTCAAAATAAATAAAAAGTCAAAACTGAGTCCCAGATGCAATATCTCAAAAAATATGTTCCGACGAGGAAATGTTTGAGTTTTATCAAAACTCTGAGAGATCTTGAGCAGGTCAGAGGACTGTTCTAAAAGTAACATATAAGAGATTCAAAAACTTTTTTATGTAAAGAAATATTTTCTCATCTCCACATTCAAGGGCTTGTAAATTCAAATTTGTAGAGATTTCATGAAGAGGAGTCTCTTGAGACACATTCAAAGGTATCTATGAGTTAGACTGCCATGTAGATTTGTATTTTCTCTTATTTCTAAACATTTATCATCTAGTTACAACAAATAATTACTTTATTTTGTAGACAAGATATCTTAATTTCAGGATCTCAGTGTTTGTGAAGATTGTTTCTTTTCACCTGGGCATACTGCAGTATCATCTTTCTTCTTCAGATGACATTCAGCTAGTAACAGTAATCTCTGATCTCAAAACAAATTTCAGTGTGAAAAACTGTCCCTGTCGACAGCTATTTTTCTCTGTTGGTCCAAAGAGCATGCTTGTGGCAAGCTGGGATTAAAAAGCAAAAAAAAAAGAACAAATAATTGGCATTTAAAGTTTTGTTTTCATCAAGTTGATCCTCACAAAGTATAAAAGTTCTATTTAAACTATTGTTTTTTGATCCCTATAAGCTTGCCTAGAGATTTCTGAAAGTGTGTCAGCTGTTGCTGCAGACTGTGGCGCCCAGTTTCGCAGACATTAACTGACAGTCTCGTCTCCAACATCATTAGCAAAACTTCATTGTTGTAGCTCTGCAGACCTCATCATTCAGCAAAGGAAATTATAAGCTAACAGTTACATTTCATATTGATTTTGATGAGAATTGGATCAGACCTTGGCTGTCTGGTAGTAAAAGTCTCATTCTCATTACATACTTTCTGCCAGGAGCTCAGTTATTTTCCTTCCTTTATTGACTTACAGAGGCTCTCACAGACTGTTTAAATACAAGTCAGCAGATATGTCAAATAAGGTACTTTTCATAGTGAACCTTGGCTTTTTTGGACAGACATAAGTCAACCTGATGTTTAATGTTCCATGCCCTTTTTATTTGAATTTTAAGTTTAAAATTTTATGCTTCCTAGATAGTACATCACAACTGCATTAGGGACTGATTCAAAGTGTGCTGTGGTCACTAAAGTGCTTTTCATTGACTTCATTGAAGTCTGGAATGGGTTCATAATCTCAGGTTCTGTGTCATCTTTTTTTTTGTGAACAGGCTTTTGAGGTCTTACTTAAGCATGAATATGAAGTAAATGCATAAAAAATAGCAGATTGGGATGCAACAGCACAAACCAAACATAAAATTACATCTAAAGAAAAGAATTATGGTTTGCATCTTACTGAATGCTGAAGGAAAAAAAAATCCACATTTACTTACAAACACACTAACCTATTTTTTCCCAGTTTTCAGAGGTTGTTTTGTTTTTTTTTTTTTCTCTAAAGTGTACTGTATCTTTGTTATAATTTATTTTGTAAAGGACTTTGAACACTTAAAAGGTCTAAATATCATAATCATTAGAGTAGAAAACACGTTTAATCATATTTTGAAGAATAAAGTGGTCTTGGTGGATTTCCTTTAATTAAGCTTTCTAGATGACTCAGACAATATAAATATTTTTGGAAACTTTTCTCTATTACGATCTGCAGCAGGTAAGTTAGTCAGTAAATATTTCCAGAGCTATTACACAGGGAAATAAATTTGTGCAGCCAGCTTGTTATCTCTTTGTATTAGAGTATATTCCCTTCTCCACCAAGATGAACTGAACTCAAGGATCCTTCTTACTAATAGAAAAGTCACAAAGACAATGAGATATGGCATTTTGATGACATAACCTGGAGGAAATGAAAAAAAATACAGTTGTAGATCTGAAAGTGGAAATGGCAGCTTAAAAATCACTATCTAATTACAAAAATAAATTTTAAATAATTTTATACTTTATGAAAAATGTCTGTGTTAATCTGTCAAAATGAGTATAGGCATAATTTTTGCTGCATCCAACCTATTTCGCCTGGTGAAATTTGATGACAGGAGGTCAAAGATACTGCTATAAAAATATTTTGCACCAGCTCTCTTACTCAGTAAGTGGACAGCACAAACTTTTATGCTCTGATTTGTCATTTGCTGTGAAAGATCTGTGACCAAAGTTATTTCCCTGATTCTTTACCTTTTTTTTTTTCGTTTTAATGTGACATACTCCATTTTTAGACTGACATTTGTTATATAATCCAGTGACATACTTAAAATGTATACCTAAGCCTCAATTTTTGGATAAAAAATAACATGCAACACTCAAGTACATTCAGTAGGTACTAAGACTGAGCATTAAATGATAAATGCATATATTTGAGTAGAACCTATCTGTAATAAACAAGATCAGCTTCTTTATTTAGAGTAAAAATACTTTGATGATAAAATATAACAGGCAAAGTATATATCTTAAGTATTTTAAGACCACTTAAAAAATCAATACAGTGTGTACCATCATGGGACTAGCAATTATGTGGAAATGATTAAACAAAAAACAATTCTGAAGAAAAACTTGGATGATAATACAGAATAAGGAATAATTTCTAGAAGATTATATACTAGATAAATTTCTTTTTCTTCTTTTTTAATTTGTGAGCTGATCTATTTCCCTAATGAACTGTAAATTCAAATGTCTTCAACTAATGCCTTTCTAAAAATTTTGCTTTAAACACTGTACATCTTCAAGGTGGATCTGTTGATTGTGATTAAACCAGTAAATCAAAGTAAATTGATTTTTTTTGCCTGAATATCCCCAGAAGACACTTTCTCTGGGATAGGAAAATTCTGGGAAAATCTTCACATAGACATAAGCTCTTAGAGTTGCACTTCAAGGAACAGCACTGAAATGGGGTGTGTGTATATACATACATACATATATATGTATATATATATATATGTACTGGTCATCTGGTTTTTGACTTTCAAAGGCACATGTATACTTTTGGGAAACTTGCTTTCTGATATGTTCCTGCAAATTAAACACCAGAATAAATATAAGTATAGAAAAATTGCTTCATTATACTGTTTAATTATAATTTGAGAGATTTTTCTCTGCCTCTTAATGAATATTGCAAAATTTCCTCACTTTTTCAATAACACCTTTAAAATTTTATATTGAATATTAGTAGAAAGAAAATAATAGCAAAACCTCATCACATTTAGTGTGTGACTTCCATTTTATTTATCTTGATGGAATAGCAAAAACATGAGGAAAAAAGACTGAAGGAAGGAATCACCTATATATATAATCACCTTTTTATCCAGTCAACATGATAACCTGTGATAACTTGAGAAACTGATAACTTGATAAACAATTCAGTTCTTATGATATATTTATGCATTACATCACAGAGAAATGTGTTTTAAAGACAATTATAATCAAAATGTGAACGTTCATAAGTAAATATTATTTTCTTCCAGAAAATGGTATCTTGAAGGCATATTAGTCATTCAACAGAAAACTACATATAAATGGATTAGAAGCCCTTACAATCAGAGGCATCTACTATAATGCAAATAAATCCACTACAAATACCTATTTTATTAGATTCTTCTCCTGTGCTACTGCATTCATAGTAACTCACTGCTCTTATCTTGATTGAAGCTGTGGCCTGATTTACTTGACTTGTTAGAAACTGACATTAGATGTGCACTTTATTTCTACTTAACATGCCTTAAAAGGACAGCTCCATGTCATGTACAGAGCAGAAAAAGAGCAGAAACGAGCTGTGAGGGACAGATGAAATTACAAGTAAATATTATGAATTTAGCCTATAATAACTTTTCTTCTTTATACTTTTTTTTTAATCAAGATCAATATAGTTATATAAAAGTATGGAAAACTGTGCAGAATGGCACTCATATCAAACACAAAGTAATGTTCTGTTGTTTTTATTAAGATTTGAAGGCATATCTTCAACCTACTTCTTTTTTTTTCCATTATTTCCAACTATGAAAAAGCATTCAATATTACTTTTCCTCAAGCAATTATTACAGAAGAAACTGCTGTTTCTTCTGAAGAATCCGCTCAGTCCGTCCATCTCTGTGGGTGGCAAGTCAGGTTTTCTGCCTAGTTACACACTTTGTTATACACGGCACATGTGTCAGACTTTTAGTAGAAACTCCTCACCTCCTTTCGTGGAACAAATATGAGGCTTTGGATGTGGAAGGCCTATCAATGGATGATGTGGATAACTGTCCATCTACACTAGAAATGGTTGCCAGGATATGCCCAGTATCACAACCACCTCCATGAAGATCACCCCTTTTAGAAGGGAACAGAGGGTCCAATATTCCTGACAGACTATCCTGCTAGGGAAGTCAAGTGACTTACTGGGGCCCAGGTTGTGGACATGACTAGCAAACTTCCTAATCTGGTGCAGCCCTTTGATTACCATGCATTACTGCTCTTCCATGCGGGTGGTGATGAAGATGCCACCCCATAGAACTAGATGAAATCCCTAGACAAAGGATAATCAAAATAAACTTCAGAGCCTTGGAAGGGTTAGAAAGGGAATCTGGAGGTTATTTTTTCCTCTATCCTTCCAGTCGCAGGGAGAAACACTGGAGTATCGTCCAATCCAATCCATCCAATACATTGGGAAGAACAAGCTGTTCAGAGGAGATGGAAGAGGAAGGAGAGGTGGAGGGGTTACCCTCTGCATCAAGAAATGGGCAGTGTGAAGAGCTGTGTCTGAAGAGCACCCATGAGCAAGACAAAAGCCTGTGAATAAGAATCAGAGACCAAGGCAACAAAGGGAACCCCATGGCTCCTGTGTCGTGCAATCTGCCTGATCAAGAAGAACCTACTGATGAAGTCTTGCTCCAGATACAGGAGACATTGCACCCACTTGGCTCTCATCTGCTGGGGGGACTTCAACTGCCCCAAAATCTGCTGGGAAGGTAGCATGGTGAGCTGTAGGCAATCCAGGAGATTCCTGAAAAGCACTGAGGATAGATTATTAGGACAGCTAACAGACAGCCCTACCAGACCACCAGGATACAATACTGGACCTGAGGGTCTCCAACACAAGTGGGTTAATCAGTGCTGTCATGACTCGAGGTGGCCTGAGCTGCAGTATCCAACCACTGTTGGAATTTTCAGTCCTGAGGCTTATGGATCAGGTGAAGAGTAAAGTAAGGATCCTGAATTTTACAAAAGCATAATTCCAGCTATTCAAGGAGTCAGTCAGTAGGACCCTGCAGAAAACTTCCCTCTGGGACAAGGGAGAAGAGCAGATTTGGCATAACCTTAAGAATGTTTTGCATAGAGTGGAAGAGCTCTTGTGTTCATGGGTAAGAAATCAAGAAAGGAAGGCAAGAGACTGGTATGGTTGAGTCAAGGCCTGCTGGTCAGACTGAAAGGCAAGAAGGAAAGGAAGTTGAAGCAGGGACAGGTCTCCTGGGAAGAGTATAAGATGCTGATCACTTGTGTAGGGATGGGGTCAGGAAAACCAAAGCACAAGAGGAGCTGAACAAGGCAAGCATACAAAGAAAGGCTCCTACAGGTATGTCAGACAGCAAAAAGGTCAGAGAAAGCACACTCTGATGAATACCACCATCAACTTGGTAACAACAGAGGAGGAGAAGGCTGAAGTACTCAATAGCTTTTTTTTTGCCTCAGTCTTCACTGGCCAACCTCTCTTCCCACACCTCTTGCTTGGATGGACCTCAAGACAGGGAATGGGAGAGCAAATTCCCTTCCACAGCAAGAGATGTTCAGGTTCATGACCACCTGAGGAAAATCTGAACATATGTAAGTAGCGGTCAAAGGCTCAATGTCCAGATGGAGATCAGTGACAAATGGTGTCCCTCAGGAGCCTTTATTGCAACCAGTACTGTTTAATATCTTCATCAAACACATAGAGGGATCAAGTGCACACTCATCAAGTTTACAGATAACAGCAGGCTCAGTGGTGCAGCTGACACACCTAAGGGATGGGATACCATCCAGAGGGACCTGAGTAGGCTTGAGAAGTAGGTACATGTGAAGTCCAGGAGGTACAACAAGGCCAACTACATGGTCCTGCATCTTGGTGGGGGCCATCTTTGGTATCGTCTGGGGAATGAAGGGATTGAGGGCAACTCTACTGAAAGGACTTGGGGCTATTGATGGATGTAAAATTGGACAAAATCAGAAAGTGTGCTTGCAGTGCAAAAAGCCAGCTGTATCCTGGGCTGCAAGAAGAGTGGCCAAGAGGTCAAGAGAGTTGCTTCTGCCCCTCTACTCCAATCTGTTGAGACCCCACCTAGGAGACTGCATCCAGACTCCACAGGGAGGAAATTAATCTATTGGAGCAGAGGAGAGAATAATAAATGATCAGAGAGATGGAACACTTGCCCTGAGAAGACAGGCTGAGAGATTTGGGGTTGTTCAGTCTGGAGAAGAGAAGGTTCTGGGAAATATTATTGCAGTCCTCCAATATTTACAGGAGGCCTACAAGAAGAATGGTGACAAATATGATAGCAAGGCCTGAAAGAGGGTCATTTTCTCTAGCTATAAGGAAAACTTTTTTAATGCCCAGAATTACTTTCCAGACTCATACATAATATTCTGCATTCTTTGAAACCAATGACAAAAAAAAAAATCCCGTTTTCATAAACTTCTAGCTTTAAAACAATTTTGAAAATGAAGCAAGTTAAATGAAACAATGAACGTTTCACCATTTGTCATTGTAATTTTGATGATAATCTGCTTTAACACACTGATAAGATACAACATTGAGAAATTCCACAGAGATACCTTCACAACTACATCTTACAGTATTTTTTCAGAGAAATTATTTATTTAATTCATTTCACTAGAAAGGCTTTTAGGGAAAATAAAGAAGCTTCACCCCACAGTTTACAACTTACTGATCTTGAAATAAATGTTACAGCATCAGAAATAGATGGATCTTTTTTGGAGAATTTGAAAACATTTCAGTTTGGAAAGTGTACGGTGTTGTCTCAGTGAGATATATGTCTCTATTACACTATGCACCATATTGCCTTACTTTAGTTTCTTAACAGAGGGGAGTAACCATCTCACTTTTGTCACCTTGATGCTACTTAGTGATTTCAATATTTTCTTATCAGCAATAATCTTTCCAAAACACCATCACGATGTTTGTTGTGTTAGTCAGAGGGACTAATGAATACTGCGTATCTTTATTCCCAGGATAAATTTGTAAATCCTACTACCCAGGGTTCACCCAAACCTTTTTTTATCATCACTATTTTACCCTCTTAAAACAAATAGATCTGAAATTGTCCTGTAGCATATCTCAGAACAAATAAAGTTCTAAAACTCCTTTTGTGCAGCTGAAATGTACAGGTGTTCCTATTACTTTTTGTAGCATGAACTTTCCACATGAACTTGTAGTTTTTAAAGTACTCTCACTGAGCTTTGTTCAATTATCTTTGAGTGAATTGCAAACAGTCTGTATAAAACGATTCTATTTGTTGAATTCAAACACAAAATATATATTTTTTTTTATTTCGGTTTGATCTTAGATCTATTTAGATAGTATTTAATTATTTGATTTAACCTTCAGTGATTAGTAATTTAAAAAGTTATACTACTAATGCTTAAATTCATGACAATCCCTTGAGATGAGTATTGTTTAGTCATTCTGTGAATAGTACATTAATAAACTTATTGATTCAAGTTTAGCACTTATCTAAAAAATTTTTATAGTGCTGACAATATTTCAATAGGTCAATAAAAAAAGGAAACACAGGGTAAGTCAGTCAGCAACTTTAACAATATCAATTTGCTTGCATGCCAGAGCTTCAAATCAGTCAAATGTGAATGCAAATAGCTCTATTAAATCTAATCTGGATTGAGAAGATACTTAAGCATATAATGAAAATGAAAATTGAACCTCTTCTT
Source organism: Pseudopodoces humilis (assembly GCF_049639895.1). Lineage (NCBI taxonomy): Eukaryota > Metazoa > Chordata > Aves > Passeriformes > Paridae > Pseudopodoces > Pseudopodoces humilis. The sequence continues at coordinate 80,360,977 of NC_142200.1, read as the reverse complement.
TAATTATCTGCATAAACTGCATTACCATCAGCATAAAAAAATACAGTAAATGCTCTTTTGGTAACAATCAACTGCTTAACCAATGGCAATAATACTAAATTTCTTTTAAGATTTAAGGTTCTGATACAGCCAAGTACCTACTTGTCTAACTTCAAGTAATAGCATAACCTGGTTAAAGAAACTGAAGCAAGATATGTAGTGTTAAAAAAGATGAATGCTTAAGGAAGTCACTGAAATGTACTCCATATAATGAAGGAATGCATATTCCTCCTTTCTAATTATGTATCTTATCAATAAGTGAACTTTAGAAGTCAGTGCAGATAGACATTTAACCACTACCTAAATATAGAGAACTCAGTCCTTCAGGTGTATCTGTTTAATCTGTTTAATCTATTAATTAAAACACCCATCATTTGAAACCTAGAAGAGAGTAATTTTGAAACAAGAACGTAAGTGGGGAGTGGGCTGGAAAAGTAGAAGAGAGGAAGAAAAAGTGTCATAATCCAAGAAGAATCTAAGTTTATACTCTTCATTGTATTGTTTGATGGTAGCCTGACTAGTTTTTGAGCTTTTGAGTATAATTTTCATTCATATTTATGAAGTACAGATCCTTGTTTACATTGATTGTGTAAATCTGAAGTGGCTATGTATTTCATAGCCAGACAACTATAAATTAATTATTGTAGTCAGATGGATTTCATGACACCTTGCTTTGCAAATACACTGAAATAGCTGCTGGATCAGAAAGAAAAATACTGAGCAGGGAGATCTGTTAAGCTACAGTTTAATTCAGGATTTCAGTGCCCAGGAAGTGGGGAAACCAACTCAAATATATGTATTTTTTTTTTCCTGCATGAATCATCTGAATACCTAATGCATATGTGCCCACTAAAAATCTAAGTATGTTGAAGATGGGGAACTGGCTTTCTAATTCCAATTTGTTAAAATTTTAAGTATGTATATATAATTAAATATGCATTGGATTGGAAACAGACTGATGTAATGAGAATTACTCTAGCCTTCTAGTAGAAGAAGAGACCTGAGTTGAAGTTCCTTTTCCAATGAATGCTTATGGGTTTCTTATTGAATGATTTCATATTAAGGTATTATTGGAGTAAAGGACTAGAGTGCAATTCTTATTATTCCTCTCTAACCAGAAAGGAATAAAAGTAATTCTTATTCTCTTTCTTCTTTCATGAATATTTAATTATTTCGTGCAAAGCTGGAAACTTCAACAAGGACACTCTTACTGTATTCCACAACCATAATTGTTTGACTATTCTACACAGCAATTACATAGAAGGAAATATAAGAAATGTCCATAAAAGGTGTGGTGTGGGTTGTGCTTCACTCTTTCCTGTTTGGAAAAGCATTTACAACTGAATTTTAGTATAAAAAAAAAGTGCAGTGTCATATATATTGTCTCACATTTTCTGTAAGACAAATTCTATATCTCAGCAGATTTTAGTTGACAAAACTCCTATGGAGAAATGTGTTTCTTTCCAGAAGGGTGTGCTATTTTGCAGGAAATATGTAAATACTGAAAAAGAGATAATACAAAAAATACGCTCTTGTTTCCTCCAATTTCCATTAGGAGCTTCTTGCCAACCAAATATTTTGTGATTCCCATCAAGTTCTTTCTTTGCTTTTTTAATAATTTCTCTGGACAAGGTAAAATATACTGTTTCCTTGAAGCACCAAATCCAAACTTTTTTTTTTTTAGATCCTAACCCTAACCTGACTTCAACCATCCTGCTTTCTTTCTAATAGCACAAAATATATTTCTTCCATTAATAATATTGAACACTTACTGTCTTCATAAGGTCCACATTCAACTTCTTGGTGGCTGAGTTTACAAAGCAGGTGTGGACTTTTTAATGTACCTCAAGGCCTTGCATACCAGATGCACACAGAGACCTTATCTTACTTGGATATGACCCTGATTGTCCTGGTCCTTGTGGAAACATTTCTAAATTCAGGTGAGAGAGCTGATTCTGACTTGCATGTCTAATAACCTCCAGTGACTACTAATAAAGCTATTTAAATAAAAAGAGATCTAGAAATGGCAAAAAAGAAGGAAAGAGGTAAGCTGAAGAACTGCAAATATTTAGAGCTGTGGAACTTCAGAAGTGTAGCAGGTGACTGCAACAGATTTACAACAAAAATTGCATCTAGGCATGAGAATTACCAGCTCTATTCAGAAAGTCAATGAATAGAAGGGGTATCTTTCACACTCGTATTTCTGGGAAGCAGAGTTAGAATTACCATTATAAAACTGAGAAAGAAAAAAAAATAAAAAAATGAGGTCGTTTTAAGACTGCAGTAAAAATGTGCCAGATGATGTTACACTAAAAATGCTTAGAACTAATCACATTCATGCCACTGTTTCTATGACCTAAAATGGAGGGAAATCACTATACCTCAGTCTCCATAACAGAACAAAGCTAAAAAAAGCTTCTGATGCTTCAGAAAACACAAAGCAGGGGACTTCAACTACAATGTGATGTATGATTTTGATATAATGTATTGGACTGTGAATACAGTGAATGTCTGCCCAGAAATGGAGAAAGTACTCCACTGGGTAACTGGCCTTTTAGGCATTTGTGCTGAATTATAATACTCCCTATTGAACATCATGAAGCCTTCTAATTGTTCTTGGTGCTAACAGTGTGATGGACTATTAAAAACAAAATTTAATTGTGTGAAAATCACCATTTTATGAGATTAAAAGCTATCATTTTTCTCACAAAAATTGTGTTGGCATTTAAAACACCACAGTTGTTTCATTCTAGATAAGGAAATATGGGGAAAGATTGTCCAGGATGAAGTCCCAAGGGACATGTCAACAACATCACTTTTAAATCTAATTTAGAAAGAAAAGAAAAAAAAAAAAAGAGGTGGAGCACCTTGTTTAGTAAACTGCAGTACTTCACTTAAAAACAAAAGTGAAAAGAACGAAACATTTGAATTAGACCTTAACAAACATTACACACAACTTGTAAATCAGAGAGATAATTACATTTATTACAACTTCATCACATTTTTTATTCATAGAAATTGGAAAACCTATTACCATTTGGAACAGGTTAGGTTAGTTGCACTCAGTTCTCTTGCTTCTAAAGGGATATACTGTGATGTGAAATGCCTCCTAAAGCTTTTATTCAGTATACAGACTAAATTAAGTATAATTTTCTGATAATTACCTTTAGCAATACAAGCGACATAAATTTTCATTATCAGTACACCATACTTCAGTATCTGAGCCTTTGATGACGAATTACATTTACCTTTAATAAGTTTTAGTCTGTCAGATCAGAAGAGAACTTTCTGATAAATCTGAAATTTCAGGTTTCTATGCTTATTTATGTATGAATACCTTCAAAACTGATTGGAGCAGTGGAAAAAAATTAGATATAATGACAGTATAACTGGTGACCTAAATTTTATCTTTGCAGTAAGATACACCCTGATTATTCCTGAACCACATCTACTAGCTAATATCTGTCTTCCATTCTGCCATAATGTCAACATTTACCATTGCTTAGATGTTTTTACAAGACTAAGAGTTTTTTGAGAGTTTAGTCAAATTGTTTTACTCTGAATTTTTTTTGTGAATGTTGCCTTTCTTGGATTAGACTCTTCTAATAGAAGATATTAAAAGACTGGAAAACTAGAAGACTTAGCAAATACCATTACCATAAGAGACCTAAAATGGTGGCTCAGATGTCAGAAAACAGGATGGGCTTGTTCACTGCTCAGCAATGTCCTTTCTGGGTTCATCCTGCACTTCCACTGGTGTAGAGGCTGCAGACTGGTGTAATCCTTCTCTGTTGCTTCCATCACAAGTTGCTCCCCATTCACCTTTGTTTAAATTACAATAAACAAGTGACAGCACAGGAGCCTTTCTAGTACGCAGACCATATAATCATGTCTAGCCACTAATATTATATATTAACTTTTCCAATGAAATTGCTTAGTGTCATTAACAAAAAACTAAGGACTGGTGCTTTATTCTACATTTACACATTTACTAGAATACCTGATTTTGAGACATGATCCTCTTTCCAGAGACTTTTACAGATTTAACATTTAAAGTATCAATTTCATTTAGAACATATCACCTCTATTAAATTCAGTTCAAGATAAGACAATTATCCTAACTGTGTTCTAGTGTATTTGAGTGTCAGTAAATGGCAAAATATCTGCGATGAAGTTGTAATTTACCTTCATCTCATTTAATCTTGTTGGATGTCCAATTTTCACAAAGTATCCTAGTGGTGGTAAAAAAGGCCATTTGAATAGTTAGCTGACATCATAGGGCATGTAATTCAAGATATCATTTATCAGATTTGACCCAGAAACCACATAAGCAATAAACTTAGATCCAATTAAGGTAATTTTTAACTCATATTCTTAAAATGGGAATTTTGACTAACATTTTAAACACACCTAAGGGAGTTAGGGACCCAGATCCCAATGAAATTCTTCATCCTGAATATAATGAGATTAAATCCCTTAGGCTGTTTTGGAAAGCTTAATCTTGATGTTTTAGCTTAAACTACAGTAATTGAATGTGTAATACATGTTGCCTGAAGACATGATGGTGTTCACTTCAGTTAATAAAGGTCTCCCGTCTGAAAAGAAATGTACATGGATTATTTAAGAACTAGAGGAATATTATCTTTCCTTACTGTATGTTAAAAATATGCATTAAACCTGAAATGATTTTGTGCTAAAACCATAAAATTCCAAGAGGTTTTTCCTGCCCTTCTTCCAAATATTGACAAAGAACTTAAAATACAATTGAAATGATGCAACTTTTTTGGGGGGGAAAAAGGCAGATTCTGATTAGAAAGAAACCTATTTGCTTGCACTGCAGAGCATGCCACTTTATCATACACAGATAGGAATCCATAATTCTCAAACAAAAATGAGACATCATATCTGGACTGGCTGAACTATTGCGGAATTCTTTTAGCTAAAGAGTACTAATATTTATAATCTTTATTAAGAGTACTTTGTCTCCCGAGTTATACTTTACTTTTGTATTGACTTTTGTATTGAAAGGACATTTCAAGTTTCTTGTATCTAGGCACCAAAAGTCAAAAGCAAGGCTTTTAGTGGTTCATTTAACTATTTAGCTATTATAATGCCAACCCACTTCTAACTTATCTTAGAGTTTGATTTCCCATGAACCACTCCTTTTTGTAATCCCCCTCAGCCCTAACCCAACTACTTTTGCTTTTACCAACATGTATATAAACTCTACAAAATACTTAGGAAAATGTTCATACTTTGGTGTGACCCCCACGTGGATGCAGGGCTGTTGAAAAATATGAGGAAATTAGCATGCAGAAATACACTGTGTGATCTGGGCAAAAAAGATTCAGAGAACACTTAATTCTATCTGTAATAACTTGGTCTATTTGTAGAAGAATTTTTTTTGTCCTACAATTTCTATACCTGACAGGTTGTCTTCTGTGCTATTTTCTTACCTACACAACCATGTTAATAAGGTTGCTAAGCTGCTTTGCCCGTGTGTTCCCTCCCAGAGTAGTGTGTCACAGCACACACCTTGGGGACTGATTCCTTTTTAAAAAAACATAGAATCATTAAATGGTTTGGGTTGGAAGGGACCTTAAGGATAATCTACTTCCAAGTCCCTTGCCCCTGGGACTTGGACAGGGACAGGGACACTTTCCACTTGACCAGGCTGCTCAGGTCCTCATCCAACCTGGTCTCGAACATTTCCAGAGACGGGTCTGTTGTGATCTGGTTTAGACCAGAGGAGCAAAGAAAGTTAAGTCTCCATCTGTAAAAAATGAAAAGAACTCTGGAGTTTAAAAATATCCCCAAAAATTGTATTACAATTGAATGACGTTAGATGATAATGCCAAAAGATTTATGCATTTTACCTAATAATATAAGAGGCAAAGAGAAAGAAAGATAAACGAAGGCAAGAAAGAAATAGAGAAGTGTGTGTGGGGAGTGGGGGGACCAGGGGAGCGTGACAGGGGCTAGGTGGAAGCATCTCACCCATCTGAGGGTCCCAATAGCATCTTGTTGCTCCCTTCATCTGGTCCTCCCTTCCATCAGCATCTTATTGCTGGCGAGTGTCCCCCGCTCACAATGGCCACACCATGCCACCACACGCCAAAAACTGAAGAATTCCGTGTATTCCGTGTACTTTGGGCCTGGTGGGAATGCCCATGTGTCTCTCTTGCAGGGGGACAGTTTGACACTGCCCCTTGCGACCCTGAGGATCTGTTGCATTATACTGCAGTGCTCCAGTGCAGGGTCTAAGGACCCCTTTGGGGGAGCCTTTGATGACTTCCTCTGCTGTGGGTAAGCTTTTACCAGGGAGAAGAGCCCCTCAGTTGAGCTGGTCTCTGCTATAAATGAGGCTGGATGTTTTGGTAAAAACCAAAGTCAACTCATTTATTGAAAAACAAAACAGCACCAGCGAAGGTGGAGGCCCAGGATAATCCCAAGCCCCACTAACTAAGTAAGTCAGACAATCAGCAGCCATACAGTACCCTCAGTGAAACCTTGGACACTGAGCTCTGCAGGAGGAGTCAGAGCAAACTCCCAGCACAACCTTTATATCCCTCCTTCTGTCTGTGATAGGTCCATTCTTGATCCTCTCCCTGAGTGTCTTGTTTCTAGGGTTCTCATTGGTCCTTATCAAGGCGCATTCCAGACAAATCATTTCTCCTGGGCGTAGAGTGATTGGTTAACCCTTTCACCAATTGCTGTCCGAGGTATGGATGTCAAGCCTATGAAGTCATGTTCTGGAAAGTTCCCTCGGTTTACTGAATCCTCCATGACATAAAACAGCACCCCATTTACTTTAAGTTAACCTTGATTCCATTAACGCATACCCACACCGATTACTAGACTTCACCCCCTTGCCCATAGGGCCACAAACCCACCAACAACAGATACCAAAAACCAATTAGGAGCATGTATTAATTAACAGTCAGCTTATAATTAAACATTAACTATTACCCAACTTGTTATAACTATTGATTTACCAATAACAGTCTGCACATCAGAGGATGGGCGTTCACTGCCTCTGACCTGAGGTTTTCCAACACACATCCAAGGCCTCTCTAACCCCACCTTGGTTCAAGGGTGTTTGCAAGCCTGGCAGCTGATAGCCCTGATATCTGATAGCTGTGGTTTCCTCCCCAAAGGTATTAGGCTTGTGCTTTGTGAATGTCCCCAACCCTGAGTTGTTACTTTATCTTATCTTCGTCAGGGAACTGTGTAAGGCCTCTCAGAGCCCCATTCAGGGTGTGGTGGTGCTCTTTGCAGTTTTTGTTCTACAGTTTTGCTATAAGTCCTTCATGAAAATATTTAAATCATAAACTATAATATTTTAGTCTCTGACGGGTATCCACAACTTTTCTAAGCAACCTGTTCAGGTGTCTCACCACCCCTGCAGTAAAGAATTTCTTCATATCTAACCCAAACCCTCTTCCAGTTTAAAGCCGTTTCCCCTTGTCCTATCATTTATGGGATTTTTATGTGGCTTTTGACAAAATCTCACACTGAAAGCAGTAGCTTTGAGGATAGTGAATAGTGCCTTTCTTTGTTTTGTTTTGGGGTCTTTTTGTTGGTTCATTTTCGCTAATTGGATGTACCTACTTTAGTATATCAGTTAGGATTTGAATTTTGTTTTTGAAATTAATCCATAATAATAATACTTACTGTGTTTTAAGACATTTTATAGAGAAGCATCAGTCCATGTAGCCTGTCGAATGCATTACTTTTTCATCTTTCTGGATGAAGGTAAACAGCACAACAAGGTTCAAGAGATGTCTTAATGCAAGCCACCTGTTAGTGGGTGTTAATTCCATGGTACCAGAGTAGGGCTAGAAAAACAAACAAACAGAAAAATGCCATGGAATTTAAACCTAGAGTGGTAAATTCTCAGAACTGTCTTGTTTTCTCTATAACCATTTTGTGTCATACTCCTTAAGTACTGCTTCATTTAGATCTATTGATGATGCCATAGATGATCTATCACAATGAGTTGCATTCATACTGCATGCTAAAGAAAGTGGAGGAAAGAAGCAAAAATTTTTTTCTAAGAAAATGGTTAAGTTCACAACTAGAAAAAATTCAGAATCATTATTGCAAAGTAGAAGCATTAGATATGAATAATGAAGGCAGATGTAGAAATAAACCATGATGTACACTTACGTAAAAGTTGGACTATGACAATAGAAGTATTACAGAACAGAAGCAAATCTTGAAGACTTTATTGATAGCAAAGACTGGTCTTGAATACTGCTTTTACCAGTATGAAACCTGGATGAGGAGAACAGAAGGACATGATATCAAATCAGTGCATATGACCATGCATACCATCTGCATGTGCATAGTAGCAGATCTGTCATACTTATGGATAAATTTGTGAATATTACTGCCTCTAAGAGAGAGACCAGGCCAAAGAATGTACAGACTGCCCTAGCATTTTTAAGAACAGTATTTTCTCTCTTCAGCTTTGCTGTTGCTATCCTGTTGAGGTCTGCGAATCTTAAAGAGAATGTGTGAACACTGAAACAGCATGGAAAATGACCAAAATGCAGGAAGGCATTTGACAGAGCGAAGAGAACTAGTAATCAAGACTGTACTACAGAAAAGCTGCTTTGATAGGAATGTGAGAATGCTTCAGGAAAGTACTGAAGCACAGCTAGAAGCTTGTACTGCTTAGGCCCTTGACAGCTAAAGATGAGAAAACACTTGGCTGCTAAAGGAGCTTCTTGCTGTGGATTTTTCAGAAAAGTATGATTTCACAATTAAAGGAGAGGGATAAGCACTTTGATAATGAGCCATTAGAAAACCTTTAATGACACTTTTGAAAAGTGCTGCTGTTGACTTTACAGTTCTGCTATGACTCATGGCATCACAAGGTGAGAGTAAGACAAGTGAGCAGTCATAAAGCATGCCACATACATTGAGCAAGAGGAAGCCTCTCAAGTAACCCACAGATGCTTACCAACACATACACAGTTTTTGTATCTGTGCCTAGAGGCCTGCAGATATTTCAGCTGTATTCAGGAATGCAATGGAGTGGTCTGGGAAAAAAAATTAAAAATTGCATTTCAGGATTTACCAGATCACAGGAAGGAAGTGACACAAAAGATCATTTCACTATTAAAGTGTGATAGGAAGAAATGGGTTTGTGTGAGACTGATTTTTGATTAAATAAGCATTGAACAGCAGTACCATAAGATTTTAAGGCTAGTTTCACTGGATAAAAATTTTCATAAAGTCTGTGTATCTGGGTACAGGTTGACTGAAACTTCAGCACAGAGTGTCCACACTCATTGTTTGATACCTCAGTTGCCATATATAGAGATTATAATTAGTGTAGAAAATGGAAAGTGAATGATTAAAGCACATGGTTCTAAAATCCACTGAAATTCCAGACCTGATAATGAAAAAAGGCAACATCATATTGAGTGACAAATATTGCATAGCTACTGTAGATAAGTGACTCATTTATTGAGATGGTGAACATTTTGAAAATACTCAGGGAATTAAAGAAATATTTTTCAAGTATCTAACGTGAGAGGAAAGAGGTACATAGTACATGACAGTATAAGATGGGAGTCTGAGTACCAGATGTTTTCTACTGGCCACTCAGAGAACAACAGGAAGGGCAGTCAGCAAAAAAGCCTTCTTATACTGATATCATAAGAAAAATAGAAGAAAGTAACAATTTGGTGATATTTAATCACTTGACATCATTCCAGACTCCAGAGAATAGTATAATAGGTAAAGAAATAAGGAATAAATCATTGTTTCCTGATTGGAGAAAACATTGTCAGGTTAAACTAATTTCATAATTAATAACTTAATAAGTTTCTGATTTTAAAGCTCTTGTACTACATTGACTATTTTTAAAGCTTTTTAAAGTGTGAAGCTTTGCATATTACACTGTCAGGTTGTTGATGTCACGTGCAGTCTCATTTCCCAGCACTTTCCTTCTTCCATTCTTTACATTTTTATCCTGCTCAATAGAATTCTGTCAGTCAGCAAATGTGCTGGGGCTGAAACTGCTCTTGGACCATACCAGCCACTCTATCACTGAAGCACCTGGCACAGTGCTGGCTTATACTTAAGCAAGGCTTAGAACTTACACACTGTACATCCTAAGTACAACTTACCCTTCATTTTACTTATATTAGTTTGAGCAATAAATCATAGTTCCTTTACTGAGACAGAACTCAAGACCATTTTCTCATTTAATAGCTTTCATCTGTATGATGTTCACTATAATGGATATCACAGTACACTAATGAGTTTGCCACCGTTTTCAGAAGATGTATCACCATTTACATAGTTTCTTTGTGTCTCTAGAATGACTGTATGAATTTAAGAGTTTTATAATTTTTCTTCACATGTATAGGTAAAAAACTGTGGTCCATTAAAAATACTTTGAAACATTCACCTTCACAATGTTTTTAGTGTAGAGTTACCATTATGTTTTCTCATTGAAAGTGATTTGAACTGTCTCACGGAACAGTCAGTATTTGTTTAAGGTGAGTGTGACCACACACAAAATTATTTGATTTTAAAAACAGAATTAAGAGCTGGTCTACAGAATCCATGACTTCCTTTATTTTATTCATAGATAATAACGTCCGTGTCTGGAATGCATTATTGAAAATTATAGAATGAATTCTACTGTTTCTATTTGAGAATCGTCTGATGCTTCTGTAATAGTACAGAACAAGATTTTATTTTTTTTTTTAATGAAAAGGTGACAAACACATTAGCACATTTGAAATACAGAAGAATAAAGAAAGATGTAAGACAGATCTTCTGCAGCAGAACCTTAAACTAGGATGTTTGGTTTGAAATGAAAAATAAACCCTGAAAAATTTTTGTGGGTTTGCAACTTATTTTTGTTATTGTAAATCTTGTGCTTAAATTTGCTATCACAACTAAAACTAATTATATAATCTCAGGTGCATAACCTGAGTGAAGACTAGAACTAACTAATGTGTGGGCCAAAGATTGTTCAATGCAAAACAAATGTTTTCTAGCACTGATGCTCCTGGGACCTACCTTGATAATGTTTTGAGTTTTTATATAAAATTTAGATTTTCACATTAGGACAGGGGAAAAAAGGAAAAAAAAAATAAAATAAGTCACAAGGTACATGGTACATAAAATGCTTTGAAAAGTATTGTCAAGATTTTTTATTAGTTTTCTTTCATGCCAGCCACAAAGTACCTTCAGCGCAGCAATTCACTCTGGCCTCCAGTCTCCAGACTTCAGCATAATCAGTCTCATGTACGGTGAACAACGTCTTATGTTTTTCCTTTACATCAAGTTGTGTGTGAACATGATTGAGGAATAATGACTTTAGGAAGTATTGTTGCATAAGGGGGAAGCTATGAGGATTCAGCCTATCTTTTCTCACTTTCTAATGCTATCAGCTATGAAGTTGCTATCTGAGCAAATAGCTTTGGTAAGCTTTTTCTTGGGTGAAGACTGTGAGACAAGAGACTGAGTGTCTTAACTCCATGTGTCTCTGATTCAAAGAGGTACCTAGGAGCTGGAATTTCAGTGGTGAGTTCTAGGAGAACAATTTCCCTCATTTACCTACAAGATACCCAGTTTTCCCTGGATAATGTATTCCAGAAAACTGGAATTGATATATCCACAGTGCACAGGCCATTGTGTAAAAATAATTCATGAGGTAAGAGCAAGTAATAGAGGGAGTCAAGCCCTGCAGTCTACTTATGGTACCCCAACACCTAAGTCTGTTCAAAAGGGACTTGTCTGAGCTACAAATTGCTTTCCTCTCCATGTTCACTTGAATCTGAGATGCATGCTTCCCCCCAGCAATTCCTGTTTACTGCCTTAAGCAGTGAAGTTTGACATGTATCTCAGGTTAGATGCATTGATTTTTTCGAGTTAATGATCTAATTCCCAGCAGTGGCATGGCTAAACTCTCATGTTTCCAATGGAGAATTGAATTGTTTTAAGGACTTTTATAACAGAAGCAACAAAAAAGAGATTTGAAAGGTTTCTCCTTTGCAATGAGCTTTACAAAGGATACTAAAGAACTGGGCAATCCAATTTGGAAAAAAGACACAGATAAAATGTACCTTACATGGACCACTCATGGTTTCCCCAAGAGACCTCAAATTAAGCAGTAGTTGCCTTCTGGCTTTTCCAAAGCAAGGGAAGGAGAAAAAGCCTTGATGACTCTGATATAGCCTTTCTGAAGCAGTATTCAACAAAGATTTAGGATGATACATTTGCAATACCACAAAGAGAGTTGCTGCTTATTTTTAAGGTAGAAAATTCATGGGAAATAATCTTCACACTTGCATTTCCAACTGTTTCACTATAAGGATACCATCATATTGAGACAAAATTTTATTCTGCCCATTAAACATTGCAGTTGATTATTCACCAAGAAATATCTAGACAAGAAAATTCCAAGAAAAAAACTGGCACCAGTCGTAGTCAAATACTACATATGTGCTTGTATCAGTAAGACTAAATGAAGGCTCACGTCTGTCTTAGTGTTGGGTGCTCCTTATTAAGCAGAAGTACGTGGGATGCTTCAATTAGAAAATGCAATGAGATTTACCTCACCTCCAAAAAAGCTAATTATGTTGCCCTTATTCAAAAGACATCATTATCCACTTCTAACACATAACAAACTGGTCATTCTGCTGCTGATTTTTGTCCCTATCTTTTGGAAGTAAAAATCTCTACTTTCTTTGCAATTTTGGAGATAAAACAAAGATTGCCAGTTTTATTAATACATGTTTTCTATATCTGTTTGTTTGGGGGTTTTCATTTAATTTCGTTTCATGTTAAAAGATTGCTAATAACATTCAGATAAGTGTAATACAAATCTTAAAAAACAGCACCATTTCCTCCAGGTTTGTTTTTGGTTATCCTGCTAATGTGACCTATGAAATTTTTTTAGTACAGGGTGTATGACTTGGGATTCCTAAAGAAAGGCAAGCTTAGAAATGACTGCACGTACTGACAATATATGTTAAAGGATTAGAATTATAGTGTATAGAATTGGACATTTACCTTTTCATATAATTGCAAACACTCTTCTTGCAACTGGCCTCTCAGCTTAACTTCATCATTTCTTCCTTTCTAGTCTCTCCATTTGCATCTTTTTCAAGCCTGGACCAGCACATGAGGCTGTGCCTGCTTGACTGGGTACTGATTATTTCTTCTTACATTATAATTTCATCTGTCTTCAGGGACACTGAGCATATAACCCCATTTTAGTGCCACTGTTTTGAGGAAAACAAGACCAAAGCTTTTCTTTAAAAATCACTGAGTTTTTTCAGTCCCCTGTTCTGGTATCACGCGAGCAAGCACTTTGAGAAAAGTGGGTCTTATTTCACCAAGCAATTATGAACTTGGTGAAATACAATTGCTTGCAGTCAGGGTCTTAATTTTCCTTTTTATCCCAAAGACACCACCTGAGCTGAGGGCTAAGTGCTTATTGCAGGCACTTTAGATGTCATAGTTAAGTAAATACATGCTCTAACAAAAAATGAGAAGAAAAATGGGAAGAGACATGAAATTATTTGTTCAAGATTCTCTGGCTAATTAAATATACAGCCATGAGTAGAAACTAGTATTTGGAAGTTGGCATGTGAGACAGTAAATATTACTATCTTCTTTTAGGCTTCTCTCTCATATATCGTAGAACAAGTTCACTCACAGCAATTTTAAATATGGAGAAAAACACCAAGATAAACTTTATGTTACCTCTGCAAAAGTTAACAATTCCTCCACTATCACTAAAGATCTATTCACAAAAGACTACAGATGAAATGTAATTCTTGGCTGTCACTTGCATTACATTTATCCAGCTATTTATCTCCTGTATGAGTTTTCCCTTACCAAGAGCAGACAGCCTGTTAGAAAGTATTTTAAATGAAAGTGATATACATTTAAATATAACACTTGTCTGAGAAGTAATTTACCCTTCCTTCTTTACTAGCCATAGAATTCAATAGTTCTGAAATGCTGTACATAATAAATGCTAACCCCACAGGGCTAAGCAATAATTGCCATTTTTCTGTCTTAAAGATTGCAGCTATTATTTATTTATAGTATAATAAACTCCAGTTGTCATTCACCCCCATGACCATGCCACAAGCCGCCTTTATTCAACAGTATAAAAGAAAACTGCTCAAGGAGTAGATTTATATATGCTAATTACATGAAAGCTATTAAGGGAACCTTTTCTCATAATGCCGAAATATTGAGGATGGTGAGGCAAATGCCATGGAGGACAACAGAAGAAACTCAGCTTACTTCAGTGGTCTCTGTCTCAGATTTTACTGTGATTCAACTCCACGCTGAAAAAGCAATGCTACTCTTCATTTAACTGTCCTGGTCAACTTTCAGCATCTTTCAGTGTCTTTTCAGTATCTTTGTTCCTGGCTCTGACTTACTTGGAGAACTGGAAAAAATAGCACACATCCACCCCTGCCAGAAATGATAACTCCTGGTGTTACAGCACACTTCCAGAATACACAGCAGGGGAGCAAGAACTCTTGTTCGTCTGGGAAATAATAAAATCAACCACTTAAAATCTGTTGTTTAAAGCCAGCTTCGTAAAACACACAAATACAAACATGCACTGCAAAAAGTAACTGAGTTTTGTCATGTATTATTAGAATTTTCACCCTGGGAGCATTGAGGTGATTGCTCTCCATAAATGTGTATGTGTGTGTATCCATGTGTATTTTAACATATCTATGCACAATACAAGTAGTGAGTTGCTATCTCAAGGAGATGCTATCAGTGGAAACCATGTATCACTGAAGCCATATTGATGAAGAACTCTTTTAAAAAAACAAAAACAAAACAACAACAATCTCACATTCTGTAGAGATGGCACAGGCAATTCAAAAGCATTCTGAGGGGCTTTAGTACATTTTCTGAACTTCAATGGTCCATATATATCATGACTATTTCATTGTTCAAATAAAGATAATTGAAAGAAGCAGGCCAAAAGTAAATTTTTAATGCTAATAGACCTTTGATTCGTATCCAACAAATTTCTTACATTTTTGTATGAATATATGTATTTTACATCTATTATTGCTTAGAATATAAGAATTTAATGTTAAATTTATTAACTTTGGATGTTAAAATTTAACTGCACTGATCCTAAT
Source organism: Pseudopodoces humilis (assembly GCF_049639895.1). Lineage (NCBI taxonomy): Eukaryota > Metazoa > Chordata > Aves > Passeriformes > Paridae > Pseudopodoces > Pseudopodoces humilis. The sequence goes on along the minus strand of NC_142200.1, from coordinate 80,345,780 downwards.
GCTGCAAGTTATCTAAACACTGAGCTCATAATTAAGTGATGAAATATGTAAATAATCTTTAAAACTTACAACTTCTAGCCTGATTTTCATTAGCACTGAGCTGAATTTACAACTGGATCCAAAACTATCCGGTATCTTATGAGACTACTCTATGTCTGAGCTTTAGGCACTTGGGTAGATTTCCTTAAGTAAAATTGATATTAATTTACATTGATGAAATAATCTTGCTTAGGAAAACATTGATTCATCACACAGAACATAAGACCTTTACTTAGTATTTACTAAGTCACTTGTCAGGAAACGCATGCATCTCCTGAAATAAGCAGGTGATTTATGTGGGCTAATTAACTTCCAAACTGAAGGACAAGAAGTCCCTCTCTCCTTTAGGAAGTTTTGATGAAAGCAAGCTTCTCAGTGGAAAATATCTGACTGGAAAAGATTTGGCTGAATCTCCTGGAGCAAATACAAGAAGCAGTGAAATCCGTTGCTGAACAAGTGGTAGATTTCTCTAAATTTGTTCTTCCAAGCTGAATTTAAATCCCTGTATCAGTGCGTGGAGCATTCAGCACTACCAATTTAGTCATCCGTCCACTGATGTAGCTTCTGAATGGCTTCAGATCTCCTGTCTCTGCATATTCAATGAAGACCAACTCTCCTGAAGGTTAATTTTCCTTGTAGTCATTTATGTCAAGAGCCTTTGAGGAGATCCAAGAAAATGCCATTCCTTTAATCCTTCAATGCCCTCGATATTCTAAACTGTTCAAGGTAGGGTAATGGCAGTGAGTGGTTTTTTGGCCTCCTCCTTACCATTCCTGCTCTGAAGAGGTGGGACCTCATAATGGGACAGTGAAAAACCTCACTGTTCTTTTCATATGTTTTTTTAAAGACTTACAGGTTATTCTGTTGTATTTGCATTTTAACCGTGCAAGTATTTTCTTAAAAACACATACGAGATAATTTGCAACACTAAGGTCATAGACCAAATTTGATTATTAAACTAGAAATTCAAAACATTTTTTCCTTCTATAGCCTACAGGACAATGTGACCTTCAAGAATATGAGAATAGGAGAAAAGTTTGCTCCTTAGCATATGCACTTTCAATCACAATAAGCAGCCTACATACAATAATAATCCAAGTTCTGACAAATGATAAAAGGACTGATTATTCCTCTTCCTCTTTCTTCTTTTCGTACTGATTTGGTAATGGCAACTATTCAAATGTCTTTGCATGCTTCATTGTCATCATTTTTAGCTTTTCCCTGTCCTCTTCTTTTGGATAAGACTCCTAATTATCTAGTGATGATGATACATGTTCTGAGTCTGAAAAGAGAGAGATCTGAGAGCTAAATAAATCAAGCTTCCTCTAACTGTGACTAGTATTGACAGAGGTTGTGAATCACATATTTTACTTCAACAACCAGCACTGGGTTTCTCCTCAGGCTTTCTTTAAGGTGATCCTCTTATAATTTGAAGCAACTATGCAGTGGCCAGCAGTACACACAGTCATTTCAATATCAGAATATGGTTTAAAATTATCTTGCCCAGACTGTTTCTTTTTTATTAAAAAACCCTAAAAGTATTTTATTCCTTCATTACTTGGCAAATCTATATTATTTTATCTGATTCTACCTTGTAACTGAGCCCAAGAAAGTTATTTGAAGCATCCTAGCTGGATATTAAGGACAGATGCTTTGATTTGCATCCCTTCAGGCAGGGGGTGAAGGGGGAAGTGAAATAAAAATTAAAAAAATAAAATTTTCCAAATCTGTAAGATAAGCCTTAGTTCATTGACATATATTTAGTGACCAATGGGTCTGAAATTCAAAAACAAGTGTGGGAGTACTCACTTTGTTCACCCTTGGCAAATGTCCTGGATAGCAACATTTGTTAAAATAAGAATATAAGTGCTGAGAGTGAATTGAGCACAAAAACACCTGAGCAGACTTATCAAAAGCATCTTTATCTGATAGATCAAAAAGTAACCTCTGAATTATAAAGAGACTTCTGAAACAAAGATGAAATCATGTTAGAAAGATGGATGGATGGATGGATGGATGGATGGATAGATAGATTAGATAGATAGATTAGATAGATAGATAGATAGATAGATAGATAGATAGATAGATAGATAGATACGTGTGTGTGTGTGTGTGTGTGTGTGTGTGTATAAACAGAATAGAAATTGTAACAAAGGGAAGAGACTGGACTGAAAAAAAAGCAGCAGTCAGTCTCTGGTTTGACACTGGTGGCAGCGATCCCATCACAGTCTCTAGGCTGTGATGGTGCGTAGGCTGATGGTGCAGCCTCCCTGTGGTCACCAGGAGCAGCCTGCACCAGCCAGGGCAGCAGGGGCTCTGAGGGGAGACTTTACCACTTTCTACACAGCTTCCCCACAAGGGGAAGAGGAGGTGCAGGCAACAACCCCCTCTCTTCTGAGCAGTAACAAGACCCAAGGAAATTATTTGAATTTATGTCAGTGGAGGTTTAGATCAGATATTAGAAAAAGGTTCTTTACCCAGAGGGTGTTTGGGCAGTGGAACACGTTCCCCAGGGAAGTAGTCACAGCACCAAGCCTGACAGAGTTCAAGAAGTGTTTGGGCAATGCTCTCAGGCACTTACTGTTACTCTTGGGGGATCTGGTGATCCTTCAAGTCCTTTCCAACTCAGTATATATGTATATAGAGAGTGTAGGGTGCAGCAAGCAGGGAACCAACATCTGGGGGCATGTGTTGGTGTTCCTGAGATGATTCCTTGCCAGCATGTACAAAACCAGACAATAGGAAGCAGAAGTGCACACAGGGCTGGGATATCCAAATGTCTCACAGGAGGGCTGTGCAATTGGGGAATCTCCTCTCTCCTCGCAAAAAGGGAGTGTGCTGGTGACACACAGGGCCTGGAGTCAGGCAGGGAACATGAGTTAAATTGTATTCATGGGCATGTAGAATATTTTGAGATTGGTTATAATTAATCTTAATTTTCAGAAATATGATCATAAGTCTTTAAATCTATATTAGTATTTGCTTATTATCTAGTATCATGGGTTAACTGATGTGGTACTGATACTGCATGTAGTTCACTTATTGAAAGTTAATTACATTTTGTTAATAAATCAGTAAACTGCTTCAGTCTTAATTTGGCTTTTGTTACATGAGTAGAGCTGCTTTCCCATGAAACACACATGTGCTACCTTATTTTTTAGATTATTGATAACTATTGAAATCCTTCCCTATGGTTGTGAGGGCAAGCATTTCAATTAGGCACAGTTCAAATTAAGCTGGCTTGCATAATTTATCCCCTTTGACCAAATGAAGGAAGGTCAAAACAGGAAACAAAACTCATGTGAGACCTACAAAAGACAGGCCTCTAAAGAAAGATTGAAAAAAAATACCAGGCTATGTAAATGAAGGAGGAGAAGGCTAATGGAGAAGATGATAACATTTTCAAATATATGAAAGCAGCTATGAAGAAGCAGATCATATTGAATTGCTGGTGTTGTGGGCAAATAAGAGTTTAAGTAAACTACAGGTACAGAAATTACCTGACATTAGAGAAGAAGCTCCCTGGGTTTCTTCTTCCCTTCTAAAAAATAAAACACTGGAATGGGTTCCTGCAGAGTTTGCAGTTTCTCTGTTTTTGAATGCCTGGAAAACAGGCCTCAGAATAGGAGGATGATTAGGTAACCTTCCAATGTCCCAACCTTCTTCATGATTTTATGTTAATATATGCCATATAACAACAGGTTTCATCATAAAACAGACTCTGAATTTAGACCTGCGAGCAGGTAGAAGGGGATTATGTACTCAACTCAAGCTGTGATGTATGTAATGGGGAAGGCAGAAGACTGCAAGGGGTCACATTAAGGACAGCCTGAAAAGCTGTCAGCTTTCTCCTGTGGCACAGACGTCATGTCTAACCACAGATAAAATGCAAGGCCTCCTGAATTGTAGTCACTAATACATTACAGTTTCTGCCTTCCTTTCTACCTTACTAAACTTCTTGTTGTTTTCCTTTTATGTGGGTTTCCATTCCTAAGCATAAGGAGATTCAGCAGAACTGTGTGCTTAATATCTCAGCAGCCCAGGTGCTCTGGCTGGCATTGGTAACACAAGCCCACCTTTCTAGGCAATTTAATCAAAATAAATGCACTGTGATTGGCAATGGTTGAGGCAGTAGCAAATGTTTTATTCTGCTGACTCTTCTCTGAGGCATTTTGACTCTAGAAATTTTGAGTAGACAACTAAAATATTGCTGCTCATATCCTGAGGTGAGCAGAAAAAATCAGCCCAGCTTATTCATCAAGAATCCTAACACTAGACTTCTCACAGTTGTGAGCAACTGCAGTCTTCTGTTTACTCAATCCAAGGCTCAGTTTTGAGTCCAATGGTAACTCTATATAAACCACTTGGTGACTTTTCTTACGTCCTGTGACATAGGGTTAATATCACTTTCTCTTCTGTGATCAGACTGCACACCATGCTCTAAATGACACAGACATTATAATGTTACCATGCTCTCAAACAGAAATAGAAGCAGATAATAGGAAACTCTACTTAATATGGTATTTTTAAAGACTGACTGGAAGACATCCCCTCTGAGCATGAGGGAATAGGTAGTTTTCCTATTTCTTTGCCACAGAGCTTACAATTTATGCTTGTTTCCTGAGAGCAAGAAAGTTGTGGGATTCATGATTTTTCTATTATCACTCTACAAATATGGTGTTCATTTGTTAAGAAAAGAAAAAAATATCTTTTTTGCCTCCTCTTTGCCTCACCTTTATCTCCCCTCCGCTTTGGAAATTCTTTATTCCCTCCACCAGCCTCAAATTATTATTTCAACTTTAGCATTTGGTTTTCATGTCTGTCTGTACTGGATCCCAAGCTTTCTCTTTCTATGTATGTTTACTACTGTGTTTTTCTCTCTCTCCCTCACCAGGTTTTTGGTCACCACCTCTACTTTCCTGCAGCTTTCTTTCCTCAATCTGCTTTGCCCTTCTGTTCAGTAGAAGGTTCCTCTGAGACTGAACGTGATGGAGATTCATTGATTTCAATGTAGATGTTCAAAGCTAGAATGGGACAGATAAGGCACAGGAATAGAGATTTTTTTGAGTACAATGTGAAAGCACATGCAGGGTAGGCACAAACTTAGAGAAAATTTATAACTAAAAGTTAAACCTCTAATCATGCTTAAACTGTATTTTTGACTCAGGGTAGATTTTCTTAGGGTAACAACATGGTCATGCCCAATTTAACAATGCATCTCTAGCTCAGAACATTTGACCCTTAAAACATTTTAAATAAAAGGACAGGGTTTGCTTTTTAAATGAACAATACAAAAAATATGAGAGATCATTTCCTATAATGCTACTGCCTTGTCATGCCTCTTTCCTGTAGGATTGAAACATTGCAATGGATATACACAAATTCACTCAAATCCCTATCCAGGTAGGAAAATGACAAGTAAATGCTTACAGGTTGTTCAAGTGAAAGGTTTAAAGATAAATATCTAATAACTGACAGTATTTGTCCGATCTATATGAAACACCATTTACTATGGGGTTATTTGTGTCCCCAATATGGGATTATTTATCTAAGCAGAGATATCAAGAACAGGTAATAGCAGTGCATGACTCACATACTCCAAAACTGAGATAGATAAAGGCAACTTCAGATTTCCATGACATTATAAAGGACCTGACTAATTTCAACAGGTCCATGCAATGTGCATTCATCCACTTATGCTATGTCTGTTAGTGACATTACCTTTCTGAGGGTAGTAGTACTGCTGGCCATCAGTCACTAGTGATTAATTTTTCCCATCTCACTAGGTGTAGTTTGTATTTTATAGCTGTTCTCTGTCACCTAAAATAAATTATCTCCTTTCTCTACTACTGACTTAGGATTGTTGGATGTGTTCAGGTCTAATTTCATTAATGCATATCTCGTGCTGGCATGTGGGAGGAAAGAGGTCTAATAATATTAGCTAAAATCTTACATTGGGCTCTCCTTGCTAATGCTGTCTGGCATCTGTGACAGCAAATCCAGCTGACATCCACAATGTTAATCTTATTAATTTTTTTCAAAACGTTTGGGAGAAGGAAATGTACATTGCAGAGCAATTGCCTTCTTTTTGTATACAAAAACAACAATCATTTTGATCCCTGTCTGATTAGATAAAAAATTCCAATTTTCAACTCTGTTTTTTATTGCACAGGAAATTTTTAACATTTACATTCACATACTGAGAATCAATTTATTGATAAGAGTGCAAATAGTAAGTAAGCTTTCATTCACAAAGGATTTCTTTGATGGGGGCAGGAAGGAAAGAGAGGGTGAAAAACTATCTGACACCCTTATCACCAACATGCAAACTATAGATCCCAAGAGGCTCCACTGAAATGCTGACTTAAAGACCAAGCCAACTACATTCCACAAACGATCCAATTTGCAGCATTGTCAGGACTCGAAAAAGATTCCTATTACTTCTGCTACCTATGCTTAAAGATAGTCTTAAGTAATCTGTAAAATGGAAGGAATCTCATTGTCTTAGAATAATCTGTCTCTTGCTGAGATAGGTAGACCCTTTGGTTTTAAAATATGTATCTTACAAGTATATCACAGACATGGCTCTCAGCACTTCCCTGTATAGCCTGATACTCAGTCATGGAGAAGAAATTGCTATAGCAGGGTCAAAAGATGAGATGTGCTGGCTTTCATCTGGTATTTGAGAACCTTCTCTATTTCCTTGGGGGTATGTATGCAGAGTAAAATGGCTTCTGCAGTGCAGCTCTTACAAAGGCTATTTCTTTTTGTAGAAGATTGCAGAAAGAAAAGTAGAAAGGCATCTAATTATATTTTAAACAGTCAGTGACGCATTTTTCTGTACTCTACTTTAATCGTGTGCACTTTCATTCTTCAAATATGAAAAAAAAATCACCTTGAATGTATACAGCTATTCAGGTACCTTCCATAATGGATTTTCAGTTTTATTATCAGTGAAGGTCATACAAGAGTTTTGCTTTACCCAGTTGGCTTCTCAAATATTGAAGGTTAGAATTTTCCCATCTAAGAAGTTCAAGAACAGCACACCAGGACCAAAGAATACTCTAGTCTCATTAATTAATCAAGTCATGTCACAGCAAATCTTGTTAATCCATCCTCAGAGGAAACTCAAATGATGTTTCAATTCTCTATGCAAGAATAGACAGAATAGTGAATAGTGATAGTGTTATACAATTACAGAAAGATGGGCAGCATTTGAATATATCAGAAGCCAAACTATTTTTACCCCCAACACCAACTAAGACTTTTTTAGATATTATTTTCTCAAATTACCATATTTAATGGACATAGCAGGATTATATTTTTATGCTAAATATTGTGTTAATAAATTTTGAAAATCACATTACTCTATAAAACCAGCTTATTTTGACATCTTTTATCTTTTTGAAATCTCAACAGAAAAATGCAGGTGTTCACAGTATTCTAGGAGAGTGACAATAACTGGGTATGCAATAATAGTTGTTACATTACTTTTTCATGGCTTGTAGCAGTATTTACTCCCTAGTCCTAAAATGAATCAATTTCCTTACTCTAATTATCAGCCTTATAGAGAAGTAATTTATTTTTTTTACAGGATAACCAAACATGTAAAATCTGAGATTTACAAATAATATTCTCCATTTAGTCTGATTGAGTTTCTGGCCTTTGTCTTGAGAATTAATGAACACCCTTGCCCTAACACCCCCGAAAGTCTGATCTGTACATAACTGTTCACAGATGAAAAGCCTCTCAGAATTCAGGGGATCATTCTCATACTTTATGTTTAACATGTTTGAATAAGTAGCTGAGCTTAGATCATTGACTCTTACAAAAATGATGTTTGCATGTAGATTTCATATGCTTCCTATATGAAAGGAAAGTAGGAATACTTCACATTTAACCTAATAGAACTTAAGTAGGGTACAGCTGAGGCAACAGTTCTCCAGCCGGATCAATTCATAGGAAAAAGTTTTACTTTTCCTAGCAAAGCTGACTGTAAAGAGTTAAAGATAAAGGAATATATTTATCTGGATTTTTAGACCAAGAAAAATCATTGTAGTGCTCTTAAAATGGTTGTCCTGCTTACATCTCAAGGCTCTGTCCAGATGTAGATGTTCTTTCCCAAGTTTGCCTGAGGTTCTTCTGATAGCTCTGACAATAACATGTGAAATTACCCCTCAGATGGAAGAACGATGCATCTGCAGCATGGGTCTGATCCAAAGGTCTCTGAAAGCAATGGAAAAACTCCAAGTGGTGCAATCATTTGTGGATGAGATCCTTGAATTGTTAGTGATGAAGCACTGAACAAAATGTCAGCCCCAATTAATCTATGGCAAAATTCCTACTCTGTAGGGTCAGGACTGCAACTGTAGAATTTTTTTTCTGTTATCTATACTCCATTGATTCCAGTTATTTTCCAGCCTGACATACCTAAAAAAGTGAAGCTTATTTTCAAAACTAGTCATCCTTTTTCCATTAATTGTACAAACAACGTTTGTACAACTGCTGTTGTATAAAATAATTTCCTCTTTCTTTTTAATTTTAGTTACTTCAGCCTCTTCCTAAGGAACAACAGTCAATATAAATGTCTATTCATGTTTGCAATTATGTGCTATTTTCTTAAGTTTGCATCCCTTTTTGATTTAAGTTGCACTACTATTCATGCAACTAAATTACGTATTCATAATTTGAGCTCCAGAATTTGCAATCACAGATTTTTGATATAACATGAGTATTTATATCACAAGCATGTACATACTACTTTAAACAGAGATCAGGAAAATACACTTTGGGATTTATAGCTAGTTTCTTATACCATTCCAGATAAAAGATCCTGTGGGCCAGGTCTTCAGATGGTGTCTGGAGACATGACTTCAATGATTTCAGTCAGTTCATGAAACAAAGATCTCTTTCTACCTGTCCTTATACAATTATTTATGAGCTCTGTATGGAATTAAAACATGGAGGAAAAAAACTCCACAACTGTCAAACTGAATGCATATGAAAATATTTTACTGCTTTGTGTTTGGTGAAGTAAGCTAAATTTACTGCAGATACTCCCACTTCTGACCTATACTTAGCACATTATTTACACTTAAGTTCCCTACCTGCTCCTGTTTAGAATAAAATCTCTGTCATGACTAGTTGACTAGCTTACCCAGGCACTCCATTTTGACATAATTATTTTTTTTTTCATCCAGTTACCATATTCCTGAGTCCTCATTAACAGGTTCAGAACTTATATGTAGAGTCCCTTCTCAGGTTCACTGACTGCTTAGTCTTCGTTTGACAGGTTATGACCCTTGCAGTCCCCATCAAAGCCTCTCTCTGGAGATTTCACACAGAAACCTTGAGAGCTGGAGACTGCAAAGGTCTGTGCTGTAGCTGTGGCTGGAACACTTCCCATGTGATTAAAAATAAGCAAACCAGATGAGTTGATGCCAGACTGAAGAATGTTCTCCCTATGACCACCCTCCTGACTAATTTTAATATGACGCACATATTTAATTTTTACAGATAGTCATACCACCACTCTCCAGCATCTTCTCTTTTAATTGCAGTTAAGTAAACAGGCCTGAAATTACTACTTATCTTTTCATCAACAACTTTTCTGCATCAGTACACTGATGATAATCATTTTGTACTGCACTTGCATGCCAGCTTCCAAAGATTTCCTGTAAACCTGCCCTCAGACTCAGATTTCTTCCTGCCAGAGGCTTGAAGAAAGCTGAGAGGCCATTCCACCTGAATTTACAGTTGAGGAGGCTGTGTGATGGATTTGCTTTTCATCCAATCTCCATTGCCTTCAACCAGACTCTTTCCTATCTCTTATTTCTCAAAGCTCAGTGCACACATAAAATATAGTCTTTTTGTTTACAAATTAAAATAAAAATTTTAAAAAACTAACTACAGGTGACAGGAGACCTTTATAGCCCACACCACATTATATACACTTACTTTGCTTGCAAATTTCCCAGCTCCTGTTTTCTATTCTAAAATTTTGAGTGAAGATCCAATCTTAGAAGCCATAACACAGGTTTACATAGTCGTTTATCAGCAGCCACATACTGGAATGGTCTTTGGAATTCTCTTAAGTACCACTTGTCCACAGCATTTGGTTGTACAGACACCCAGGATAGGTTTGTACAGATTGATGAAATTACTAGAAAAAGTGCATCCCTTATCAGTTAATGCTTCTAAGAGAGACCAGATTTTCCCTACTATACATCATTATTATGAAGACTGCAGGATGACCATTTAAACCATGTTACAGAATATAAAAATCTGAGGGGCCATAAAGTCCTTATAAGAAACACAAACAACCTGACATATTTAAATGATTTTCAGTGCTTATTTTAAAAATATCTCTCATCCCTACAAGCAGCAATATTGGATGGAAATTCAGGAGGATCAGCAAATTCTATTTTTGGAAAATTGTTAGTAAGGGGATTGAACAAATGTATAGATAAACACAGAAAAAAATGAATAATAGAATACCCAAGCCCTTGCTAACTAAACATCACATAGTAGTATTTTTAATTAGTAGTATCTAAAAACAAATCTAATGTTTATCAGAAAAAAAAGAGAATCATTGAGGAAATGGTAGCTCATCACAACACTCCCCGCATTTGGATTTATTTTTCCTCCCTTGCACATAGCTGTTACATTTATATACTGGTGCTAACTATAAACTACAAAAACAGGAAAACATAAAGAAGTTATTTCCACATAATTTACAGTCTGCTGGTTTATTGATTTTCTCTACATCCTGTACATCTCACATTTCACTTGAACCATTTGTTTTAGATTTCAAAAGAAAAGCTTTCCAAACAAATTAACTTTACTAAGGCTTTAACATGTCATTGGCCAGTCAGTATTATATTAATCTCTGTAATACTAATGTTTACAAAGCAGGGGTATGGGGCCAAATCTTGATTGCCCTATTCACACAATCAGTTACACTGATTTTAATGGCACTGTTAACATTAGTACAGCTAGCAAGATCCCGTTTCCTACAGCTGTCAGCATGGCTTTCCAGATAAAAGTCTTGTAATTCTTCCCTGTTTATAGAAGCAGAGATTTTATAAACTGCAGTCACAATGTTTAGCTTATGCCCTTCTTTCACTGAGCCAGGCATTTTGTGAGAATCATAAATTTCTTATTATGCACATTTTAAGTGTTAGTAGTTTAATCAGAGTATTCTAGAAAAATAGCAGGCATTTTTCTTGCCTGAGCAAGCTCACATCTCAAGAGTCATATTCTTTTAATCTGATTTTACTTTTGCATGTGTCAAATTAGTCATTTCATCAACAGTTACACAGCAGACCACTGTCAGGTATACATGCCAGGAAATCACACAGTGTTTTCCATTTGGTGATTTGCCTTGCAGGCTTGCTGTGTTCATCCTTACTGGTGCTGTGCAGTGAAATGCATACATACACAACTTGGGATTTAATTTAATGTTCACCCTTTCCTCCATAGCAGCATAGAAAAATAACTACTCTGAGAGAACCTGAAATAGAAAAGAGCTGTCACTGCCCCAAACCAGGAAAAAATTAATGGGACGAAGGAAGAACTATCTGCTTAGTAAGTCTGTGGATCAGAATGTGTTGTCCACTGCAGAAAACAGAGACTCAGCCCTGTCTCCTCCTTTCCTATCTTTGTCTGATATGGGGATAAAAAGAGAATATCACAGTGCAAACTGTGTGTGTAAAAATTGTTATTCTTTCAGTTTCTAATAACACAATGAAACAGCAGCTTCAGCTCTGTGTTCTAAAACCTCGAACCCAAAAGTGTGCATCAAACGGCAGTATTGATCACTCAGTTCTGAGGCAGAATTAGAACCTCTTGTGACAAGCTTCTTGTGAAAGAAGCCCATGTGCCCTATGGCAGGATTCCCAAAAGAAGCAAAATTAAAACATCTTTTTCTTGATTTGAGTGTTAGCTGCCTTTTGTACTTTATATGATTTCACCCAGCTTTCTCTCTGCTCAAAAGAAAATTTGGTATTTTTTAAAACTGAAAAGTGACATTATTTTAAAATATTTTTGTCAGCAAGTATAACTGGAATAAAAATAACCCTTTAATGATATTAGATGTATAACTTCGAAAAAAATGTAACAAATGCTCTCAAAAAAGACGTTTGTGCAGTTCCTAATAGATATGAGACCCAAAGTAATTACATTAGTTACACAGTGAAACATGTAAGATCAATATTTTTAGCATTTATCACCTACATTGATATTATGGTACTATCACTTCTACATTATACACAAAGAAAGGTCAGAATATATGCTTATATTCTTCTTCAAATGTCCATATGTACTGTAGAAAAATGGCATTTCAAAAGTACTTTTAAAGTTTAGAGTAAAGGAGAAATGTCACAAGGAAACATTCCCAGATGCCAGTACTCATTGCAGCAAGATTTGCTGAACTTAATTACCTAAAATTCAGTGCTGGTTTGCTGAAAGATGTGTTGTGTTGGAACACAGTTAATTAGCACACAGAAGCTCAAGGGTCTTCACACCAATTTATATCACATGGGTGATGAAAAACACAGGAGTAAAAGACTTCTTGGGTCACAGTCTACACTCCTGTGCAATCACAGACAATTAAATCATATATTCTTAACCTAAACTGCACAGAGGACTTCCTTTTAATTTATTTGTGAGTCACTGGCACTTTTTCTTCAGATATGGTTTTCCAGGTGTATTTGCACCCTTTCAATCTTCCAAGGGGTCTCTACATTCACTGAGTAACTTTAGTCATGGCCTGTTTATATACATTTGCTTTTAAGTCAGTGCTGCCCTTTAAGCTTCAAAAGCTCTTTTCTTTCTAGTGCTTTTCCCTCAGTGCACAAAAATAAATCATATCCACTCTCAGTTTTTTGTTTTCTATGATAAACAAGCAAGGTTCTTTTGAATCTGTCCCAAGGGATGGACATTCCATTCTCTTCCCATTTTAGTGGACGCTTTCTTCATCAATTCTAGTCTGAAGCTGTTATCTCTTGAAGGGAGGCGGACAGAATTTTAAACAATCTGACAGAGATCTGATCAGTGCTTTGTACAACAAATTCAAAACTCTCCTTTTTCTGCAGAAATGCCTCTCCAAAATGCCAATGAATTGTATTCACCATTAGGATGTCATATCACAAGGATAACTGGAAAACATTCAAATATTGACTACCAAGCACTGCAGTTTCCTCCCTCCTTCATTTTGACCCCGTAAAATGCTATAACAGACATTCTTCTCATTAGTCCCTGAATAGATGACTGTACTTTGAATGATTAATTTTTTACCCATTTTTATTACTTCTCACAGTTTATTATTATTTCTTATACATTATTATTTTATTATACATTTTATTATTTCTCACAGTTCTACACCTCATTGCAATATTCCAGTTCTACCTTTATGCTTGCAATGACTTTCAGGTTTTGCCATGAGCAAATTTTTTTAGCACACATCTACTTTATTTTCAGTCTGAGAGTACTACACCCAGCTTGTGTGAGGTTTCAAGATTTTATTTCTGTATATACAGGTTTTCATGTGCTACTTCTCTCTTTGCAGAATAATTTGCTCTGTTTCAACTTTAAGCACATTAATTGCACTTTAATTTGTCCATGTAAGTATTTTTTAACCTATTGCTTATTTGTGGTTTTTTTTTTGTTCCTCTGTTCATTATAACATACACAACTGAAAAAAAAAATTAGTTCTGAGTCATAAAGCTGTTTCCTTGACTGCAATTTCACTGCAAAGTGGCCTTTTTCTTCTTCTCCCAAGTTTACTGTAATTTTATAAATAACCTTTTCATCTTCCTTTAAATTTCTTTGGAAAAGGTGACCCAACATAATTGCAGTATCTCTGACTTTAAAAACTAACAGATGAGATCAGCAGTTTGATGAGGGTCAGTACATGCATCTATTTATGTTGTAACAGTTCTGAAGACTCAATTAACCCTTGAGTTCACAGCAACACAGATCCTTCAAGAAGGAAGCTCTGTACCTCCACTAAGACAAGGACAGAAAGGGTCTGTGACAGAAGGAACTGGTGATCAAAATGGTAATTAACTAGGTAAACATGCTATCATAATTTCATGGCCTGTTGTTATGATGAGCTAGGTAAACAGGTCCCCTCTGAAGCTAAAAGCATCAGAAGATGGAACTCCTAATTGAGATTTGCCAAGGGTTTTGCAGGTTTTTTCTCACATTTCCAAGCAAAGAAACTAGAGCTGTCTCTTTCCTTTAAAAGGATTGCTTACAATCACCTGGGACCACTCATTTTTTTGAAAATTATCGGTGTCAGCAGAAGGAAATGAAGGTGAAAAGCGGCAGGGAGCAGGAGTACATGCACATGTAGGCAGGCACTGCACTCATGCCAAGGCTCAAGGAGCTGGCCAGCATCAGGCTACAGTGCAGCCTTGCTCAAATACAGAAGTTTTGATCAAAAGACAATTACAACAGTGCAAATCACACAGCTCAGCAAGGATCACAGTGCTGTACACCCCTATCTTAATGTGGCAGACATCACTTATATGGGCTTCAATTTGTCTGGAACTGAAAGATTAGGTTTGGGAAACTTTGAAGCTTGCCTTGACTTAATGAGCTGTATCCTATTTATTAGGCAATAGGAATGCATTTTACAATTCCTGGAAAAGGCACATACATTTGCACAGGTCCTTGCTAATGTATTTTCCACCTCAGCTCATAGTTTGCTTCTTTGCAGATGAGACCATTGCTTCATGTGTGAGTCTTGCATCTTTTTTCCAGAGGTTAGTTTCTCTTAGGTTCTCTGGACCTGTCAATAAGGAAGGTTTATTCAGGAATGTGAAATGTCTAACACAGGGAATTTGCTTTACTAACAGTGAGATCCTACTCCAGCTCAGGGTTAAAATTCATCTGCCGCGTTGAGAGCTGAGCTTTCCAGCCAATTTATATCAAAGTGCATATGGTATTGATCTTGCTCAAATGGTTTATCCTGTCTCTGTATTCTGGAAATTCATGCTGTTTCTCTCCTCCTGTTCCCAAATGAAGCCTTCAAAATAACCTCTCCTTTCATTCCACTTTCTCCTTCCCTAAAACTTGTGGGAGCATCAAGAGGAAAGGCTGAAATTTCTGACTGGCATTCAGCCAGAGAGCTTTGGCAAACAGCCCTTCTAGAGAGCTCCAGAGTCCATGATGTTTCAGCATCATGGGGATCAATCCTGATGTAATCATGGTTCAGTACCAGTGTGCATGTGTTCATGCTGTCCTGCCTTATGATGGATAGGATGAGCCATGGGAGACAGGACAAAGGGCTTTAGTGAGAAATCCTTCTGTCATGGGTAGTGACTCTACATTGCCTCTTTGCACATCTTCTAGCCAGACCACTGACAGCAGCATGGCTTCAGTAGCCACAGAAATCACAGTCCAGAAAACTGTCACAGCATCCTTCAAACCCCTTCCTAGTGCAGCCTTTGCCCGTGGCCCCACGATTTTATTTATTTCTGTGAAGAACTCTACTGCACCCTGCACATCACCAAGATACCAAAAGACACCAGTTCCCACTTTACATGCTGTTTCTTTCATATTCTTTATTTCAAGCACTGATTTGTTCCTAGTGTATCAGTAGTAATTATTACTCATCTTGGCAATGATTATTTCAGCTTGAAAATATGGTCTTGAAAAGGGCAGTATGATACTCTGATTTAAGGGTCCTGTTAGCAACATTAGCATTACTAGTTTACATGAGTAATAGAAAAATCATATTTTTTAAAGAACTATATCTCTTCTGTCCTCCACTGGAAAGGCTACACATTGAAGGAAAAGAATGTGTCAGAACAAATAGGCTACCTTTTGGGAGATTTATTATATTATATGCCCTAATGGAATAGATAAGTTCCATAAATATACATTAATGTTTATTTGTTATATCTGACATGTTAGTAACTGAAATAAGGATTAAAAATAAAAAGAAAACAGCAATAATTGAGTTATTTTTCAGAAGAATTTTTTCAGATGCTTTCTTCACTTCCTGAAGTCTTGTGAAGTCACTTTCCTTAACCAGAAGCAATATATGTAGGTTGCACATATTATTTGATATCGATTGTGTTCTTCAAACAAAACTGACCCAAAGGCTAACAAGAGGAGCACTACCTTTTCTGCTGATCAGGGAGAGAAAATGTGTAATTTAGCTTGTTATTCAATGCCAATATTTGGTTGTTTGGGTTTTTTCCTTAATACAAAAGTCTTGTAACATATAAAATTTCTCAAAAATTGGATGAAATACCAACTCTGCTGAAGCAACCATAACATAGATATTGTTTCTACATCTTGTCTCTCTATTATTGCCATTTTTTTGGCTCACACTGTTGTCTCTCTTTCTCTAGTTTCTTCATTAATTCTCTCCTTCCCCTGCTTGTCTTTGAGGGTAGAGCCTGGGGGCAGAGGAGACATTGATCAGACTGAGAATTCCGTGACCTTGTACATGCACCCTGGTGTGCCAAAGCCATGGAGCTCTTTGCAGAGGGTTCATTCACTTCCATAGCATTTCTTTCACTCTTCTATTGTGCCAGTACCCCATTTACAAGTTATGCAAGAATAAATCCTCTTCTTGCCTCTTTGTTACTATCCCACCTCTTTGTCGATTTACTCCTTCCACTGTGAGCAGCCTTAGAAGACTGATACACACACAAAAGCCTGTTCTGATGAATACTGATTTAGTGTACCCTTTTTATTTTGTCACAGAAGAGTAATTACACTGTTTTGTGTTTTTCAAAAAAGATGCATGCAAAACTTTGCAAGATATAACATGCAACAGGTTAATAAGGCAGCTCTTAAATTTTTGACAATTGCATACCATAGAAAGCAAACTAAATTAATTCTTTCAATATTCAGGAAGAGTTCTCAATTCAGCACTAAACTGTATCTAGTATTTACAGGTTATCACAATCTTTTCTTTAGAATTCCACAGCACAGAAGCAATGTCTATGGGTGAGTCAACAGTGAATATAATGTGCAGCTTGTGACTTAAGTAATTTCATAATGATGGCAAAATTAGAGGAGCAGTTCTTTTGACATCTGCAGCACTGAAATCTTCCAAATAACAGCATATTCTTTTTTTTTTTTTTTTTTTCTCCTATTCAAACAACCTGGAAACTTCTGCACACATAGAAGAAGCAAGGCTTTCTAATAAAGATAAAGCAGTTTTCTTCCTGAGCTTATATTCAGCAGGCCATTTTTTTTTTTTTTTTTTTATGTACTGGAAGAACCAGTGTATGATTGAGATGGGAGGAACAGGTGAAAACTGCAATACCTTTTCCTATGAATATAAGAGTTATCAGATGGAGACTGTACGCACATCAGTCTTTTGCAGTAAGAAGGAAAAAGCAGAAGCTTTTTTCTGTGCACAAAATTCAGGATGCAAAGAATTACTTTGTTACACCATCACTCTCTTCCTATATACTCTGTATTTTAAGAGGGTCTGCAACCCATGTCCACATTGCTTGAAAGATAAGGGTCATTTTTAGTGTAATTTAGATATACTTGAACTGTTTTCTTCTCATCTTTTACAACAACTGCTAGATCAGTAGTTTTAAAAAGCAAAAATATAGGAATAATTTCATTTAAACACATTCTGGGACCATGCACCAAGCAATCCTTGCTCCCCTCTCTGCCCTGCCCATTCCTCCAATCTCCACGGAAGTCAGCTCTCAGATTAGGCATAACTCAGTTATAGTAAATTTATTGATTCTCAGCATCTTTTAAACTCAGTCCTCTCTTGTTTTATAGCAAAGACTTTTACACTGTAAAATTATATTGAATCTCATAACAAAATCTTTACCTCTGTTTCTCAAAACTTTTTTAGAGAAATGGAAACAGCTGGCTTTCTGTATGATTTTGGCTTCTTTCTTCTACTTGCTATTTCATTCTTGCATCATGTAATTCTGTGCCAAGGTAAGGAAGAAATCTATCCTGTATGTTCTCAAATGCTATTCCCTTCAGCTTTCTTGTGCACTCAAAATGTGGAGTACAGCCCATGATAATATCACGAATTTTCAGCTGTGTGTAGTTCCCTCTTCTTTAAGGTGTGACTGACCCATGCTAGGGATTCGTGTAGGAGTGCCGCATTAATCCAGGCATTCAAACAACTAGAGACAGTGTTGTTTACAGCTATAGTCCTTCAGAGAGTTTTCAATCCACAGAACTTTCAAGCATACTTTCTCATGCCAATTTGAACATATTTCTCACTTAAGAATTCTCACTTTAGGGATAAAATTCAACACTGATTGCATTTTCTCAAATAAATTACCAAATGTGTTATAAAAAATTCAAATAAAATAATACAGCCTTTTGTAACCTCCCTCCACATCTTTTCTTGACAAATAATTTTTCACACTCCTCCCTATCTCTCAGGAAAAGTTAGCATTTTGTAGCCAGCTAAATGTACAGAATGTTCACAGTTTCACTTTTATGTATGGCTTAATTTTGTATATCAGCTATATCTCATCCAATGATGACCTGGTTTAGATCTCAAAATTTGTCCTCAAAACAACTCATAATGCATTATGTATTTTGTATAATAACCACTAAAACAAGTACCACAAATGTCCCTTACTTCAATGAGAAATTTTTTAGATTTCCTCCTAAATTTCTCAGAGAAGCTGGAAACAATATATAGAGCTATTACCATCTGGACACCTTATACATAATCCATCAATGCATGATTTTAGCAGGGCTGTTTCTAAGTAATTACATTGTTTCTGCCAATGGGAAAAAGAAAAAAGAAAAAAATTATTTTTAAACAACATAAGGGCTGTACCAGAGAATAATTTATCATCAAAGTAAAACTCCATAAAATATGAAATTTCATTTAACATTGACTTGAATTTAAGGAAATCAAGGTTCAATATTTTCCACTGTCTTTTGTAGAAACCTCAGAAGTGATCTGGCTTTCTTGACCTTCCTATTACACCTCAGTGTTGTGAGAATGAATACCTCAAAGACTGTGAGGCACACAGAGAATGAAATGCAAGAGCATTGAGAAAGTGTGCTTTGCAGTAATGTAATTTTTTCTCAACATAGAATTATTTGACCAGAAGGGGTACGTGAGAAATACATATGAACTGGGAAAGAAAACACATTGTCTTTGGAAAACTAATCCTTGTCCTGCACTTTGGATTCAGTATCTGACTGCAGATGTTTCTGGACTCAAACTTTCATTCTTGAGTAGTGATAGTGGGCAAAAAAGTCAATGAAAACTCCTGAGAAAAGAGAGATTTCCATACCATTCTCTGTCTTTACTCTGCAAATTAACCATTACTTCTCACTAAAAACTATCTGCTAATCAGATATTCAAGATTACTATTAGGACCAGTTTCTTTCTGTACTATTCATACACGAAATGTCATGTAGTATTAATATCAAACTCCAGATCTAAGATCATGTAATAAAAATGTTCTTATTATATAAATATAAAACTTCATTTAACTTTCTTACCAAATGAAATATATAGATTGTTTAAAAACAACTTCAGTGTTGAAATTCTAGTATCAGTTTGGAGCAGATGTCACCATCTGGCTGCCTTCACAAGAGTCTCTATGAGACCATTTAAGTCTCCTGACTGGCTTCTACACAGAAAGTAATTAGAGTGAAGCACAGGGGATAGGATCCAACTGTGTTAAAATTAAGGTGTTTTCCTTCATTAAACTAAGAGAAGATGATAAAAAAATGAGGATGAACAAATGAGCAGACAAATTCAATTTGAGGAATGTTTCATTTTCTTCCTCTTAACTAAATAGCAAAAAAAAGAAAAAATAAAAAAAAACGGAGATTTGTTTCCTTTGGCAAGTATCTATATTTTTTCCTTTTTTCCTTCTTAATGCAGTATTAATAACTTTTATTCAATCCTTGATTTTTTTTTTCTTTATTATCTTGTTAAGTGATGTCATGTCCCTTCCCATTTATTTGCTCTTTAACTAACATTTCCTAAGACATAAGTCACTTCATTTTCCACTTGCTAGATTATTTGGAGTGTGCTGTTGTGTGATAAGTATTGTAAAATGGCAATATATTCAGGCACAGTAATCTAATGATTAAACTGACCCCCCCCCAAAAAAAAAACCAAAAACAAAAACAATCCAAAAAGAAAATTAAAAAATAGCATCTACAATTATAAATATGATTGTCTTGAAAAGCCAAAGGTCTTTTCAAGTTTTCAATGAAGAAGGAAAATTGAATTGCAATTTTTAAAATAAATCAATTTAAAGCTTTGGGCGTAGATAACATCACTATGACCATATATTCCATGAAAAAGTTCTCTGCTGGATTTTATAACCTGAGAGTACAGTACACAGATACAGATGAAATTACATGCAGACATATCTAGAGACCCACCCACACATGCATACACAAAAATACTTGTTTTCTTAAATATGTGTTTTGGGTTTTTTAATACGAATGTCTGAGTAGCCTTACATAATATTGACTCTCCTTAAAACCCATTAGAGTAAGGAAGTATCACTGAATTGGTTCATTTCTTCCTCAGTAATGTGTTTTATTTATTTACTTTACCTTCCTCTAGAAAACAAGGTATGAATTTTCACAGTATCTTGCTGAAGGGTCCAGTTTTTTAATTATGTAAGATGGATTTTCTAACTCTTGCATTACACAGAACAGCTCTATCAGCCCTGATGGTGTTTCTGTGTTTCTTTACTTATTTATATATTTTCTGATTAGTACTCATATAAACTTTTCTCAATTTTTTCTTCACTTTGGTATAAATAGCATTTCTAACTTGTTGCCTTTTGTTTTTAATTCTTGTAAGTATTCAGTCCAGTTCTATAAAATTGCACTGTTTGCAGTTAATAATGTTAAACTGAAACTAGAAGAGAGTATAATCAATAAACTTCTGTAACTTTCTTGAAAAGATTGGATTAATAAAATCTTTTTATTCTAGAGGATACAGAATTCTTGTGAAAAAAAAATTATGAAGGTCCCCAAACCAAATGGTTTTTGCCTTTCACCTTCATTTGGATCTTTCAGGGGTCTGTGTAAATCACCTATACCATGCTAGCTAGAATAATAAAGCAGCAGAAATTAACAGTATTTTCTGGCATTCACTACAAACGTCTCTCAAGCTATCCAGTCTGACAAACATACTCCTAAATAGTGTAGTACACAGTGATATCAGTTATAAATTTTTTATCCTTTTAAATATCCTGTTAAATATCTTATCACAAATTGTTGGCAAATCATGCTATTTCTTTAAGTCAGTGTTAAATCTTCTCCACACATCTTAGCAGAAAATTCACCTCTCATTATCTATCAAATACTGATGGTCAGTGACAATTGAATCAGTTAAAAATTGCCAAAATCTGATAGTTCTAGGAAAGTATTTCTTTCTTGTATCCAGATAACCACAAAAATATATATATTCATTAAAATTTCTAGGGCCGAGAAGTGCCTCCAACAATGTAAATCATATCAGTTCCACTACCAAACATGGACAACTGCATTACAGCTAATGCATAATTGTATATATGCACAAGTACAGGGCCAATGACTTACAGATACTGCAGAATAAATGCTTTTCAATATTTTTTCATCACATGTGAATGTGACATGTTTGATCACATTGCAACCATACTTTTTCCTGGCTTGCTGTTGCATTATCTCTAATTTTTAGTAAGAAAGTTTGAGAAGAAAATACAGACTGCTTTTTAAAATTCTATTTTAACTTAACCCAGTTATGCAGTGTTTCATAATATTCTATTGATGTTCAGGCCTTTGATGACTGATCTGAGCACAGTCAGCAGTCACAAAGTCAAAGCCAGAAGACAGGGGTGGTACAAAGAAATAGTTAACAGAACTGTTGCAGAAACATTGTAAATAAATAGTTTAGGACAGAATATTAATGACGTTTGGATGGTGGTGTCAGAAGAATTGTACATCGCTGGAGAAACACAACCAATGTGCTGAAGGCAGTGTAAACACTAATTCACAGCAAACAAGAAGATGATAAAGTTATCACTGTCACTTGCACTGCTAATAACCATATGCCAATGATTATAATGCTTATCTGGTCCAGATTTGATTACAGTTAACTAGCAAATATTGAATTAGAATTCAAAGTACAGGTGGAAAACAAGGCTGGAGATTCTGTTACTAAGAAAACTAAAAAAGCCTATATTTTTTACCTATAAAGACAATAGAAGAAAAAATAACTAAAACAGGATTTCCTAATTCCTTTTTTTAAACACATTTGGGAATGACTATAAATAGAACAGAGCTGTTGCCACTGGTACAACAAAAAAAAATAGGAAAATCTGGCAGTTAGGTTTGTAGAGATGGATCAGCACACTTAACGTGAAATAGGAGTCCTGGTAACACATGAACAGTAAAAACTGTCTCTGGGACATGATCCTGCTGTGGTATAAGGTGTCTGCAATGCTAACCATTATATCCGAGTTTCAGTAGTGCAAATCACATTTTTTCACTTTTAACACTTCAGAGAAACTATATTGTTTTTCCCTATTCATCTTCTGTGATCAAAATACAATATATTAAGTCTTGAACCCAAAGAATTAAAAAAAAAATAATATTATAATCACTTTGGGCTATATTGATTTTCAGCCATCTGGATTTAGAATGTCTTGGTCAGATTCTGTTAATATTATTTTTTAATCAACCCGCTTTTGAAATAAGAGACTTCTGTCAGTGTAACATAGTGTGATTTTCATCTTCTTGAAACACAAACAGTATTACTGATTTATTTCAATAATTTCCTATATACCTCAAAGTAGTGGAGGTAGATGCACTCATTATTTTTGTGATCACAATCAATAGTAGGAGTACATCTATGCCCCTCAGAAAGAAACAGGGTTTCTCTTGTTTAGTAATGAAGACATTTTCAAATTAGATCAATTTTTTTTCTTATTGTCTTAATCTGTTCCTATTCTTCTACTTTCTAACATCAGCTACTGTAACTACTCTCAAAAAAAAAAAAAAAAGTCACATCTTCCACATTTGTTTATCCTCATGACTGAAACAACAAAAACACCCAAGCATATTAAACAGTATGGTCAGAATGAACTACATACTCTGCTGTGCTGTGAAAGATACAGTAGGAAAAAAGTGGTATTTTCTGTCTATAAATTGCAATTTCAACGTGTGCTTATTCTCCATTTGTTATTTTCTTTGAGATTAAAGCAGTTTTGTCTGTGTGGTAACTGTAAGTAGTCCATACCATTTATTATCTAAATTATTTTGTCTGTGAATTAATTTCACAAACATTAGAAAACCTACTATATTTTATAAATGCACATTCATAAGAATAAATTTATTTATGTTTACTACCATTTTCCTTTGCTTGTTCTTATTTTTTTCCCCACAAATCTTACTGCATTGGTTGTATGCTGGTTACCCCAGCATTCCCTGAACCCCACTGAATTCTTAATGTGGAAGTGCAATTGAAAGTGAGTAATAAGGTTCAAAAAGAACCATTAACTTAACAATTTTTATTTGTTAATTTATGCTTAAACAATTAGCATACCAAAAATATGAATGGGAAGATTATGTTCTGATAATACTGAATGATCACACTCCTTTATTAATCTGATAAATTTCATGTAGCTACAAATGCTAGCACTTTTACTTTAATAGATAATCCAGAATTTCAATACAACTATATATATTTTATACATGCAATTTCAAACTATATACTATATATAAGGTGCATACACCTTACTCAGGAAAACTTATACTTTCAGAATACAGTGTTTTTAGGAAAACATCAGCCTAATTTTGAATTACAGACAATATCCTCCCTTTATCTTCTTCATTTTGAACAGTCACCAAGCATTCATATATGACATACAAGGTTGTAAAAGGCCAAAAATTTTTAGTTCCCAACCAGTGAAATCCAAAAAACTGTCTGAAGGTAAACATCCCAAAATATAAATAAAATTTTTTTGCTAATACATCACACTAAACTTCCATCATTTTTTTTGCCATGAGTACATTTCTTGCAATTCTAACTACATTATGATTAGAACTTAGAACTTTTTTTCAGATATGAATATGTTCTTCATTTAATAGTCAACGTCCTTAATGAATATAATGTCTGCAAAGTTCCATCTACAAATTATTCTTGCCGAACATTCTACAATAGGTAATACTAGACAGCATTTAAGTCAACATGTGAGAGCATTCAGCAACATACATTCATAGGCAACAAAGTTCTCTCCTAATTTGCATTCAAAATTCCACTCTTTTTTCGGGGTTAAATAAATTCTGAACTGGGAAGATGATCTTCAAATCTTTTTATCAGTTGATCTACCCATATTAGAAATAAACTTGTATTTCATCAGCATCTCTTACAAAATGTAATAGCTTCACTCAGTCCACTGCTGGACCAGAATATGTTCTTCATATAAGGCTGACCTTGCAGTAAAGCTACTTTATGGAACAAAACTGAAGTAAAATCTGGAATCCATTTATGGTAAGGAATGACTGGAGTTCAAAGAATTGAAAAGAAGCACATGCCATCAGTACCTGAGCACTTTAGCACAGATATTGTGAGTGAAATATCCATCCCAAACAACTGACAACTGCCCTTCTGAAAGTTTAATCTGGTATGCAAAATATATATTCCCAAACCATCAAACAGCATTCTGAATGAACTGCCAATCTTTTGATTATTTTCCTATTCCTTTTTTTTTTTTTTTTTTGTCTTTTTCTGAGTTGCTTGATATACTTTTGCATTAAAGAGAAAAGGGGAGCCAGTAAGCAAAACTAAACAGAGTAAGACTAATAAAATGTTTAGTCTCGGGCAAGACAACACTTACATGATCCAAAGCCTATTGAAGATGTCAGCAGAAATGGTCCCATTCATTTCAACATGAGCTGATCCAGCTTTCTCAAAAATTCTTCTATTTTTCATTTCTTCATACTAAGAAGGAATAATAACCAGATCAAGCCAGGAGGAATGATACATTATCTTCCCGTCACAAAGTAAAAAACCATCAGTTACTTCATTGCAGTTTTTTGGCTACTGCAGAATGCCAGAGAGCACAAAGCAATACACAAAGTTCAAATTTCTGCTCTTACACCACATTCTAAAGCACTTCTTTATTTACCCTAGTGTGAAACAGACTCTTGTGGTTGTTATTATAGAAAATCCCAGGGCAAATGAAAACCTGTGTTTGTCAATTTTTACCTGTGATACCTGTGCCTTTGCCACTATCCAAATACCCTTACTCTAAAGGAATGAGGAGTCTCAGCTAATGATGTACTTCTGAAAGATAGTATTCCATTGGGCAGGCCAGTCTTCTGCTAAGCCTCAGAGATGTATGAAGGAAATGTAGAAAGTCTACATGGCAAATAAATGGGTATCATAGAAGAAAAGCAAAACCATTTGCTAAGTGACAAAGCTGTTGAAATCCTTTCCAATAGTATTTCATAGTTGCTTTTACTGATAACACATCAGTAGCTGGGACACATCTTGATCACTAATATGTTTCTTTAAAAAATACACCTTGGTCTGTGTACAATCACTTCACAGGTTGTTTAAATTGCTGGATTGTGCCCCTATTTCTTTCACTTAAACAAATAGCTCTGGTGCTTTGATACCTCCTGTTAATTGCTCCTGACTTCTGCTTTGCAGTTTTAGAGCTGATAACAAGTGATTCATCATCTCTGCCAGTAGAAGAGCTATAGTCATTATGACTTTGTGACTCTGTGGGTGTCTGAGCCAGGATGGCTTTGTTGCATTGCCAGAGTTCCCATACAAGGCTAATCTAACGTGAAGGACCTCAGATTTTACTATGTGGTGCTTGCTTCATATCATTTTCCTTGAACTTCATGCATTTAAACAAATCATTCATATTTAGTGACAGAAATGCACTGATGATCCTGTTCCTTGCTGATATGCAAGCCGAGCCATGCCAATTCGTGATGGGGAGATACTACCTCACACTTTAGAAGTTCTCAAACATGCTGTGCAAAGTTAGCTTGCCATTGATCTATGGAGATCATACTCCACTGTATCAGCCTCCCTGCCTGAATTCTGAGTTTTTAAGACTGTATTATGCAATATGTACTTACAGTCATTTTTGTTTTGGTGTAAGTTTACAGAATGCCAACACAAAATCATACAATGGTTTAGGGTGGAAGGGGCATCAAAGATTAGGTTACAAAACCCCTGCCATGGAAAAGTAAAACTAGATACAGTTGCCTAAAATCCCATCCAACCTGGCCTTGAACACTTCCAGGGATGGGACATCCACAGCTTCTCCAGGCAGCTTGTTGCATTGACTCGTCATCCTCACAGTGAAAATTTTCTTCCTGATATCTAATCTAAATCTTTTCTCCCTGATATCTAATCAAAAGCTACACTCATTCAATTTAAAGGTATTGCCCATCTGGTACTGCAAATTTTGTACAAGTAAACAAAAAAAAAAAAAAAGTTGATTGTTGCTCCTTATTTCTGTTTTGTAAAACAAACCAAAACTTGATTGGCACCACTGATATGTTACATTTCAAATGATACCAGGATCTTGGGGGGAAAAGTGGATGGCTATACAGACCTATGAAGTTAGATATGGAATTAAATTGTGCACTACAATGATCTTAATTTTGTTGAGGAAAAAATAAGATGAGAAACTATCAGGAATATTAGGAATCTTGTTTTACTTCTTGCTGCTGAAAAGATCCTATTTTGAGAGTTTCTGAATGAATGGAATAATAAAGATAGGAAGTGGAGGAGTTCTTATTTTAGTTTGTATTTTTTTAATAGTGAAAAAAAAAACAACTGAGTTTCAAACACTGCAATGGTGCTGGTGTAGAACTAAAAGTCAGAAATACCCAGGTAACTTTAATTCAAAATTTTATTCAAATTTAATTGAAATTTATTTTACAAAAACCCACAAAACTGTTCTCCACCTCAGTTTACCGAGAGAGAGGATGTTTTATTCTGAAGATGTGATACATAATGTTTTGGTCAATTTACACTTTTGTTTGCATCTATTTATGTAGACTGACACATACTGTGATGAAGTGTGTAGGATGTTTTTTAGAATAAATTTTAATCTTAAATCACTGTTCAAATTACTGTTATAAAAAGAGAGAACAGGAAGTCAATAAGGAAATAATAAATGGGTCAAAACTGAGTTTTAATTTTAATTATGTATTTCATTCATTTTGGTACATTTCATAACCATTCAAGACATTAGATTATAAGACTGACAAACTTCTGAATAATAAAGTATTAAAAATACAATAATGCATAAACAATGCACTACGCTGAGGCTTGATCCAGTGTTATTATGTTGAAACCATAATTTTAAAAAGTGACAATATTCAGCACAATTAGAAAACTTACTTAGTGCCTTGCTTGATGGACTCACAGTTAAAAAATATAAGAAAGAGATAAATTTTGTGGCTAACTTGATTTATCCAAAAGTTCTGGCTCTGGAACAGAGCCACAAACAATCTTCTCTTTCAGCAGTCTCAATATCCAGTAAAATGTTGTGTTTCTGTTAGTCAGGTATGTTTCTATTAGGCATTGGCTTCAGCCAGGAAGTCTATTATTCTCCTCAGAGAGTTTCACGTTTTCTATACAATAAAAACTAAAAAATTACATTGTTTTTGGAATTGTAATTGTATTTGCGCTGTGAGAAAACACAGAAGCAGCCCATTCACACATTGATATTTTTCCCCCAAAAAAACATCTAGGACAAATTAACCTTGGAAACTTAGATCATCAACACTGTCAGGTATCCTCTGTATTTCATGAATTATAGAAACTCAAGTAGTGGTTGAACCACTTATAATAAAAGGACAACCTTTACAATTTCCATCTTAAAATTAGGGGACTGGTTTCAGTTTTCTTCTGGGTCCCTATCACAGCAAGAGCAGATATTGCCAAGAAGTCTCGGTGCAAAATTAGAACCCACCACTAAATCATTGACAATGCCTTCCCCCAAATCCTCTTCCCTGTGTTAAGCAAGCCTTGTCAAGATCTCCACAATGTTTGGC
Organism: Pseudopodoces humilis; assembly: GCF_049639895.1. Lineage (NCBI taxonomy): Eukaryota > Metazoa > Chordata > Aves > Passeriformes > Paridae > Pseudopodoces > Pseudopodoces humilis. Next base: position 80,317,730 of record NC_142200.1, on the reverse strand, counting down.
AGCTAAGTCATAAAACAACTCAGAAGATCACTATTTTGACAGAGTCTACATTACAAAGTAGTGTAGTGTGACAGAGCCACAGGTGGCAGAGAAACAATTGATGCTGAGGATTTAAATCCAGTACTGCATAGGGATGGGGTGGAGGATGGAGACTGGGAAGGATGCTCCAGACTAGCTCCAGAGTGCAATAATAGGACTCTCTGAGTCAGTTGAAATTCACCAGTTTTATTCCAGTAATATCTCTTTTGCTTTAGATTTGCAAAAAATCCCCAAGCACAGTTCAAGCGCTCACAAATGATTCTGTGATGAAAACTAAAGCCCTGTAAGTGAAGACATTCAGCAGGACACTTCCTGGAAAAGTTGAATTGCTGATGTAGGTTCACCCCTAGCAACAGTTTGCCAAACTGAACCACTCAGCAGCTCTAGGCCAGATGCCAGTCCAAGAGACAATTAACCTCTCCAGTCCATCAACATCTGGAAGAGCTCCACTGTTGGCTCAAAAGCTGAGTAAACACATGAACTCTGCCTTAAGCCAAACCTAATGAGTCCACCAGAGAGATCCAACAGCCCAGGCGAGAGCTATAATAACAGTTACAGTGCATATAGGGTGAAGCTTCTTTCTGATTGACTGACTGAATTAGAATATATATATATATATATATATATATGTGTATATATATATATATATATATGTATATATACTTAAGCTGACAGAATCCTTACATGATAACACAGAGACCTTTATAATATAATGTATTTTTGTTGGAAATTCTTACTTCTTAGCACTGCTCAGATAGATACCATGCCACCCCTGAAAATGCAAAAAAATGGAAGAGCTATGGGTAAGATTTTAAAATAAAATATGAAAAATGAAAAGTCAAGATATCAACAGCATTGCCCAGGCAATCACTTAAATATTTTTCAGTCTGCTTCTAAGTTTTCAAGCATTGGAAACTCTGACTTTCCACAAAATAAAAGAGAGATATCTCTCAGTCTTCTACTAATTTTAACTAGACTATTCATAAGTTCACACAAAGAGGTTCTCCAGAAAGAGGGTACAGTGCACTGATTCTGTAACAGTAGGAGATCAAAAGTTATGAAGTGTGTTTCTTGGTATCTTGAGATCTAAAAAGTCTCTTCGTTTGTGACAGGAACTATTCTCAATGCCTACTGTTCCATCTCTTCTTCACTACCTAATGCTTGCTCTTCATCTGCCTTAGTTTCCCAGGAACACATGTATTTCAGAACTGAAAATATTTGGAAAAAATAATCTGCTTTTAATAGTCTTTAAATGTGGGCCAGTCACATAATGGAAGTGCAAACAAAGCAGCGACTAAGCTAAGACCAATATGAAAGTGGTGCTTCAAAAGAGGTGTGGAAATCAAATATTCTTGACCAGTTCTTAAACTGGAAAAGTTCTAAGAAGGAAGATACAGTAAGAAATAATTGAAAGGACTCAAATCAAAGCTAACACAACCTGTTACACCATGCAAGAGCTCCTATCATTGCATCTAGAGGCTTCAGATACATCTCTGCCAATGAGAGATGAAATTATCCTGGTAAAATAAGGGGCTCAGGCACTAACACAGCTGCCAAAGTCAGAAAAAGAGACATCTATAACTTAGTGTTTATACCAATACCCAGAATAGCAAAAATCATAGGAAGATGTATGTTTACCTTTCTATAGGTAAATTTGTTGTCTTCCACCATTATTTTACAGAAAATAAATATATTTTGGTGTAGTTGAGTAGGTTATTAATATCAACTGAGCTAATCACACGAAGGGAATAAAGCCAGTGCTGCTGTACACACATTAGTCTTGATGAATTAGATAATGTCTCAGGCTAGTGGGATGAACCATCAATTGCATTTCAACTAGAAGCACCACCAAATATTTAAATTTTGGAATTATGTCTCCTAACATTTTCTCATTTGGTTACTTTGTTAGGTGGCAAAAGAAAAAAAAAAACAAAAAAAACCACTTGTGGGAAAAACATTGCATCTGTTACAGATTTGTAATGGAGTGATGCAACATTTGGAATTGTATTGTCTTTATAGACAGAACTTTCCAAAGTGACTTAGTCATTTAGGTAGTCATTTCAGCCATAGAAACTTAATAGAAGTGGGAATTTTCCATACCAAAGTAAAAACCTAGGCCTAAACAACATAAAAGCTAAAATTATCAAGAAAAAAAAATCTTAATTTTTTAATAACAAAAAAATTACATCTCTAAAAATATATTTCAGAATGATGAAGTGAGAGATTGATCAAAATAAATATACAAATACCATGAGTAAAAACAAGTATTTGAAAGCAACTTCCTTCATATGAGTTTTCTTTAGACTTCAAACGACATTTTGCCAGACACGTGTCTTACTGTTTACATGAGACAACAATATTAGCTTTGGTGATGCACAGATTTAATTCTGTTTTTTCTGGATCTGTACCACAATGACTGCAATGCCAACAATACCAGTATGTGTTGCTTCTGAAAAAATCCCTTGGATTTTTAAATCTTTTTAATGTTATTTGACTGAGGAGCAGATTGAAGCCACTGAAATCATCATAACGTTACATCAATGAAAATCATGGCACTAGGGAAAACAAGCAACAGTTACTTCTTAAAAAAGCAAACCAGCTTTACAAAAAGCACTCAGAAACTTCTGTTACTACCTGAATTTTATCCATTGTGTCCTGACCTCCCCAAATGCAAAAAAGCATTACAAAGTCCTCTCCTGTTTCCATCATTCATTATTGGTGGAAATGGCTGAGAAACACAAAAAAGCTTTGTCCCACATCACAGCCACAAGGGGATCACATGATGGAGGCCTTCATAAGTCATAGCTTTGAGTGGAGGTAACCACGTTAATCAGTGTGTCATCCTGACCACCTCACATATAATCCGAGGAAAAAGAAATACTTCTCCCCTGGTGAGCTGGAGTGCAAGTAAGGTTAAATCAGTCTGCAAAGGCACGCAGCTCTATGAATCAGCTGTGGAATATTCTCAGGGAATCTTTCAAGCTCAATTTAGTGTTTCAGGCTAAGTGAAATTAATTCTAGCCTAAGACCATGAAAATGCTTAAGACGAAAATTTTTCTGACATCTCCTGACAGCCATCTAGATCTTAGCCAAAAGGCCTTTTCAAAATGTTTCCAAAACCTTTCTGTCTCCTTCCACACCCAACCAATCAACCAACCAACCCTATCAAAATATCACCAAAACCCTTCAAAGAATGCCATTTTCAGTGTTTCTCATTCTCTCATTTTTTAACATTCAAGCTATATTTGATTACATAATAACTTGCTTTCATAGGCAAGAGTCAAGAAGATTCTGGAATTTTGGCTGACCTAAAGGATGCAACTGAAAACCAGCAAAGAAATTTCTAAGTCCAAATATATTTTTAGTATTCTGCCTGTTCTTGTCCTAAGTTCACATTTAACTAAAATGAACAATTTGGTCCTGCATAATATGTCATAGTCTTTACTCTTTGTTTAGAAGCCACCCATAACTGAGGATGAAAATTGTATTTGAAGCAAAAATAATAACTCTCTGCAATGCAAGCCAAAGCATCACAAATTATGAGGAACTGCACTATATAAGCATTTTTCTCATGTTTGAGGAAAAAGCCCTCAACTGCTTATCTTAAACAAACAATCCCATGTATTGAAAGAGGTCTAACAGTGTCAGTTAGATGATTGTTTATTTCAAGACAGAGATAGGAACTTGACTTTATTCTCCTCTGGTTTTTTCCAGGTTTCAGACACATATAATAAAACTATCCTTATTACGACAATTTCTTTTAAAGCTAATTATTTTCATGTATTGCACAATGCTACATGTTAATTGTGTGATACAGAAAAGATTTTAAAAAAATTATAAAGCAAAGATTTCTTAAATTTAAAATTTTTACTGGTTGGGGAATACTGAAAAATCACTTAAGAAAGCAGACAACTAAATAAACATTATTATAATTTGTAAGAATGCAAAGCCCTACTCTCTTTTCCAAAGGAATGGTGAAACTGAAGGAGTTGCATTTGATGTAGTCCTTGCATTAAAAATAACTTACTGCAAGAGGAAAATTTACAGATATTATACTCATCAAAGCAAAGATAAAAGTTGCCTCACAAAGTGAATGCAGGAAACTTCATCTGAGAAGCCAACTCCTGTTGCAAAGTTTTACATGAAAATTGAGTAGTCTGCTCATGCTGAATATTCTTGACATATAAAGTTCATAACAGCTGACACTTTTAAACCACTAAAAGAATATAGATTTATATGTTCTACAATGTGAATTATGAAAAGGCTGTAACAGAAATATTTAAACCATTTTTATTTCTATAAAATAAATTATTTTCTATTATTTCTATAAAAAAATTATTTTACACAGTGTTCCATTGACAACTGATATTTTAGACACTTAAATTTCAGCAAGAGTGTATTTCAATGATATATGTTGAATAAACTAAAGATATACTTCAATTCTCTTTATGCAACTCACTACTTTGTGAGCATAATGCCTCAGATCAAGCCTTCATTTAAATAAACAGGAACTTCAGTAAGGAAAGGATCTATTTGCATATCCAATTTGCATCCAATGTACTCTGTGTTCTGATTTTAAGCATGTAACTTATTGGAATTGACCTGCTTGAGGACAGGCAGCAGCTGAAATGCCATTCTAGACCAGAGATGACAGCCATAAGAGTGAAGGTGTCACCCTTACTAGCAGAATCTGCTCCTCATACTTCACACAAATGATGAATCATTAATTGTACTCCTACTCTGTAGATCACAACTGGTATCACACAAGCTACTGTGATAGTCCAATGTATATCTATCTATATCTATATCTATATCTATATCTATATCTATATCTATATCTATATCTATATCTATATCTATCTATATCTAGCTATATCTATATCTATATCTATATCTATATCTATATCTATATCTATATCTATATCTATATCTATATCTATATCTATATCATCTATATCATCTATATCTATATCTATATCTATATCTATATCTATATCTATATCTATATCTATATCTATATCTATATCTATATCTATATCTATCTACAGTTTTTGGCTGCCTGTAATTCATAATATCCTTATCACCATTTCAGGGATAATATTGGAAATGCTACAAACACTTACTAGGTGCTAAAAGGGAAATCGAAGTCATGAGCAAATTGTGTCAGCACAAGTGCTGGAGAAAACAAGGCAAGTAGGAGAAAACCAAATCATGAATAAGCTTCCATGGATCAATAAAGGAAGCTTTACTGATAGTTGGGAAAGGAGTTTAAAGAGTGAGGAAACTGTTTTAAGAATAAAAATTGGAAATAATATTAATCATAACGGTATTGAACACAATTAAGAATGTTCATTTGGAGCATCTTTTGTCTGTAAAGAAAACAATTTATGCTCTAGTAAGAATTTTATAACATCTGTTCCACAGAAAAATGGCTAGCCTAAGTTATTAATAAACCATGTTAAAATTACTCAAGACATGAAGGATTTTGCTTTAAAAAGATTAAGTAATGCAACTTGAATAGAATTTAGACCACAATGCTTGCACTTCCTATATAGCCAGTATTTCAGACTCTCTGTACAGGATGTGGCTCTTTCACACTTCCTACTTCTGAAAATTGTCTGTTTTTCAAAGGAGTAACCATCAAACTAAGGATAAACCCACAATCATTTATTGAAAGGAATGAACTGCACAGCAACTTGCTCCTTGCATGAATGCTTTTACTTGTGTCTCTAATCTAAAGCCTTTATTACACACTGTGCCCTACATCTGGGCCTCAGCAGGTTCAGAGGTACAAGATAGCTACAGCTGGTATTTGACCTGAATAAATGCTATGAATACATGCTGGAGAAGCCTAACCCCAAATGAACACAAACTCTCACATAAAAACTAAATCAAAATACATTAATTTAAGCCTGAATGAAAACAAAAATAATAAAATTCTTTTTTCCTTTTTAATTTTTTTTTGTACTTTTGTTTCTGATAACAGTGAGGGCAGCATTTTTTTTCATTATATTCCCCTTTTACGAACTCACCTGTTTTTCCCTTTTCAAGCATGTTTAACTATATTACATTTACTTTATATCATAATATAATATAGTAAACTTTTGAGCTGTTTTCTCTGAGTTAACAGCTTACATGCATACAGTAAATAATAGTCCTCTTGGACAGAATTACTAGGTGTATTAAAACCTGTCAAGCATTCTATTGAAACAGCTAATGATCTGTCCTGTACTATTACTATTACAAAGTTTACACAAAGTAATAGAAGGAAACAATGAGAAAGGATGAAAAATCAATAATAATGCTAATAGAATATAACATTCTTATTAAATTATTACATTTCTAATAAAATCTGATGCTTAAATGACAAACTGTACACAATGGTGGTGGTATCTAAACAGCCAAACATTGAAAACAGTCCAACATATTGAAAAATCCACTTTGCCTCACAAACATGAGCCTAGACAAGGCAGAGACATTTAATGTTTTCTTTGCCTGCAGGAGTTCCAGAACCCTGAGCTGTAGAACCATAACTCTTAGAATGGTAACTCCTAGCCAACTCTGAATTTGTGCAGGATTTCCTGATCCAGCTGGATCCTTATGAGTCTATGAAAGCTTGTGGGATTCATCCAAAAAAACGTAAATAAATGTTTGATCTGAACCCAAGACCTCTCTCAACAATTTTTGAACAGTCTTGGCAATCTGGAGAGGTTCCAGCTGACTAATGTTTTTCTGATTTTCAAGAAGGGTGAGAGTGACGACCCTGGAAACTATAGGCCTGTCAGTCTCACTTCAGTGCCTTGTTAAGTTGTAGGTAAGATTATTCTGCAAGTCATTGAAATACATGTGAAAGACAATACAGTCATTGGTCACATCTAGAAGGGGTTCATGAGGAGAAAGTCCTGATCAGTAAACCTAATTTTACTTTATGACAGCTACACACCTAGCTGATCAAGGGAAGCCAATTGATGTAATCCTTTTGGATTTCAATAAAGCTTTTGATGCTCTCTCTCACTGTGGTCTTCTGAATAAAATTTCCAGCACAGAGCTGGATAAACATGGCTGGAGACCAGTCACTAGTGGGTTCTGCAAGGCTCCATTTTATGCCCAGTTCTCTTCAACATCTTCATTAATTACTTGGATGAAGGATTAGAAGTTATGATAAGTAAATATGCAAATGATACTTAACTGGGAGGAGGTGTTGACTTCCTCAAAGGCAGAGCGGTGCTGCACAGAGACCTGGACAAATCAGAGATGGGCAATCACTAACCATATGAAGTTTATCAAGGGAAAATGTTGGATTCTGCACCTGGGACAGGGCAAACCCAGGTGTCTATACAGAGGGGCTGGAGAGCAGCTCCATGGAAAGGAACCTGAGGGCCCTGGTCAATGTCAAGTTGAAGATGAGTCAGCAGTGCCCTGGCAGCCAGGAGGGCCAACCCTGTCCTGGGGGGGCACCAGGCACAGCATGGCCAGCCAGGCAAGGGAGGGGATTGTCCTGCTCTGCTCTGTACCTTGTGCATTTTTGGGGACTACAATACTAGAAGAATATAAAGCTTTGAGAAAGCATCCAAAGGAGGGCTACAAAAGTCATGAAGGGTCTGGTGGGGAAACCATGTGAGGAGTGACTGAGTTCACTTGGTCTGTTCAGCCTGGAGAAGAGGAGACTGAGGGGAGACCTCACTGTAGTCTACAACTTTCTCAAGGGTGGAGGAGGACGAGGAGACACTCATTTCTTATCTGTGGTGATCAGTGACGGGACACAATGGAATGACCTGTGTCAGGGGAGGGTTAAGTTGGATTTTAGAGAAATGTTCTTCACCCAGAGGGTGTTTGGGCACTAGAACGGGCTCCCTAGGGAAGTGGTCATAGCACCAAGATGTCAGAGTTCAAGAAGTGTTTGGGTAATACTCAGGCACATGGTGTGATACCTGGGGTGTCCTGTGCAGGGCCAGGAGCTGGATTTGATGATCCCTGAGGGTTCCATCCCATCCAACTCAGAAAATTTTATTATATGTAAATCAAAAGCTTTATTCTGCAAATACTTCCATGCAAGAGTTATTTATTCAGATAGTCCTATTAAAATAAACTAGGAACATCTGTAAAGTTATCCACGTGCAAAACTGCTTATTAGATCATATACCCTGCAAGATGAAGCAGGTATCTGAATACTACGTGAAATTTTCCTAGATCAAATTAATTCCAGCTGAGATCTCTGAATTTCTGATTCATTCACTGATGCTTTTAGAGGCTGTCACACTCTGACTGTAACAGATTCCCAATCATAAAAGGCCTGTCATTTGAGATCATGCCTTGCTTCTAACATTGTGTTCTTGAAACAAAAGTGCATTAAGCACATTAATAATAATGAAAATAATGAATATTTTTTCATATGCAGTGATGTTCCAATGAAATACACTAATGCCACAAAATCCAAACTTCCCACAGGAAACCATTAACTTCTAAATATATAAGCTACCCCTGTCCATTGTCTTTTTAAAGGGTATTTAAAATTATATAGCTATGCAATAAAGGTCTAAGAACCTAGTTTCCTTCAAGAAACCCTGAAATGAGATTTCTTAAAATAATTAATTCTTGTATTTAAATATATATACATACATATATATAGATATAAAAAATTGCATGCAATTACAATAATTAAAATGAAAAGGGAAGGTTACCTTTTTTTTTTTTTGATGCTAAGTTGTTTTAAGTATTTTTATGTCCCAGATGTTTTGGAAAGATTTGTTTCTGTTCCAAAGCATAAATAATTTCTAATTCATATTTGGTACAGATTGGGAATTAAATACCAGCTGTGAGTAAAACATAATTTCACATAATTTTCAGCTCCTACCTCACACCAAAGAAGAAATGGAAAATAACCTCATGGTTTTAAAGTAATATGTATTATCTTTTATATAAAAGAATGCTTTTCATAAAAGTTAAAGAAACTGCTCAAAAAATCATCTTGTGCTCCACTTATACATCAGTGAATGATACCAGAACAGACAGTGCTATCTCAAAGCCATGATTCTATCTCTAGGACCTCCTCAAATACCTCCTCAAATTTTTTCTCAGGATCTAGCTGAGCATGGAGAATGTATAAGTTTCTAAATGCTCACTGACCTGTTCTAGTGCAAAGTAGAATGGTAAAAGTACAAAAACATACCTTAAAAAAGGAGAATACCTCCTTTTATATACCTAAGGTAAAATAGGCAATGAATTATGCCAGAAAACACTTTGTCAGTTTCCTGTGGCCTTTAGCATTCCCATAGCCTGAAAATTTGCTTTAAGAGAAAAGCCAACAGATCTTAACTATAGAAAAAGTTTACCTTGGTCTCAGAGTCTCTTAAAAATGAAGTCCACAATCTCTGGGTCTCCGGAACTATGAGGCTAGCAAGCTGGCACTCTGTAGAGTGCTGCATCAAGGTTGTTAAAGAGAACTTGGAATCAGATTAGGAGCATATTACAGCTTTTCAGTGTTCTTGAGAAACCAGGCCCACCACTGCTGTAAGCCCTGTTGTGTTAGAAATGGGTGATTCTGGCACTTGAAAAATGGTCCCTTATCATACCAGGGAAACACAAGCCTGGGAACTTGCCTAAATACTGTTAAGGTGAATACTTTCCAAAGTGAACCTGGAAAAACTTGTTAGTGCAAGCTGAGTGCATGAGTCCTGTTATGCTTCCAAATTTGAGCATACATTTCTGGCCACACTGCCTGTTCTCTGGAAGGAGAAAAGTCCAGCTAGGTATGTATGAAACATCTGAAATCTGCTTTCTATTTGCAAGAAAAAAAAGATACAGAAATAGTGTCATTATCCACTGAAGCCTACCAGATTAAACCAGAGGGGTAAATAGCAAATATTTGACTGTAATAAAAACAACTTGCTCTGTTAACTAGAAACTTATTTATGCATTTGATTGGAGAAAAATAACATTACCATAGAAAATGTTTAGTATTAATTATTCTGTGACTTTTTTATTTTAACATTTGGAACAAGAAAACCGTTTTGTTTCAAATGCATTATGAGCCTTGTCTATTGTAATTGAATCTTGGTCAAGCTGTAAAAGTACAAAATCATGTTCAATACAATTAAAGCAAAGTTATTCTACTTACAACAATTTAACCCTCAAGCTAGAAGTTGTTTTCTATTTTTCCATTCAAATTAGTCCTGAGAAGATACACAGGCATATGTCACAGCTTGAGAATCAAGTCATATGAGAAAAATATCAAAAGAAAGCAAAATCTACTAGAGATAAATCCATAAAATCAGCTAATCTTTGTTTAATTAAACTTACTTCATTGAAAAACAAGGATGCAAACAAAAACCTTTAACAAAGTCAGTTTTTTTTAATATAAGTAGATGGATGAGGAAAAAAGGAACAATAAAAATGGTAGGGGTGCAAGAAAAACAGCATAGTTTTTACCGTGGAACTCTATTTTATAATTTTTTTCAATATCATGGCCAATTCATAGAGGAAGTTCTCTGGAAACTGCAGAACTCACATGTATTTTCATTTTCCTTTCACTTTACTAAATAGCTTTTCCAGCATTTATATTAAACATGTAATGGTGAAGGTGAGAGTACTAGAATGGGCCATGCCATGAGACACAAGAGTCATGGTGGTTTATTGTTTCAGAATATAAATCTATCTTTTTACTCTGTCCTTTACTTTCTATTCTTTCAGTTCTACTATGATCATGAGTCACTGTTTGCATCTCTTTATTAATTTAGCTCTGCAGTTCTTATGCAATCTACAATTCAGGAGAAAGCTTTCTCCTATGATTTAACACTGTTGAACAAACAGAAGCCTCTACTTGGAAAGAGACTACAAAATCAATTTATATTTCTAACCAAATAATTACAAGTGGTATATCTACTCCAAACTGTTTTATTACTGTACAAGAACCTAAAAAAGGACACACTGGTGAAACAAAAAATGGAAAGAATGTTGGTATAAGCAGGGTCAGCTGATGTTTAGGAAATTACTGAAGGCCAAGATCAGTCATGATACTCTTTGGTTCATGATAGTGGACACTGAGGAAGAGTCAAACGTGTACAGGAAATGAAACCACAATTCATTTTTTCAAGGTTTCATAAGAAATGATCATAGAACCATAGAATGGTTTGGTTTGGAAGGGACATGAAAGATCATCTAGTCCCAAGTCTCTGCCATGGGCAGGGATACTTCCCACTAGGCCAGGTTGCTCAGATATCTGAGTGAAAACATGACACTGTTGTCACCCCAAGACAACTGTGTACTAGAGATAGCAATCTGTCATTTTTATCTGATCATTTCTTATACAAAACTACACAAGCATTGTCATGCAGTAATAAATCATACGACCTACATAACAGGATTATTATTTTTCTTCTGCTGTGACATGAATTGAAATATGAAAAATAAAGGAAACATTGACAGACACAAAATATTGCGGTATTCCTTGTGTTATTTGGGTGGGGGTTTTTTTTGAGAATTCCAGCTTTGGTATCTCATCATCCTAAACATCTATGAGATTTTTTTTTTCTTATGCATGTGACAACTGATGAACTCAGCTGAACTCAAAAAAATAATCTGGCCCACTGTACTACAATCATACCACAAAGAAGATTTATCAATGACACAGTCAAACACACATTCCTGATAAAAGAAAGGGAAGTTATGGCTACAGTTATACTTTTCAGTACTTAGCTACTTCTTAATCTTAAAAAAATGGGGAAAAATGTTACATATAAAGTATACATGCTAATAAAGGTACAATAATAGATTATCTGATGCTATTAATGGTAATATACTCCTAATATCATGACAGTATTGTTAATATACTGTATTTGATTCCAGACAACAGAATATTTTTATATTTCTCCAGCAACTGAATGCTGTGAATCAATACCTCTGTTCAAGTTAATGCAAAAAAAAAAAAATGCAGTGCAGGTCTTTTTAATTTTTCACCTTCTTTTACTTCCCTGTACTTTTTTCATTTTGGTCATACCAAGCCATAGGACAAGAATCAATGGGCAGAAACTGATGCACAAGAAGTACCACCTGAATAAGAGGATGAACTTCCTTACTGTGCAGAGATTGAGCACTGAACAGTTTGCCCAGAGAGGCTGTAGTCTCCATCACTTGAGATATTCAAGAAATATATGGAGACACCCATATGTCATACATAGTGGTTTCTGCATAGTTTTTCCTCTGACATGTACTCACCCCACTCTTCTCCACAAATGCACCTGCTTAGTAATTATTTTCTTCTTTTCTCTCTTAAATCTGTTATAACAGAGATGTTGCCACCATTTCTATTTGGCCCAGCCTTTATCATCTCTCTTTGGAGCTGCCAGGCATTGTCTCTGCCAGACATGGAGGAAATTTCTAGCAGCTTCTCACAGAATGCATCCCTGTATCCCCTGACACCAAAACTTGCCCACAAAAAGCAACACCTTCTCTGGGAGGATCAAATATTTTTAGCCTTCCTCATACCAGCAGGCAGCTAAAAGAACTGCTGGAATTAAGAGTTGGTCATGTTCTAGTAGGATCTCTTTGTTCTTCTGTTGGAAACCAAAAAATAGAAAATTCTACATATGCTGAAAGGTTCAACTTGCAGCCTTGGAAAGAGCTTGGATTGATGCAGTGATGAAAGTACACAGACATCGGGTAGAGAAATTATAAACTTATGTCTCTATAATTATGAGTAAGAATATGCCTAGAGTAGTTAAGAAATTTTATTAGGTAAAATAGTTTGAGGTTTAAGCTGTAATAGTGTGACTTATAGATTAGGTTAGAGATCCAGAAACTATAACGGAAGTGTGCATGAGTACGTGACCTGTCATCTTAGTGGCTAAGAGAGAGATGCAGCCTGGCAAAATCAAGTAAAGGTGATAGGTTAATAAGTGAAAACAAGCTTCATGTCAACTGCCTTTTGGGCTAAAATGTTATATATTGCTGTGCGAAGAAGAAACTCGTGTCTTCCTTGAGCTATGACTGACTTGTTGCTCCTCTAAATCTCTAAATCTTGAGACTGATATCTTGTCTGGCTACTTGAGCAATAAATCATTTCAAAGCAAGGTGGTCCCATCCCTTGTACTTCATCTCAACATTCTTCTATGCAGAAAACATGCTAAAAGGCTTCTGCCTCCAGCAGGAAGGGGTCAAAGCATTACAAAGGTATTCTACTGTAAAACAAACCTGTTGCATGGAATGACAGCCCTAAAGGGATGGAATCTTTACTCTTTGTCTGTTGTTCTGGATGTGGCTACCTAAATGATGCCATCTGCAATCCGAGCCAAAACCAAAGTCTCTTTAGACTTGGGTTCAGCCACTTCTATTCAGCTCAGAAATTCACAGTGAATAGGACTACCACTAAAAAAGTGCCATCTACCAGATTCACAAGATATTCTCAAAGTGAACTCAGAAACAATTATCGGACTTACAGACATTGTAACATCACCATTAGCAAAACTTCAGCGGCCCACTCTCCAAAAACAAAAGCTTTGTCATCTTGGAGAAAAAGGCAGCATATTCCATGGCATAAGAGACAGAAATTAAATAATGTATCAGTTGATACAATTCACCAATACCCAATCCATTTGCAATAGTTCATTGCTGTAGCATAACAAAAGTAATCTTTGGTCTGAGAAATCTGACCATGTAATTACCACACAATATATGAAGCAAATAATACACTGAGATTCACTACTTAGCTATTTTCCTGACTTCGTTAACCTTGAAATGAACTAAACATGTTGTGCTGTTCACTATAGTTTCGAAACTCAGCTTTTAAAAAACATATTCAGGCGAGTCATAAAAAGGTTTGATTTTTAAAGCCAAAACCAGTGCTTAAATTTGTTTAAAAGTCTGCAGGGATTTTGAAACATGGAACTGAATTTTTCTGTGTATTAGAAGTAATAGATTGACAGGTGTTAAGTGTACGTATGGAAGTTTGCAGAAAAAAAATGCTATGATGAAAAAACAACATTATAATCATATTAACTATAACAATAGCTTAAATTTATCTTAAGTATGGGTTTTTTAAAAGCTAAGAATGGCTTTTTTTTTTTTTTTCCCAAGAAACTGAAATATTAGCTGTTCAAGTTCCATTAAACATCAGTTTAAGTTCTGCTGAAACAGACACAGAGCAATCTCTTGTTTAAAACACACATTCTCTACCACCAATTGCCCTCAATTCCGTATCTCCATGTGAAACCTTCATAAGAAGCTGTGAAGGCCCTGAGACAAAAGTGAGGGAGCAGCTGTATGGTATATCTTGTTTTCTGTACCATGATGCAAAACGAACACAGTACATGCAGACAGAGGTCTATGGAAGCTGATGCAGTTGCACCCAAGGACTGCACTGGGGAACTAGCTCAGTATTTTTCAGAGAGCATCAGCTGATGGCAAATATCTTTAATATGAATGTTTTCTTTTGCCAAAGTTTATACACTACAAGGTAATTATATTTATCTTTTATTTTAGTCTCAAAAAGTAATTTTTACATACCTGGTGATTTATGCTGTGGAAGTAATAAAATTTAATTTCCCAAACAGAGTTTTCTCTAACCTTTTAAATAGAGTTTTCTCTAACCTTTTATCTTACTATTATTCCTTAATATTCCTAAATGCTGGAACAACTGAAGCAATCTGCCAGGCAGTCACAGTACTGCAACAAAATTGGTCTTTCATCACAATAATAACAAACAATTTCAGAGTATTAAAATTAACCTAGAATAAAATGATGACAAAGCTTAGAGTTCAACATAAAGAAAAAGACAGTGACTGCTCTGTATCCATACAAGAACCCTCATAAGAAATCTAATTTTTGCTTTGAGCTCTTTGTGCCAACAAAGAGCTTCTAACTGAAAAACTGGCAGAGAAGGAATAGCTGCTTACTCAGGAGCTGTTGAAGTAATTTTCTTGGATGGTTCTGCAATTTATCATACAATTCCAGCCTCCAGGCTGTCTAGTGCAAATGTGTGAGGACATCCACAGACACATCACACAGAACAAAGACAAATAAAACAAAAGCACAGTGTTCCAAAATCTTAGTCCTAACCTCTGCTAGGAGAAACAATTAAATAACCAAACCCACCAACACACAATTTCAGGAGTGCTTTTATATGATTGGAAGGTTGATACCACATGCAGATGTTGTTGAAGGCATTCCAGATGCATAGAATTAGTTATTTATGTATTTACTTATTTACTTATTTATTTACTACCTGTGAGCATCTGAAATGCAACACAGTTAACTGGGTATAAGGCTGTTCTCAACACTACTAGGAAAATGTTATGATAAAATGTTTTCATTAGGGAAACCATACAGACATTTCTAATAGTAAGAAATTACCTTCAGAAATGTAAGAAGCTAGAACAAAACTGAGCTATTTAACAACCAATATAAATCCTCTGCCTTAATTACTTTAAGGAAATACTCCTGATACTTTGAAAAAGTGTACATGGGTTTTTGCATTGAACCCTTCTACCACCTTAAAACCTACGGATAAGGTTTTAAGTCGGTAAGTTGAAATCTAAGTTAAGTAGGTAGAAAGTTCAAATCTAATATAGTTGAAAAAATTCAAAATGTTCAAATATTCTCCCATTAAAGAGAAATTTTATTTCTGCTAATGCAATTCATACATTGCTAAAAATTTGTCATCTATTAATTATAAATTACCAATTAGGACATAATTAATATAAATGTGACTTAAACCCAGATACATACATACATTTTACAGCACTGTGATTGCATAGCCAGACAAAATTTTAGTAAAGTATGCGAGCAAAAGGGGAAAAGGCAGGTAGATGCACATGCAGGCACTCAAGTAATAAAAGTTGTCAGGACTAAAAACAGATTAGCAGAGTGAGCTAAAAGTGGCAGAAGTCCAGCTGAACATCCTGGAAGAGCAATTGGCAGGACAGAAGCAAACCAAACAAGCAGGTGAGCAGACCCCTCTTCTCAGGAGGAGCAATAGCATAAAAACTTCTGGCATACAACAGATGAAAGAGGCAAGCTTATTTCACTCCCAACTTGTCTCATCAAAGAACTCTTAAGCCTGATCATTCAGGTCTCTGAAAGTTAGGCCCAACAAGAACTGCAGTCATTATTAAACATGGAATTGTATAGTCAAAGATAATTTAGAATATATACCTTAAAAACTACATGTTTCATATATAGCAATGACGATTAATATTGTGTAAGAATCACCATGAGCAGGAAGTGTATTGTTCATGAGAGAATCTAGTAAAATTCAGATTTACAGCTTAAAACTGGCCTGATTTTTCAGTCTGCAAATGCTCCTATTCCAAAATTCTCTAATTCCCTAAGTGATACGTACATCTATCTATTCAGTTGTAACACAACATTCACTTCATTTCTACTCAAATACTCAATTTCTCCTATGATCACCACAAACTTATGGCAGATTGGCTCAATTGGAAGAATTCCCCAAAATACAATATTTGTGGAATTACAAAATTTTGGACTTTTTCATTTCCCATATGGGTTATTCTGGCCTTTAGTTTAAATAAAATTTGTTCTATATATATTCACACTCTCTAGAAAAGCAATAGGTATATACCAAGACAAGCTGTCCCCAAAAAATTCAAGAAGTTTCACCATTTTTCTGATACTTTCAAGCAGCATCACATCAGAGCACAGCAGAGATCTAACTACAGCTTCTTCTGTATTCAGTTAGCTAAGTTCTAGACTCTGCCAGAAATAAAGCAAATTAGGTAGTCACAGAATTTAAAGAGAAAACAAAGGTATGTCTCATAGAAGAGACAAAAGCCAGATTACAAACATCAGTATGCAGTAACAAATGGATCACTCACTCTTTGTGGCAGGGATCTCCCTTTCTTCCCCTCCCTCTGCACATCAATGCAATCTCTAAAGGAGGTCGGAGTTCTGCTTTTAAGATTGACTGATTGTGGTAGCTTTCAGATATATTTGGGATTCCTTTTGTTGTTCATCTTTTGCAACTTTTTATATTTAGCTTTTTTCTGATTTGATAGTTCACGATGCTATTTTCACCACCACTCTGCAAAAATGGCGGTGAATTCAACAAAGCAAAATGTAGTCAAAAAAAGCAAGCCTATTTTATATTTCAGGATGCCTTTCTACTCAGAACTACTTTGGTATCATTGCCTTAAAATGCTTAGTGTCTTAGGGCTTGTGTTGTCTGAGGCATTTTGTTTTATAATTAAGCTTATATTCTCAACAGAAAAACCCCATCAGACTGAGAAATGCAGTATCTATAACTTTTAAGAAATTGTACTGGTTCATTAAGCATTTCCAAAAGTTATTTTCCTCTTAAAACAGTTGCTACTGATTGCATTTGTAAAGTACTCCTCTTACTCAGCATTACAAAGCATATACTTCTGCTTCTGTAACTATTTAGCAAGTGTTACACCATTTTTGCATTTGATCTATTGAAATACATCTATAATATCTTTTGGAAAACATCTTTCAACTGCCTCACAGCTGCAATGGCTTTGAAGCCCTACTCACAAATGTTTTGTTTCAGATATAAATTTTTAAGCTTCCACTGGTTTCAACAATACATGTCAAAGCTAATACACCTCAGTCCTGTAGAATTCAAGTACCATGAATTTCTGTGGCAAGAGTTGTGTCAGTTGTTCTAGGTTCAGAGATGCCGATGAACGAAGCTGTTTCACCAAACTCTCCACTTTGCTTTTACTCATGCTTCAATACAGCTGTGTTTCCCACCATGGTCCTCAAGGCAATTACCTCACAAACAGAAACCACAATTAGATTCTATGTTTCCTACAAATAACACTGAGGAAAATTAATAGATACTGAACTCAGAAGGGCTACATACCTTTCCACTGAATTCAAAAGATCTTGGAACTCAGCAGGGAGCATACCAATTATTTCAAATGAAACCTGTGTATTGCATAAACTGTAGTGTTAAATGCATGGCAAATATGAATCTACATCCTTTCTCTAGAGACTGAGGCTCAGAAAGTATCCTCATGTGATATTTATGTTTCTGTCCTTCAAAGACCTTGCCAGTATCTTCAGGCAAAAAGGAGGAAATGAAGATCCAATAATATGTATATATATATTTTTTTTTTAAGAGCAAAAGCATTTGTGTTGTGCAGAAAAAAAATAAGCCTTATTATACATCATAAAGGAAAAGGAAACTTTCTCCAATTCTTCTTAAAGGCAATAACTTTAAGTAACTGAATGTTGAAATGTGGTTTTTCCTTCACATGTTAATAAGCCTAATTGAATATGCTTGAGGTTTTTTCTGCTCTAGGCCCCTAAGCAGATTTTTTCCAGTATCTACAGAGCAAGTTAGCTGTCTGTTACAGTTACAATATATTAGATATTTTAAATTTTCACTGCACAAAGAGTTCCTGCAGTTTATTAATCTTTCCAACAAAGATATTAAGGTCTCTTGCTTTTAAGTATATTTTGAACACCTAAAGGTTTTCTAAAGAAATCTGCAAAACAAAAAACAGACAATCAAACAAAACAAACAAGCAAACAAAAAACCAAAAAAAATTATATAGTAAGAGAACAAAAGCAAGTAAAAATGAATACCTAGCAGTTGAGTTATGAAACATCTTCTTCATTAGCAGAGTTTTTAAGATATAGGTGCAAATAAAATAGATGGTTTAGTGTGTCAACAAACATAAGAATATGATTATCACCAAAGAGAGCCACTGGACCTCCCAGTTTGTACCACCCATTTTACAACTCACTTAGCAGATGTGATTGTTCATCCCCTTAGCATAAAAGATGGAGGGTTTGCTCTTTAGTTGTAATTTTCTCTGAAAACATCACTCTTTCTCACTATTGATCTAAGCTTTTCCTGAACATGCACATTTTATCATGAAGGGAATAAAAATAATATTCTGCTGTTTATTTTGACACAAAATATACAAACTATTTATTTTTAAGACCTTTGTAAAAGTCTCAAAGCAGCCACAATATGAGCAATTAAAGAAAGTGTTAGCTGAATTAACTCAGTTATGACTTAAAATTTTGCCTTTCCATCTCATAAGAAATTTGTACAGAAAATATGTCTTTAACTCAAAAGTTAGCTGTTCTTTTCAGTGTATGCAAAAAGAAAACGTATTACTTACTGCAAATGTATGAAGTTTTCACAGGTCAAATCTCCATAAATATTCCTGTTCTTTTTTCTAACTTACATAAGTATTTGGCAGGACTTGATAGGACAAGGGGAAATGGCCTCAAGTTGTGCAAAGGCATCTTCAGGTTGTACATAACAGGCTTCCCAGGAAAGTGGTGGAGTCACTATTCCTGGAAGAGTCCAAAAAACAAGTAGATGTGGCACTTTGTAATATGGTTTTAGTGGACATGGTGGTATTTGGTTGAAAGCTGGACTCATTGATCTTGGAAGTTTTTCCCAACCTTAATGATTCTACGATTTTACAACTGTCAAGAACAAATAATATATTCTAGGCTAGGCCTGGCAGCTGTGCAATCCACACACATAATATGAGTTCAAAGACTCATGAGCTTCAAAGTTCCATGCCTGTAGTATCACCATCTCATCAGACATCACTAAGAACTATGAAAAAAACAAGGAAGCATTTCTTAATGTCTCTAGATTCCAGTAGTCTACAATAACATTAATCTACTCAGGGAGAAACAGTCAACAGGCAAAAGCCAGCAGACTGTAAAGTTGTCAGATGTTTATGTAGAAGACAGTCTGACATAGATGGATAGGAGTAGTACACCTGTCAAAATTAATTTACCTCAGGATCTTCCTTAAATAAGGTCAAGGCAGCTCAAACAGACAAGGAATATAATTAATTCAACAGTTCAAACAGAGTGTTCAGTCATAAAGTATAAAGAGATTAGATACAGGGTCCAGGTGGTACCTGTCCACAACAGACATCCAAGTACCTCATTTGGCTGAGACAGTTCCAAAAGTCAGAGTTTTCTTCTGGCTATCTATTCAGAAATGGCTGGAAGGCAATTGAAGATATTAGCATAGAGACCATTAAAGTACATCACCCAAGAATGACAAGTCTTGCCCATTATAAAAAGAAGCTCAGGTAGACATTTAACATCATTAAATAACTATTTAACTCCCCTATATTACTCTGAATGCACACTCATAAAAATACAAACTATACCTATAGAAATCACTGCTGGATTTTTAGAGACTTCCTAGGGAGAAATAAACTGCTTTTGCCCAAGTACAACACTCAAAAAATTGCAGTCTATTATGTTAGATTAGGTAATAAAAGCCCATCTGCACACCTAAAAAGTATCCTTACCCTGACTGCTCTCAAGTCCATCAGAGGAACCATCAGGCCATACCAGGCCCATCTCCAGAAGTTGAGAGGCACATGAATTTACAGTGAGAAGCAGGAAGCCAATATGGATCCAGAAAAAGGGATATCCTGCTCAGGCCCCTCTCACGGCTGTCCCAGAAGACCCTCAGCCCCATTTTTCAGGTGTGAAACTTATCATGCTGGGTCAAGCAAGAAGGGTCCTGCCGGCTGAAGAGGTGACACTTCCTGGGTGAATGGGATGTATACAGAGATTGTACAGGACAGAGTAGGGGATGGTAGGAGACGGAATAAAAGGCAGGGAAAGGATGGATTTAGGCAATTTTTGAAGAAAAAAGTGTGTGGAAAATAGAGGGATAAAGGATAAAATGTCTGGTTGCTTGAAAATAAATAATGTATGATCACTGTGCTTTTGTAGCTACATCCTGCACTTGAGCAGTTTAATCTGGTCAAATTTCTTATTGACTTTCTTTCTAATTCTCTTCCTGTGTGTACATGTGTACTGAAGGGTCTGAGTGCAGTAATTGTGCAGACCACAGGTTGGAAGTCTGTAATGTCAGCAACTGCATCTGTAATGTAAGCAACTCAAGTGACTAGAATGGGAAACTTCTAGCGCCAAAACCTGAAGGTTCCTGGGGCATAGGCAGATGTCCACAGCGCCAGCAACTGGAATGACAGAAGGACTGTGTGCTACCATCTAGACTGGGAACACAGGTCGATTGGCCTGCATGCCAGCTGAAGATGGAGTGAAATCTATTGCCAGCCATGGGGATGGGACCAGGTGTCAGAGCCCCACATGCCCATGTTACCAGCAACTGCAGCAAGTTCTAGTGAGAAAACAGAAGTACCAGCTGGCAGGTATGTGATGCAGCCTGGGGGCCGAGGTGAGACGCCTGTCTTTCAAGTTAGGAGCAAGTCCAATCCATGAAGTTGCCATAGCCCTGTATATATGCATGTGTGTGGTCTACACATGTATTCTGCCCGTGTCTACCTGCTGGAAATAGAGTTTCAGTATCTCTACTGGTTGGGCCTGGGAACAGTGGAGCAGTTTTGCTTCATTTGGTCTGTGAGATTCAGGGCAATATATTTTCCCCAGATATCTTCCAAAGTAGATAAGTGCAATTGGATAGCTACAGTCATAGGCTGTAGATTTGGAATAATTCACAAGATTCAGGCAGAATCATCTGAAGAATTTTCCATTCTCTGGAGAACAGAGGGGAAACAAAAGGCGAGATAGTTTTAAAAATTATGTGAAGTATTCTCTCTTCTCTTTTTCTTGTTACTGACTTCTAAAAATGCCAAGCTACATTTCAGCACTGCCTATAAGAACATTATTAAAAATACTTTTAAATTTATTATATTAAATATTATTGTATTTATTTTATTATTATATTTATTAAAAATAAAATTACTTATTTCTGATCGGCCTTTAGGTATAAGTGCTTCTTCCTAAACCTATTTGAACATACCAAACAAAATGTTTATCATAAGTCAAATTTTTATTTGAGGAAAACAAACAAACAAACAAACAGTTACATCTACATTTTTGTAATATGGACATTTACCTTTTGGGGGGAGAAGAAAACAGAGCAAAAAGAGAAGCATAGATCATCTTCATCTAAAGACATGTTATTAAAGAAGGATCGCTGATGATATATTTTTCAGAAGCACTTGCTCAGCCACAGTGAATCATCCAATAAGGTATTAAAATCTAGTCTGCAGGGAAAGCTGATTCACATAAATATATTTTTCAAACCTTTATTTAAAAATTATTTTAAATTTTACTCACAGTGATTATTGCTAGGTGCATTTTAAATATTTATGATCTTCCAGGGCAACAGCCTAACAAAAAGTTACTTTTATAATGCAAAACAAGTGATTTCATGGGAAAAAAATCTATCTTGCAGAACAAGGACCTAACCATCCACTGTAATGTACCCTGCTGAATTTATCAGTAAACTCATAGCATCACAGAATCATTGAGGTTGGAGGGTACCTCTGGAAATTGCCTAGTCCAGCCCCCCCAGCTCAAGGCAGGGGTAATCAGAACAGGTTGCATAGGAACGTGTTAAAATGTCGTTACATATCTCCAAGGATGGAGACTAAACAAAATCCCTGGACAACCTGGTTCAATGATTGGACAACCTGATAGTAAAAAAGTTTTTTCTTATGTCTGAAATGAATTCCCATGTTTCAGTTTGTGCTCCATTTCCTCTCATCCTTCAGCTGTGCACCACTGAGAAGATTTCATCTCCATCTTTGTTACTCTCTCCACCACATAAATAAATAAAATCTCATAAGAGGGTGGTCTATATTATCTATATTCTTAATGAACATATTAAACAGTAGTTTAATATGGCCTCACTATTGATCCTTGGGGAACACCACTACTTCATGGCTGGCCTCTAAACTGATCTTCACAACACTCATCACAGCCTTCAGTCAGTTTTCATTTAACCTCACTGTATGTTTATCTAATCTGCACTCTATCAGTTTTTCAGTGAGGATATTGTGAGAGAGACACTTTACTAAAGCCAAGATAAATGACATACACCATTCTCTTCAAAAGTAATTTTGTGGTAGAAGGTCATTAGGTTGGTCAGACACAATTTCTACTTTGTAAATCCGAGCTGACGACTCCCAGTCACCCTCTTGTTATGCTTAGAGTACCTTGGTTATTTCCACGTCCTTTGTCTTCAACTCCCCTGACTCATTTAACAATGTGCCCACATTTTCCCTTATTTATTATTATTTATTTATTATTTATTTATTATTATTTATTATTTATTATTTATTATTTTCTGCCACATGTAAAATCTCTTTTTGTTGTCCTTCATGTCCATTGACATATTTACCTGCAGATGGGCTTTGGCTTTCCAAACCTCATCTCTGTACATTCAGATAGAATCTGTACAATTTCTCTTTTTTGTCCAGATGCTTTTTCTCTCTCTTCTATGCTCTCATCTGAAGTTTGTGTTTTATCAGAAGCGTCCATGTAGACCTCCTGACACTATTTCTCGATTATAAATTACTCCCTCCTAAAACACTAAATGCAAACTGGAAGAAGAGAAAAAGAAAACAAAATTCATGCTATAGTTACTGCTAGTTAAGGCAGGCACAGAAGACTTTTGTATCAGCCGTAGTGCATGAAGATGTATTACATGTAAAGAGGAAACATTTATTCCCTCTGTAAAGTAGAGCTTGCCTCTGATATATTACTATTCTTGGTGCAAATTCTCAGCTGGTATTTATTTACACAGCACCACTGAAGACAAACTACTACTCTCATTTGTACCTGCTGAAAAGAGAGATAATTAGAATCTTTTTTACTTATTAACTTCGAATGTTAATGGTTTGTTCCCTGTTAAGAAATTAAGCATCTCTAGACACTCTAAATTCTCACCAGGTATACTCAAAAGTCTAGGTATCATGTTTGTTTAGCAGCAATTTGCTGAAAGATTCTTCCTCTATTCAATGGAAGTAGATGAAGAACTAGTGAAACCAGGACAATTACTTCTCCCAGCACTGTGGGTTACCCACAAAGTGGGTAACCAAAATTAGAAAAAATTATGTGTCACAGTAAATGCTTGCTGGACTAAATCATATTATTTCACTGGAATTTTGAGCAGAGAAAGACAATGTAATGAAAATTGGCACTTGATATTTCTTACAGTATTTAAAAAAAAATTGAGTTTTAATCCATAGCAATGAGAAAAATCACATTTCTTACAAGAGACATAAGAGGATATCTTTGTGTGGACACAGAGTAGACTATAACGAAAGAAATAGCTACCAAATTCTCATGGGTCTTTAAATATTTTCAGTGTCTGTTTAAAGATAATTTCTTACAGCTATGTATCATAGTAATAAAATATGAGGGTTTATAAATAAATTTTGTTTAGGTAATATTTCTCTTTCAAAGTTTCTCAAGGAAGAATGCCTCTATATTTGCATGAATGCTCATTACATCTCTCAAAGTTATAATTTCTATTTATTTTTTTTTAATCAGACAATGAAAAATCAAATAGAATACTTTTACTGAGGTTCAAAAGCACAAAATAAGATGGATACTCTCAATAAAGTTAGCTACAAATAGTTAAACCAATCTGAAAAGTCTGAGTGAAAGACAAGGGAATAAAGTATTGCCTCCCAAGGATGAACAAGATTAACATAAAGAGCAAGTGATAGACAGATCCCATCAAGACCAAATCCGGGAAAAAACCTTCCAAATACCAAGAATATGGTGAATGCACAGCTCAGAAAGCTCTAATGAAATCTTTGTAAACATGTAAGTGCTACACTGGGTTTTGAAGGATGAAGCTTTGTTTATTACAGAGAGTTGATACTACCAACTTAGAAAAACACAGAAGAAGGTCACTTCCAGTTCCTTCAAGATTAGTATTTAGTGCAAGACTAAAATTTTAGGAATGTAAGTTAACTACACTGTATCAATATGTTTATTAAAAAGAAATCACTGACCCAACCTTAAAATACTAGTTAAAATATTCAGAATTTTTTTCATGCTTATCCTATTTAATGGGAACACATAACATTTAAGAGTATTGGAAAGGGACAATTATAATGCCTACATTTGAAAAGAATACAGAATTATAGAAGTGGAATCCTTCTTTTAAATTTAGGTAAGCTTACAGGGAAAATATGAGATTATCAATTAATGTCTAAAAATAGGGAGCAAACAAACCCAAATTTGGATTCAGCATTTTGTATGGCATGGTAAAAGATCTGTTTAAAAATAATGACTAGGAGACTGTAAACTAGTGGGATTTTGACACCATATCACATGACATTCTCACATACAAATTAAGAAATATTGATAGAACATTTATGTTTCATGGCCTGTAGCTCCTTTTTTAATATAATTCCTCAAGAGATCTGTCTTGACTCTGGTTGTGTGTAATGTTTCAATTAATGATTTGTCAGGTGATGTAAACACTACATGCACAAATATGCAATTGATGAAAAAAGTTGTGATGGTTTGCAGGCATTCTGAAGAGAAAGATGAGCATTCATAATCTCTTGACACCTCCTCTCCCCCTGAAAAAATAGTCTTAGAGGAAAGTAGAGTATGAGTATAAAGACAAGGCAAAGCTTTACACATAAGTAGAAGTATTTTTCTGACCAAACACAGGATGAGAATAACAGTTGTTCAGAACAAGTATTTGGGTTTATAGTGGATCATAAATCTAAATAAATAAAAAAACTAATACTTAATTACATCACGAAGCTACTCTGAAGGTAGACCATACTAACATGTATAAGCATAAAATGCTGCCTGAAAGACACACAATTACTCTCTTCACTTTCCCCAGTGCTGACAAGGCACCAGCTGGAATTCAGTGTTCTGTTTGTGCGCGGATTATCAAGAATGATGGGGACTGACAGGGGAGAATTCAGGGAGATCAATATGAACTTTACAAAGAGGAATGAATGAGTTTGTTTAGTCAAAAAAAGGAAAGATCATAATGTTTATGATTATAGCTTTCAGGCACAAATATTCTTGAACTGAAGAAAGAGGGACCAATCTTTCCTTCGTGTCTGTAATTAATAGAACCTAATCAACTGAAACTATAGAAAATAATCAGGTTAGATATTAAAGCAAAATTTGAAGACAAGTGTGACAGATTGCCTGGGAATATGGTGAAGCTCCACATTTGAAGGTTTTAAAATGTAACCATGCAGAGTATTGACCCAAATTCTTTTCAAACAATTCTTTCCTTCTAGATCTATTTTCAGTATATTCTGTGAAGGTCATGAAACAGCTTTGAGATTCTCATTGAGAGAAACACTGGAATATCAAGCAGAAAGAATGAGATGCTTATGATAAGTGTAATAAAGAAATGGGATTTAAAATTACTAACAAACTCTTGGATTTAAGGACTAATAGGAAAGCCTTCAGTTTACAATCTAGAAGTTCACTATCTTGAAATGAAAAGATTAGAAAGACCAGTGCATATTTGCTAATCTTACAAGGGTCTTCCATCATCACTTTTTGCTTTGAAGAAAAATGCTGTGTTTTGATACATGCTAAAAGGTATTTTCAATACTATAAATGCCTTTATGAAAGGCATTTATATCTTGTGGTAGGCTGCTCTTCAAGAGAACTGTATGTATTATCTCTTTATCATCTTCAATATAAAAAATATTTAAATTTTAACTTTGACACAAGCATAGAAGAACTATGAAAATAGAAAAATGAAAAGCTTTTATTACTTCATGGTCCAAAAGCAGGTATTCTGTACAGTATTTGCCAGGCCAAGGGCTGAGACCAATAATAAATAGGTTGAGGACCACAGAATGATTTGAATTGGAAAGGTCCTTGAAGATCAGCTAGTTCCTACCCAATTGCCGTGGCAAGAGACACCTTCCATAGACCAGTTTGCTGAAAAGAAACAAAGAAAGAGTTAAAATCTTTATATAATACTCGGGAAAAAACAGAGGTTAGATGATAATAATAATAATAATAATAATAATAGTAATAAAATTTTGCTTAAATTATATGTTTTTCAGCTATACATAAGCATGAGTTCATAGTTCTGCCTACTCAAGATATGCATTCATAAAAATGTAAATATGTAGACCTTCTTTATAATAAAGGAAGTAAAAATCATTTTATTATACCTATATAGGCACACACACTTTCCTGTTTTAACTTACCATGACTACCCATGGCTCTCATTTGATTCCTATAGCTTTGATAACTGTCTTGTTAATCAAGCAGTGATGTTAACCAAGAAGTCTTAATGTTTTCCAGTTCTCTCTCTCTTTGCTTGTTGGTTGTCTGCTAACACTGTTTGGGTGTCTTCTCACTCATTTAGTCCGTACAAATTTCATCACTTTGCTCCCTAATTCATCCTTCACTCACTAGCATACTTCAAATTAATTTTTGATGCAATTAAATAATTAAAGTAATTGCTTTTTGCTAAAAACTTCAATGAAAATAGTACAGAAAAAATAGTACAGATTATTTAGAGAAAAGAGTTTAATTACTGACCTTCAGTGTGACACCAATGGCTTGCAAGTTTCTATTTCTTTTCCATATTTCACTAATGGGAAGGGTTCCAAGACACCTGCTTTTTTCTGTTACCCAAGTGGCATACACATAGACTAATGTCTAACTTAACCAACAAAAAGGAAACTTGTGATCTTTTCCTATATTATTATTATTTTATTATTATTATTATTATTTTATTATTTATTATTATTATTATTATTATTATTTTTTTTCACTTTAATATAGCTTCAGGGGAAAGTTTCAACTGTTCTTCTAAATCAATTCAAGCTATCTTTAAGTCAAAATAGGGTGATTAGATTTGAGCTTTTTTAATAAGAATAATATATAGCTAGTCTTCATTATTTCTAGGAATTTCTTCTTGTGCTTTGAAAAAAATATCTGAAAGCAGAGCTATACATTATAAATGTGCTTCATTTGAACCAATATGAAAATAGTGTTTTAAAATTTCACCCTTCATCTCATAAGTCACTCAGAGAAAATATTTTTTTACTTGCACACCCTCATTATGAATAATGTAAAGAGCCAATTAATAGAAAATATTCTGAATTATGAATTAGGACCAAATTAAAAATGCAAAATTGCAGAGAAACAATGACTGCTTGTTTTAAATTCCCCTTCCAGACAGGTAACCATTTTTAAGTACATCTGATATCCACAGTTGACCTATATCTTTATCTATTCCTATGGCTAATGAGGAACAAATTACTTATTACTCATGAATGACACTAACTACCCACTCTTGCACAGAAGAAGAATATTACAATTTACATTTAAATGAGATTTGAAATGTTAATGAACAGAGAAAGTATTCTAATTATCCTTAAAACTACTAATTACTTCAGAATCATACTCTATGTTTGCCCAGCAGCATTAATGAAGAGCAGCTCTGGATTTGTAAAATTATTCCCAATAACAGGGAGTCAATAATGGTCAAACAATGCCAAAATGTACTTAAAATCATTTGATAGGAGGAAGATGGCTATATGTGGTACACATACAAAAATATCTTAAGAAATCCCCTCAAAAGCATTTGATACTTTCATTAAGTTTATGTAGAACCTTAGATTTAAGATGTGTTTGTCAGGGTCACTTGGGCCCAGATGAACATGGAGTATTAGCTTTTATCTCCACTTCAATGCTAATTTTCCTTTGCCTGTTTTACATTGTTATTGTTTTCAGTCGCAGTTGGGTTTTTGTTTTGGTTTCTTTGGGTTTTTTTCCATAACTGTCATTTAAACATTCAGGAGCAGGATGGTAAAAAAATTCACAGGAATATTTTGTGCACCCAACATAAACATATTGGGTTTTTTCAGCTTAAAAGGTCAAATTAATTTTTCTTTTCTGACCAGTCATACTGATTTTACTGCATTCCTATCTTCATGTCAGGAGAAACCAAGAATCATTATTAAGTTTTTCTGATAAAAGAAAACATTTTCTTTATTTAGCAAACTCAGGGAAGAAAGTTGGTATTTCATTCAGAAATATCATCCATATTAAAAAAATTGTTTCTTGACTTTTTCAACTTTTACTCATTTATTCCAACTCTTCTACACACACACGACAGATACATTAAAAGTTTGAGATATTAACAAGAAAAATTAGTTCTTCAGAGGGATATAATTGAAATAATTCAGTAAACAATATAGTGGAGAGGCATTAGAACGACATTGCAAACTTTATGTGATAGTTCAAAAAGAACTTAATACCTTAGTTTTCAATACTGTGGAAACATATATTTTTGACAAAGATAGCAAATCCAAAGAGATTTAATATTTGTATTATAAAACATTACTGAATGTTAAAGCACTCATTAATATATTTTTAGTCTATATTATTTGGTAATTATTAAATAATAGAAAATGTCCATACGTTAATTTGAGTCACTTTCTGTTCTGATACTGAAGTGATTTTCCCAGCTTTGACACAACTTTCTGGTGATACACATATTTGTTTTCATACTGTTCTTCCACTAACTTAAGAGTCTGCTCAGAAATTTGTTTCAGTTTTGTTGCACCTCTTGCTCATTTGTAGTCTAGTCTTTGTTTCAAATTCAGCAACAATCTCTGATGCCTAGAAATGTGGGTTTTTTTCACCAAAGGTCTTAAGAACATTGAAATGAGTAATTGATACTGAATTATGCATAGATTTAAACTCTCATCTGAGTCTATTTTTTAATCATTATCACTGTTACTATCTTCTATTTCTCTAAGTAACAAGTTAAATAAAGAAATAAGACAAGAAGACAAGAAGCTCCCAAGATTCATTTTTAAGGTTAAAAGTTCAGCAATCTCCAGGTAGACTAGGTCAATATCAATTCCACTTGCATCATCCAGAAAATGAGCTTTAAGAAAGGGTAGCTGAGCTACTCATGATTAAAAATTAGGAAAACAGTTGCAGATTAACTGCTAATTACTCACAACATTTGGCTCAAATATTTTGCATTGAATAGAGACAGATGAGAGTTCTCTGCCCATGCCAAAATAAAAGGGCATACTGTCAAAAGGATTTCAAACATTACAGTAAAAGTCAAGATTTTGGGGGACTCCTTAAATGACATTCTATTCTAAGCAGAAATTTCCCATCACCTGCAGCTCACAAAATCAGCATTAAAATGAAAATCACTTCCTGTCCTTCATATTTCTGTAGAAAACATCTTTTGCACAAAAAATGAGCATGCTATACTTCTCTGGGTTATAACACGAACCAGACAACTACATATGCCATAGCAGGTAAAGGGCCAGATCTCTTGTATCATAGTCTGGATTGTAATGATAATTTTTTTAAACACTGCCAGTCTGGGTGAAAAGCTTCTGTAAAAATCCAGAAACCTTGCAAAAATTAGTGATTTGGGATTAAAATAAAACATAATCAGGAATATCTTGAAAAACATTCCACAAACTGAGCTTTTAAAACATCTGAACTCAGCAAGCTAGGCATTCATGTTCATATTGGGTAAATAAACAATTATTGTACAACTGAATGAGAAAAGGTGTAATACTTTGCTTTTAATATTTTAGTATTCACTTTTAAAGTAAAAGGCGCAAGAAACAGCCTAGCCAAAGGCCAGCTCTTGTTTCAAATGCAAATCTAATGCAAAACATTCTATGGAAGGAGTACTTGTTGATGAAGTTTAGACACAAACTTTGTTGCAGCAGGTGCTCCTAACTATACAACACAACTTATTTGCATGTTATAAATAGAATAAAATGCGTTGCTTCTCCTGTTGCATTTGGCTTTCTCCTCTTTCTTTTATTTTTTCTATTTCACTGTTAGCCCTTCCTTGTACCTCTACTTATCTTCCTCTCTCTTTAATTTTTATGTTTTAGTCAGACCCCTTTAGTCTTAGAGGAAAATGAAAATAGGAAACAAGATGTATCTGTCTGTCTTCCTTATTCTGTCTCTGAAAATTCCCTTACTTATAGTGAAATACCATATTCTGGTTGAACTGTATTCTGGTTTTGAGTATCTCCATATCTGGTTTTCCATATATAATTCATAACCATTTCATTATTATTTTTGTTATTGCAAACTTTTCAAAGTTCTCTCCTCTTCCTGAACTCTGAATTGTGTAAACAGATGACACTAGGTACAAAACAGATTATTTTTTCTTGAACTTTCAAAGTCTATGAATTGTATTTGGAAAGACTATATATATCTTGCATTCAGGATTTTATTTAGAGTAGATTCTTTTATGCCCAATGTGTATGTGACCTGTACACCTGATCTATGCAAAAAATTGAATTTACAGGCACAAGAGATTTATATTTTATATTTTAATCAAATTACACTGTACAATCACAGAAATCATTAACAATATTTCATATTGTAGTTCACACCTTGAAATGATGCCTGAGTGTCTAGATATCACCTTTCCATGCAAAACCTCTTTCCAGGAATTCTGGAAAACTAACCCAACTTTTTTAACTTCTTTCCTTATGAATGTTTACAATTAAATTTAATTATTCTTTTTTAAGGAGACATAAAATATCACTCTGTGCTCTACACTTTCCATATAAAACTGAAACTATTCAGCTAAAACAAGTGACTAAAATCTCTCTCTCCAGCCAACAAGATGAAATTAAACTTTTAAGTCTCCCTCAGTGCCAAGAAAAAATTCTACAAGCTTCAAAACAGCAGTTTCACATGAATTACCAGCTGACAGAAAGTAAATTCACAGCACAGTCATTCAGTCATTCATCCTTGTCATCTCCCTACAGGTCAACAATAGACCCATTTTTTGTGGCTTTCCTATGACTACTTGCAAAATGAACTATAAGAGCTTTCATTTCATATGAAAGAAGATTTCTGAGTTAACCTCATCCAAATATTACCCAAAAGAAAATTTAGAGTTCAGGTAGAACTTCCATATTCAAAAGAACAATCCCCAAGAAATATTTGTGCCAGTTTCTGTTCTGCATGGTGAATTTTAACTGAATGTATTTTTCCTCTAATACTTCTGTCACTCAGTGAAGAAAATGCAGACATTTCATCTACAACAGCTATGATTTTTACAAAGTATATTTTTTTTAATAATGTGTACAGCTCCAAGGTGGAAGGAAACACAAACTGATTTTTATACCTACTGTTAACTTTTAAAACCTGTTTAAATTGTGTTTGATGATAAATAAAAGTCAGCATATCCAATGCTTTTCTGACCTTAGTTCTGTAGAAAGTGTGGGAAGAATATTTGCTTGTTTCCAGCAAATTCTTTCTCTTATCCAAATATCTACATACCTGATAATAATCCCAAAACATGGCTTAGAGTAGTACCATTTGCACTAAAGCAGTTCCCCCTTTCTATCTACCTGCCAGAACTAGTTGTATTTCAAAGGCCTTGCATAAAATACAATCACTTATCACAAAGGTTCAGGAGACCATATTGATGAAAATCTGATCATTTAAGATGAGCTGAGTCTGGCTGGTATGGAGGCAAATTTCTACACAGCGGCCCATATGGCGCCGTGCTTTTGACCCGTGACTACACCACGCTCAATAACACACCACGCTTTCAGCCATTGCTGACAAGTGCTTGCACATTGTCAAGACTGCTTCTGTTTCCCGCTCTGTCCACTCAGAGAGGAGGCTGAGGCTGAGCTGAGGTTGGGAGGGGACACAACCACAACAACTGACCCAGACTGACCCACGTCGTATTTCTTGTCATGTCATGCTCAGCAATAAAATGTCAAGGAAAAGAGGAAGAAGGAGAGATGGTGGTTATGATCTTTGTCTCCCCAAAGTAGCTTTATGAATGCTGAGGCCATGCCTCCCAGGTGGTGGCTCGGCATTTGCTTGCTGATGGAAAGTATTGAATGAATTTGCTTTGCTTTGCTTTGCTTTCCATGTGCAGATTTTTACTTCATCTATTAAATTGTCTTTTCCTTGATTTGTAAACCTTCTTGCCATTCTTATATATTCTCCCTATCCTTCAAGAGAGGGGAAGGAGTGAAAAGCCAAGAGGGTTTAGCTGCTGACCACAGTAAATGAATTACAAGGCAAATAAAATTAAAGTATTAAAAAATATAAAGTATTTAAACAAAATTAATTTCAAAAACTTACAAAACTGTGTATTATCTTTTCCAGATATATCTGCATAGATAGTCATATACATTAATTCCAGTAGCCTTTGTGGACGGAACGTTCCTCTAACTTAGAGGAGCCAGAGGGCTTTACACGAAATGCCTATGGGCGCCATGGAATGCCAGGAGCAGTCTGGAAGCACTGGACAGGTAACCTGCTGAGATACTCCCTCACATGCTCCAAAAACTTATCTTTATCCAATTTTCACCCTTGTGCTCGTCACTAGGGACTTTAGGAGGAAATAACTGTAGTCATGATAAAGCCCTTCATTTCTCTGAGCTGCAAACCCTTTTTTTTTGCCTGGAAGAATTCTTTTGGAAAAAGCGTGAAACAAATTCAATGTAAATAATTCACTCAGTGTGAGAAAGCAACACTGAAGCTATGTGACAATGGGAGGAATAAACTGGGTTAAAGCAGCATGCCTCAACAAGCAGTGGACAGTGGAAAAAAACTGGGACATGAGAAATACTCATCTAGTCTGAAATTTTTTTCACTTGACCATGTTTCCCAACTCTGAGATTTCCTTCCTGTGAACATTTGAATATTAGAGGCTGACTGACATGAATGCTCAGATCAGTGAGTTTTAAACTAAAACACCCAAGCAGTTATCCAAAGTTAGTTTTGAGTTATATATTCACTCAGAAATTACAGCAAGTTTCATACTGGCTGCATGAAATCAGTCACTCAGACTCAGGCAACTGGAACAAAATAGATAAAATCTGTAGCTAAAAAAGCACTTAGCGACTTTCAAATACCCAAACCAAATTTCAGCAGCTATATACAAAGAAAGTACACAGAGATAGATGTGCATCCATGCAAGAAATTTAGAACTCTTGATCATGTACAAAGGCTGCATTTGTTGAATAGCTACATCAAATATCTGCGCTATTGATAATTATCCATTGTCAGAGGCTGATGCAGTACGGTACACTCCCCTTCATACTACATAACCTAATGTCACAAATTTAATTTATCAGATGTTAGGGCCACATCTCTAAGGTATTAATTAACTGAGTACCAGCAGCTTGTAGTTGTATAATCCTTCAAAAATACATAATTCTTTCTCTCAAAACTTGGAAGCTGTTCAAAAATTGTTAAATAAACAATCACTCAGCTGTCACTTAAATTACATGAGTGTTATCCTTCTATCCAACACTGTATGCAAAACTTGTACTATAAACACGAAAGCACTAAAATAAATTTAAAATATCTTGAATCTTGTGAGCATCTGGCTATTCCTTATCTTGCATGCCTTAGGATGTACCAGAGTTGCTGCTTATTTTATGAAATGTGTCAACTTAAATCACATAATTTTATATTTTATATAGAATTTCAAAGCAACCATTTCACTGTATCTCATTATCTTTTGCTTTTTTTCATTTCACTTCAACAAATGCTTTTCAGTTTTCCTGACATTATAGAATATCATCCACAAGAATGTAAATATTTGTTTTTGAGCTGTAAATGGTGACAGGAACTTGAATCATAACTGTAATTATGAGTGACCAGGTACAGAATTTAATAGAGTGAATCTAGGGTTGTGGTCCAGCAGACTCCAGGAGCTGGGAATCGCTTCTGCCCAGCTGCCAGCGCCTGGCCATGTCCATCATGTCTTTCTTTCCAAGAACAGTCAATGTGGATGCTTTCCGTGTTGCTTGGTTCTAGTGGGAGAAAGAAAGGTGTGTGCAGAT
Source organism: Pseudopodoces humilis (assembly GCF_049639895.1). NCBI lineage: Eukaryota > Metazoa > Chordata > Aves > Passeriformes > Paridae > Pseudopodoces > Pseudopodoces humilis. Next base: position 80,283,102 of record NC_142200.1, on the reverse strand, counting down.
CATGGCCTGACACTGTGTAGTGCAGATGGCTACACAAGGGGCTGTCTTTTGACAGCACCCACCTATAACACCTCCAGAATCTGCATGAAACCTAAGAACAAGTCTTCATTCTCCCCAGGTATCAAGGCTGACGCTTGCTAGAGAAAGCTCAGATTCCTTCAGACTGTGCCGTTGCCAAGTGTGTTGACATGTCTCTATGTTGAACTACAGCAGTTCTCTTGTACAGGTTCTTGACTCCAAGCAGCAAAGTAAGAAACCTGTGTGTTAGCATCGAAGCAGGGACATAGCAAAACCTGGTAGTTAAACCATAGAAGAGAGCATAAGAGCTTGAGGTGTCAGATACCGCAGAGGGACATCAAGTGTCAGGTCTCCCTGAGTGGAAAACAATCTCTTGTGAGCTTATGTTTGGATGAAATAATGGCAATAAAGATGAAGAACAAGCATTTTATACTAATACTGCTTCAAAAGTTTTTTTATGCTTTCTTATATGCGTACTGCTTCCTGGCTTTTTTGTCATATCCTTTTTCTCGATGAAGATGCTTCAAAGTTCAAAGCAGAAAAGGTAATCAGGACTAAATTTAAATTAGACTTACTCTTTATTTGCATTCAATACAAGTACATAAATTATATTCCCAGACTGTGACCAAAGCTACACCGAGTCTGTACATACCTTCTGTACAAAGAAACAGACAAAATTTAGCTAAGCAGCATATGCTATACTTGTGCAGTATGTCAGAACATGTGGGAGAATGAGGGGAGCTCAGGATACTGGTATTATGTCAACTGTCTCCTCATGACAGAGGAGGGTATAAAAGTTCAGTACATGAATCTTGATGCCACCTGCTCCTATACTCACTGGAAGTGACTTAGCTTTCAAAAAATTTTTGGTTTGGTGTAAGTACATTGATTACAATGGAAATACAGCTAAATACCATAATGATAATTGGTCTCTGTATTTGAAATAGCAAAATTCAGTAGATTTATTTATTAATGTAGCACTGACTCTTCTGAAAAGGTCATGAGCATTTAATGTATATGCAACACACATTGTACTACATTGGTTATCTAATTATAGGGAAAGGTAATTTCATGCATGATAATTCACCAACTCATAAAAAGAGTGCATAATATATATCCATGTGTTTTTGTTACACCTTCCAACATTTACATTTAAATATTTTTAATTATTTTATATACTGTGCCAGAATGGGTAACTTGAATACACAGGCAGTTGTAAGCCAACAGTGAACATGAGTGACATGCAACAGCCTTTAGCCTTCTGACTTATTCTACAGCTGAACAGACACAGCATTATTTTGTTATGATTACCAATTCAGAACATATTCATAACTAGCAGATGTTTTCCTCTTGGTTGCTTGGCAATTAAGAGATGTTGCTGCAGCTGAATTTTGCACCTGGACAGAAAATGACCAAACCAATTCTGTAAAACCTTTGACTTACAAAAATTGTCCCTTAGTGCAAATGATGATTTTGAAGCTAACGCTAGATCTATGTGTCAAAGATAATTAATTAATCACAAATCACTGGTGAGTTTATTCAGATAGCATTTAATTTCCAACCACTATATAAGTATATAAAGAACACAAATAGAAGAAAATAAGATAACATTCTCCACTGCTGCTGCTAATTTTAAAACACTCAATCATATTTTCATTTCTAGATACATTATATTTTTTTCTCTTCAACAGTAAAACAAAATAAGTGTACATCCATTATGAAAAAAAAAACAAACATGCAAATGGGTAGCCAAAGGCTATTGCTTGTTACATACCTTCAAAGAATAGCAAGCAAGCCAAATATCTCTTGATTTATAGTGTCATGGTTTAACACGACATAGTGATTGCAAAAATGCGACAGTAAACTCCTTGGGAGGAGCATTCCTTAGAAACAAAGTTGAGGTCAACTATTTGCAAAAATAATTTTAAAAGCATCAGCTTATTATACTAACCAGCTTCCATAATCACTTAGCAAATTCTGGAAGCAAGGATTTGTATCTGCCAATCTGACAGCAAAGATATGTATAATCCAAGTAATTCTATTTGGTAATAAAGAGAGAAAAAAAAAAAAAAAAAAAGGCAAAAAAAAAAGCTACAGTTTCTGATAAGAATCACTACACAAAAATCTGATTTCTATGCTGCACTAAAATACCAGGATGCCAGACAGTAGGACCTTCAAACAGTGCTCCAAGCTATGATTCTGCTATATTAATGAAACTCTTCGAGGTCTGAGAATTAAATTCTGCTTCTTTGCTGTCTCTCTATTCTAAGACCTAAACAAGCAGTCTCTTTTTTTTTTTCCAGGAGGTTGATGGTAAGAGAATTACTCACTAGTAGTTTGAAAACAAAAGGTCAGAATGTATAATTTAAGATCTAATAAGGTTTGACGGAATTGAGACCTTTGGAAAATAGTTTAATGCATGCATACTTAAGATATATTCAACATATATATTTCAAATAGAGGTTAGTTGCTTATTATCAAATAAAAAACCCAATTAAGTAAGAGCTTGAAAGAACATGTTAGGTTTTTTTTATAAAATAGCACAAAGCACAATTAAAGGAAAGGTGACAGCCCAACAGTCAGTACTGAGGCAAATAAACATAGCCTGCCACATGCCATCACTTTAAGATAATTCCTTTATTATGTTAGTTTAAAAAAACCCCAACACATCACAAACACTTTCTGTGTCCAATCACTGCAAACTCATTTGTTATTCATTGAAACATCCATCAAGGATCAAAATAGATTCATTTTCTATTCATGATGCTCCCATATGCACTTCTGCAGGTCTTTCACTGTATTTCAGTATTTAAATGACAGGTTGTACAGTGGGAAGTAGCATTATATATTAACGCTTTGAATGCCACCTTGTAATCTAGTCCAGAAACACATACAAATATGTTTTATTCTGAACATTAACTTAAACTCATTGCTTCCTGTGGCATTTTCTGAGCATTTTAGCCTAGGATTCTGGGTGCCTTCTGAAGCCTTGAATCATCTACTTTAGTATTTAACATTTACCCAGACATACCATTTTTCTCACAGAAATTAGTAATACATGTTTGTAAGATGTAAATGCCATAACAACAATCTTACATGCTGCGCTTACCTTTGTGGGAAAGATAGCATGTTTTGGAAAAATTAGGGGAATTTTTTTGAAAGAGATATGAAATTCTGTAGAGAGCTGGAAGCAGATTTTTAGAGAAATGGAGGTATAACCTGTTTTTTCAACATAACTTATAATTAGTGCAAAATAAAGGAAGGTATGAGCAACAAGGACAAAAGACAATAGCAAATTGCTAGTTGTGCTGTCTGCCTGAGGTTTTCTACTTGCAGTGGGACACAAAGATCAGTCACTTTCTTACATGATGGCATATACACAGAGACAATTTTTCATCTCCTCCACAGAAAGAAGATGGTAAACTGTGTTCCCAGATTCCTAGGCCTATATAAGGACCATCCCTGTTGAAGATATCAGCAAACCACCACTTCAGACAAGTATCTCTGCTCTCTTCCAAAGGCAGTATAAAGACTGAACAAACTGCTGCACAAGCATCCCAGCTGTTATACATCACATTTTGAGGTGTCTTAATTTTATCACACATTTCACTCTGAGACCAAGGGCTTAGTGCACTACTCTGGATTCTAGCTCAAAGGCCAGGTTCCTCAAATTATATCCCATGAGACTTAGACACCAATAAGTGTGCTCCTTTCCTTAAACACTGTGAGAACAAAACAGATGTATAAAGCCACTAACCAGAAAGGCAGAATTCCTAATTCATTTGATACTGCAGTAAATCCCTGCAAAAGTGATAAAATCAACACATTCCAGAAAGCCTGATATCTGTGGTATAATCTTAAAAAGAAAGATATATGTAATTTTTTTAAATTCATTTTTATTAACAGTTGCTATAAGAGAACACTGGTCGAAAGTTTAAAGACTTAAGTACCTTGTAACAGTCTTAGACCTTATTTAAAGGTAAATCTCTATTAATCCATTTGCATAAGAATCATTATACTAAATAATATAAGAAATGTCATGTTCATATTTAATATACCTCTAATTTGATATGCCACTGGCTATTTTTTTCAGTAGTTTGCCACCGAATTGTACATCTGAATCTTTCCTGTCCTTTTTACAATGCCAAGTTTTCAGTGACTTAATTTAACAGCTTAAGTGACAGGAACTTAAAATTTTAAAATATATATGTCTACAAAGACACTGAATTTTTAACTTCTTTGAATTTGAATAAAATGAGATATTAAATCTTCACATTAAATATTTATTCATATTAGAAACAGACAAAAAATAATAGCTCATGCATAACTCAGAACAAAGCAACCATATTATGCAAAAAAAAAAAAAAGGAAGGGTTATTTCTTGACTTTCCTCACATTTTTTAGTGGAATTTTATTCCTAAAACATAAAGGACAAACAAAATAAAATAAATATTAAATCTTTGTCCTAAGGTGTTCTGACTTTTGTTTATACGTCACCATAATGTGTTTTTGAATACCTCTTATTAAAGAATAATTGCTATGCTATATAAATTTTAAAATAAAGTTAAAATAAGTTTTATTTTATAACTTGAGGAACTTGATGTAATAGAGAAAATACTACCTACCCTTTAGAGAAATGAAAAATAATTGACCATATTAACCTTTATTCTAAACAATTCTTATTGAATTTTTCTTTTACTGAATTGTAGGTCAAGCAAGACCTCCCAAGCTACCAGGTTGCTCCTATGAGATACTAGTAATTTAAATTTAAATTTAAAAACAAAGAAGAAGCAAAGAAGCATTTTGTCTTTACGAATACTCTTAGGCCTGAATTCAGGAAACAAACTTTATTATGCCAAAAACACATCAGTCCACACACAGATTAGGTGTGCAGTGGTTTGCTGTCCTGCAATGCTGTCCAGAAGGCCACATTCTTATTACTCATCCTTATGAAAATGCTGGCATTCAGGATAATTCAAAGACACTGGTTACTGTAACCATATGGCAGTACTGCCCTCAACACCCAAGATATCTGGTTTAAAACTGAATTAAGCCTGACTGTAGGATCTTAAGACAGGCTTTAATGTTTCACATGATTTGATAAATTCTGAATATTTTCTACGAGGTTTTGGCCAGTTTTTCTTGATGACATACACACCACAACTGCTTTTGCAAAATTTCTCTATCAGTATCTCCAGCTGCAACTTTCCTTGTTGAAGTTGTACATTGCTGCCTGACCAACCAGTTTTGCCACTTCTCCTTGTATGCATACTGAAATTTATTTTTGCCTTTTCTTTGCCCATCCTGTAAAAACATCCTACCATTAATTGCTTTGCCAAACATAAATTTAAAGGAACAGAAATGACATTGCATACAGCTGAATGTTGGTTCACATCATCTGTGAAAATAAATTAATTTCATCTTTGCAGTGGATACAATTAACTCATTGTTTTGAGCTACATAACAATATTCATTTAATGAAAACACTAGTAAGTTTTTATGACCATTAATGCATTTAGGCCATGTCTGTCCTGATGGTTCAGTCCACTGGGATTTTGAAATATTTTGTTTGATTTCTAAATAGGACATTGAATAGATAGTGAAAAAGTAATGTTGATTTATAAAAAATTACTGTATGTGTTATTATAAGATCCTGGAAAAAAACGGTGCTTTTTTGAATAAAAATATGATTAATCCATTTCTATGCAATTACACCAAAGCTCAAAAAAAAACTTGAACTACAAAATTATATTGTCACAGAATTTTTAACTGAAATAGTTATTTTTCTAACTATCACCTCTAACACTGAAAAACCGTTTTACGTCTTTACAGTTGTTGGTATGTAATGAAAGAAATTCTACACCATGTAACAACTAACAGAAGTCAAAACTATATTGGTAGAACAGCAAGTAACAGATGTCTTAAGATCTATTTTAGTGTAAAAACTCCAAAACAAGTGGGAAACATAATGAGACAACTTGATAATAAATTCAATTCAAACTCAATCATGTTGTAGTTGAATACAGTTGGAGGCGTATCAACTAATGGTTTGTCCCCTTAATACCTTTTATTTAAAAAAAGAAAAAAAAATGTACTATTTAGCAGCCATATGAATGTCACCAAGCCTGAAACAGATGTTTTTTATGCTGATAGTGCAATGTCCAAATTTCTGTGGATATATATATATACATAATTTTTAAACTAAATGTTAGAGAAATTTTGCACCACTAAGCTATATTCACATAAACTCCAGATTTACTACTTTGAGTAAGAAGTTGCAGAAGAAACAGATTATTGTGAGTTGGAAAAGACTTACATGGATTGAGTCCAACTCCTAAATGAATGGTCCATACAGGGATTAAATCCACAAACTTGGTGTTATTAGTTCTGACCAGATGAGCTAACCTCAGAGCTGAGATCAACAGAAATTAGTTTTTCTAAGAGAAAGCTGAATTATTCCAGAATGAGCAAGACATCAATCCTCAGACATAGCCAAGAAAAGCATCTAATGGACTCCTAGCTATTCTTCAATCCTTCATTTTTAATTTTGCTATATAGCAGATAAATTCAGGGAAAATTCAGGAGACTCATGCCTAAGCATGAGGTTTTAATGACCATCTCATTTAAGAAGTGGTCGTGCTTATGCAAACAAATTTTATTTAGTCTACTCTGTCACCAGGGGTTTGGAAGGTACCGGTAAGCAAGAGAGAGAGAGAAAGGAATAAAAGGATGGTGCAGCTCCCTTGTCCCCTGAGGCAGGCTGAAAGCTTTAAGATACAGAGCCTTTAGCTATCGAAGGCTGAAGTGGGAGCCTCAGCAGAGGCTCCTCTGCACCCAAAATAGCTGCAGTGAGATTCTTGACTGGGCCAGGATAAAATAAACAGGTGGAAAATAAAATCTTTAATTCCTAGTCTCCCTAATAAAAACTTCTGCACTCTAAAAAAATATGGCAATTCTACAGGTAAGGATGTTTTTCCATCTATTCCCATTCCTCCTCCAGGTATGAAATAAGGGAAATCACAATTAACGGATGACAGTTTATATGCTGGGATTCTACACCACATAATCACAAGTGATAATAATTTTCACCAATAATATTAAGGACTCAAACACAAGCCATTAGAATTAAATATAAAAGAATGTATGCTCTGGAATGTAGTCTTTTCTCTGAGCAGCTTTCCCTGACATTGAGCTGGGTAAAGAAGCTATAGCCTCCTTTAAGTAATCACATACTAAAATTAAAAATTAGCATAAAAGGCTGTTTCAATGGTTTCTACAAACTCCTGAAGTGCAGGAGAAGGATGCAAAGTTCATGCTGGAGGACTGGTAGGATATGGAAACACCAAAGGAAAGACAGTAGTTCCTTTCTAGCAAGAAAGATAAGTTGTATTGTATTGTATTGTACTTGAGAGACAAGATACAGCTCCTGCTTCAGCTGTTGGGGCACCAACATCTACCCCTCATGCATCTGCCTCTGCATCCAGACTATCTTTTATTTTTTGTTGTTTTAAAACTTGAGTACAAGCTTTTCTATTACTTCCCTTTTTCATACATACTCTGTCTTGCTCCTTTTCTATATTTTGAAATCACTATGATATTTAAAATTAAAAACCTAAACACAGAACAGGAATTGTAGCTGCTGTATTAGAGCAGTGAAGTTTCACTTGGTTGAAGAACAGAGCAGAAACAAAAACAAAAACAAAAACAAACAAAAAAAATAGAAAAAAAGAGGGAGGGGGTGGTGGTAAAATAGAGGGGTAAAAAAAAAAAAATTGTCTCCTGAAAAAGGTGCTTTTGCAAAGAATCATTAAGTCTCCATGCCTTCATACTTTCTTCCTCCGTCTACACAATAAATTGCCTACCATATCACTGGAAAAATAGATATGAAAGACTGATCAAAATGTTACCTCTTCATGCTGGAAAATCCTCTGTCATTAGGAAACTATCCCAGTGCTGCCACTAAAGTCACCCAAGAAGTTTTAGATGCTCAGAGCATCATAACCAAGGGATCTATGACTAAGCTGACTTGTTACTGGAATCATCTGTGTCCAGTGAAGTGGGTCTCTGCTGGAACTTCACACCTATGAGTACCAATATATTTGTGAAAATCCTGTCTGTAGGGCAAAGACCTTAAAGAAAACTTCCTGGTATGCTTATGCTTTCTTCAATGCTTCTCAGTTTCAGCCTATTCTATGATGTCTTTAAAGATGGGCAAAGGGAATAGAAAAAATAATGATAGAGTAGGAAGAAAGAGCAAAAGTTACAAAGACCAAGTAGTAAGGAGCACAGTGGTATGAGCTGGAGGGAAGAAAGCCTGCCTAGTGAGAGACAAAAAGACCAACACTGATAGTGGATAGAAAGAGTCAACAAAGCCTTTGAGAATAGTTCCAAAAGTGGCTGTGGAAGCTTAATTTCTTTTTTCAGATGGTTCCTTGGGGCCTAGAGGAGGAAAGTACAACAAAATGCACAGCCAACAGTTATTTCCATCTCTTTCAATATCCAGTCACATATAACCATTGACCTCTGGCTTTAAAGAATCTTTGGGACAGATTTCAAAGTTGTGTCGGGCAACTATTGTTGCTTCATATTATCCTATTGTTTCTCCTTTCAACCAACAGCATTGCAGTCTCTTGCTTTGATGAAAAGCCCAAGACTTAGGTTCAAAATACCACTGCTTTATGTCCCATGCATTTCAGCATCACTATCAGCTGGATTACTTTCTCCATGCTGAACAGTATTCTAAAATCCTACTAACTGAAGAGTCCTCAAGGACCCTGTAGGACAGAGATAACCCAATGTGTAGTGACACAAAGCCTGATATGCCCAATGTATGGATCATTAACAAGAGCAGTTATTCTTAAAGCAGAATGCTGCCTGGCAGGGATAAGCAGCCAGCAGTATGCCATGCACAATTAGAGAACACATATACAATTGTTAGCAATGAAGCTTCAAAGTTGGAAAAAAATTTAACTTTTTTCACTTTATAACTGAAGAGGTGCTGTAAGACTCCATGAATCACTGCTGCTGTACAGAGCAAGAATGTCAAAATTAAAATGTTTTCAATTGCAGTGTAAATAACTGAAGATGCTACTACCCTCTTTGCAGAATTGGTGTGTGTCTTTCTGAAACTGTCAACCTTATATATGTGGGAAATTATTGCATACACTGAATTTCTATTTGTCAATGCTCTTCCCAAATATTTAAAACATTTAAATATTCCTATGAAAATCCCTTTCTTAATCTTTTCTTAAACTTCATAAACAGCTATTCTTTGGTCTATTCACACTACTGAAACTAAGAGCAAAACCACCATCATAAGATCCCTGAGTTAGAGCAGATGGCTCAGGCGCCTAAGCAAAGTCCCTTGCTATGGAACATGCTCTGTGATTTAAATCCCTTTCACAATGTAAGACACCTCTAAATAAAATAAAATTAAAAATAAAATTAAAAACAAATCACAGCTTTCCGTCAAACAATTTTGTTTGGAGGAACATTCCAGAATTTGTTTGATCAAAAAAACTAGGAATCTTCCAGTTTATTAATTATATTTATTCATAGTAAATCAATACCCACTTATTTGTGTCAGCATGGCTCTTTAGACAGATAGTTTTTTCTTCACAGTATTTACACCTGATAGGTTTGAGAATTTTGCTTACAACTCCTCTTAGCCTTTGGTTTGCTAGAGTAAACAAATCAAGCCTTTTCCATTGAAGGGGGTTTGCTGGCTCACCATTTTCTTGACAGTGTTCTGCACTTGCAGCTGCTTGAGCTCTAGTTTGTCTTTTCTCTTTGTTCCTGAACATAATATTTCATTATTTGTTTCACTGAGATCTTAATAGCATCATTTGTCTCTTCCTTTTTTATTTTTTTTTAAATGTAACATAGTTCTAATTGAATTCTGCCATTTTTGCAAATGCATCACAATAGTAGTTTATAGATGCACTGATATACTAAGGCTTACCCTTAGCCACTTATTTTCATATTAGGAACTCTCAATGGAAAAAGCCTAAATAACAACAAGAGCAATGAAAACAAAAAATTAGTGACACAGAATCTAACAGCAAACATTCTCTATGTGATATATTAGTCTGCTTTTGTGTCCTCCAACTTCATTTTGTCAGCAGATTATGCTGAAAATATTTCCCTGCTATTAATGTAAGGGTCATTAATGAAAACATTTAAGAAAATTGCTCCCAATGCTAACCTTTGAGAACACTAATGACTTCCCTTTGTATGATATTTCTTCTTTCAGCATGAATAGTTGCATTAGCCAATACTTTATCCTCCTTTTTAATAGCCTACATTGCTTTCGGTAACTTCTAATTTAAGACATAATAATGTAAAATTTTCTACTGAGGGCTACATAAAGGAGGTCTATCTGATTTTCACCACAGGAAAACCTCTACAGTATGTAGACATTAACCTCCAAATCTTTACTTTTTCTCCTTCTGTTCAAAGTATCATGATTGCAGCTGTGGCATTCAAGCTTTTTCAAGAAGAAAAACTTATCTGAAAAGCAGAAAGGATGAGATCCAAACCAGCAGTGGAAGGAAAAAGCAAGAACTAAGGATAGAAGATAAATTAATGACAGTGTTAACTCAGCTATTAATATTCTGCTAGAACATATGAGTTGCCTTTTCTTCAACCAGCAGGAAGCATATCCCTTTATATCCTTTCTCTTGTGATCAGAATATTAGCAGCAGAAAATTACTGGGGCTGATAAACACCTGGGTCTCACTCCTGTCAAGAAAAATAAATTAAAAAAGAATCACAGTGCAATCAGGATATACATTTAGACCTGGCTGCCTTACCACTGTGTAGTAAGAGAATAATCCAATGCCCACAATCTCGGTTAGATTTGGGAAGGAAAGGTAGGGGCATTGAAGCCAGAGGGTGCTCCAAGAGGCCCTTCAGTCTGGATATTGAGGGAAATCAGCACTGAGGATTACATCATGCAGAGTTCATGCTCTGTAATTGGGAATTAACCAGGAAGAGTGTACATGTAACTTGATGTGGACAGCCTTCCATTCATCCATTAGGACTTCTAGGGAAACATAGATATAGAAACAACAGCTAATAAAAGGGCAGGGAACAATGCCTTGGACTTGGAAGTCACAAAACTGATCATACAGGTTTTTCTTTCAATATGTTTTTTTAGCCTAGACTTGTCAGGAAATGATGAAGCTGTGAATACATTGCAGGTACACGTCTCTCAGGCAAAGAACAAGCAGCAAATTTAACTTCTGAAACAGATGACCAAATTGGTTAGATTTAATATGCAGTTTGACATGTGCTCCTACACAGTGAACAAAAGACCAGAGCATAAGTATAATCTTTAGTAAAGGCTGAAAATGCAATTAAATTTAATCCTGTTTCTCTTTATAAGTTTCCAGAGGTTGAAGTGTTCACAGTACAAACCTATTCACTTTGGTTACAAACCTAACTTCTTGTAAAGAAGGAATTAAATCCAAGTAATTATATTAAAACACTAATATTTTATACTCTAGATTCAAGAACAGTCAGGATCCTAAGAAGGAGTGTCTACTGTAAGTGAAGTGCACATACATATGGGTGTATATGTATATGTATATGTATATGTGTGTATATATATAATTTCACTCTTGCACATGCCCCTGTAATTAAACATCTATAAATTTAAGACTGTAAAAGTGTTGTTACACTGACCTTTCTTGACATAAGATTTAGAACCTTATAAATTGTTTAGGCATACAAGGCAACAATTTATATTCCTTATTTAAAAAAAAAAAACACAACAAAAAACCAATCACCTATTGGAATAAGCAATCAAAATAAATTATATGAATTTTAAAAATACAGTAAGCCCTCTATATAACTCAGTCATCAAGACAAATGGCAATAACTCATTTGTAATGCAATTGGAATGCTTATTTTCCCTAGCATACATTTTGACACATTGTTATTTCTCACATTCTGTTAAACCCTGACATTTTTCAACCTTCTTAAAAGATATTCTTACTTTTAAAACAGAATTTGTGTTTCCTAAATAATATACAGGTTTGCTTTCAAATTTCCATTTCAAAGGTTCAATTAATTCAAGTGTAAGCTACAAAAGCTACTCATCATCCAATCTGACTATCAAACTGTGGAGGAAAAAGTAAGTTAATTTTCTTCTATTGAAGTTTTAACAGAAGAAACATAGGTTCACATCAGATCAAAGTTTCCATTCTTTATGGGTTTTTCTTCTTGCTGTCCATGGCATACAAATGGCAAAATACCCCACAAACTTTAATAGCTTTAACATCAAACTTTAAAAAAAAAATTAAAAATTACTGTTGCTTAAACTAAATATGACTTTGATGAATGACTCAGAAAAAATCCAGAAAATAAAGCTTCTATTTCATATATCAAATCCTTCTGGCTCAGTGATAGACAATCTTCAAAGGTAACAGAGCTTTGGTAAGGTTTCCTCTGGATTATCCTAAGCTTCTTTGATTTACCTGAACTTCTGAAGGTCCAGTGGCTCATAATCCCTTGAATATTCTTATTTGGCACAGTTTGCTGTAGAGGGCACGAATTATGGGTCTGCAAAACTGTCAGCCTTCCTTTGTGTACTGGCAATCAGGAGAAATGATCGTCTTGTCCCTTGCCTATGTTTGGCAGCTCTAACTGCCAAAGCTGGGAATCTCAGTTCCCAGCATAATCTAATCTCCCTTTTTGGGAAAAAAAAACTCCAAGAAATAAAACCAACAACAAACACCACAAAATAACATAAATACAAACCGAAACCAACTAAATGTACTGCAAGGAGAACTTCAGCTATGAACTAAGCAGCTTCAGTCTTGACATCTTCATTTCTTGGTATAGAGAGATATTGTTTTGAAAACTATGCCAATCAAAATAAATGTTTCTCAAAGAAATGAACAAAAAAATTTAAACCCATCTGTCCATAGCAAAAAGATTAAATGTCCAAGCGTATGCTTACAACAACTGGAGCATTAACAGTCAGCAACAGAAAGTCACTCAAAAGGTGACAATAATTATAAAAAGAATGTCTGGTCAGAAGGTATGCCAAGTAAAATGATATTTCTCAGATCAATGATGTAACAAAAAAGGGAGGGAGATATGTGGACTGGAATAAAAAATTTGGAAGTGTCTCTTTCCTCTACATGTTACTTGGGCCCTCAACACGCTGCTCTCTACTTCCCCATCAAAAACTGAAAGAGACACATCCTGCACCACACCTCTATTTCTGAGCTTCAAATAATCTGAACAATTGGTAATGTTATGATTTATATGAATATGTAAGGCACAAGAGTCAATCACTTTTGCTCACATTTTAGAAACTGCCTCACATTTTAGAAGTTTCAAGTGACTTTCAAGTGTCAACTGGAAAGGAAACTGGTGAAAATTAAAGTAAACCACTGAGAAAATAACTGCTGAAGTTTCATCAAGGCTTAATTTGCCCGGTTATTTTCTCTGCAACTCCATGAGTTTAAGTTATGACTCAGTCTAATTTGGCTATACAAGTGAAAACGGGTACTACTTAACACTTCATGGAAAATTCCCTGAGCCAGCTGTAAAAACAATAGAGAATATAATAAAATCATGGCAGCCAATGAACTTCTTCATATAATTTTGAGAAGTGGTTCCTTCATTTCTTTTTTTAATTAAAAATTGGGCTAGTCAAATTCCAAATAAATCAGAAAACTCTTGGTCTAAAAATTGTTCTGATAAGTACTTGACATAGGTGTCCTAAAATCTGTAAATACTTAAAACAGAGAACAAAAATATTTAAAGAGGGACCAGTCTGTCATGATTACAATATAGATACAGAGACTTCTGAAAGTTGACATTTTAACTTGTGTTTGGGTGATCTTTTCTCTAATATTCAAAAGCATTATGCAGTTTAATACAAGTAGCTTCGAAGGTGAAACTATACAATGTCTTTGGATTTTTTCAAGATGGTTTTAGCTGTACCTCTAGTGTAAGTATTATACTTAATCACAATTCCTTTTGAATGGAACATGAATAGGTTTTTTCTAAGAATTTAGGACTACCCAAGTCCTTATGGATGTTTCAAATCCTTTCATATGCTAGTGTTGTTAGTCATACTGATATCCTTCCATAAAGAGTTTGAAATGTGAAAATAACAAGCTCAGATCATCCTTCTCCAAGGATAATATAAAGAACAAAAAGCAGAATTAAAATCAGCTCATATTAGAGTGCATAAAGCACATATTAAATATAGAATAGAAATAAAATTCTGCTATGCACTGGAGAAAGCTGGATCCAAGCTCAACTACAGCTCTTTAGGTTAAGATTTAAAATGTTCAGGTACATTGGATCTTTCCTCCAGTATTGTATCATTGTTCACTTATCAAAAAATCTGCAGTTTTGTCAGCACCAAAGCCAAGTGCATTATGGAGCTTCAAGGCCTGTGACACTTCTCCTCAATGTAATTTCTCTGGGAGCTCTTGTCCCCTCAGACTAACTCAGCAGCTATCTGCTGGGAAGCAGGGGAGAAAGAGAAGGGAAGGAGGGACGGAGGGTGGGAGAGAACTTCTATGGTAGACAAGTTTTCTCTTTAAATCTCCTCCCTTCCCTGCATCTTTTCTTCTCCTTTTCTTTGCCTAAACTGTAAGGCTTGGGGATGATAATACTAGAATGAGAACTTCTGGATAGTTGGCAAATAATATATTAAAACAATACTGTCATTAATTTCCTGAAGTTTATGTCCACTACATCTTCAAAATTTCAGACAGCAAAGGAATCAGATTTTCCATAAGGTACTTTCCACGGCAACAAGACAACTCTTGATCCTCAACTACATTCACAAGAAAAAAATACTTATTAAACAATATTGAAATCCCACATTGTATCTACGGGAGATTCTCATACAGCCAGCAATGATAAAAAAAGACACTATAATATCACATTAGATCAACGGATACAATAATTAAATATTGCTTTTAAATGAATAGATCTCATTTTTTTTAATTTGTATGGGCTATTTAAGAATAATTTATTATTTTATCTTATGCATATATTATATGCACATCTATATGCATATATTATATGCACAAAGAAATTCAATGGGAAAAATGTTCATCCTCTGCAGTTTAGAAAAAACAAAAGAAGAGAAACTTCACAATTTCCTGTCACATAACGAGTTATCTCATAGATGTGCACTACCTGCATATTATTTATCTTCCATTAATAAACACAAACACTGAATTAAAAATTTAAGATCGTGATGGAATATCATTTTCTGTCAAAAGTTATAACTTCTGAGCAGCAACTGGCAAATCAACAATTTTTTTCACCAGCACTGAAACTATATTCAGCCAAGGACGGTAACTGGCGAACCATGAAATTGTGCACTTAAGTGGACTTCACACTGACAACAGAAATACCAGATGAAATTTATATAGGCCTGCTAGTATCACATCTGCTGAGTCTTATTCTCCAGAATCTTCTTACCCAAAATCCATTTCCAGTGCATATAGAAGTCTAATCATTTGCTGTATCAATGCCAGTTTTCAGCATCATATTGATCAAATTCTTTTTCCCCTAAAGTTTCAACATCAAAAATTATTCCCTTCATCCCAAACTTTTAAAAGGAAGGTGGCAGCTAAGAGTAAGTATGAATGTTAGGAACAAAGTAACTATCAGTACCCTGTCAGAATTTTTGGGAATTGTTAAAAACTAACCAAGAGAAAAACTCAAATAAAATATAAAACAATATGGTATGCAAAGCTAGACCATGAGAGAAGATTTATTCTATAAAAAAAAAAAAGTATTAATACATATATTATATTAATACATTTGTATAATTAGCAAATATTACTTAGAAGATAGGTAAGTATGCTTGGTTTAGAAAAAAAGTTTGATTCTTTTTCCTTTAAGAAAAATGGTTATTGATAGCACTGGATATTTTTTTTGAGTTTTTACTGTTTACTTTAGCATTCACTTGGAAAGCAGGACAACTTCACATGACTATTGGAAGAAATGCTAAAGTGGTATATAATTCATTAATCTGGAATAATACCAAGAAAATACACAATGCTCTCAAAATGAGTGTTTCTTCAATTCATTTATTCTACTGGATTTACACAAGATACGGAATGCTGCATGTTAAACTTCACAGAAACCTAAGACACTTTTTTGCAATACAAATTAATAATGCAGATGATGCGAGAGCACCTTAAGATAAAAGAACTGTAAACAGTTCAATTACAGAAAAGAAATTCATACTGAAAAAGATCTTCTCTCTTCATTACTCCCATGACAATATTTAATACTTATAACAATAGCCAGTTTAATTTATATTGAATTGTAATTTTCTTCAAGAACAATCTTTCAGCATGTAAATTCAGTAGTCACATATCCAACTACCTGTCCTATAGCTGTACTGCACAACTTTGACATTCTGCAAACTAAACACCAAGGAGAGCAAAGTACAGATTTATATGTTTATAAATTTGTAGCATCTCATCTGGGCAATCACTGTGACAGCAGAGTCTCCTGCAAGCTGGAGACTCAATCCAGAGACAGCAATCCACCTTTTCCCTCAGTCACCTGCCACTAAATGTGCACATAGATTCATGCTGGTGTACACCCACTTTGTCAACTGCCAAAGCAAGGTCACAAATCCAGAAAATGCTGTTCCAAATATCTGACCCAGTGGACCAGATCAAGTACTAATGACCAATGAATTCTATTAATTTAAATTGGTTTATGCTGATTTATATCACCTGGGACCCAATCCATTTTGAAAATGTTTTTAGAGCCAATTTGGTAGAAAGTTTCCAGCTCTAGCAAACACAGCATAATGTTCTTCTCAGTCATCCCAACAAGTTGTCATCTATGTACGAAAAGATCCAAGTTAAAATACAAGCTCTAGGGAAAACAACAAGAAAATAAAACAAACAAAGAAACAAAGTAGAAGAACTGAGGATCGCTCCTTAGGTTTTCAAATTAGCCAAAAGCAGCTTGGATCACTGTCCAGATTTAAATATTCCACTCAGAGAATGTCCATTGCTTTCTTCACACTGGACAGGTAGAAAAGCCGTCAAGGTGTCTTGGTGCTCTTCCAGCCCAATAAAAAAAAATTTTTAGTTAGCTTTTAATTCTGATCAATGGAAACCATGACAATGAATTTTTTTTACACTTGCACCTGACAAGGACAGCCCAGGCTATTGGCTGAAATACCATTACCCCTATGGAGTCTAAATTTAGCCTGCACTTTTCCTGTAATCCCTTGTTGGTGACTGCAGGTAGCAATCTCATTCAGAGTATGACAGCTTTGTTCCCTGATTCAATAGCTGTTAAATCTAGTTTGTTTCCTCAGCAGATTTTGCTATGTTGCTAGGTGAATTAAATGTGGGAAGCAATGTGAAGCCTTCTCTCTCTAAGTCCCAGCGGATTTGTAGGGAATAAAATCTGATATGGACTACACAGTAATCTTTCCTGTGAAGTTTGTGTGGCCCTTACATTATTCTTGCCCCCTTAAATAACCAAAAGCAGGGGAGTTACTGTGGCCTCACTCCAAGGATGCTACTAAGGAGCAATCTCTGTTAGTCTCAAACATGCTTTTATGTATACAAATCTTCATAGTAAATTTCAGTAAACCTATTAACCACATGTCAACACCAGCAGAAAAGTATACAAACTGTTAACTTTCCTCCTAGCACATTCTTAGCACTGCAGACAGGAGCTAGCTGGCACAGCAAGAACTAGATGGCAGAAGTTATTTTCAAGAAGGAATGCCATTACAGCTGCATTACTCTCTGCAGATGATCACAATACCGATATTTTTTATGGCCTCATTCTATAACAGGAAAAAAACTGTTCAATGACATTCTATACCAATCTAAGATAAGAGTATGAAAATATTCATTATGTATCTATATTGGACCTGCCAGTTCTACTGTTATTTTTTAAGGGTTTCCATTTACCAGTTCATGTAAATGGGACACTGCAGCCAGCAAAGAGATAATGATGTAAATGAAGCCACCATCCAGACAGTAAGTAGCCATTGTGATTCCCATTATTACTCACTAATAGAATTCAAATCTAAAAATACAAAGACTATCTTTAATCTTTCTAACTCTCTCACCTCCCCAGAACCCTCAGTGGAGGATGTATTTCTCAACTTTTTTGACACTGTCCAGAGCTGTCCATTGCCGGTTGTCAGAACAGCTCTCTAATTTTATTAAATAGGAAAATGAGCTGCCAGATTCCAAAACCACCAGTAATTTATACCAGTTTCCTGCTATTTTGCATGTGTTCACACCATCAAAATGCTACTAATGAAATTTTTGGGGGTACTTGGGAAAAGAAAGCAAAAACCCAACAACAGACAAGGTACTCATTTCAAGTAGAAATTAGAAATACTGATGTCTGCAAATAATATATTAGTATAAATGTGTTCCACAGCTTTGGAGGGTTCATTGTCTCTCATTCATGGTAATATCTGTATATGGGAAAAAAAGCAAGTAAAAAAACCAAGCACTCCCAATTAATATGGCATAAGTTTACTAAGATATGTGTCTCAAATAAAGGTAGTTTTTACATTTAAATTATCACTATTTAAAACAAAACTGAAGTGATAAACGGACAAAAAATAAACAGATATGCTAATTTATATGAAATATTTTTTATGTTCTGATTTTATAAATGTGACTGAAACATCTGTTCATTACTGAGAAGAACATAATCATGACAGTGCTATCACTATTTTGCAGGAGAATTAATGAAATTTCATTATATGTAACATTTATTTTAGGAAAATAATGCCTTCAAAATAGCCTAGTTTCCTATAACAGCAGACATTCATTTACTTTATAGCCAGACATCCTTGCGTTCTAACTCTTACGACCATTACTCTCTAGACACCACTAGCATTCTTAAACATGTTCCTTAAGAAGTTCAATGTCTAAAGTTTTCAAAGTTCAGAACTGAAATATTTAATTGGAGTTGGACTTCAATAAAAGTTGTATGCAACACTAAGAAATCAAAGAAAAAAAAAATAATATTTTGAGATGCCTAAATTTAAAGGATAATTGTTATACTTGTTTAAAAAGGATGAACAGAAAAAGAAGAACCACTTCATTTCATAGGAACATTATGAAAACTAAAAAAAAACATTCAGTTTCGTATTTACAAGATAAACATGGGGGCTGAATTTACATATGAAAGGGAATTAATAACTGTTTTTACAAGAGAAATAAATTTTATGAAGATCATCTGTGGACATTGCTTGTGCAATAAGAACACTACATTCACTAATTTAAGACTGCTCAGCATGATTGCTGAGGAAAGAAGAAATTCTATGCCAAAACCAGTATATTATCAGTTACAGATAATCTATACACATATATTTGTACATGTGTACATATATATACAGTTATGGAAGGTATAGAAGTTAAAAGATTTTAGGAGTTACACCAATTAAATATTTGTGTGCATCCCTTTCATCCCTTTCAAAACTCTGTGTGTATATATATATATAACCTCCAATATTCTACAAAAAATTCTACAAAAAAAAAAAATAGGTATTTTTCAAAACACAGCATCCTGTTTTATACCAAATATCACATAGGTCAATGAGATTTTTTTTGTTACAAATCTTTAACATGATTGAATTTTCAAATCAGCCTGCAAGGCTAAAGTGCAAAAACATGCTGATGCTTGCACACATTCAGAACAGTGCGTGGATATATTGGGACTGTGTGTGGAGTCCTGAACAGAGTGATTCCATAATTCAGACTGACTGCCAAATAAATTCACAACACCTTTAATCTAGTTAAACTAGTAGCAAAATATAAATATTTGAAGGGAATAAACAAAGAAACAAAACAAACAAACAAACACAAAACAAAGTAGAAGAGTGAAAGCATTTAAAGAGAAATAAAAAATATTAAAAAAACAGGTTTAACATACACTTTCTAGTTCTTTAATTCACTTTCCACTGTCATCTTGATTGTTTCCTATAGGCATGGAATTGATCCACACAGCCACGGTTTTAATCCCTGTACATAAATTTAGGTCATGAAATGCATCTCCACTCCTACCCATGGATTTTTCCACTCCTCCTTCTCCCATTTATTTAATTTTATGATCGACATAGTAAAAGGTCTCAGAAATCTTATTCAGATTTGTAACTACCAAAAATTTACCCATTTTTTATTTAATGTGGAAGTCAGCTTTGAAACTTCCCTTGCTAAATTCTTTAATCTCACCATGTCTTCAGAAACGCAAGCCTCTTATTGACATTTCAAACACCACATCCTGTACTTGATTGGAAGATTAGCAAATCAACCTTTCATTGCAGGGAAAAGAGAGGGTAGGAAGACAACTGTTTTTCTCTGAAGTGAACAGGCAGTGATTAAATTTTCGCTTAAAACCCTCTGAATGTGTCTGATTGCTGCCAGTTGATCTGGTATCCTGTTTCCATGTACAGCAGGTACTTCACATAAAGAAATGAGACACCTTCAAGATTCATCCAGCGTATGTCCTTGTTTGCATTTGGAGAGTCTTCTGACCCCTATGCAGGCCAGTGTCTGAATCTCTGAGGCATATGATTTGATTTTTTTTATCATCTTCACTACAAAGAGCTACGTGTTAACATTGTAGAATTAAAATGGAGGTTAATGTTCCACCACTGTGTGTAGACATAAAGGCAAGGCATGAAGTGAAAGCAGAATGAGTTTAGACATCATACTGAGAAAGATTATACATCCTTAATCACCTTGAACAGCACTTCACTGAAAAAACATGAAATTCAAATTTGCTACAGAGTAGAGACATAATTTCCTCTATAAGAGAACAAGAATATTCTTTGTATAGCACCACAAACATCCTTTTATATAAAGACGGATTAAAGCAAGTCTATTTTGGCTCTTTAAATGTTGTTGGGAGAAGGCAGTTTTTCTAGAAACACTAATGAAACTACCTAGTATTTTGCTGTGATGCTTTTCCCAAACTACTGTGCAGAAAGAACCCAGGATACTGTGTTCTGTAAAACCTGCAGAAAGAAATTCTCTTAACTTTGTCAAACTGAACCTTTCTACATTATTCAGTCTGACTTCAATAGCATTCACAGCATTCTGTTAATTCATTAACAGAAATAGGAGGGGCAATAATAAATATCTGACATTATCTTCACTGGGACACACCAGTTGTATCACACTTTGCAGTGACTCTTTCTGAATTTTACTTAAGGAGCAAATACAAGACATTAGTACCTCTTATCTATCCAAAGTAATGTTATTTGGGCCTATGTAATCTACCCAAATTTCATTACTTGCTTTTGAGTTTAGAGTGTCAGGTGCAGTTAAAGAAGTACTATATTATTTAATATGCTGATATATTACAAGCTGTATTAGTAAAGGTAAAAAATACACCAGAAATAAGGTAGTAGAGAATGGAAGAACTATGATATGAGACATAAAGTTATAAAAAAAAGCAAAAGCAGAAATGTTGCAGTTTGAATTCTATGAAATTATCAAGCTTTCAATATATTTTTTAAATTATCAAAAAACAAGCAAAAATTGTCAGTGACTGCTAAAGTTAAGGTAGCTCAAGTGAAACGAAAATAAATGCATCTGACATCAGTTCTGTGTAATGACAAGGATATACAGCAGCCAAAGGGGTATTTTGGTAGCTTGTCAGATGCTCTCATTTTAGAAAGCAATTGGAGTGAAATTCTTCTACTAGTCAAAAATAATAGCACAAGGAGAAGCAGAACTGAGATTCAAATTTTAGGATCTTACATCCGGTGAGAATTCATTATGTCCATTTTTCTGCCTGAAACTTGAAGTTCCCCACAGTTTTAGCTTTTCACACTACCTGCCAATAAACTGTTTTAAACTGTTTAGAGGTTCTGAGATTCTGAGCTGTTTGTTTAGATCCTCAAGTACACTATGAAGCTGCATGTATTTCTGTATAAACTGCACTGTCCCACATTCCTTCAAAAAAAAAAGAAAAGAGCTATTGAATTTCCCATATGGAAGCAGCTTACATGCTGGATTTCTGTCAGTGAATGCATCAACCGGCCTGGCAGCCACAGACTGTAACATATTGGAAGGGGTCTTAAAGTAGATTTTGCCACTCAGCAATACAACAATTATTCAATATGAGAGAGATCTTCCTGTCTTCACTCTTCGTCTCTATGTCTGAACCACACTGGTGCATTTTTCTACTTGCTCTAATACTTCTGATTCTTATCACATCCTTTTTTCTTCAATACTAATAGGAGAGCAGAGTTCAGCACGGAAGTACTTTTATGAGATAAAACTACAGTGCAAGCTCCAGAACAAAAGACAGTCTAACCACCTCTGGCTGTAAGCAGTAACAACATATAATACATTATCCTCTTCTCAGGTAGAGAAAGAAAATCCTGCAATCCAACACTCTGTGATTACATGGTAATACCATACAAACCAAACCAAGATCAGGAAAAAGATCACTGGGAGCAAAACAGGTGTGGAACATGATGGGAAACAAAAGGCTCCTGTGAGAACACTGGAAACAAAACAGGTTCAAGGAAAACTCATATTCACTGCTAATAAAAGTAGGAGATCTAGCGATGGAGGAACACGTAAACACATTAGTATTCATTTTCTTCTTTTGCCTTTACAGGTGAGGTCTACTCTCAGTAAGTACTCCTTATTGTACTTAATGGCAGTCTCAGGGTCTGAGGGAGTGAAATATTACCCACAAGAGGAAATCACAGTAGAGAGGAGGACCATAAATTGATCAAACTGGAATTGCCAAGTTCATAGGACTGCATGGGACTCAAGGACATTGAGAAACAGCATTGCTTTGAGACTGCTCTCACCTCTGAGAGCTTGTACCTTTCTAGTTCTACTACTGTTGCTGCTACAAAAAGTAGTTTGTTTTCAAAGAGGGTAGGGAAATGAATGAATGATAAGAGTAAAACCCAAGTCCAAAGATTTTGTGTGGGGCCAGACTAAGCATTTATACCTCTCAAATGACTTTTCCACTGTCTACTGCTAGGTCACCACCACTAGCCTGCATGATTGCCAGAAAGCATTGCCATGATACAAAAATAAAGTGCTGCAGAAATCAGTGCTCAGCAGCAACAAAGGGTAGCTTTTGTTCTGTAAAACAGCCTAAGCAAAATGTTTCATCAACACTTTCTGCTGCCAGAGCATTAAGATTTCAGCAGCACAGAAACCTTAGTAAAAAAAACCAAGGCGAGAACACGATGTTAACAGAAAGTTGAACCTTTCTTAACAAGTTAAATAAATCCCACTGGGAAACAAGGATACCTATTCCTTTAAACCTAAATAGGAAATTTCCAGAAATTTTGAAAGTACTAGGGACTGAGAAAATAGGCAGCTTCACAATCATGTATGTGTTCAACATTCCTCCTCTCTCTTAGTTAAGATCCCATGTCTGAAGTTCTGACAAAAACTGGAGCATTTACAGTATTGACTTGCTACTGAAATTTAAGTAATTTACTTCTTTCCAGGTGAAGATTGCAATGTACATAATTTACTTAATATTAAGCCTTCATTAATAATGACACTGTGCTGCACATTTAGGTATGTCAGAGATGTATCAAAGGGGTGGGGCAGGGGCTACAGCACTCAAGTGAGAAAGGATGGTGAACAGAAAAAAAAAATGCCCAAAATTAAAAACATCAAAACTGTTAAATTATAAGTAAACAGAAAGGTCTAGGAAATAATATGCAAATAAAGACCTGCTGTTTTAATGAAGACACAGGAAAGAAAAAAAACCTCTTAAGAGAAAAAGTGAACTTGATACCCATTCATATATTATGCATGTTACCACAGTGTTAAATATCACATATAGGTGGTATATAAATAGCCAATTATTATACAGTTCAGATTTTTTAATGCTGCCTTGTCACCCTACATAAAGAGTAATTATTTTATATTGGCTAGCTATTTCTACAAAATCTGAAATACTTATCAAAAGTTGATAGATATTTCATTGATCTGTGTAAACTAATTGCCAACTGTGAAATGACAAATGTCATGTAAAGTAGTTGGGTTATAAAAAAAAACTTTTAAGAGCTAATACACAAAGTGAATAATCTTGCATTGCTCTAAAGGTATTTCAAGGGTTAGTAGTGTTTGTTATTGAGACGTACTTCATATAAAGCATTATTTCCTGAGTTTAAAAGAATCCTGTCTTGCATGCCTGAGAACTAACGTAAAAGAAAACAAAAGTATATTTTCATATGCCAGACTGTACACACAAATATTTCTGATAGAATGCATGAGGCTTAACCATGTATTAACTGGCAGAGCCGTGTTTTGGATCTTGATTGCTTTTCACTCGGTTCAGACTATGGAAACTCTGGAAGTTTAATTTAATTTTGTGACAAAAAAGTGTATATATTTTACATACAGGAATTCTTTCACCTTTTTTTTATCCAATAATTTTCTGGTCTGTACCAACTTGTCAGTTGCCAGCTTTATACTTTTGACAATTCCATTTAATTAATTAGGAATCAGATATAACTTCAGCTTCTTCAATGTAAGTGTGAAAAATTTGAATAATGTTCTAAATTTAATAATTAGACAGAACAGATAATTTACAGGAACATAAAAAGAAAAAAGAGTGATTGTTGCTTAGCTAAACTTCAGCAAGGCTTTCAAGGCAGTGTTCCACAGCAAACTCATAGCCATGTCCTGGCAATGCAGTCTGGATGGATGGACTGCACAGCATAAGAAAGGCTTGTTGGATGAGCAGACTGTGACTCAGGGTCAATACTGGAACATATACTGCTTAATTCCTCCATGAATGATCTTGCCAAAGAGATGAAAGAGATGGGGCTGTTCAGCCTGGAAAAGAGAAGGATTTGGAAAGACTTTATTGCAGCCTGCCAGTACTTCAAGGGGGCTTATAAAAAGAGGAAGTGACTTTTTACACAGGAAGATCACAAGAGGACAAAGGGGAACAGTATTTAACTAAAAGAGAAGAGCTTTAGAATAGATGTTAGGATGGACTTCCCTTCTGTGAGAGGGGTGAGACACTGGATCAGATTGCCCAGGGAGGTGGCAGATGCCAGATCCCTGAAAACATTCAAGTTCAGCTTGGTCGGGCTCTGAGCAACCTGATCTAGTTGAAGATGACCCTACTCAGAGAGGGGGGTCAGACTAAATGACTTATCTGTTAGTCCTACTTTTGTTCCAGCTTCAGTCTATATAGATCAAGGGGATTTTTTTTAATAGTTCCTGACATAAGTTTTCTTCCATCCCACATTTGTCTTAAAAAGAAATAAGTTATTTAAAAACTAAACTGTATTTTTTTTTTTGAAAATCAGAATGATGAAACTGAAATAAAATAATCAGTTAAATGTTACAGAGAATATTAAAAATCACATGAATTATGGACGTGTACAAAACAAATATGAAAACCTTTAGACCAGCTGTTAACTAGCATTTCAAAGCCAAATGAAGTGAGTTCATAGAATAATGCACCAGATGGAGGAAATATGTATACCCAGGGAATAACTGTTTCTTTATCTGCAGTTCTAGCTTACTTTCAGACACATACTTATCACCACTGAAGAAAACTTCTTCACTCTGTGTAACACCTGGAAATAATGTAGTATTCTTCATGTCTTTGTCATTTTTTGCATATTTTTTTTCTTTCAGTGTATAGAAGAGGAAAGTGGTAGGTAAAAAAATAAAAACAAACTTGAGGTATCTAAAAAAAAAATCCTATGTGCTTTCTTATTTAGCTTATGTCTGTATGTGATCAAATATTATATGTATGATTTAATCATAAATTCATATAGGGGTCCTTACAAATGAAGCTAACAGTTTTTTTAATATAGATTCTGTTAATATAGCATCGATAATTTCCTACATTTGGATTATTTCAGATGTGCAGAACTATACCAAAATTTCTTTAATTGGCAACTACAAAGGATATGTCAGGAAACTTCTCCTGTACACGCTTAAATACAAGATATATATGCTGAAAATGGTACTGTCAAACAATATATTTAACTGCAACCTGAAGAAGAAAGTTGTACCAATATGAAATATGCTAATAGATTGACAGGAAATAAAGATGTTGCAAATTATTTCATTAACACACAACAGAAGGATATTTTTTGTTTTAGTTTTCTCCAAATGCTTAGGAGATTGACAAAGAGCATTGAGGTAAGGTTTTGGTAGCAGAGGGTTTACAGGGGCAGTTTCTGTGAGAAGCTGCTGGAATCTTCCCCCAAATCTGGTAGAGCCAATGCCAGCCAGCTCCAAGACTGGCCAAGGCTGAGCCCAGCAGAGACTGAGGCAGCACCTCTGGAATAACAGCTTTAAGAAGGAGAAAGAAGTTACTGCTCAGGAGCAATTGCAGCAAGAGAAGAGAGGCTTGAGAATATGTCAGAGGAACTACTCTGCAGACACCAAGGTCAGTGCAGAAGGAGGGGAGGAGGTGATCCAGGCTGTGGAGCCCACATTCTCCAGCACTCCATGGCAAAGACCATGGTGAGGCAGGCTCAGTGCCCTGTAGCCCAAGGAGGTCCATGGGGGAGGTACTGATATTCACCTGAAGCTTATGGAGGACCCTACACTGGAGCAGGGAAAGAGTGTGAGGAGTCCTCTTCATGAGGAGGAAGGAGAGGAAGAGACATGTCATGAACTGAACACAGCCCCCATTCCCTGTCCCTTGAGCCACTGAAGAGGAGGATGTAGAGAAGCAGGAATACAGTTAGCCCCAAGAAGAAGAGAAAGGTGGGGGAAAGGTGTATTAAGATTTGGGTTTATTTCTCCTTATCCTCCTGTGATTTGAATGGTAATAAATGCTACAATTTCCCCCAAGTAGTCCATTTTGCCTGTGATAATAATAAGTGAGTAATCTCTTCCTGCCTTTATTTTAGTCCACAGGCCTTTCATTATATTTTCTCTTCCCTGTCCAGATGAGAAGGGGAATATTAGAATAATTTTGGTGGGCACTTGGAATCCAGTTACAGTCAATACTACCATACACATAAAAATTAATTTTCTACATGAGAATGCTATACATGGTCCTCAGATGCTGCAAATCCATCTAGGTCATGATTTACAAAACTTTAGGACACCAGCTGATTATTTTTTGTGCTCTAAGTGCTTTAGACCAAAGCTTTTCCACATTAATTTTCGCAAATGTGGGCATATACTAAGATATATTACTCATGTGCATATATTTTTTTATTCTAAATCTCAAGACCCAGTCAAATTATTCGTTATCTGTCTTCTTTTGTGTGGGGCAAAAAATGTTTTAAGAGATATAACTTCATGATAAAAACTACAGAAACAGAGTGTGATGTAGACATCAAAAACTAATGTACTTTCTCTCAGCATTTTCTTCAACCAAGCATAAATTCCTTTATTGTTGGTAAACATTTTAATGTTGCAGTAAAATGAAGTTCATACCCAAAGTATAGAGGTTAAAAAATATATGTGTTTCCTTGTTTTGTGCTGTGACTGTAATGACTTTGCATAATCACTGCAGCAAGTTGTGAAAGAGACAGAAAATTAATAAAACCTGCCAACTGCACAGACAATAAAATCATTGTTGTGAGTTTTCAGCTGTGCTGTACTAGTTTATTTACTGCACACTACAAAAACAGAGGATGTTTAGCTCAGATGTGGGAAGAAAATAAAGGCCTTCCAAGTCCAGATGCCTTAACTCTGATGAAAAGATAAAAGTTGAATTT
Organism: Pseudopodoces humilis; assembly: GCF_049639895.1. Taxonomy (NCBI): domain Eukaryota; kingdom Metazoa; phylum Chordata; class Aves; order Passeriformes; family Paridae; genus Pseudopodoces; species Pseudopodoces humilis. The sequence continues at coordinate 80,255,393 of NC_142200.1, read as the reverse complement.
TGAAGTGTTAATATTTTATTTCTAAAATATTTTAATTATAATTTTTCACCACCTAAGGCACTTCCCATTCCTGCTTTCTTTAAAGCAACCAGATGGTTGAAACTTGTGGAACAAGAGCTATTTGCACCTTTCAATCCTCAGTCTTCATAGTATTCTGTGGAATGTTACTTAAGAGGACAGTAGTAATTGAGCATACAAAAATACCATTGTGAAAAGGGAGGTAGATAAGAACCTGACAGTTAAATTAATTTCTCCTCTCCTTGCAGACTAGAGTGAAAATCCTTGCTTAAGGAATAAGGAAGGAAGGCTTGCTTGCCTAAACAACCTGCAAGAGACTTCAACAGAAGCTAGTACAGCAATAACATGGAGGTATAAGAAGAGTTTTCTGAACTTCTCTAAAATCTACAGAAACAATGTCAGTACTGCCAAAGTCACCTACAACTAGCAAAATAGTCCAATCAGTGTGACACCCTCTCTGTAGTCACAGCTGCAGTGCATAGGGAGATAAAATTTATTTATCCAATCTTTAAAAAATATATAGGCAGGCAGCATCTTGAACTGAGCCCTGGCTCTTTCTTAGATTCAGAACTAGCTGTGATTTGGAAACAAGTAACACTGATAGGAATTGTCAGAGCTGTACTTGTGTCTTCCATGAATGAATGTTTCAGGCTGCTCAAAGAACTGGCAGCAAAGGTACTGACAAAAGCAGGTTTACTACAAAAGTCAAAGCATGGAAAAGTTTGTTGGCAAGGTGAACCCTATTAATTACTAGATGGTTTCCCACACAGGGAAAAATCAGACTAAAATCTGAAGTAAATAAATCTAAAACTAAATTATCTAGATAGAGGCTGGGATGGAAAGGATTAAGGATAAAAAAAGAGTAAGGGAGACCCACCCATTGAGTCACAAGGTTCAGAGTGGACCCTCTTGCCAAACTCTGCCTTGGACTTCACCAACAATTTGGACCAAAAGGTTTAAACATCACCTATACTTAACAGCACTAAAGTGATAGCTGAATTCACAAAATTTAAGCAAAGATTCTATAGAATTGACTACAGCACAACAATAACTCACTTACAGGCCTAACTTGCTTACAAATCTAATATATTTAAGAATCTGAGAGTAACATTCATAGTACATTTGCTACATCATATTCACATTCACACACACACAGACTAAAGGACAAGGCTCCATAGTCAGCATTCAACAGCAGATCTCCAAGTATAGCAAACTTGGCAGTTCCCTGTCTCTGAGAAGCATCCCACACAGAGGGAATTTGCTGGTCAGGCTGCTGCAGTCCAGCAGAGCTCAAAAAGGTTGCACTTAGGACCACTATTAATAGGGCCACAAGAAAGTTGGCTTTAGTCAGAGTAATTTTCCATCCTGGCCTCAATCTGGGTCAGTAACTTTCTTTGAAAGTTCGATAACAAAAATGTTGTTCCAGTTGGGTTGCTATTCAGGCAAGAAAAATAGGTTTCCAAGGCTGTTCATTAAAAAGCAGGTGCTCATTAGATACCAGAAGTTCCTGGCAGCAGATAGTGCTTCTGCTGAGCTCAAGAGGAGCTTTGGCCAGGTGCTGTTTGTCAAGACCGAGGCCTAATCAACATTTCTGAGATAATAGTGCAGCTCAAGGAAAGGGGGGATGCACTATTACAGTACCTTACTTCAGTCAAGAGGTGAAGTCCAACTTCCTTGCTACTCACCAGACAAGGAAAAAGTCTTTAGAGGACCACAAGCTTTATCTTGGTCTAACAATTTTGAAAAAATACAAAAATGACTAATTGTACACACTATTTGTACAACAACTGTACAGAGTTAGCCTTCGGAAGGGAGGTGGAGAAGAAAAGTAATGTACACATCATGATTTGGATGTAAGCTCTGTCCTTATAGAACAGTCCTCTATTTTAAATTAACTTCAGAGTCACTCAGATAAAGGTCAAATATATCCTCAGCTATACATGCTTAATGCAAGTGTTCAGGCACTGCAAAGAATAGCTGAGTTTATACTATCCTTTCACATGAAAACAAATGCTTACTCACTGCAGTGTGCATGACTGACATCTACCCCTGACCACATATTCCATTACATGATACTTATTTTAATGTCACTCAACAAATGTAGGACAAGTCACCGAGGCTCTTTCCAGACCACCTTGATGTTATGTTTTGCAGAGTAGTGTGAGTTGCAATCTACCAGATGGGGGCAGCAGGCCTGCTATAAAATGAGGAGATAGTCTGAATCTCACTGTACTGATTTATTTCCAGTCACAGGAAGCAGAATAGGTCAGTCTAAATCAAGCCTGCACTACCAGAGGCTATTAAGTCCTTTGTGAGCTCTAAGCTCTCTCTGCACTGGAAAAGATAATGAGAAGAAGGGGGACAGTGGATGTACGTAGAAATGCAAATTATTCCATGCACATGCTTCTTCAAAATACTGGGTTTTTTCCTGCTCATTCTCTCAGGATTTAGCAATGTCCCTACAAGAACTTTCTGGCCTTCTAGGTGACACCTACTGTTTCCACTCCACATAAATTCCTCTGACAGAGCAATGGCCAGGAGAAGCACTACAGATTTTCATCACAAGGAACAAAGTTAAAGAAAATCTAATCATAAAGAAGTACAAAAGCCTCAAGAGTGCCATATGTTCTTTAGAAACATCAGAGGATATGGGCCAAACAGGCTGGTGTAGTGCTAACTGTGTTCCACTGAAATATCACCTTCTTTGTAGCAAATTAAAAAAAATAAAGAAAACCAGAATAAAACATTATTCTCCCCTCTCAAATTATTCTCATTTCACCTATTCCAAACCAAAAGGGGAAAAAAACCAAAAAACAGCAACAAAAAAGGAAAAAAAATAAAATTAAAAAAAATCCACCAAAAGCCCTAAACAGCAATGAACTTAATCTCATATAATTTCGTGGATCACAAATTCAGGCTGGAGAAACTCAGGACATCCCTAGACCAACTGCCCAGAGATAGCAAGGCCAGCTCTGAGATCAGACTGATTGCTTAGGGTTTGATCCAGTCTGGTCTTGGAGAGACAGAGACTGAATAGAGATTGTACTTAGGGTGAAAATGTTTTTAAAGACAATCAAAATCTCTTGTATCAACTTGTGTCCATTATAGTGTTTCCTGCCATGCAAAAAGAGCCTGCAAAGTGCTGTTTGCATGCCTGCAAGGAGCCTGGCATCTGATATATTTTGCATGCAGTTCATGCATAGAAACAGTCATTATATAAAATACAGTGGAGTTTTTGAAATACAGGCTGAAACTTTGACATTTTCAGCTTGTGGAAACAGAGTAAAGAAGTATCCCACTTTGCCTGTCCATTAAGTTTTAAAAGACACTCCCTGGCTTTTGTAGTGTTCTGACCCAGCAAGAATACTTGGAAAGCATCAGCTAAAACCCCCCAGGAAAGACAAACAGAGAAGCACCAGATTTCTGAAGACAAATCTGCCTGGCTTAAATATTCAACTTTTCTGAAATAAAAGCATTTACAAGCACTTCAGCTTGGGGTTAGAAGTGCTATATAAGAACCTCTGAAGCTTTTTGAAAACTCACACACTCTCTAGAGTATCCTTTTTGGTTTAAACACTGAGGTCCCTTCCAAGAGAAATGAAACCCAGCAACAATCCTACACGCTCTTGGTGCAGACATTTGTTAGAACTGTTTCACATACATCCCTTTCTCAGCATAGCCCTTTAGGCTCTTCATAAATATTAATTTGCAGAGTACCCAAGCAGCATAGAATTTTTTTTAATGAGAAGTGAAGACAGACAGAACACCTATCCCCAGCTTCACAAACAAAATCTTCAGCAGAGCAAGAAACTAAACCTATGTGCCTTACTTGCTTGGCAAACTAGTTCAACAGCTTCTTTTCTCTCCAGACCACTCTACTACTCAGTCGGCACAATCTTTTGCAGATCTTAGATTCAATGTTGACAAAGAGACAGAATCAGGAAAGAGTGCTCAGCTGGGAGACCAGAGGCCATGATCGCCAGCAAATGATTGGTTACAATGCAATACAGACTCCAAGTACCTCCCAGAAGAAACTTCAGACAAAAAAACAAATATTCATCTGAGCAGTCCAGAATATGCAAGCCAGTTGTGGGGGTAGAGTTTACTGTAGTTTTTTTGTGGTTTCTGTAAGTTTTTTGCATTTGAACAGGTGTTTTGAATGTGGAAGGATCAGCATTTATAAAATGAATAAAAATCATCATAATAAAAAAATCTCATTCTATGCTAAGTCTGCTGATATAAACAAATTAACTTGGACATGTTATTACAGAGGTTTGTTTTTCTAATTTTAAAAATTTCTGTGTATGGAATTTTACTTCTGTTGTTGCTTAACTTTAGGAGGAAAAAAGTTAGAACCAGCCATTTAGGAAAAAAAAAAAAAAAAAAAAGGATGCTTGATAAAACAGTGATAGCTAAGTTAATTTACTATTGACATAGTGTTTTGTTAAAAATTTTTTTCCACACATTCACATGAAAGTGAGATAGCACCATGTGTGCCAGTCTTTCATCCTCACAAAGGGATTTTTTTATTCTGAGGGTTCTTCTTCTTAGAGTTATACAGCTGATATTTTCATGCTTAGCAGATGAATTAGAGAGGGAAAATGCTTATCTTGATATAACTTGCTTCCCTCCTCAGCTGGACAGGAAAAATAAAACAAATGAAAAGCTTGCAAATCATGATAAAGACAGGAAGGGATCACTCATCAGTTACAGTCATGGGCAGAATATACTCAGCTTGGGGAAATTAGTTTAGTTTATTGCCAATCAAATTAGAATAGGATAATAAGAAATAAAACATAAAATTTAAAACCCATTCTTCCCATTCCTCCCTCTTCCCAGGCTTAACTTAATTGCTGATTTTCTTACCTTTTTTCCCCCCAGTGGCACGGGACAGAGAGTGGGGGCTGTGGTGAGTTCAGCATATGCTCTCTCTGCCACTCCTTCCTCCTCAAGAAAAGGACTCCTTACACTCTTCCCCTGCTCCAGTGCACAGATCCTCACCCATGGGGCAAGTCCTCTATGAACATCTCAAATTTTAGTCCTTCCCATGGGCTTCAGAATCGGTCCCTTCCACGGGGTGCAGTCGGTCAGAAATTGGCTGTCCCAGAGTGGGTCCCCTGCAGGGTTACAAGTCCTACCAGAAAACCTGCTCACATGTGGGCTCCCCACCAGCTCACAACCTTATTTAGGCATCCTGCTCTGTTTTGGGGTCCCCCATGGGACTCAGATGGATCTGCTACACCATGGACCTCCATGGCTGCAGGGGGACACTCTTGGTCCTCACCACAATAAAGTGCCTGAAGCACTTCCTCCACCTCCTTCTTCACTAACCTTGGTGTCTGCAGAGCTGTTTCTCTCATATATTCTCCTTCTTCTCTGCTGTTAGTATTTCGACAGTAGATCAGGTTTTTTCCCTACTCCTGTCTCTGATGGATTTAGCCTTGGCTAGTGATTCCACTGCTATTGTTGTTCTTGGCTGATATCTGAGGGTTAACAAAATTCCTCAGTACTTCAGTGCAGAAAAGGAGTCTTTTAGGTATGGGAAAATGTTTTAAAGTTTCTGAACTCTCTAAAAGTTCTGTGCTTCTTCACTCTAGAGAATATCATCAGTGTAACTCCAGAAAGCAGTGTGCAAAACTGCAGAACACCAGCAGCAACTTTCAAGCAGGTTTCAGACATGATTCAAATTGCTCTATAAGTATCTGTTAAAATAAAATAAAAACTCCAACTTTCTCAAAAAAACTTAACTTACAGTAAAATAATTTATTCTTGAACAAAAATCTCCATTAAGCACCCCTCTGCTATTTCTCTGCTAATGCTAGTATGTGTTAGCAGAGAAAAGGATGTTTAAAAATCTTCACATAACAGCAAATCTGAAAGTTTTTACTTGGGTGTTTTAAGGAGCCTACTACTGACTTTCAGTCTTGTAGCTTAATTTTCTCCCTTCCCTAACAGCTTTGCTGTGCATTAGAACACTTTTTTCAATGAGGAGAGGAAGAGTTGTTCTAAATACACACACACACACACACACACACACACACACACATTTCCATGCCTTGTTATACGCAGATAATTTATATTGAAACAGCCATCTCTGCCCACCGTTTGGACAATCTAGCATAATGGTGAGATAGTTATTCATACACATTTTGCAGATACAGAGAGAGTTTCTTGTGCCTCTATTCTCATTTTATGCCTCTTTACAGAGAGTATCTTTTAAACAATCATATAAGCAAAAAATTAAGTTGCATTATTATGAGACATGTAATTTCAGAGTTTATTAAAAGAACATTTCTGAAGATTCACATCCCTGTAGGCAACAGCTGGTGATAGAAAAGGAGCAGCTGGTGGTTTTCAACAGCTGGTGACAACAACCATTGATGAGAGATACTACATTTTTTTGATAATAAAGAAAAACACTAATATTGCTACTGAGACAAATACTGGCAAAAGGAGTCAAAAGTGTGTGCTTGCCTTATAGATTCAGGACATGTCTACCACTGGTAACAGAGTAAGAACTGACAAAGAAACCAATAAAAAACTGAAACAAAACAACAAAACAAACAAAGGAACTAATTTGAGACCAAAACCAACACTAGTTTGAGTATAATGACAGGATAGCTGTGTTAACACAGCATTTTGGCAGGTGGACCTCAGTAATAGATAGATACCTCATTTTGTGTTAGGAAGATTTGAAGTTCTCACTCCTTGCACTACTACATAAACAAAGTTCTTTAGGAAGGGTTTTCATGCATCTGCTAAGTCCTGATAAATTTTCAGGATAAGATTCCCTTACCATAGATCCCAAAGCCCTGAAGTCTCTTTTGAAGGCCCTCAGACTACAGGTAGCCATTTCCTCACCCTCTATATGGAAGATCAGTAATGGGTAGTAGTCTGTGAGCTGCACCAGGCTTGGAAGTTTCCTTGTGACATCCTTAACCCATGGAGGCAGCAGATCTTCCTACTGGCTGAGCCCATTTGGCCCAACTTCTTGCTTGACAACTGTGACCCTTCTCCTTGCTGGGGGATGAATAGAGGATCCCCTTGATCTAGAATTTTTCCTGGTAGTTGTTCCCAGTTTAGGGAGGCCAAAGCATGATCCCACCATTCTATCTCCCTCTCTGATTCTCTGATGCTTCTCAGCCCTTCAACATTATTTTATATCTCCACTAGGCTGAGCAGCTTGTCTGCCTGGTCACATCTGATGCAACTTCCAGCACTGCTACAATCCACTGAGGGGCATGGGCATTCCCTGTAGCCTGAATGGCTACAGGGAATTTTGCAGGTTTTTCATGTTTTTTGTGAGCTCTGTCTGGGTTGCTGCATCTTTTTTGAAGACCTTAGGCAAGACCTCAGAGTGGACACCATATCTGAGCTCTCTTGGGGAACATAAGGACCACCAACTGAGCTGGCTGCTTTTGCTGCAATATCTCACCCTGCCTGTTCAAATGGACTACCACTTGGGCTCCCTGGAGCCATTTCAATCTCCCTCAGATGCTCCTGGCAACAGCCCTTCTTTTCCTGACTGGCTGACGAGATGTGCCAGGTCCTGAGGGGGCCCTGGGCTGCTGCTCCAGTTAACATTCAAACAGCATTAACCCAAATTCCTAACACCACAATGATCATGGGAGAAAAAGCATGCCTCCTCTAGGTTTCCATTCCCTTTGTAGCACATTTTTCATCCACAGAAAGCAATTTAGGCTATAATTAACACCCTAAAACACCCATCTTGTTAGTCCCACAGGTTTTGCTTTTCAAGACCTAATGTGCCAGCCAAATTTTTTTAAAAACAGACAAAGAAATAACACTTTTAATGTCTTAAAACAAACAAAAGAAATAAAGGCTAACTAACAGTGTGTAAAGAAGCAAGCTATTACTACTGGCAAAATTTCATTCTTTTGGAGCACCAAGCCAAGCCAAACTGTGTCTTGTCAAGCTGAGCCAGGCTGAGCCGTGGTGGGACAGGCTGGGTGTCCTGGCTCTTGCTGCATGATGGGATAAAACTCTTCAACAGAGAGCTGGGCTGTTCTGTTCTTCCCAGCAGAGGTGGAAAATTCACTGTTAACCACTGAGTGCTACAGTGTTGCTAGTGAGATCCCAGTCTGAAGGCAAAGGGCTGCTGAGAGGGGAAACAGGACTCCCCCGGCCTGTGGGAGTTTTAACACAGGTACAAGCAGCTATGGCCTCATTGCAGCCCACATCTTCTCCTCTCCAGAGACTTCTCTAGCCATGGTCCTTGTCCTCCACAGGAATATTTCCAGCACAGCAGTTGTAATTTAATACAGCTCCTAGAGCTGGAGATGACTCCCCATCAGAAACTGATGGTACTCGCTGAATGTTGTTGTTTCCATGCCCCACCTATGCACTGAGACACTGCTGCCATTCTGATCTCTTGTGCTTCCAGACATAAATAGATTTCAGCAGTGCCCTACTTGGCTTCCTGAAGGAGCCAGGAGTGTATGCTGAGTTGCTAATCACCATCCATAGGATGCTCTAAGTCCTACCAGTAATCCTCTCTGCTGTACCCTGACCACAAGGTACTCCAGAATCTCATCAGGAGATTTAGTGTGAGACCAAAGGAAAGCTGCTCCATCAACTAAAACAAACCAAGGGCTTCAGCTTACATGGCTTGTCCAGTGTCAGATTTCAGTACAGGAGACTCTGGACTAGGGAGCCCTTGGAGCTGAGTGGTGGCAGGGGGGACTCAGTATGTAAATGGCAGTGCAATCTGGGAGAGAGAAGGAAAGGTGTGTTTAGAGATGCTGTGTAACTTCTATGCTACATCCTGCATTTCCCTAATCATCAGGAAAACACTGCAAGTGTATAGCAAATGTGCCCTGATGCTGGTCAGAGGTGATCCACATTCACACACACTCACACACACATTTGAAGCAGGATCCCAGGGGAAGATCAGTCTCTCTTTCCGCAGCACAGATGAGTCTGCACATCAGCAAGATGTGAGAGCACCACAATGAATTCCAGATGGGAGTTGATGAAGCATGCAGAAATGCAGAAAGGTTGCAGATGGTTGTAGACATGGAACAGAGGCCTCTCAAGGAGCTGAGGGAGGCTCAGTCAAGGCATCACAAGGAATGGGACTCTAAGGAGGTCTGAAAGCTGACTGTGAGCCAGTGGAAAGTTTGGAAATCATTCATACTTGGGTCTTAGGACTAATGAGACTCTGCAGGCGGTGGCATTCATGTATGAGAAGCTCAGGGGCACACTGCCTACAACAGAGCCTGGAGTGTTGGGATTGTGCAGCAGAATGTCATCATCAAAGATGCTAATGCACAAACTGGCAATCAGGCGTGTCTGAGAGATCCTTGCTGGAATGGGCAACCATGGTGTTGTTGTCACAGCCTCACCTGGTGATGTTCCAATACCCAGAGCAGCCAGGAGTCCTCAGACCATGCCTTTCTACACCCACTCACTTCTTAGCCATCCCGGAAGAGTGAAGATTAGGGTAATGCTACATGCTCTGCAGTTCAAAGTCCCCTGCATCCATCGTGTCAGGGCTTGCTCCATAGTTCAGCAGGGCTTGTCTCCCTCTCCTGGTTCAATTGTAAGTCACTTATTTCAGAAATACTTTCAGATATCTTTCAGGACAGGAAATAATCTTAACACTTGTTCCCCTCTAAAACATCTGGGGATAACTCATCAAATCAAACGCAGACAATAAAAGTGAACTACTCAAAACTCACTTAGTTGGAACGGACAACTCATGTGGTTGCAAAGGACAACGTTATTTTGCAGAAAACCTTAGCCATTTGAAAATTTTTCTGCTCCAAATGAAGCAAAAAGGAAACTAAAAGCAGTTGCATTATTTTCTTCACATGATTCACCAAAAAGTTTCATTGCAACATCTCAGAATTACTATATTCTACTGCCACATTTTGATAGCTTCAAAGTAGTGCCATTGTGACAACACACATTTTAATATATAATTACATTGAATAGTTATCATTGTGCAGACCACAGTGATTAAATATTAATATTTCTTTTGCAATATTAGAAAAGACATGCCAGTAAATATATTTTTCTTGATGTTTCTACATACACATAATATATGTGCAGTTATATACACATACATAAACAAATCTCTATATATATTCACAAAACTCAATTAGAATATGTTAATTTTAGAAACACGGAATTTTCTGATGAAAAGCTGTTTCAGTAATTTTTTCTTTTTAAAGAAAGCAATCTGTTTTTCTAATTTTGTGATTCAGATATACATCCCTCCCCCAACTCCCCCAACTGCCCCTCCAGTGTCCACTCAGCCTGCATCAATATTCATCTCTCTCTCTAATCATAAGATGAGCTCCCTGAAGGCCTATAGTAGTTAGGTTCTCTTTATATGACCATTAAAATAGATAACTGGTTTTGCCATTAAGCGTCTCTCAGCCTTCTGTGCAGTTATGCAGAAGTGCTTATGGTCCAGTTCCTAACAGGGAATCCACTCTGACTGAGCCCTAGAGAAGCATTTGGGGTACCATCTTGCCAATAATGCTTAGAAGCAGAAAGTTAAGTGAACAAAGTCCTTCAGTGAAAGTTAATTTAGCTATAACCTTGAGTCAAAACCTTACTGAAGAAGTACATTAGGAAGAAATCTTAGCTTAAATTAATTCAACCTGAAAGCTCAATAGAGACGTATTAACATTTGCAGCTAGACAAATCAAAGCAGGGAGGCTTTTGGTAGAAAGCAGCACTAATTAAGACAGAAAAAAAGAACTCCAGAAAATTCTCTAACCTAGAAAACTTCCAAAACTGTGGTGGAGCAAACAAAATGATATTTTATACCAGCAAACACCAACCATTAAAAGCTCCTTTTTTTAACTAAACTGTTTTCATAAAGACAATTCTGTATTATTTCTGCTTTCTTTCCCTCTGTTTCTCCCTCTGCTTATCCCATTTTCAAGCAGTTTTTCAGCTCACTCACTTTGCCCCCCCTTCTCTTTCTAATTTCGTGTGTTCTACCTTCACTGCAACTCTCCTGCATCAAGCCTTTCTTTTGATAATCAACTCAGTGATAACAAAATTTCTTATTGTAACAACACAGATATAGGACAGCCGTCTAAGGGCTATTAAAAGCAGATGTAGGACAAAAGGTAACAAGGTCTTCACACTCCTCTAATTAAAATGAAAAGGCATTTCTCTGAGAGCTTTGATGTCTAAGATGCTCATGCTTATATTCAAACCTATTAATTTAAACTAGAGGAACATGGCTGGAATGTTTTCCATTGGTGATCTCTGAACCCATTCTGTCATTTTTTCTGGTAAAGCCTCAGTTCTTTTGACTTCAGGACCTCCTACTTAGCTCCAGCTCTCTCAAAATTTAAATAAACCAAATTTTGAAGTTAAACTTTTGAGATTATATTATAAAAATAATTATAAGGACAAATAAATTCCAGTGCTACATCAGACTATTACTGGTGTATGTTTTTAAACATAATCATTAAGTGTCAGCTATGAAGAAAAGATTATTATACACCATTCAGTCATGAACTGAAACAGTGATTTTATGCAGATACTAAATGGTTGTTTTGGGTAGTTTCTGTTGTTGCTGCTACAAGATTAGAGCATAAGCAATGATTCAATGATTTTGGATCTTCACAGTATTTCAAATACTGCTTTTATGAATGTTACATACCTCTTTAGTACATATTAAAGAACCTATAATCTGACATGAAATAGACTCCACCAAAAAAGTCTCTTCCACAGGACCAGCAAATAAATGAAGTTTGTCTTTCATTAAATTACAAACAAGTTACTAAATACATGATGCCCAAAAGGTATAACTTCTAATTCCCTAAAACCTCATCATTAAAGCAGGACTATATAACTTAATGTGATTAAACCTATATATAAAGAACATCAGAGTGAAAAAAAAAAAAAAAACAACAAAACAACTCACAAATACATTATTAAATTGATGTTTATATAGATTTTTCTGAAGAAGTTCAGGACAAAAAAACCCCATGATTACAGTTATTATCATCTCTGGCTACTAAGATGACATTTTAAGTAAGACTAACTATTTCAAGTCTATCTTGAATACAGAAACAAAATATTTTTTGATCTTTAAAATCTGAAGTCCATTTCATACACCTAGATCTCTTGGATTACACTGCTAAAATTCTAGTTCTCTTTAATTTAAAATTTATCTGCTTAATATAAACAGATAAATAATAATAAATAAGCATCTTTATGATGCTTAATCCACCTCCTAAAATGTCCTGTCTTAATTTCCAGAGGCAACACTGCTTCATCATCATGCAGATATGTTCAGCAAAGACCAGAAAATAGCATCAGCTAGTCCAGAACACACAGGAGCAAATTACATAATTTCATCACATGAAAACAGAAAAACCTCACTTGTTTGTAAGGGCAGGAAGTTGCAAGAGAAAGATAGATTCTCAAAATCTGAGCCAAAATCTGTTTGCTAACTAGAATTAACTCTCTTCTGAAAGCGTATTCCATCTTGTACTATGAAAATTACCCTCAAGGCACGTGAACATAAGAAGGGAAAGAAGCCTCAGGAGTCCAGTTTGTAAAGGTGTCTAGAAACATGTCTTGAAATCAGAGAAACTGTAAGGAATAACTAAGGCAAAGCCCTGCAGGTGTTTGGAACAGCTATTTCCTTAGGAGACCTCTTTCTTCCCTCTAGTAGGCACTCTCCTAGCAGTAATCATACACATTACTCACAGAGAAATCTTGTTTTCTATTTACATAATTCGGGTTAAAAAGTCATCTTTGTTAGGAGACTGTCTCAGATAATAACACTAAGATGGAAATGGCTACATTATTTAAATTGTTGCATTAGCAGTACTTCAGTTTGTATAGGTACTACTAAACTAAATACAATTTTGCAATTCAAGGACTATTTGCCTTGGTGTAGCTACAACAAAAAGGAAGGGTTGTTCACATACACAGAAAAAGAATAAAACTGAAATATATGAAAGGATTTTGTTCCAGCTGAATGGCCTTTCCCAGAAGAGCTACCCAGCAATACAATCTGGAGTGGTTAACTGGTGCATAAGGGCACCTTAGTCAAGGTTACTGGAACAGCTTCAAAATCACTTTTCACTGTTCTGAATTCAACAGGTCTGAAATTTAACTTTTACTGTTGCTGGTTCTGTAAAGTAAATTTTGTTTGGAAAAGTTTCATACACAATTACTAAATCTGGTAAGGCAAACAATTTTCTTTTAGAACATGCAATAAAACTTCCATTTTTTCAATAACAGTCAAAGAGACAGAAAGGAAGTTTCTCTGAAGAAGAGTAGATACTTAGGAGGACTGGAACATCAGACCATTTGTAACAACAAAAAAAAAAGGCAAAAGGTTTCTCTAGGTCAGAAATCTATTGAAACTAGTGAAGGAATAAATATAAATTCAGAAAGAGGTTCCTTTCCCCTCTCTCATAATCATTGAAGCTAATATTGCTTCAGTACACTGAGAAAAATTTCTAGGCCATGATATGGCATGGCCCAACAATGATCATTAGTAGTATTTTTCCTTTGAATACAAAATTCTGATTTCAAAGTATTGAATATAAAGATTATATTCACAAAAAAAAAAAAAATAAAAATTGTAATGAGCTGCTTTTTACAGGTGTTAAAAAAATAGACACAGGATTGAGTAGGTACCAGGAGCTCGTTAGAGTGTGGTGGTAATGACACAAAGTTCTACTAATCAATCCCTCTATGGGCCATATGCTTAAGAGTTGAACTTGATGACCCTTGTGGATCCCTTCCAACTCAGAATATTCTGCAAATCTGTGATTCCTCCACCCTAGCTACTACCCTTCAGTGGGACACCATCTCAGTCTAGGAAGCCTCTCCTGGTCCTGTCACACGGGTATGGCTGCTCTTGTCCTCTTTCCAGCCAGCAACAGGACTGAACACCCATTCCAAAACGACATGGTTAAACACAGTCAAAATACTGATAGCTACAGAGATGGTGTCTTTACTGATACCTACTTAAAACACCAGCAACATGTACTCACAACATAAACACCACCAAGCTTTTTTTCCTCTTTGACTGATTAGCAGTGAAGTCCATTTACAATAAAAAATACATACTCGCACTCTGTTGTTTCACACACATATCTTAATTCATAATATCTCTGTACTGGTCTTGGCCAGGATAGAGTTAATGTTTTTCATAATATCTTGTATATTGCTATGTTTTTTGAGTTTACTATTAAATCATTGTTGACAATGTGGGGAAGTCTTAGTATTGCTGAACAGGGCTTATCAGTGCAAAGTCCTTTTCTGTTCTTCACATCCACCAGTGAGGGGGTTCACAAGACAGTGAGGGAGGGGGCACATCTGGGACAACTGACCCCGACTGACCAAATGGCCATTCCATACCATATGGCATCATGGTCAGCAATAAAAGCTGCAGGGAAGGAGGAGTTACAGCATTTTTCTTCCCATAATTTCATTTTGATGGAGTCCTGCTTGCCTGGAGATGGCCAAACATCTGCCTGACATAAGAAGTAGTTTTATAATGAAAACAAAATAAGGAATTCATTCACTATATCTCAGACCATGAGTTTTCTCAATTTTACACTTTCAGTTGTCTTCTCTGTCCCACTGCAGTGGTGTGAGCAAGCAGCTGTGTGGGGCATAGCTGCTAACCAATGTTAAACCAAAGCAGTCACAAATATGAGCACAAACTCCACAACCCCCTAAAACGCAATTTAGAGATTCTGGGTGCCTTATGCAGCTGCCATTGCATTCCATTATGCAATTGGGCTCCTACTTGCCAGTGAGCCCAATTTGACATCTGCTAGCACATTACATGTACTCACACAGAGAATTGCAAAGCCCTAGGGAAACATAAACCATCTGCTGTCGGTAGACCTCCAGGCCCCGTGGCCCACAGCCATTTCTCCAGTGATAGACCTTTCAACCATTCACCTCTCCACCTGCTGGCATTTAGATCTTTGAGCACATGCACAGAATACCTTACATGAAAAATTATTAAGACCAGGATTATTTAGAAGATGGGATACACTGAAGTGGACAGGTACTGGGTTCTTCGTCAGCAAAAGAGAGCAGTAACGGTTTATGTGCAACTGGCCCCTTTTATCAAACTTCTCTCCTTTTTCTCATGTTTGTACAGCCACCACTACCCCACACTCTACCTTTAGCCTTCTATTTCTCCACCCTGGTCTCCTCCCAAGCAACCAACCTCCCCCAACTGGTTTACTCCCTGTCAGTCTCAGAATTCACCCATATTCAAATCAGGTATTTCTGACACTATTACCTCAGTCACCTTGGTCTTTCATGACAATACTGCTAAAGTCACCTACCACTGTTATTGCAAGATAGCAGTCCCACAAGTCCCATAACAGTCTTCTCCTTCTCCTTAAAAAGGTCAGACATTCCCTACATGACTGATTTGTCATAGCAGTACCTCTGCCATCCTAGCACAGTGTTACAGAACCTCTGTTACATCCCATAGTTTTGCATTCTCCATTCATTCACCTAATTCTCATGGCCAGGGCCTAGTCCTTTCCCTGCCTGTCTCAGCAGTACGTACACACACACAAATACCTTCAACTCTGAGCTGCTTTAGCTCAGCCTCTGAGGGAAGAGCTTTGAATGCAGCTACCCTACGAGTTAGCAAGAAGGCTTTCCCTCTTTCCTACAAGATCCTTTGCTGCTAGTGAAGATCTAAGTCCCTCCTAGCAACAGCTGCTCCTACTCTTGCTGGATGTAAATTACAGTGGATTGCTGCAGTGTCTGCTGAGAGGTTGGAAAATCTTCATTAGCTGAGCACTGGGAAGATTAAAAATGTTTCCAGCAGAGGAACAGTTGCTAGGTAGGGTACTGCTCTTCTGGTTTAGGGAGTTCTACAAGTTGCTGCTCTGTTACAGAATCAGCATTCTGATCCTAGCAACGAGTCACAGAGGAAAAGCTTCATCCTTTTGGTTAGGTCATGCTCCAGCTAACAACTGGCTGAAGCCTTGAGACAATTAATACATTTGAAGATCCTTTTGTAGTGCTAAAACAGAATGTGGAGACCTTAATGAAAATGAAAGTTGCATTATTTTTTGATTAATATTGCTGCCAAAAGAACAAGTCTCTGTTCTGGCACAGAAAGAAAGCATCAGTGTATTTGTTTCCTGAAATTAAATTAAGTTTATTAGACAGGAAAAAGAACAACTAAATGTGACTTAATAGGAAAAGCAGGATGAAACTCAAGATCCAAAAAGACAGCAATGTCTAATTGCAAGGATTTGGAAAAAAGCTACTGTTTCTGAGTATGGCTTATATTATGATCTATAAAATATGACATCTGTTGTTTTCTCCAAGAGTAAATATCCATTAATAGATTAATAAATTTTGTCTCCGTTAAAGCTCTGTGAGGTCACCCTATGCAGTATATTGAATTTATTAGTCTGGACTAGAGTTCAGCTACGTCAAGTGCAGGACGGCCAAATGTCAGAATATCTATTGACTATGCCCTTGGAATCTTAACATTAAACTGAAACCCACAAGAAGAACTCAATTTCAGTCCACCCAAATGAAATCATAACTTATCTACTTAAACTGGAGGAACTCTGGAGGAACTAATCTGCCAGCAAGCAGCATAAATTGAAGCAGATCATGCCTCATTGCAAATAGGTCCATTATCCTAATATCTGCTGAGAATGTTTGCAATTGTTAACCCATTGCAAGATGGTAAAGTTCTACAACTTAGATTGAATGATCTACGAATGATCTCCAGAATTTAAGGACTTACAGGGCCAATGGACATTTTTGGAGCTTTTAGTAAAATAAAGTTACTAACAACCTGGAAAAATTCAGAATATCCAACATGTTGTGGAGATCCTCAGCAGGAGAAATAGCTTCCCATGGAGCAGTTAGGATTTTATAGATACGAATATTTTCTGCAAGGAAAGCAAAGAAAGTACACACAAAAGTATCTAGATAGGTGTTTTTACAGAACTGCTCTTGTAAAAGCTGTTCTAAAAGCCATTAAGTGTGAAATAGGGATGAGATGTGGATATACATGACAGTGATACACATATTTGGAACAAGAATGAGGGAAAAAATTAACTCATCATCAAAATCTTTTGGGACTTTCAATCTGAAATTATTTAGCAAAGATTATCTGAAAGAGTGCTAATATAACTGAAATTATAAAACCCAGAACAAAAAAGTTATAATGAAAATTCCAAAGCAACCTGCACTAGAGCAGCAGCAGACACTGCTATAAACCAGTTTTTCCTGTGATTCAGAAATAATTCTAATTTCTTGTTCTTAGTGGCATTTACTCTTAAATGTGGCATTCTACACTTACACCTTACTTCCTATTTAATTCAGCCACATATATTTTAAAAAAAATTAAGTAAATAGAATCATCTCATAAATTAAACAATTTTTCACTCTAAATGTTCTTTTGTGAACTTAAAGAACTTTCACTTTCTCGGTGAAGATTTTTATATTTTCTTAAGCATGTGTTACCTCTTCTTAAATCCAGTCAGAATTCTTGAGGTCAGGAAAGGGAGAATGATTGCACTTGCAAATACTGAGACTAAAAATTGGTTCAATTAGCATGTTGGGCTTGCCATTTTTTTTCCAGATTTAAAACAGGTGACACACCAGTGAAGGTTAGCCATTATTAGCATTAGTAATGAAGTTGCAGTGGTAGACATGATTTGAAAAGCAGTTCTGTTTTGAAAGCATATCCTTATAGTTTATCCTACTAGCATTGTAACAAGAAATACTAAGGCAAATTCACCTGAGACTATAAATTCCTGCAGAATTGTGTCCTGCTAAATTCTTGCTTGGTTTTCACCAGAATCGCTCAGGCTGCATAAGATCATTCTTTTCCTTTGGAATTCTTCTTCAGATTGTTCAGAATTCCATGTCTTCCTGGATGATTTAGTGTGGATGCAGTGTTTCACAAAGTATTTCTTCACCCATACAAAAGACTACCTTTCTGACAATGTTCTCCTTCTTTGCACCTACATGCAGGTTTTCACATCATGGTAAGAAATAATACTTTTTATTTAGTTTTCACTATGAATCAAATAGTTTTAAAAAAACTTCCCTCTGCATCTGTCCTGTTATTATCAAAAGATGTTTCTTGAATCATCCCTCTTGACTTTTTGCACATGGAAAATGTTTTGCCCATGGTGCTCATCATATATGACAATTTATTAAACAGCTTACTTTGACAGTAGAGCAAATGTCAATTTACACAGACCATTTTTCTTCCTGAGAATTCCTACACTATTGTGCAATATTTAACATTTTGTTTCCTGCTATTTGAGAAATTAAACCGAATTTTTCCCACAGCTCAGTGCTGTATATTTTTTTGTTTGTTTTCTTGTTAGCTTGAACTTTTTGAGGTCTGTTTTTCTTTTTTTTTTCTTTTTATTTTTTGTTGGTTGGTTGGCTGTTTTCCCCCTGTAGATCATGCTCCACACTAAAGAACATAAGGTTTGTCAGGATTTTAAATTAGTGACACAGAATGAGATTTAAAGGACACATCCATACTTTTACTTTACTTAAATCCAACTGCCTGAATTATTTTTCAACTGGTCTTAATTTCTCCAGGTTTGGTGGTACCACTAGTAAAAGGTGGACAACATGTTACTCATCTAAACAGGGGTTTAGTTAATGTCCCTTTAAAAACATTCTTCTTTTGTAAGGAAAATCAGATTAAACCTACATGATGTTGCACTATCTTCATCTCCCAAAAGGCAGATAAATACAAGAAGCCAAAGAGATAAAGAAATACTACAACATACATCTTTTCTGTAAGCAACCTAAACTACACAGAGCTTCAAACCTGACATCTTTGTCCAAATAGAAAGTGGAACCTGCTGTATATTTCACTTGAATTACTGCTCTTATAAGCCTAAACATTTTTGAATTTTGATCAAAATTTCTAGTCATTAAAAATTCAGCAAGGTAAAAATCATGGACTTGGATTCTAAGTAGAATTAAGTTCCTGACACTTGATCTGGTCTTACAGTCACTCAGTCAAGCATGAAGTCCTCAGCTGCAGGAATAGGACAGTATCTTCATCTTCCCCAGCTACAAGCTGCCACAGACATGGGCAACAAAAGGAAACAGAGGCAACTCATCACAGCAACAATTATGAGGGGGATACTGTACAAACCCCTAACACTTAGTTGCTCATTTTGCAGGCAAACTATTCTCATTTACACCTGACAACCCATAGCTGGCAATACAGGAAAAAGAACAAGCAAGGTTTGAGGCTGATACTAGCTACAAATGTGGCCTTTGTCCAGTCAAGGGTGAGCACATTACAACACTGCCATCAGAGCATGTTTGTTATCACCAATCTGACCTTCTTCATATGCCACAAAGTTACCTCCTTGCAGAGAAGCTGCACATTTTCTACTCCTTTTTCAGAAACTGTGAAGACCCTGTCTATCTCTCATAGTCTAAATGTTGCTTTAAAGATAAATGATCAGTAATGCCAAGATTTCTCGGAGGGTTGGAGGGGTGCGGAGAAAAGCTTGGTATCAGAAAAGTGATGCTGCTCTTCAGATGTTGCAGTGTTCTAATTCATGCACAGGAAGAAGTTTAGGTCTCAGCTGACAGAACTATAAAAGAAAGTGCTAAAAGATTAGAATATTTATACAAGTTAAATTAAAAGTTGTACCATCAAAATTATGTCTCAATGGTATCACTAGGACATAGTATAAGCCAGCTTCAAGTTAGTTTTTATTTTGCTAAATATATTCAGTGGTTCTGTTTTTGTTTGTTTGTTTGTTTTGTTTTGTTTTCTCCAGGATATGTCCTATAGTGAACAGCATAGCTATTATTAGAATTTTTAGCTTTCTCTACCTCCTGTTTTCTCTCTTTGTAAGAGAACTAGCAATTTGCATCTGAGTACACTTTCAAATATTATGGAGACACCCGGAGAAATGGCATATATAATCCTTCTACATAAACAACTCACGTTACAGTTATCTGATATTGTTTAGGTCTCTTCTTCCCTTACCCAGATAACTTCCCTTACCCAGATAACTAAATCTTCTAACTATGCTTAGTTTTACAATTTTTGTTTTCCTTCAAGACACGGACACCCTCTTACACTTAAGTTTAAAAAGTAGCTAACAGACACCCCCAAACCTACTCTAGTTCTTACTTAGAAAAAAAAAAGAAAGAAAAGCTGATTTTATACAATTATGTGAATGTACCAAAGGTAAACACATAAAAATAGAGTCCATAACTGTAGAATTCAAATTTTCTGAATGAAAGTGGATGAAGCTGTCAAAAGATATGAAATCAACAAGATTTCTCCTCACAACCTGTGTTTATTTTAACTACAGTGTGACAGTCACATTGCCCAGAAGATGTTGAGAATGATAGCATCCATCAGTAAAGAAGAAAAAAAATCTCTTAATTGTTCTGATACGTATCAGTCAAACAAACAAAAATAATTCATGTGTATCCCAGACTAACAAGAGCTACAACTTCTACATAAACACACTGTTTCTGTTGTATGTTTCTACAATAACCTATTGGGTCACATAGGTCATTTACAAAGGTTCATATTGCCCAGTAAATCAAAACCACTGAATACCTGATGCTTACAGTGAACTAACTTGTTGACTGGAGTTAACCAGAACATGGTCTCAGTTAAACACTGCTACCCACTGTGGTACTCAGGTATTCTGTTCTGCACCCACTTGTCAGGCAGGAAGTGCCCCACAGTCACCACTCCACATGGCTGCATAGACCACTTGTTGGTACAGATTAAGACCCAGAGGACAGTAAGGGAGAAAACACTCTGGGCTTTAATAAAGCATTTCTCAGACTGCTCAGGGACTGAAGGGATTGATGCTGTGCAGTGCTGTTCCAAAGGGCAAGCAGGCCCTGGAAGGATTGGTCAGTCTTCAGGAACAACCTCGTCAAAGCACACCAATTAGCCTATCCCAGCATGCAAATAAACAGGAAACCAAAGTGTGAATTCACAGGTTACACAGGGATGAGCAACAGTGTTCAAGCTTCAGGGCAGCTATTCATTCAATGGAAGGATTAACCCAAAAGAAGAGTATATTTATTAGTGAGTCCACTAAGTGAGAACACGTTTCCTGTTTATCAAAGGTTAAAACACGGATTCAAATCAATCATTGTACATAAACACAGCAGTGATACAAAGATAACAATGGAAGCAAACAAGCAGAGAATGTGTTTTTACATCCAATACTGAAAATCCATGTAGGAACTTGTGCTTGTAGGTTTTTAGGATTTTTTTTCCAGAAATTATGGCCCATCCTCAAAACAAAAAAACAAAGAGTAGAACAGTACTACTAATTTCTTTCATATTCTAATGAATTCTATCCTTTGCAGATCTGACTCACTGAGTCAGCTAAGATGAAAATTAGATGATAAAAAGAACAGAATGAATTTTAAATTGTTAAGTCATGTGTATTCATCAATATTTCTTTCTTCATCGTTAAGAGATCAAATTATTCAGAAGGCAGACTCAAAATCCATTAGCAGCACTTAAAAATACACTGTTATATAAATTTCTATGTAAATGTGATAAGAAGATTCTTATTTATAACAAGAAGTAGTTAATAACCTAATAAAAGCAGGGAAACAAAAAAGGGGAAAGTGAGCTGAAAGAAGTATATCACCTTCAATTACAGTCCCAGGAGACTCTCTGGTGTTTCACCTTGACATTTTGCAATCAGCAATTTCACTGTTACAAGATGCTAGTTGACTGGTTATACACATAGCTTTGAAGCTCATCTTCCCGTCTCTAAACAAAATACATTACTATATCCTTCTAGAATTAGTAGTAATGTTTTGAGGCTTTTTTTGAAATTTTCTGTTTACCTATTTCAGCCACAGCTCAATTTAACATGACAGCCTAACTAATGTAGTCCAAAAATGTTAAACTTCATAATACTGATGGTGTTCTAAACACTTTCATGACAGAGCAGCATGATAAACTGTAGGCCATCCAGGCAACTCCTGAAGCCATTCTCCACAATATTTGAAAAGTCATAGCAGTCAGGAGAAGAACCTGGTGACTGGAAATAGGGAAACATTTCACTCATTTTTAAAAAGGTCATGAAGGGGGAACCTGAGAGCCTGTCAGCATCACCTCTGTGCCTGTGAAGATTATGGAACAGATTCTCCTAGGAGTTATGCTGAGGCATATAGGGGACAAGGACGTGGTTTGAGACAGCCAGGACAGCCTCACCAAGGACAAAACCCGTCTGACCAAACTAGCGGCCTCCTATGAAAGAACGACTGCAAGACTGAACAAGGGAAGGGCTACAAATGTCATCTCTGGACTTCTGTACAGCCTTTATTGTGGGTGTTTTCCCCCACAACCTCTTTCTAAATTGAAAATATATGGGTTTGATTAATGGACTGTTCAGAGGATGCAGAATTGTTTGGATGGATGCTGCCAGAATGTATAAGGCAACAGCTCAATGAGTAGGTGAGGATCAGTGACAAGTGGTATCCCTCAGGGATCCATATTTGGACCAGTACTCTTTAATGACTTTCATTCTTTAATGACTTTTAATGAAACTCTTTCATTAGTGTCTTAGACAGTGAGATCAGTGCACCCTCAGCAAGTTTGTAGAAGACACCAAGCTGAGTGGTGTGAATGACATGCCTGAGGGATAGGATGTCATCCAGAGAGACCTGGAAAAGCCTGAGAGGTGAGCTTGGGAACCTCATGCAGTTTATTAAGTACAAATGCAAGCTGCTGCACCAGGATCAGGTCAACTGCTGGTTGGCTAGGTGAATGAAGGGACTGAGAGCAGCTCTGCTGAGAAGGATTTGGGGGTAGAGGTGGATGAAAAGCTGGACATGAGCTAGCAATGTGCATGCAGGAAGCCATCTGCATCCTGGTCTGAATCAAAAGACAGCAGGTCGAAGGAACTGATTCTGTCCTTCTACTCCAGTTCAATGAGACCCCCACCTAGGGTATTGTGCTCTGGAGTCTTCAGCACAGAAAAAACGTGGACCTTTTAGAATAGGTCCAGAGGCTCTGAAGATGCTCAGAGGAGTGAAGGAACTTTCCTATGACGACAGGCTAAAAGAGGTGGTTCAGCCTGGAGAACAGAAGGCTCTCAGGAGATCTTATAATGGCTTTTCAGTACTCAGGAGGGGCTTGTGAGAAAGATGGAGACAAAATTTTACATAGTGTTTTGCAGTAGGACAAAAGGAAATATTTTAAACTAGATTTAATGAAGAAATTTTGTACGATAAATGTTGTGAAACACTGGAACAGGTTGCCCAGGGAAGTGGAAGATACACCATTCCCAGACACAAAGTCAGGTTGGACTAATTGCTAATTGATGATTGGGCTAGATGACCTTCAAAGGTCCCTTCCAACAAAAAATAATTCTATGATTCTATCTCGCCAACTCCACAGCACAAGTGAACTTAGGAATCCAAAGGCCTCAGATTTTAACGACAGTCTCCAATTCAGAAAGCAATTCAGGTTTCTGTAATCACTGTTGAGAAGTGTCTCGCTCTCCTTCCAACACTAGCTGATAAGAATGAATTGGCAGTGGGAGAGCATTTTGATCTCAGGCATACATACCAGATTCTGCTTGGATGGAGTTAGTTTTCTTCATACATAGCCTTTGTAGGAGTGTTCTGCAGGGAATTTGTGACAAAGCCAGTGCTGATAACACTCCAGCATTTTTACTACTGCTGAGCAGTGTGTGCCCAAGTCAAAGGCTCTTCCCTACCTGCCACCCTACACACCATGCCTCCTCAGCAGGTAGTCTGGAAGTGCTGAAATGACCAGGGAACACAACCAGGACAAACTGACCAATGCCATATGACTTCCATATCTCATGGCATCATGCTCAGCAGAACTCAGAGAAAGGAAGATGGAAGAATATATACGGTTACCATATTTGACTTCCCCAGTAACTGTTACATTATGCTGAGGCCCTGCCAAGAAATGGCTCTTTGTCTGCCTGCCAACACAAAGCACTGAATATTTGTCTTTGCTTGTATGCACAGCTTTACTTAACATATTTTACTGTTGTTATTTCAATCCCTGATTTTTATTTTTTTTTTTGCCCTTCCTATCTTTTCTTCTCCATTCCACTGACAGGGAGGGAAGTAGTGGCAAGTCCCAAAACTTAAAATAACAGCGATATATTTTCTGGTCATCAAAACACTCAGAAGTCTTGCTGAGTTAAAAAAAAGAAAATCCACAACATTGCATCTCTTTAGAGGTATAACACAGGGAGGTTTCTATTTCTCTAAAAACCTTAAGAATAAACAAATAGAGGAAGTGATGGCAAGCTAAAAAGAAAACTCCAAGTAAGACCTTGAGAATTATTAGTGCATTACTCTAATCAATGTCTCACAGTTTCTCTCATAGTCCAAACTGCCCATGCCAAAGCCTTTCAAAAGGCATGGCTTTATCAGAATTATGAATAAGGGCTCTGAAATATTAATGTTACATGTAAATGTGTTAATAAATACTCTAAATGTTGTCCGAGGAGCATATTAGATCTATTAAATAATAGGACACTGCACATTTCCTTGCTCTCTCAGATGTGTCCATGTAACTAAAGTTTCTTTTAAATTAATATTTTCCTTCAATAATCTACAAATAATGTTTTCTTAATGCTAAAAATATCCAAATCACTAAAAGTCCAAGTCTCAGGACTTGTACTGGTGGTTTAATAGATTTCTCTAAGACTTTGGGAGTTGTGATTTTAATAAAATATGACAGCAACATACTTTGAGTAGATGAAGGTTTCTTTGCCTTTTTTATTTCTACTTTATTTTACCAATATCTATTTTACCAAAAGTAAAATATTAAATGAAAAGCAGAGACTTTCTTCCTCCTTTCCATTTATTGATCAAGAAGTTGTGACTGAATTATCACTGACATTTTGTTTAGAGGCTTGAGTAATTTAAATAGCTCTGTACATCCTTCCTACTCTATTCTTCTAAAGAAGTGAACCAATACCTGCTTCTCAGTCCTCCCTCACTCAAAGTAGGTTTAGTCAACAAAATATAAAAAAATGACTCAGGCTATCGAAAAAAAAAAAAGTTAAGAATCAGTGGGTTTGACAGTCTGTATTCCCTGTTACATAAACACAAGCTTCATTGTCATTTTCTACGCCCACCTGCACACTCAAAACTCCCAGAAAAAAACAATTCAACCAACCATAACACATTTGAGGATATTGTTGTTGGATTTTGCTCCCACGCAGTGAAATTCTAATCTCCTTCATTGGAAAAGAGCTGTTTTACTGAATGAAAAGCTCCGCTTGTGTCACTGGAGGTACCAATGAAGCTTACTCAAAATATCAAAACCCAATTCTTAAATCTGGAAAGGGAAAATAAACAGTAGAGAATTCTATGAGGAAGGACACTCAAAGGCCAAATATGGAGGAATGCAACAACCTGTATCTAACTAAAGCAGAAACCTGCAGTATGAAATTAATAGGAGGCTTCAGTTAAAGGGACAGCCCAAGAGGTTGATTCTCTAAGCACAAGGATGTGTCTTCAGCCTTCAAGAGCATTATAATTTTTCATCATTCAGCACCTAAGAGAATTTGAATGCACACACCATTGCAGGAAGTATCAAAAATACACCAAATAAGAACATTAAGATAATTGCACTACAAGAGTTTTGAAAAACTGATAATGCATCACATGCTGTGATACAGCTTTCTGACTCTTGTGGGAAAATGATTGGTCTTTTAAGAATAGGTAGTTCCTTCTCAGTAATCACATCCTGCAGTTATTCTCTGTACAATATGCAAGCCAGAAATGTGAAAAAGGTTTTCACACCTTTTGCTTCAGTACCTCTCTGGAATGTATGCTGTACTATCTACAGCAACCAGCTGTGCTCACACTGGATATCCTCAGTTACGCAGGATCAGATTTTGGCACTGGTATTGTTAGCTGTAAGCATTTGTTTTTTTCATTAGTGGCAATTATACCCAGTAGGGACTGCCAAAGGCATATAGTGATCCACTAGGTGGATTTAATAAATAAGCTGCTATCAGTGAAAAATATTCCATCAAGATGTGAGAAAGACCTGTATTTTAGATTTTCTTACTTTTCAAAATGTTACAGTTAACTTATGGAAAAGAAAAATCTGACTTTTTTAGACATTTGAACATCCAATCTACTTTCAGATTAGTTTTGGATGTGAAAAAATTATTAAAGAGCAATTTGAAAATTTCACCAAACAATTCCTCCTTCCTGCTTCTTGTCTACCATGATTAAGCCTTTCAGCTTACTAACTTGGAACCTGACATAAAAATACTTCTTTGTGTATCTAACAAGACTATGGTGCTAGCTGAAACATTCAGAGTTTTGGCTTCACAAAGCTCAACTATGCAGACATCTGGACCTAAAGTTGAAGTTAGCCAAAAAAACCAAGTACAAAAATCCCCTGTTTTATATTATCCTGGAATAAACTTTGAGATCTGGATAGGAGTAAGAACAGACAATTTAAACAAATGACTGCAAACTGCTGAAAGCATCAAGTATAAATTCTATCTCAAAGACTCAGTCTTCAGAAAGGAGTAGAAGTACTGAAACAAAACTCAAAGTGCTATCCTCTGGCTTCAGATAAATCCATGCCAAGAATTGTGGGGAAAAAAATGAGAAAATAAGACTGGTTGATTTTGTAGCTGATTGAAGTCTTAAATAGTACTGAAACTTTTCACCATAAACCCACAACTTGTTCAACCAGACAGGATGCTAAGCACAGGTGGCAAAGGGCATTTTAATTGTCAAATACCAAGGGTTTGTCAAGCATGTTATAACTTCATCCAACACTTTCAGAAGTTAGAAAATATCTCCAGATCTGAGTTTTTCTTCCTGAGACCAACAGTACAGAGCTTGGGAATCACTTGGTCTATATGTTTTAGCATTAAATATTAATATTAATATTAATAATATGTTAATATTATTATTAAGAATAAGAATAAGAATAAGAATAAGAATAAGAATAAGAATAAGAATAAGAAAAATGACATCAAAACAACAACCAGAAAGTTTTGATTGTACTATTTGAGGAAACCTCTTAATTTTAACTCGAGAGGCAGATATTGTGAAAGCAATGGAGGGTGACACACTGATAACTATTGAGAGTTCAAGCTCTCATCCAATTTAAGAGTTTTGCTAGGAGTATGTATACCTGTAACTCTTACCACAGTATGAACCTTGATCTCAGCAATCACAATGAAAATTATGAACCACCAAACCAAACAAGAATTAGGTGACTAATTTCCATTAACAATCTAAGCCAAAATTATTCTCATTCTATTAAAGAAAGTTAGCAACCAACCAATGAAAATTCCCTACAAATATTGTCATCCCCCCAGAGAAATAATTAAAAAAAAAACCAAACTAAAAACCAAAACCAACTAATTTCTGAAAAAACACTATATGTCATGAACAGTGACAACACCAGTTGGGGAAATCTGGTTGTCCTGATGAGCTTCTTAATTCCTACTAAAAAACATTGAAACTAATTAGAATCTAGTGAGGGGGGAAAAAAAATCCAAACAATTTTTTGTAAGATATATTAAAAAAATAAGTGGTCACTAATGAAAAAAAAAATGCTTAATTCAAATATTCCAATGTTGCATCTTAATCATATTTTCCCCTTAATATACAGAGAAAAAATTAAAATGCTTTAAAAAATAGACCCCTCTGTGACTCTCTATAAAACAGAGTACAAATCTTTTTTTTTACTTTATTTACACTTACATACTTGTGGGAATTGGAAAGCTCTAAAAAAAAATCTATTTTGGGGAGAGTAATCTGTTTCATAAAATATCATCTGCATGGGATATTTATTCAATCCTTTTATAAGAAGAGATTTGGCAGCTGAACATTATGTATGACAGACTTCTTTCACACCATCTGTTATCTGTAGCAAATCAGAAAGCATTTCTTCATTATTTTTTTGTGAAGAACTCTTGGTGCAGTTCAGAACACTTCAAAAAAGTATTTGCCTTTTTTTAGAGGAGAAATACTGGCAGTGGCCCTCAGTTCTATGGCTAAAATGCTTTGTTCTTCATGGATCCTGCTCAACAGTAGGCTAATTCACAATGAGTTAGAAATTTTTAAGCCTACAGAACAGGGAAGAAAACTTGTTTTCTCCTTCTAATCTGCTGCCTAACCCAATTATCTTTCTTGTGATCTTCATTCACAGAGAAAGTAGACTAGGCTTTAGTGAGGCGTTGCATTAACTCCAGTTGCCCACGTTTAACAATTTCTTCAGCTGTTGACTTTTGTTAGCATGAACATTCACTGATACAGAAACGTAACTTTATTTCACAGTGTGTTTCTTTCCTGGACTGAAGCTGACTTTTGAGTGAATATGAGTTTATGAATATGAGTTTATGAATAAAACTATAAAACAGGAAAATTGGAAAAAAAAAACCTCACCATCACATACACGCACACACACAAAATCCTAAAAAATGAAACACAAAAGCAAAACCAAACCAAACAAAAAAGAAACTAAAAAACCAAAACTCCCAAAAAAACCCCAAACCCAACTGAACCAAACCAATTATAAAACATTATTTTCATATTGGGAGTGTTTTCTAGATTTTTGAGATAACATGTCTATTTTCTCAGTATCATGATTCAGAAAATTCAGCATCTGTTTCTTTCAAAAACACAAAGCTATGAACACACATTTTAGGTGTAGAAATGATTTTGAAGCAGATTTACTATTCTGCTTCCATCTTTTCCATGGCAAAAAACTACTACACATCCAAAAGTGCTTTAGCACTTGAAAGTAATCGTAGAATCACAGAATATGCTGAGATGGAAGGGACCCACAGTGGTTATCACCCAAGACTCACACTGTGTGCCCAAGAGCATTGTCTAAACACTTGAGCTCTGGCTGACTTGATGTTGTTACCAAGCTGGGGAGAACCTAAAACGTAAGACTCATGATTTTCTTTCATAAGTCAGAATGGGATCATAACATTTCCTGGAGCAAAAGCTGCAACTAAGAGGGAAATAAAAGGTTTCAAAAACAATGACCTCACATATGATCCACTCAGCCTAATTAATTTGGTAGATTAAGTTTCACACTGATAAATTACCTTTTCTAAATTAACTACAATTACTGAAAATTTCTTGGAATTAGGGAAATAATAATGGATTAGAAGTACAAAAGAGGATCAATACAAGCTTCTTATCCTTTTTGTGAACATTATTAGCCTGACTATGCTTTTTCTCTACAGGTCAGGGTGGATGCTGCTAGTTGATGTTCTAGAATATAAGATAGAAACCAAATTTATCCATTAGCCCCAGA
Source organism: Pseudopodoces humilis (assembly GCF_049639895.1). Classification (NCBI taxonomy): domain Eukaryota; kingdom Metazoa; phylum Chordata; class Aves; order Passeriformes; family Paridae; genus Pseudopodoces; species Pseudopodoces humilis. The sequence continues at coordinate 80,226,073 of NC_142200.1, read as the reverse complement.
TCCTCTGGTCTCCCTACTTGTTAGTACCTGGCTGTAGAAGTCCTTGGGTTTTGCAGACACTTTTCTAGTTGGTACTCAGACCCCCTCTTGTTCAGTACATACCTCCCTCACTCCACAATAGCTGTCCCAGATCTACAGCTTTCTCAGAAGTTGACTGTCAGGCTGTCTGACTCAGAAGGTGAAAGAACCACCTGACCAACCAAATATCTGACTGTCAGACTGCTGGTGTCTTCACTGTCTGGCATCCAAACCTACTCTCTCCTATAACATTCTGCCAGACTGCTTATCCCATGCAGCAGCTATTTGGCTTGAAATTATCTGGTGAAGTACAAACTGCAACATTGAAATTCCCTAGGGAAACATTCACACTTTTTCCAGTTACAGGTATTTAGACCTCAATACACAAATACCAGAGATAGAGAGTTCTACTGAGGAAAACAGAAACAGCATTTAACATGCAGAAATGAAAGATTCTGGTGATCAGATCTAGTGCTTAGCCAAACCTATTGAACAGAAATCTGTTTACACTGAAGTCCTTTCTCCCTCTCTGCTTCACCCTGTCTCCTTGTCTCCCCACTTGCATGTGCTTGTTCCCACAAGTCACCCCTATTCCTCCCTTTCTCCACCTTTGGTCCTTCTCTAAATATCTCATTACATCTTTGGCAGTGCCACTACCCCCTGAAAATATTCTACAAAATTTATTGCACAAGCCCAAAATGGCCCTCATTCCATCATGGGTCCTATATTCCTTTAGGCAAATAAATACCCTTCAATCTTCAAGGTGCTTGCACTCATAGAGCATCCCTCCACTAACTGTATATTTGCATTTTTGGTGATTAGCCTGTAATTATGTTACCTATTAATTATTAGTTTTTATCCTCCTAGAAATCAATTGATTAAACTGTGCTCCTTTTTCCAAGACTGACAGCAACTTAGTTGGTTTATATTTCCTTTTTTTCCTTCTTCACATTCATATCCCATTGATTCTTAATGCCAACTGTCCCATTTGTGTTATAATTAGAAAATATTCGATATTAAATCTCTTTTAAAGCTGTGTAATTTTTAATCTGCAACTCAAAGTCCATAGATTGTTTTTATACCTCCTGGTCCTCCTAAGTCAGACTTTGAAAGTCTAACACCGGCTGGATTTTTCCCTAGACTTTGACAAAAAAGTAATGAGAAACTTAGCAAGAACTCCCAAACAAGCCAAACTTCCTCGATTTCTGAGTTCTTTAAAAGCCCTAAAATGCAACTAATTCCACAACAATTCAGAAACCTTCCAACAGCACTATGTTGAACAGAAGCAGACTTTTTGATCTATTATTTAAAATGCACAAGTTTGCTCTTTAAAAGCAATGCAAATACTATCAACAAATTCTGTGGTACTTTTATAAAATAGATATATGAATGCTAATTTAAGAATTGAATTAAATATGCTGTTTTTTCATGAAAAGCAACCTACAGATTCTTTTTGCATCTTTATTTCTCATGCAACTTGAAAAGCATCTGGATGCTATAGGCTGGCTACAGATTCTTTCAGATATCATAGAAAGTCTTATGAAGACTCAAAAACCAGAAATTATAATCACAAGAGGCTGTTTCATGATCCATGATCCAAGATGTCTGTAACTAAGATTGTTTTGGGTAATTTAACTTCCTTTCCCCCTCCAAAGAGTCAACATTTGTTCAAGAGGCATTTTCCATTAACAGCAGTATTTTATCCCTACAGGGATCCTATCCCGTAAAAATTATCAATTTTTTATCAATATATTGCCTTAGAAATACATAATCCTTTTCATAGGAGATTTCATATCCTGCAATAGTAATGTCTGTTTTCATTGCCCAGCTTTTTATTTTAATGCACACACTTCAGTTACTTCTCTGGTCTTGATGAGCTTGCAAATTAAACTACGGGCTGTCCTTTTGTTATATATATATATATGAAGCCAAATTATAATACAATGGGGTTTTATTTTGACAAAATATATTTGACTCCTTGAGAATGAGGAAACCTTTTATTCTTTCTGCATCCAGGCTTTCATGTAGTCCTGCAGCTGCTCCTGCTCATGGTCCTAAGACAATCACTTCTCATCAGCAATTTCCATTTCTAACTTGTTTTCTCAGTGATTCTTCAACCCTTAGGCTATTTAAAAACAGACAAAATCCAAAACATATACTCACACCCAAATGCTGTAACATGAGAATTCAAACCCTCTTCCTCCTCTGCCTAAAGATAAAGGAGGGGTAGATCAGGGACATGAAATCTTCAATGAGGTTTTGGAACTATTCTTAGCTTCTCTTTCTCCTTCAGAAGCAGGAAAGAATATATATATATATACATATATATATTTGTTTTAATATAGAAGACCAACTGTCCATCAGAGATATATTTTGTACCTCATTCGATAGTCTATTTTTATATTGATATTTATATATGTTCCAGGATAATTCATGATTCAGATAACACCATGACTAAGAGCACCCCAAGATGTGTATGCATGAAGTAGAAATTGAAAATTCCTGGGGTCTTTTGACTGTTTAGAACAATAAGACGAAACAAATGTTTGCATCAGATAATTTTTCTGAACTTACAAATGTAATACATGAGAATAAAAAATACAGGTATTTTTTAGCATTCAAGCTGAAAAGATTTTCTTTCATTCCTAGGAAACGCAAAGATTTTCCAGTAGACCTAACTGAACCTTTTCCTTTCTCAGTTGTGACTGGCATAGTGGGATCTAACGTGAGATCTAATCCTCTTTGTTTCCCTGTGGATCATTCCAATCAGCCATCATGTCACCAACTATACCATATCTAGACAATATAGCCCCTCATTAAGCCACATCACCTTCCTGGAATATCCATTGTTTTCAAGAGAAAAATACAAGTTTTTACTATCATGACTGTAATGCTTTCATATTTTTCAGAAAATGTGCAAGCTAGTTACACTTCCTGGAAAACGAGACCATTTTGTCACGTCTTTTTCACTCTCCTGCTGTCATTCATGGTTCCTGGATCCTAATTCTCTGTCAAAGAGAAGCCTCTATTTCAAAAAGTGAAGCAAATTATTCAAAAATTATGTAGTTATCCTGTCCATCTTAGAATTTGATTTTCACAAAGTTTGTAACTCAAAATCATGGCTGGATCTCAAGCCATTTTAAATTCACCACTAAAAACTTAAGATCAAAATGCAGATCTTGTAAGAAGGACTGAATTGTCAAATCTGTTGGTGTATTTAACCCAGTGATAAAATCTTAGCATGCAATAGGCACATTTACTAGATAAGCAAACAGAATTCCTATGGTTTGACTTCTCTTCCCCTACAATAGCAAGGTTGTATAAGATAAGGCTTAAGTACTTAATTTCTGTTACTTTCAGTAAGTGTCACAATGACCAGTTAAATTACTACCCATGAATGATAAGCCACAGACTAATAGACACCATAATGAAAGTGTTCAAAATCAAGTCAGTATTCTTCACAAGAAAACTTGCACAAAACTCCTTGGAATAGCAGAAAAAGGTGGAAATTTATAATTTTGTGGAAGAAAATTCAAAGAACCTATTTTTAAATCTACCTCATGCAAGTTATACTCTCTAACATATTCATATTCATAGTCTTTATAACATATGAAGTGCCTTTCACACCTGAAGAACAAATACACTCATAACCAAATAATTTTTATTTGTAAAATTATGGTTACATAATCTTAGACATATTTTATTAGAATTTCAGAGACTGTAAGAAAACTTCAAAATAATCAAACCTCTTAAAGATAACCAAGATATTATTATGACTTCTGGGTCATATAACTTCTGACTCAAATCCAACAAAATAGGATATAAAAGCCTTTTTTTACTACTGAAAACACATTTTTTTCCTAATTCCTGAATACCTGAAAATTCCAGCCATACACATAACACAGAAGCTTACTTCCTTCTTACTGTCATTGAAATTATTTCTTAAAACTAAAAAAAAAGATAATTAAAATAAATATTGTTATATAACCAACATACAGCACCCTAAGACTATTTTGAGAAATACATAGTCACATAGCTATGCTGTATAATGGACTTCTTGAAATTGAGGTCTACATGCTACCTAGCCCATAAAAAATTAATGCAGTTCTTACTTATTAGTTTGATAACCATTCCCCAAAGACCAGTTATCAAATCATTCCCCAAAGACAGTTATCTGCACACTGGTGGGTATCAGGTATTTTAGATACCACTTTTGTGACTTACTGCAAGATGATTTGCAGCTTCCAGGCAGAGTTTGTAGGCTATAAGTGTGTTTTAAAACTGAGAATGAACCTTGCCATATTTCCAGGAAAAGTTAAGTCAACTAGAAGGAAAAACATCACAGACATAGAGAGCAACTTGCTAGCCTGAAGTCCTGAATCATCTAGAATTTAAAAGGCAACATAAACAATACACAGTTGTCATGGTTTAACCCCAGCTGTCAACTAAGACTCACAGAGCCTCTCACTCACTACTCCACAGTGGGATGGGGAGAGCATAGGAAGATCAAAAGCGAGATTTGTAGATTGAGACAAAAGTTTAATTGGAAAAGCTAAATCTGAGACCACAAGTAAACCAAAACAATGAGTTAATTTACCACTTCCAAGGGCAGAGAGGTGTTCAGCCATACACAGGAAAGCAGGGCTCCATCACACATCACGATAACTTGGGAAGCCAAACATCACAACCTCCGAATGTGTCCCCCCCACTTTCTTCCTCCCCCAGCTGTATATGCTGAACATAGTGCCATATGGAATGGAATACCCTTTTGGTTACAGCTGTCCTGTGCCCCCTTCTGAATTGCCATGTGCTCCCAGCCTCCTCACTGGAGGAGCAGTGTGAGGAGCAGAAAAGGCCTTAACTCTGTGTAAGCACTGCCCAACAGTAGCAAAAACACCCCTATGCTATCAACAGCGTTCAGCACAAATCCAAAAACATGGCTCTGTACTGGCTACTACAAAGAAAATTATCCCTGTCAAAACCTGCACAACTCTATAAAAAAATGCTGGAAAATGCCAGGAATTTCATTCTGTCTACGCAAAGAATCAATGTTCTGAACACCAGACTCATCCTTCATCTCCTCTGGCCAGCAGGACTCATAATGACACTTCCTTTCTCACATGTCAGTCCTGGCTTCACTTCCCATTTGTAAGTCTGTGGATTTCAAGTGCCTGTCTATTAATAATTCTTCCTCACAATATTTTTAAGTGAGCAATGGGGAAGCCTGGCTGGTTCTTGCAGCATGATTGCAGAAATGATCTTCTTCATGTAGAGGGGATCTGGTTCAGCTCCCAGGCATAGCTTAGCATAAGAACAGGGAAAAGTGTTGCTACAACTTACTTTCATATAAAGCTGGTAGGAGCAATGTTGTGCAGCTGGAATATAAATCAGTGTGTGGAGATGATCAGAATAGTTCTGTATAGCTGGATAGATGGATATTTTTTTGATTACAGATATTGAGACCAATCCCAGTTGCAAACACAGAAATAAAACTTCAGAACATTGTATAGTTGTCTTCATTTCCTTTCACAAGGGAAAAAAAAGGGTGAATAATAAATGCAATTCTTGAAATATTTGCTTTGAGATGTAATTTTGTGATTTTTAATCACTTTACAGAAGCTGTCCGCTTCTAAGTGAGCTTAGAAAAGCCTGAGCAAGATTCAGTTACTGCAAAATGAGGATCATAGAGTCACAGAATGTTAAGGGGTTAACATGGGCCTTAAAGATCTTTTAGTCCCAGCCCTCCCTGTCTGGGCTGTGAGTGCACACTGCTGGTTCATGATCAAGCAGCACCCCAACTCTTTCTCTGTAGGGTGGCTCTCAATCATTTCTCTGCCCAACCTGTAGGTGTGCCAAGGAATGTCCCAGGTGTAGAACCTTGAGTTTCTCTTTGTGGAACTTCACAAGGTTTCATAAGCCTGTCCAGGTCGCTCTGAATGGTGTTTTTTCCCTCCAGCATGTTGGCTGTCCCAATTTGGTGTTGCCAGTGAACTTGCTGAGGGTGCCCTCGACCCCACTGTCTGTGTCACTGACAAGAGGCTGAACAGTATCGGCCCCACTACTGACCTCCAGGGACACAATTTTTTACAGGATGGAGTGTCTTTCCCATTATAAGTTTAGTTTTAAAGACTTTCTACTTCCTTTCCTTTTATAACCTCTTAAGCTATCCTCTTAGGATCAGAGCTAAAATTCCTGAAGCTGATTCCTAAATATAGGAAACCAAATTTTTACTTCAGCTGCTAAAGAACCAGACATTTTTCTTATGCAGAGAATCCAAAGCTCCATAGGCAGAGGAGTGAAGTCCAGTTATTCTTCTACCTAATCTAAATAGATTGAAGGGCCTCTTATTTAAAGGGAAATATTCAAATACAGATGGCTAAGCAGCATCAGGTCTAAAATTACAGTTCTTTTATCTCTCTAAACATCCACCAACATCAAGCAGAAGTCTGGGCCAATATGAATAATAAAAAATGGCCCTTCATATTCATTAGGCCTGAAATTATCTTTTAATCCAAACTTCCAGGGCAAGCTGCACATTTGCCAAAGTGCTAGAAAATAAGTTACACATTTCATACTGTTATACAAACTGCAGTAAAATGAAAGGTTCCAAGAAAGAATAGCCATTACATTTTACAGGTCTTGAATTGAAGCAACAATCTCTGAAATATCAAAGGTATCATCCTGACTGCACTACTGGCATATAAACAGTGTACCTTAAGAAGTAATTCAACTCTCCTTAGAAGTTATTTTCATATAGTAGTTTTCAGAGAGTTCTCCAATCATGTGAAAGAGGTCATTCAGTTCCTTAAGGGGAACAGTGGGAAAGAATAAAGTATTTGAAGAATAGAAGAAGGTTAGAAGAAGAAATTAGGGGTTTTTAATGGGTTTATTTTCAATAAAGTGAGTGAAATAAATGGTTTCTCTTCATTGGAATGTGTATATCTTTGGGGAAAAAAATTGCTGCAAGTCAGAATACAGGAAAAATGCAACGTTCTACTCAAACCTGCCTTCCAATCAAATTTATTGTTTGAAGGAGGCTTAGCACTTGCCCAGGGAGTGGATCCTCCTTCTGGAGACTACTAGAACTCATCTAGCTCTTGAGCTACTGCTCCTTGTTGCCCATTGTTACAACCACATAAGAATGAAGAACACAGCTCAGGGACGAGATCAAGGTTGATTTTACATCTCTGAGGATTCAGCTGAAGAGGACAGGGAGCTGTGGGAGATTTCAAATCAAATCAAGGAGAAAGGCTACAGGAGGAACAGATATATCCTGTCAGTGAATCCATTGCTGTCAAGCTGCCAAAACACTTTGGCTCTTACAAAACCATAATGATCTTCCAAGAGCAGATTGCTGTCAAGGAACTTCTGATACCTGACAAAAATGGGGGCAACAAATCAGAAAAGCAAGATGGGATAGTTTTTATGAATGGAGAAGTAAGACAGATACACAGAAGTGAGACACTGGATACATGATTTTCAGGACGAAGGGAAGAAAAATTGTTTCATTCTAAAAGAATGTAAATTCTTTTAAAATTGTAAAGAAACAAAAAGAATACATGGAGCTCTCCTATAGAATGATCATCTGAAACAGGATCTGTAAAAGGTCAAAGAGATGTATTAAGGAATGACTGTGGCAACTACCAAAAAGGAAGAAAAAATAGACTGAGCTTATTCAAAATATACTAATCATCATTTAGACAGCTTGGAAGATGCTCCAGTCACAAATCTTCATTCTCACAGAGGATTTTTACCACTTTGATATCTACTGAAAAAACAACACTTTGAAACACATGTAATCCAGAAAGTTTTAAAAGTGTGTTGGGTTATTTTTTTCACCAAAAGTTAGGGGATAGACCAGATAGGAAGGTGTTCTACTACATAGCAAGAACTGGCTAGGGATATGATAGTCACTGACAAACTATGCTACTGTGACCTGTAGATGGAAGAATTAAAGATATTGAGGTAAGACAGGGAAGCAAGCAGCAGGAGAATGTTCAGACTTCAGAACTGTTTTCAGTCTATTCAGTGAACTGCTGGCAGGATTTCATAAGTTGCATAGCACATAGAGTAGCTCATGAAGTCTGATTGATCTTCAGGCTTTAAAGCACAAAGATTTTCAAAAAAGTGAGTCAAGTTTTGAATCAAATTATCTAAGTGCAAGAAAATGAGCAGCCATAGCAGAGAGTCTGCAGACAGGTTAAAGAACCTCAACTAAGATCAAATGCAAGGAGAGAAGTACAGGTAGCCATATATTTATTACAAAGAAGAATTCAAGGAGCATTTGAAAGGCTGATGCTTGGATGGAGTAAAAATTGGAAGAATAAGTGAGGGCCAGTGGGAAGATACTGGTGTACACTGAAGCAGAAAGAAAGCCAAGAAAAACTTTGTGTGAGTAGTCAGTGTGGTGGGTTTTCTATTAGTGAAGCAAAGACTGCTGTATTTGGCCTCTCTTTTCCCTGCAGGTTTTCAGTGGCAAGTTGGTGTCCTAAGTCCAGATGCTTGGCAACAGAGTTTGAAGAGGAAGGGTGTGATTAGAAAAAAGTTTAGTCACGGGCAGCTTGAATAAGATGAACAAGTACAGGTCCAGAGTTTCTAACCAAATATTCAGCATTGCAGAATAACCTAGCTAAAGTCATCACAAAGATGTTTCACCAGCTTTGAAAGACAGCAGTGAACAGAAGAAGTTCTCAGAATCAGAAAAATCTTAGAAAAATACTAGTTTTATGTCCCAAAGAGGGCAGAGAGAAAGATGTGGGAACCTGAAGTCAGCCTCTCCTCCATTCCCAAGATCACATGTGCCCTCAAAGCAATTTCTAGGCATGTGAAAGGCATAGAATCAGCCTGAACAGATTTACCAAGCACAAAGCCTGTACCTGACTAACTTTATCACTCTGTGTGACACAAACCAAATTCAGCAATATAACCACAAAGTAATTAAAAATAGATAATATCTCAAAGTAAGTAGAATCCAACACTCAGATAATTGCGCTAATTTCCTCCATTTTCTTATTTCCAACTCGGATACTATCTTCTTGCATAAATCCCCCAAATTGTTTTAGTTTGCCATAATCTAAATCAGATTTTACAATAGAGTCACTACAGGTGTCTCACAAAAATCAAAATACTGGTGTTTACATACAAGCCATTCATACACAGGAACTCATCTCAAACACCTTTTCCCCCTCAAAAATAAATACTAGTATAACAATATCTAGCACTAGAAAACCTACTTAACATTAGGATGTAATTTCTATTTGCTCAGTACTTTCAGACCTATGATCTACAGCTTTGCTAATTTTCAAGGACTAGTCAATTTGTAAACAACACTTCTTGAAACCTGTTTCAGTTTCTACCCACAGTGTAAGTATTGAATTACAGGTGTTACTAAGTCTCCACAATCAAGTTGAGTGTGTGTCAGTTTGCATAACATTCTAGAGGAAATGTTACCCAGTCTTCTTACCCAAATAATTTTCTGCACTTGAAATTTTCAGGCTTTTCCTCCTGCTTCAGCTGCTATCACTTTCACTTCCATTAACCAGTCTCCTTGTTTTAACTTTGATTTTATCACCAGTCTTAAACCCCGCAAAGTTATTCTCAGCCCAAAACAATGAACTTCATTTTAGACAAACTTTTTTTCTTCCTTACTTTGCTTTGACCATATGGCTAGGGACACTTTAAAAGCAAATAAAGGCCCAGAGTAAAGAGACCTTGCAAAGGAGGTTTTATTATTATCTTTCATAATTCTACTTTTGCATGTTTGTAACACAGGCTTACATACCCTAAAATTCCCACAGTGTGAAAAGGCAAAAAAGATCCAGAAGATTACCTTGTGGATTTCCCAAAAAATGTCTACAGCATGAGTTTTTCTGCAAGCAGTCCCTCATTTCTTCATAAGAGAACAAAGTTATGGGCGGGTGTTGCAGGCAGGATGTTCTCAAACATTGCTTTGGTTAATTTACTAGCAACTCACACAAGCCTTTGGCCAGAGGTTGGGCACAGGAGCATAGTATGGGCTCCAGGGCATAGTTTTCAGTTTTACTGTCGGTCTAATTATAATTACTTCAGCCTTCTTCTATTACATCCAGAACAAAATGGAAAAGGAGAGGAATGACACTGAGAGTCAACCCAGACAATCATGGTTCAGGCATAAAATGGTCTAAAGGCAATCCATACATTTTGAGTGCTTTCCCAGGCAAGGGAATGATTAGAAGGAAAGTACTCTGACCAGTAAGAGAATCATCTTTGTTAATAGTTTTTAATGTACCAGCAGAATATGATTTTATTATTTTCCAGCTCAGAAAGTAGTGTTTATGCCTGAAAAGAGGTATTGCCAGAGATGCAAATAGCTCTCTGAAGTTCATCTGAAAAACATTAAAACTGCTTGAAATTCTTATTTATACACACAGCTGTGATGCAATTACAATGGTTATGCAAAACACAGTAAAAAAATTAGAGTTATAGCAAAAAACCAGCTACTGGAGTAAATACTCCATCTGTGCAGGATTTCTAAAATGCCATTCATATGAAAAAGACTTTTCCAGACCTCCACCATTGATCAGAAGTGAGATCCAATTTCTGAGAAAGCAGAGGTTTTGAGAGGTATCATGAATTTTTCCTTTAAAGAAAATATGCATGGACCACCTCTGTGGTATTGATTTAACATTTCTCATTTATGACTAAGCCTTTTCTTTATGTTCCCTTCTTCCATTTTTGTTGATTTGCATTTGAGTGCAGAGAGGTTTTCATTTTACTTCTCTAATTGAATACTATTGATCAGTACACCTGTGACAGTGACATTGCCCTCTCTGTAAAAACTTTTCACTGCAACAATTTAAGTGTGTTGTCTTCTTCTACATCACTTAAATGATCATCTGATAAAAAAATTGTCTAAATTTTTGGTCAATTAAGATACCTTTCTTTTTCTCTTTTTATTTTATTTTGTAGAATTATAGGATTTCCTGAGTAGGAAGGGATCCACAAGTATCATCAAGTCCAACGCCTGGTCCTGCACAAGTTTGACAAACAGCACCTTCCCCTCATGAAGCTGTGCTGGCTGTGACTGATCACTGCATTGTCCTTCCTGTGTTTTTCAATACTACCAGTTAATCTTTGGCTACATGGATTTTCTCCCTACAGAGGTGAGCAGCATCACTCTAGTCCTCCCATGTCACCCAAACTTATTTCCACTGGGCCTAAAACTTCTTTTTCTGACTTAGCTCCAAAAGGAGATCCCTGGTTAGGCAAGGTGGCCTTCTGTCTCAGCTGCTTGACTTCCAACATTTTGGAATTCCCTGCAGCTGTGCCCTTAGGAGGTGGTGCTAGAAAAATGATCAGCACTGATGGACCCCAATACCTTCAAAAGCGTTTTCTATGGGGTGCTTACTATTTCCCTGAGCAATCTGAAGCCTGTACTCCTCATGTTCAGGGTTAAAGCTTTGTTGGCTCTTTTCTTACTGTCAACAGAGCATCTTGCTGCTCTTCTGGGGTTTCCCTGGTTCTAGAAATTCACCTTGCTCTGTGGAATGTGTCTGCACCAGAACTGTTCATTTTGGTGAGTGATGGTTATAACATTACCCTAATTTTTGTGCTCTTATACATACACAAGTACACTATTGCAACACTGATAAAGTGTTTCAACTTTAATGATATCATGACCATAACAGAACTGTTAGGGGATGGAACAAGTAGGAAGAAACAAAGGTGTATGAAAAACTTTCACAATCTCCCAGAAGATATGGACCAATTCAATCAACTTTATTTTGGCTTAGAGTCTTCTAGCAGAAGTGAAAAGACATGCCAGACTCTCATGATCTTTGTGAATATAAATTATTTTTTATATCAGTTAACTTGTCTCATTGCTGAGTCAGGCTAGAACAAGAAAAGACAATAAAGCAAGGCGAGAAAACCTTGGAATGAGATCTGAAAGGGAAGAAGTTTAGGTAGGGAGAAAAGAAAGGGAGTCCAGAATAGAACTTTAGTTTTAGTGCATAAGAACCAACTCATTCTTGAAAGAAGAAAGCATTCCAGTAGATAAATCTGATTCCCTGCAAGATAGGTCAGGTAACTTTATTCAGGTCATAATCAATCTCTGTTCCCACAGAAAAAAAAACAGGTGACTAAGGTTACCCTGCTCTGTAACCAGTCTCAGTGACACAGTTCAAAGGGCAGCAAGAATAGTCTGTTTTGTGTGCTCCTTCCTTCTCTTGGTGTGAGACCTTCAGAGCTTTTATACATTAGACTTCAAGCATTCACTGTTTCAGCCAAGTTCAGTGGGAATCAGTGTCCTGAACCTGTATAATCACCACAATACAAAGCAGCATGAATCAAGTTGCCTGCAATTATAGAGTATTTGTAACCTAAATTTTCGTTTGTATCCTAACCGATGCCATAGGGATAGGAAGATTCCCTTTGGAATGGTACTGCAAAGAAGTTAGTTTGAAATGAGTTATTGTGATCAAAGGAAACTCTAACAAAAGAAAATTTAACTCAATTTTCAAACAAGTGGTGTTCAAAAAGTGGTTTAGGGTCATACTTGAATACAGACCAGTTTGAGAAAGGACTCTGTTCTGTGAACAAAAGCCATAAACGCACAGCAAAAAAAAATATCCCATGATCACTGCACTAAATTCTATTATAAAGAACAGATAAAGAAACAAGTTAATTTTGTTGTCTGCACTGGTATTGCAAAGTCTTGTGAATCTTGAATTTTTATAAGTAAAATAATTTCCAAGTGCTTCTTGTATTATTTTTAGACAATGTGTCACTTTATAAATACTATTTTTAAAGAATGTTTTAGTGATCTTTTTCTACCCTGGTATAACATAAATTAATATATCCCAATATATTTTCACAGAGCACTGTGCTATTATTCTCATTCAGAAGAGATGATACATACAAAGCAAATGTTTAATCTCTCCTGGGTGAGAGGTTACTTTCATGGGAAATTCATTTCATAACGATTTCATATCTGTGATACTTAAGAATGATCTTCCAGATTCACACAATGAAACAGAAATCTTCTTGGGAAATGATACTACATATCCTGTTAAGATTTAGGTCAGCTATGTTTTGAAGAACTTCCATCAGGATGTAAAGGTGTTCTTAGTGAATTGAAAAGGGCACAATAATAAAACTATCTGAACTGGGGAATGTGTGCAATAGGAAATAATTTCAGTAGGACACAATGGAACATAAATTGAAGGTTAGAAATGTAAGAATTACAATAACTTTCAAGAAAAGAAAAAGGTACCAGATGCATATCACAAATTATCATGTTATGAGAGAAAAGCTAGAGAAAGGAGAAAAAGAAAAGAGATATTTGAAATGTAAAAAAGATATTTCTGCAAATAACCTTCTTGTGGCCTCTGAAAAATTTTCAGACCAATCTGCTTTTTCTGCTGCTTCATACCAATGAGAAAGCAGTGAGGCCCTACAAAGAACATACAGTGCTATTTTGGAATACAAGATCAAAAGACTACTGGCAGTTCACAAGGAATCCAGTTTGGAAATCTCAGATTTATTTGTTTTCAGTTCCTCTTATTATAAATGGGCTGATAATGAACTTCATACAGAAGCAACAACTTGGAGAACAATGAAAACAACAGTTTACAAGAAGTTTTGAACACCTTTTGCAGTAAGAGGTATATTTAAGGGACTTCAGCAAGATGTATTCTTTTTATCCTCATTATTCTACTATTTTCCCACCTTTAATGAGGCCCTTCCAAGACATAAGCAAATTAAATCAAACAGAAAAACCCATATAATGTTCTTTTCTTGGTCTGAGTACTCTAGATTAAGTTAAAATGACAGCAGTAAACAGAAAACACTTTTGCCCAAAATATTTATTTATGAGTCAGAGATCACAGTATTTATTCCAGATGAAAGCATTCTCCATACGAAACATTCCCAGAAATGTTAAGAAAATCAAACCCCAAGAAAGATAAAGCCATCTGCATTCCAACATTAAGCAATTGCAGTATTTTACCTCCTGCAAGACTCATGTTTATGTAGAGCTGATATTTTGTTGTTGAAGACCATTGAGTAGGCAAGTAAACACAGTGCTGTATTTCCTTTTCTGTATTATCAGGTCTTCAGACTCAGATTTTATCATTCAAACTATCTTGGGGTCAAGCATTACCAAGACACACATTCCATCATCTGCTACAAATATCCTTTTCTAACTTAAATGTGTTATTTAGCAAACTAGGTCTCTTAAGTCACAGAGCAGATGATGCATCTGTATCTATAGTAGTGTATCCCAATGTACTATTATAAAATGCAAGTTTTCTCATACTACCATAGTCAGAGTGATGAAAGGTCAATGCCAATAAAAAATTATTCATTTTTTTTTAAAAGAGGACTTCTTTCCATAAAATGCATACCTAGTTTTAAGCTTTATCTTTGTATCACATCATCATGTTAGTATTTCCATACAGTAAGCTCCATAAGATGTATATGTGTCTTTTCCAGTAGCAGAAAACAAATGTATAAATAACAGAGTCTACCAATGAGACTGCTTTTTGGTGGCATTTCAAGTTTATGTTGAATTGTGAGTGTGTGAGAATAATATAAAAATTTGAATATAATAGAGTCATCTAGGTTGGAAAGGATACTTGAAATGGAGTTCAACCATAAACTTACTGATGCCACTACTAAAACAAATCCCTATGTGTCACATCTTTTAAATACCTTGAGGGATGGTGACTCAGTCACTTTCCTGTGTGGAAAAGTCTGGGCAGTCAGTTCCAGTGCTTAATAACCGTTTCCATAAGGAAATTTTTTTATATCTTATCTGAACATCCTTGTACAACTTAGTTATTTCCCATTGTCCTATCACTTGTTATCAGAGACAAGAGGCCAATCCCCACCTCACTACAATTTCCTTTCAGGTAGATGTCGAGAGCAATAAGGTCTCCACTGAGACTCCTTTCCTTCAGGCTAAACACCTCTCACTTCCTCAACTGCTTTTCATCAGACTTTTTTTTTTTTAGACTTTTCACCAGCCCCATTGCCCTTCTCTGGACTTGTTCAAGAACCTCAATGTCTTTCTTGCTGTGAGGGGTCCAGAACTGTACAAAGGATTCCAGGTGTGGCCTCACCTGTGCTGAGTACAGGGGAACAATCCCTGCTCTGCTCCTGCTGGCCACACTATTGCTGATACAGGACAGGATGCCCTTGGCCCTCTTGGCTAACTGGGAGCATAGCTAGCTCATTTTCAGCTGTTCAGCCCCCAGGTCTTTTTCCATCAAGTAGGTTTTCAGCCACTCTTCCCCTGGCCTATATCACTGTCTGGGCTTACTGTCACCCAAATGAAGGACAGGGCACTTGGCATTGCTCAACCTCATACAGTTGGCTTCAGCCCATCAATCCAGCCTGTCCAGACCCAACTGCAGAGCCTTTCTATCCCCCAGCAGAGCAGAATTCCTGTTCAACTTGATGTTTTCTCTATGCGTTCATCCAGAAACTTGATAAAGATATTAAACAGAATTGTACCCCAATAGTGAGCCCTAGGGAGCCCCACTTGTATTTGGCTGTCAGCTGGATTTCACTCTTTTCACCACCACTCCCAGGGCTCAGCTATTCATACAATTTTTTATCTAGTGGAAAGTACACCTGTCCAAGCCATGAGCAACCATCTTCTCCAGAAGAATGGAATGGACAGTGGTATCAGGTTACCAACATCCACAGCATTGACATCATAGAATCACTGGGCATGGGAAAGACCTCTAAGATTGAGTACAACCCTCTACCTAACACTTTCAGGTCTACCACTAAACCATTTACCTAAGCACCACACCTACAAGATTTCAAAAGCCTTCCAGAAATGGTGAATCTGTCACTTCCGTGTTCATCCTGTTCCAATTGCTGATCACCCTTGTCATCCACACTAAGTTGTTTAAATAAAATAATTTATCACTGTCCTGGGGTTACATTATGATGCTTGTATCCCAAATCATCTGTTCTGTTTATGTTACATATTAAGTTCTGCACCTTTAAGACTGGTTCCAAGAGGGAAGGGTTAAAAAGAAGGAGCCGCAGTTTGTTTTCAGAGATGGCACTCACTCCCCCACATCATACTCCTGGACTGTGCTGTCTGCAGCACGGACAGACAGCTAGACACAGCTCTCCTTTGCTGTTAGTTTTTTGGCTAGCTGAGATAGAGAAGTTTCCCAGACTGTTTTTTTTCTGTTTTTTTTTTCCTTTTCTTGGATCTGTGCAAGCCTGCTCTGGAGTGAACACCCAGCCAAACCCTGGGAGCTCACGCCTGGGGCTCACCGGGGCCTGGGCCTCGGCACTTTCCAGCGCTGGAGGGACTGATAAGAACCTGAGTGAGCTGAGCTACACCCCAGGACAATAACTTTCTGAAATTTCCCTCTCTTCAGAACAGCAAGAGGTTTTATTGTTTAGTATTATTCAATTTCTGTAAAATAAACAGTTTTTTCCACTTTTCTCCAAGGAAATCTTTTCCCGAAACACTCGGGGGAGGGGCCCTTTACATTTGCTTTCTGGAGGGACCTGATTCAGAGGCTTTCTCCCAAATTTGCCCTAAAGCAGGACAATCAGGCAAATCAGTTCCACAGTTTTACACTAGCACAACATCAGTTTTTAGACATGTTTTTTTTTGGTGTACTCCATACAGTCAATAGAATTCTTCCAACTTACACTGTCCAAAACCGTCTCATCCATGACTGCTATATGACTGAAGAAAAATGTTCAGTTCAATAAAATTCTTATATCTTTAGCTAAACAAATTTTCCAAGTCAGATGATTTAGTGTTCAAAAATTCCTTTCTTGGAATATGTTTAATGGATTACTATATTCAGAGTTAACTTTTTAAAATAAAGTTTATTTCATCTAAATACTTCTAATCCATAACTAATTCTCACAGAAGGATCTTAACACAGTACCATTAAAAATGTAATATGCAGAAGTAGAGTTGTACATGTAGAGAATTATCCCCAAAATAGATTTAGTAGTCTATCTGATGCATTTTGAAGAAATCTTCTCCTTTTCTGTAAAGACCCCATGACAGGTATGCCAGAGGAAATGTTACTTACAGATAAAACCCCTGCAAATTAAAAACATGTTTGTCAAGAAGTACTTTTTGCTCCTTTTTGTATAGAAACTATTCATATATAGAGAGAGAGAGATAAAACTCTTTTTTTAGGTCTGAATTGTAAAGTAAAATTCCAAAAGGCCAAGGCAATATTAATTAGGAAACTTAAAAAAGAAAGATTATCCCTTGTGATTAAGTTCGTTGTTCAAACTGTTACTGCAAACACTGAGAGTAATTTCCCCTTTCAGTGTTTCAGATCAGCAGGGTTCATAGCATGCTGAGTTTGAGGACTCTTAGGAAGTAAGCAAAATGCATGAATTAGAACTGTTAAATATGCTTTCAAGCTGTGTAATGTAGAAATACATCAAATAAATTCTTTGAAACTACTTCCAGTCTCAAAACTGTAGCATTTTCTAAAAACTGTAAGATATATCCACACATGAAAAAGAATTCACCTTCTAGTTAAAAAGAGTTCCAAAAAATAAACAACTCCTACAAGTGGTTGATCTGAAAATTGTCTTTCCCTGTCTTCCATAGCCCAGATGGAGAGGATAATTACAGCTGTTGAGATTGGAATATTAACTTTGTCATGTTTGCCACCATTTGCTTCTTCAGTCAACTTTTTCCTGCTACTGCTTTTGGAAGAGGTGGAGATGAGTAATTCAACTTCTTCCCATTGGAAACTAGAGAATAACAGGGAAAGATCTGGAGTGCTCCTTTCAAAAGTCCACAGTGAGTAAAAGTTGCTAGTACAGTATGCACTCTTTATGCTAAAGGAGGAAGTCTATTTACTGTCAGCAAGAGATAAGCTACTGTTACTGTGAGAGAGAGACAAGAGTAGAGAAAGCATATAATTCTTTTTTCTCAACACAAAAATAACTTACAATAAAACTTCACAGCACTTTTCCCTGCTGATTTTGACCTATGAGCTCTCACCTTTAATATTGGGAGCTATTTTTCTTTCTTCCTTTAAGTGTATGGAAAAGTTATTCCAGGTAATGCTTATTCTAGTTTTATCTCTGGAGAGATGAAAAACATCATGATTCCCTGCTTGCCTGGAAAAAATAGAAGTGTGGAGTTGTTCTCAGTTCCCTCTCTTTCAGCTTCATCTTGAGTAGTCACTGCTGGCTATTATGGCCCTGAGTCGTGCAAAATAGTTATGGACTTCTTTTTGTATCTACCCTAACAGCAGTGCTTCCCAGATGATCCACCACTGTACAGATGACTTCAGATTTGGTGGGATTTAGGCCAGTGCTGGACTCAGTGATATTCTCTCACAAAGAATCCCACACTTCATTTTACCATCTGAAACATTTGGTTGCACTTTTGCTAAATGAATACCAAACCAACCAAAAGCCAAAATTTTGTCTAGTACTTGTCTTCTTGCACATAATAACATCAATTCTACTATTGCAGTTCATGCATTTGTTTAAGTTAAACTTCAACACATTGTGCTTTTACAGTTCATTTCAATATCTTCATTAGTACCAGAGGCAGTACTAAGCTTCATAGTGGTAATGATTACATTGATTATCAACCTAAGAGGCTAGAATGTCTACTATTTTTGCATATATAGAGTATATATGGCATCCTAAAAACCTGAATTCATAGTCCAGATACAGAAAAGCATACAAAGAGCTAAATGGTTAAATAGCTAAATATTGTGACACTAATGATTTTGTATGTTCTCAAATTGGAGAATCCTGAAAGCTGTGTCTGTTACAGCTGAGTTACATAACACTTTATGCAATTTGAACTCAACCCATTAAAAAAAGCTGCCTTCTGTGACAGGAGACTCCATCAAACATGAAACATCATGGATGTTTCCTGCATGGTTTATACCTTCAGGAGCAGGGAAAAAAAAAATCTTTTATAGCACTTCAGTGAAGAAAAGAAAGCCAGAATACAATGGCTCTCAGTTATCTAAATGCCGTGGTTCTGGGAATATTCTACATTGTACATCCATAAAGCTATGCATTTTCACTTACTGCAAATTTCACTGCTTACAAGCACCAAAATAATGGATGGCATGACCAATGTTTTCCCCTTATAACATATTCCAGTTTACAATCACCTGCAGAATAATTTGTGTTGTCATTTAGACTCAAAGGTCATTACACAACTACATTTTCCATGTGGCTGTTTAGTTCTTTACAGAAAAATCTAATGAAATTGTCTTAAATTTCAGTTTACAATGGCCCTTGGATTGGTTTTAGAATCTGCTCTTCATAATAACATGTTGCTATTTTTAATCACTATATTAGCCTTTGCTTATAGTCCTTCAGTCAGTTTTCTCTTCAGTGAATCTGAATGCAAAGCAAAATTAAGATATATTTGAGTAGAATCTCTACCTTAAAATAAAAATCAACAAACCAAACACCAAAAACCTCATATTAGCTTTATCCATTTTACAGTGGAAGTGAATATATAATAAAGAGTTTGAGAGAGCATAACACTGTTTCAAAAGTGAGTACTCTGGTGCATTAACCTTGGGCAGCTGCCAGTCAGCTACCCAGCTTCTCTGTCACTACTTTTCCTCAACAGGATTGGAGGAGACAATAACAAGAAAGGAAAAACCCATGAACTGAGATAAGGAGATGCCTTAACAAATACTATCACTGGCAAAACAGACTTGACTTAGAGAAAATTTGGGTTCCCGGCAGTAAAATTAAAGTTGGTTTAAGAAACAAAGGCAAAATTTAAAACACCTTCCCCTACCATATTCTCTTCTTCAGAGGCTCAGCTTCACTGCTCCAATCCTGATTCTTCTAACTCTTCTCCTCGGTCTATATTTAGCTTAATACATATTTAAGCCTATAATAATGGACAACACGAAATCAGTTTCCACAAGAATTGAAGACCAGTATTTTACTGAATAGTATTTTACTTCCAGTAAAATTTAGTCATTGCAAAAGTCCAGTTAAAATAGGATTCTGAAAGCAGCAGATAAAGAGCAAAAAAGGACAATAGTCACTTATTCTCATTTCTGCTTTGACATGAAATTAACACAGTATTAATATCAGAGCCTCTTGAGTCCTTACTAATGCAAGTTAGCTTATGTCAAACACTCCACTTTTTTCCTCCAACATTGGAATGCCATTTCCATTTCTTATATTTTCACAGCTCTTACTACTATTAGTTTCTAAATTTAAACAGAATACCTTGTGGATCTATGAAGATTTTCTGATTAATGGTTTAACATTCTTCTAAAAGTGACATGAGTAACAGAAATAAAGAACTCTGAAAATGGAGCAAATTCTTTCAAACAGGTTGATATTCCCATAAACAGTTAAGCAAATATTTTGAGGATTCTTGTAGTGCATTACTTCATTCTGACATTACATACACCAAAGCAGTATATAAGCTACTTTATCTCTGAAGTCTGCTTCTGGTTTCTTTTACTGAAAGAAGTACTGTCATCAATACAATCATGGTCTCAGCCAAACATTTACACAGCGGGTTACTAAATTTGTGTCTTCATTTTGGCTGCCATAGACTTAATTTTCTTCCTAGTAGCTGGTATAGTGCTGTGTTTTGGATTTAAGATGAGAAGAAAGTTGACAACAAACTGATGTTTTAGCTGCTGTTGAGCAGTGGTTATATGAAGCTGAGGACTTTTCAGTTTCTCATACTGCACTGCCAGAAAGTAGGTTGGGGGTGCACAAAAACTGAGAGACATAGGCAGGACAACTGAACCCAACTTGCCAAAGGGATATTCCAGACTATATATTGTCATGCAAAAAAAAAAATAAACTTTGAGAGCTGGCTGGGGAATATAGCCTGCTACTTAGGGACTGGCTGGGCATGAGTCACTGGGTTGTAAGCAATTGCATTGTGCATCAGTTGGCTTGTATTTCTCTTAGCATTTTTATAAATTTCTCTTCCTTTTCTGTCCTGTTAAACTCTTTATCTCGACCTGTTAATTTAATCTTTTCTTCATATTCTTTCCCCATCCCACTGAGGGGGTTGTAGGAAAATGTCTGTGTGGTGTTCAGTTGCCTGCTGGAATAAACCACAACAACCATTCAGACTATATTTTCAAGTATCAAATTCTATTTAGAAACAACAAAGGTGATAAATATTTTGGCAGAATCTTTATCCTTATGCTCTTGAGAATGTCTAGTGTCAGAACAAAGCATACTCTAATATACTCAACAGTTTGCTTCATACAACTTTCCCTTGTCCTGTAGCTCATGTCTTTCTTCCTCATGTCAGGAACATCTTTATAGAAGAGCATTCTATGATGCAGTCCAAGTAAGCCATGTAATTTGTCTGACTTTTGTTACAAATTATATTACCTTGATAAACATACTATAGTACAGCATCAATAAAGGCTGTAAAAGTTACTGCAAAACAAGAACTCTAATTTGAGACCTACAGAGCAAAGATGTTGCTTTTGTTTCTTGTTGTTTAAATGTTGTTTAAATGTTTACACAAGAAATTCCAAGGACTATATTACTCCAGTGTTGCAGAACCAATCTTTACCTCAGTCGCAGTTTAGATGTGTACCTTGGGTTTACCAGTGTGTCACAAGGTAAGGGTCTATGATGATTGACATCATGCAAATGCACCAAAACTTGCTGTGGAAGCTAAAATTTAACTCTGAGGAACAGTTAAATTCTCTTTTTATGTACTCTTTCCGTAGAAGAACAATTAAGAGCATTGCCAAAAATTTCTTAGTGAAGAATAAAGACTTAGAAAATGCGAAACATGGACACCCTTGTTTTTTCCAAGGGAAAAAAAATAAAATTTGAAGGTCCTGTGGTGCTGGAAAATGTTAAGTGCATTTACTATGTAACTTTGATATTATACTGCTTGTGCCTGGTAAAACTAATTAAGAGGAGTTGATAACAGCACACTGAGATCATATATAGTATAACTCAATCTAATAAAATGTTCTTTATAATAATTGATGTCTTATTTTGTTTTTTGCACTTTAAAGACTGGCTATTTATCTTCCACTGCTCAAGTCTATAAAATAATCAACTGTGAACAGCATTTTCTAACAATTCATTTATTAATAAAAGTTGTCTGATAAAAAAAATAACAATTTAGCTTAAATTGAGCTTCATTTTTCTGTAATCAAGGAGAGGAACTAAACAAGACTGATCCTTTACAATCACAGAGTTTAACAACCATTCTCATAACTTACACAGATGACTAAATGGGTGTGTAAGAAAGGCAGTTTACATCTTAATGCTTGTATAGCTGCCATACTGACTAATTCGTCACCTTCCATCCTGTGCAAGGCTAGGGCAGTTGCTAATGTGAATGGCAAGTATTTGACATAAAGAACAGCTCTCTGTAAAACTTTCAACTAATACTTGTAGTTGCCTTTACCACACTGAGAACAAGAGGATCTGTAATATATTAATCCCATGCTGTAAATAGATGTCTGTAACACAACGTATCTATTGACTGGTAATATTTGTGTTGATTTTCTTGGTATTGACTATTTTCTTTTACCTCAACTAATTTTGCATTCCTTAAGGAAGGGAGATGAGTTGCAATGGAGCAACTTAGAAAGAAGAGAGGGCAGTTTCTGGGGAACTTAGCAGTCTACATCGGGATCTTTAGACGGCAGTATGTGTTACCCACAACAGCTGAAGAAACACTTAGAAAATACACAGCTATGTCTCAGAGGCAATTGAATATCTTCTAGGGGCTAAAAGAAAATGTTTCAGTTCATTTCAGATCAAGAAGTTAGTGCACAGTCTGAAATCAAGCCTAATAATCATAAACATTATTATTTTGCTTCTGAATTTCTGTTCTCTCTGACCCAGTCACTGAGTTGCCTCCATTTTAAAAGTATTATAATTCTTATAAACTGAATTATATTAATCTTGAAACCTCCTCAGTCGTCACTGAGGAAACTGTTACAAAAAAGTCTATATTGGTATGCTGTAACTCTCTAACCAAGCTATGTCCACACTATTCTGTTAGCATCTCATGACAGACAACAACTAATTTGGACTTCATTCCCTGAATTATGTCTTGTCACCAAACTGGGAATAAAGATCTTTTTAAGAAGTCAGACAGAACTGGTAAAGAAGTCAAAGGAGAAAGAGACACTGACAACTGATAGAAATTCTAGAGTTTTCAGTGTCAATCACTACCAAGGGGCTCAAGAACCACATTCTCAAGCCAATTAAAGGCAGAAAAAGAAAAAAAAAAGCAAAAATAAAAGCAACCATGCAACACTTTTGCTGCAGAAAGTCAGGACATCAGTTACAAAGCATTACGTTGTATGAGTACAAACATAAGTGTACACAGGATATATGTAAAATCTGAGTGACAAATAAAAGCAGTAGACTACAGCCATTCTCATCTGGCCATAACCAATCCAGATTTTTACATTGTTAACCATCTCAAAATCCTGATTTCTAGAATCCTAAATTTGAAACCACCACCACTTTTAATAAGCTGAGAGTCTTAAAGCACAAGAAAAATTATACTGGCCTACAGGTAACTGTTTCATTTTTTAAATTCTTCTTCCAAAACAGAAAAAATTTCCCTTTTGGGGAAAGCATTTGAATTCATATGATTTTATTACAATACAGGTGTAATAAGTGTCACCCAAGATGACAGGGAAATTTGAAAGGGAGGTCAGCTTCTGATAAAGCACAACTTTGTGTTTGGGTATAATAGCGGTCTCTCCAAGCTGGTTTAGCCTTTAGGGATCTGTGACTGAAAACACTTGCTAGTCAACAAGTTATCCAAGTGAGTTTATTTTAAAATGTAGAAACCTGGAGTCATAAAACCCCCACTAGAAATATGATTAGTGTGTGTCTGGATAGAAGTGTTACTTTGAATAATGCAATTAGGTTCCATTCATTAGGTGTTTTTATTGGTCATAGAACTAGCCACTGGTGAAGGAAAGTCTTATTTTGCATTGCAACAGCTCACTTCACCATGCTTCATACACATGACCTGCACACAATGGAACATGTGGAAATTCAACATGGACCCAGGGAGGGACAGCTCAAAGACAATGTTTAAATTAGAAGTAGTAGAGGAATGAAGCACTTGATCTGATCTTTTTTTATCCTTCATATGTTCTTAATAAAGTATTCTTATTCACTCAGATGACATTAAGGAGCATTTTCTACTGAACCTGCATGAAATGATGACTGAGTGAATGATTATGCAAATCACACATCAGTATTCCCGATAGGTATTACACATCATAAATCCCAGGCTCCTTCCTGGTAAGAAACAACTACTGAGAAAATGAATCAGCCAAGTATCAACTGTTTCAAACATTACAAGTATTCTACATTTTAAATATAATCAGACTGCCTTGAACTTGCATTAAAAACATATTTTCAAAATACTTCTATGGTTATTTACAACGTTAATAGTTCTTTACTGTGCTTGTGTATCAAATCCCTGTTTTAAGAGAGCTATGCAGATTATGATAATGACAATATACTGCTGGACTAGAAGCAGATATAATACTTTAATCCTTTACTGTGACACTTGAGGAGTGAGAAAAACCCATGGTTTTGGTTTTGGTGACTGTTTGTCCGTCACAGTAGGATTGCACAACCCACACTCCAGGTCCCCAAGCATTTGAAATTCTGGAAACAGAATCTAAGGTCAGAATATGAATGAAGCAGAAGATGCTGAGAGAATTATAATTTTTTTTCTCCTTTGGGAGCAGTATGGCAACTACATTGTAGCTTTTCTGCTGCACCATGGCTTCCAGCTCCTCCTGTTTGCTACCCGTGCTGGATGCATTGGTGCAGGTGGTTCAGCTGGGCTGCTGATTTTACCCCCAACACTGGCAAGTTGGTACTGACAGATGCCCCCAAGCTCATCTCTATTGAGCCTGGTCTTATACCCTTCAAAACTAATTTACAGCCCTCTCAATCAACCTGCCAACTCAAAGACTAGAGTCCTTTTCCCCTTTTTAGACAAGTGAACCCTATCTGCCTCCAACAGACCCAGTGAACAAGAAAGAAACAAAAATAAACAAAAATATATTAACACCTAAAAAGTTTCAAACCAAGTTACGTTGCTTATGATTGATACAGAAAATTAAAGGCAGTTCTCTCAACAATTTTTTTGATGAAGAAGTGCTGAATACTTAACTCATTTTATTACAAGTATCTAAATTCGGAGAAATGATCCCTACATAATTTGATTCAGCAGAGGCTGTTTCTTTAAAGAAAAGATGTATATAAGGATTTTTAGCTAAAAACTGATATAAAGTGTGTTTTTATGCAAAATATTCAAATGGAATTACTTAGAAGTGATTAACACCCTAGCACAATTTAAAAATATCTAACCATAACATAATTTTCTCTAAATAAAAATCACCTTTAGAAAATTTTTATATGGCTACTAAAAAGCCCTAAAGAATTTTTTTTCCTTTGTGTTTATTCATTTTTTTCTCGTATGTTGATCTAATTTGAACAGTTTTCTTAGATTAGCTAAAATATTACTGCATGAGTATTCATTAATCTCTAATTACCATTTTTTAAATCCTTATATTTTGATTTAAACATGCATGAAGCCTAATCTCTGTAATTGCAATTAGAATCGCTCATTTAATAAATTTTGAACTAATGACTGTATTGTTCTAAAATTGTTTATCATCATATATTTCACAGAAGAATGAGATTATAAAAATTTTATGGCAATACACTCTTGGAAGACTTTTTTTAGCAGCAAGGTAGTCTTGGTCAGTTTTGGGGTTTTGAAAAGTATTTTTTTTCTTCAAATTTTATATAAAACCAATAGTAGCCCCAGTTTAACTATCTTAGTATTATAAAGAGTGATAGACATTTATCTGCTATGGAAGATATTCTGCCATGAATTTGTGGCTGTGACATTTCTGCTTATTAAAAAGAACCAAAGGTTCTTATTCCCTTCTGTTAACTCATAATAACTTTCAAGACAATGAGGAGTTTGTACACTGGTGTAAAGTTCATTGTACAGATTGGCAGAGTTCTGCTCACTTCCTGTTTTTAAGACAGTAAAATTCAGGCCAAATAACAGCAAATTTCTCTGTACAAGTTCTTTTACATAGAGAAAAATCACCAGGGATAAAAATGGTGCAAACAGGTATTTAACATCTAGCTAAGATAATATAAAAGTGTTGAATTTAGAGACAATTAAGTCAGAGCCAGATCTGATATCTGCATTTCCTAAAGACAAGTCTGATAAGTGTGTTCCCCTCCAACATACCATGGTTGCTATTTACATTTTACACTTAAATTGAGGACTGAGAAAAATTAAAGTTAGCTGATGCCAAGTATTGGCCAGGAAAGTACAAGACAGAATAGTAAGTCTAGGGTGCCTGGGTGCCCTGGTGTGCACCTTTTGACAAGTGCAAGGATGTACAAACGAGGCCATGCCTGCAGCTTGAACAGCTGTGCCAGGGGGCCTTCACCATTTGGATAATTTCTTTATCACTTGGAAGAGCCCAACTTCTCAACTGGTTGTTTGTGGAGTATGATGATGGTAATAAGGGTGGGATGGTGTCCTGGGGTGACTTTATGATGCTTGTGTCCCAAATAATTTGTTCTGTTTATGCTGGATGTTGAGTTCTGCACCTTTAAGACTGGTTCCAAGAGTGAAGTGGGAGAAAGAAGAAGCCACAGTTTGTTTCCAGAAACAACACTCACTCCTCCGCATTCTTCTCCGGACTGTGGTGTCTGCAGCACACGGAGCGACAGCAGGACAGCTCCCCTTTGCTTTTAGTTAGTTTTTAGCTAGTTGAAGCAGACAAGTTCCCTGGACTGTGTTTTTGTTCTTTTTCCTTGGATCTGTTCAAAACTGCTCTGGACTGAAAACCCAGACAAGGAGCTATCCCATGAACTCACACCTGCGGCCCACGGGGGCCTGGGCCTCGGCATTTTCCAGCACCAGAGAGACTGATAAGGGACTAAGCAAGCTGAGCTACATCCCACAGTAAGGACGTTCTGGATCTCTTTGAACAGTGAGAGGTTTTATTGTTTAATATTATTCCTTTTTTTATGCTTGTAGATACTTTGCTTTTTAAATTAACAGTTTTTTCCACTTTTCTCCAAGGAAATCTTTTCCTGAAGCAGCTGGGGGAGGGGCCACTTGAATTTACATTCTGGAGGGACTGCATTCGGAGGTTTTCTCCCAATTTTGCCCTGAATCAGGCCAAAAACATTATTTCGCACCCAACTTGTGGCTCAAGAAAGTGGAAAAAACCTGACTGCATTTTGGTTGTATATACTTTTATTGGGATAAAGCAGTCAGTAGCCATGTTGTTTGAATTCATAATATCTCTCGGGGTGGAGGCCTTCATGTGGTTCTGGTCCCTACGCTTCTCTGAGGTTTTAATACCTTTCTGGTCCCTAGGTTTATTTTCTTATCCAGAGATAGCTCCAATATTGTCCCTAACATGTAGCTTTTACAGTGGAGGGGTATGGATGAGAACAGCTATTGTGCTGGGCTTGGTGATAATGATTTATAGGAAGTTCATACAGGTACTGGAGCTAGTGCCAGATATGTTTAGTTTATGGTTTCTTCATCCGACCCCGCCTCCCAGTCCCAGTAACATGTTTTGGGGGTTTATTAGTAATTGCACACAGTTTTTTGGAGGAGGAGCAGGGGATGAGGCTTTTCAGCCTTTCCTTTCTTTCTTCTCCTTTGAATCTGTTATGTCACTTTTTGAGAGTGTTAAGGATACCACTTTACTGGTGTTTCATCTGGCAAACTTCCTCTATATGATCCACAACTTATATAGAGTGAGGCCTGAGATGCCCAGAGGAGCTGATGAGACCCCTGCCCCAGAAGTAGACCCAGGTGTGGAAAATTCTGAGTGGTGTGGAGAATGGGAGGATATGGGCCAGACCCTGAAGGAATTTTCTGAACCCCCAGCCTGGGACTTTCCACGGGAAAAAATTCAGAACCCAGCTGAGGTGGGGAAATACCTGAAAGAGAAGTGCCATGGTGATTCTAAGGAGAAACAGATCATTGCAATAAGCTGGGCCCTGGCATATGCTTATCGTACATTGCTAGATACTGTAGGGCAGCAGAGAGAGGCAGGGGGGCAGGGAGATAAATCAGCAGCTACCCCAGTCACTCAGGCTGCAGCTAAGCCAGCAGCTAAACCAGGCAGTGAGCCCAAACCAGCAGCCAAACCAGGCAGTGAGCCTAAGCCACTGGCAGTCACCACAGAAAAGAAACACAGGAACAAGACCAATCGGCCAGTGCTTGGCGATAATGATCCAGGGGAAGGACCCTCAACACCAGTTCATGACACAAAATCAGAAGCCATTATTGATTCCTTTTCCCTGAAAGACCTTTGTGACCTAAGAATGGATTACACCCGACAACCTGATGAATCTATAATTAGTTGGTTAGTCCATCTGTGGGACGACACAGGTGAAGCTACAGTTCTGGATGGTACTGAAGTGAGGCATTTGGGATTCCTGTCACACAATCTGGTTATCGACCAGGGGATGATGAGGGGAGCTAACCCTCACAGTACCTGGGCATGGGTCCTGGGAAGTGTGGCAGAAAGCTATCTGTGTGCAGATGATCTCTATATGCAAGAAACCCAGTGGAAGACCACAGAACAAGGGATTCTATGCTTGAGAGAAATGGCAGTGGTAGAGATTGTCTTTGTGGATGACCTAAACCGTAGAAATCCAGACTTAGTGCCATGTACATCCATGATGTGGCAAAAACTTGTACGACTTGGGCCACAAGAATATGCTTCTGCTTTAGTAATGATGAAGGATGACAGGGAAGAGACTGTGCTTGATATGGCAAAGAAGTTCCAAGCATATGCAGATGCTGTGCATGACCCCATACATGCAAGAATCACAGCTGTGGAAACATGTCTGCAGAAATTAGAAGACAAGATTAAGAAGTACCAGAAACTCAGGGAGGAGATGAAAGAGGCCTTTCTCCAAACCTCAGCAATACAAATCAGAAGTTCTGGTACCAAATGCAGAAGTCCCCCAGATCAGGACAGAAAGTAAACTGTGGGAATTCCAAGCACAGAAAGCTCTCAAAATCTTGTGTATGCAAGCTTAGACATAGACATGAACACAGGGTTTGATTTAAGACCTTGGAGAAGGTTTCCGGATTTAGAATCATAAGTAAGAATGTGAGTTTAGATAGAATAGACATTAAGCTAGGTTGTAGGAAAGTTTGAAGGTTTTAAAGTTAAGATATAGTAGTAGTTAAAAAGGTAATAAGATATGACAAGTAGTTTGTGTGCCATTATATGATTGGTTAAGAATGTCCACACTGCGGCAAAGACATATAAAACAAATTAATTAACTATTGGCGTAAAAGTAGAAACATTCTTTGTGGCATTAGTTCATTGCCTAATTAAACTTTAAAAACCCTTGTGACCTGTGGTCTTGTGACCACTGACCAAGAACATCTGGTGAATATGGTGAAGATGCTCTCACTCCTTCATGAGACTGTAGAAGAACAATAATAAATAATGTTTTAAGACATCTCCCTGTGGTCCCGTCCCTCTCAAAATCCCGAGAATGCACCCCACAAGCTGAGCTGTGGCTCTTCCTGCATGATGGTGAAGAAAACATGAGGAGATGGGATGGAAAATCTAATGCTGCTCTAGCAAAATGGGTGCTTGAATTGGAAGACAGCAAGACCCAGAGATGAAGTTCCAACAAAAAAAAACCAGCTCCAGTAGCCCATAGCTGAACTGCCAGGTACGATGATGATGACACCACATCCGATCCTCTTGAATGAACCTCCATGATGCCTAGGGAAAGAAGGATAACCAGGCTTAGAGGAGCCCTGTTTTCTAGCCAGGTAGATGCTGGGGAAAACACTGTCTTTTGGACTGTGTGGATTCATTGGCCTGGCACATCAGAAAAATATGAGAGCTTGGTGGACACTGATGCTCAGTGCACATTAATCCCATTAATGCCCATGTGGGGGCAAAACCTGTTTCTATTGCTGGTGTGACAGGGGGATCACAGGATATTGCTTTGGTGGAAGCTGATGTGAGCCTGACTGGAAACGAGTGGAAGAAACATCCTACTGGGACTGGCCCAGAGGCCCCATGCATTTTGGGCATAGACTACCTCTGAAGCGGGTATTTCAAGGACCTAAAGGGATTCAGGTGGGTGTTTGGGATAGCAGCTGTAGAGACAGAAGGCATCCAGCAACTGAACACCTTGCCTGGACTGTCAGAGAACCCATCTGCAGTAAGACTTCTGAAGGTGAAAGAACAGCAAGTACCAATTGCCACCTCAACGGTGCACCGCCGACAATATAGAACAACTCGAGATGCTGTGATCCCCATCCACAAGATGATCCGAGAAAAGGAGAGCCAAGGGGTGGTCAGCAAAACCCACTCACCCTTCAATAGCCCCATTTGGCCTGTGGGCAAGTCTGACATGCCTTGCCTGGATTGAATGGAGATTGACTGTGGACTATCGTGCATTGAATGAAGTGACTCCACCTCTGAGCGCTGGCGTGCCGGACATGCTGGAGCTCCAGTACGAGCTGGAGTCCAAGGCAGCGAAGTGGTATGCCACTATTGACATTGCTAACGCATTTTTCTCCATTCCCCTGGCAGCAGAATGCAGGCCTCAGTTTGCCTTCACGTGGAGGGGAGTGCAGTACACCTGGAACCGACTGCCCCAGGGGTGGAAGCACAGCCCCACCATCTGCCATGGACTGATCCAGGCTGCCCTGGAAAAGGGTGAAGCTCCAGAACATCTGCAGTACATTGATGACATCATTGTGTGGGGGAATACGGCTGCAGATGTGTTTGAACGGAAAGAAGATCATTCAGTTTTTCTTGAAAGCTGGTTTTGCCATCAAGAAGAACAAAGTCAAAGGACCTGCTTGAGAGATCCAGTTCCTGAGGATAAAGTGGCAAGATGGACAGCATCAGATTACCACTGAGATCATCAATAAGATCGCTGGTCTCCACTGACCAGCAAGAAGGAAACGCAAGCTTTCCTAGGTGCCATAGGTTTTTGGAGGATGCACATTCCTGAGTACAGCCAGATCGTGAGCCCTCTCTACATGGTCACCTGCAAGAACACTTTTCAGTAGGGCCCTGAACAGCAACAAGCTTTTGCCCAGATCAAGCTGGAGATTGCCCATGCAGTAGCCTTTGGCCCAGTCAGGAAAGGTGAAAAACATGCTCTACTCTGCAGCTGGGAGCCATGGTCTGTCCTGGAACCTTTGGCAGAAAGTGCCTGGGGAGACTCAAGGCCGACTACTGGGATTCTGAAGCTGAAATTACAGAGGGTCCGAAGCCAACTACACTCCCACAGAGAAGGAAATCTTAGCTGCCTATGAAGGAGTTCAAGCCGCCTCAGAAGTGATTGGCATAGAAGCACAACTCCTCCTGTCACCCTGACTACCAGTGCTGGGGTGGATGTTCAAAGCAAAGGTTCCTGCTACCCACCACGCCACCGACGCTACATGGAGCAAGTGGATTGCCCTCATCACGCAGCGCGCCCGTATGGGAAACCCAAATCGCCCTGGGATTTTGGAGATAATTACAAACTGGCCAGAAGGTGAAAATTTTGGTCTCATTGATGAAGAGGAACAAGAACAAGTGACACGGGCTGAAGAAGCTCCACCGTACAACCAACTGCCAGCAGAAGAAACTTGTTCACTGATGGTTCCTGTCACATCGTAGGGATGAACCGGAAGTGGAAAGCAGCCGTATGGAGCCCCACACGACAGGTCGCAGAGGCCACTGAAGGAGAAGGTGGGTCAAGCCAACTTGCTGAACTCAAAGCTGTTCAACTGGCCCTGGACATTGCTGAAAGAGAGAAGTGGCCAAAGCTCTACCTCTACACTGATTCATGGATGGTAGCCAGTGTTCTGTGGGGATGTCTGGAGAAGTGGAAAAAGGCTAATTGGCAGCGTAGAGGAAAACCAGTCTGGGTTGCTGATGAGTGGAAAGACATTGCCACCAGGGTAGAGAAACTGTCTGTGAAAGTCCGTCATGGGGACATCTTGGGGAGATGCCTATGTCCCAAAGAGTCGGGCTAATGAGGAGCATCAAAACAGTGAGCAGGTGGATCAGGCTGCAAAGATAGAAGTGTCAAAGACAGACTTAGATTGGCAACACAAGGGCGAGTTGTTCCTAGCTCAATGGGCCCATAATGCCTCAGGTCATCAGGGTAAAGGTGTCACCTATAAGTGGGCACGAGACTGAGGGGTGGATCTAACCCTGGACAGCATTTCTCTGGTTATTCATGACTGTGAGACATGTGCTGTGATCAAACAGGCCAAGCGGTTGAAGCCCCTCTGGTACAGTGGGCGGTGGTCCAGATACAAGTATGGGGAGGCCTGGCAGATCGACTACATCACACTGCCCCAAATCCGCCAAGGCAAGTGCTATGTGCTCACAATGGTAGAAGCCACCACTGGATGGTTGGAACTTACCCTGTGCCTCATGCCACTGCCCGTAACACCATCCTGGGACTTGAAAAGCAGGTCCTTTGGAGGCATGGCACCCCTGAAAGGATTGAGTCAGACAATGGGACTCATTTCAAGAGCAGCCTTATAAACAGCTGGGCAAGGGAACATGTTATTGAAGGGGTGTACCATGCACCAGCTTCAGGAAAAGTGGAGTGGTACAAGAGACTGTTAAAAACCACCTTGAAAGCAATGGGTGGGGGATCTGAACTGGGAGCAGTGCCTAGGAAAGGCCACCTGGTTAGTTAAAACCTGAGGTTCCACCAACACAGCAGGCCCTGCCCAATCTGAGCCCCTGCATACAGTAAACAAAGACAAATTCCCAGTGGTACATGTCAGAGGTTTGCTAGGGAAGAGAGTTTGGATCAATTCTGCTTCAAGTACAGACAAATACATTTGTGGGGTTGTCTTTGCTCAGGGACCAGGTTGCACATCATGGATAATGTAGAATGATGGAACAACACAATATGTACTTCAGGGAGATCTGATTGTTGGGTGAGAGCCATGAGTAAATATCACTGTTTGCTGAATGTCACTGCTCTTGTCTGTATATATGTACAAATATATGTGTGTATAATGTATGTGTTTGTAGAGTTAGAATATGTATTAGTTTTGGTAATAAGCTGACAATATGGGATAAGAGGTGGAATGTCCTAGGGAAACTTTATGATGCTTGTATTCCCAATCATTTATTCTGTTTATGTTGGATGTAAGGTTCTGCACCTTTAAGTTCCTAAAGAAAAGGAGGGGAAAGAAGCCACAGCTCATTTGCAGAAATGGCACTTACTCGCCCCCATGCTTCTCCAGACTGTGTTGTCTGCAGCATGTACAGACAGCGGGACAGAGCTCTCCTTTGCTTTTAGTTAGCTTTTAGCTAGCTGAGGTAGAGAAGTTCCCTGGACTGTACTTTTGCTCTTTTTCCTTGTATCTGTTTAAACCTGCTCTGGATTGAAAACCCAGAAAAACAGCGGGAGCTCACACCTGTAGCCCACTGGGGCCTGGGCCTTGGCACTTTCCAGCACAGGAAGGACTGATAAGAGACTGAGAGCGAGCCGAGCTACACCCCAGGACAAGGACTTTCAGGATTTGCCATCTCATCGAACAGCAAGAGGTTTTATTGTTTAATATTATTCATTTTTTTTATTTTTTTTTTTTTGCAGATACTTTACTTGTAAAATAAACAGTTTTTTCCACTTTTCTCCAAGGAAATCTTTTCCTGATGCAGTTGGGGAGAGGCCACTTGAAGTTGCTTCTGGAGGGACCCTATTCAAAGGTTTTCTCCTAAATTTGCCCTAACCAATACAGCTGGTCATTCAGCTGCTAGATTTAGCATGTGAGTAGCCCTATACTTCAGTATTAGCTTTGCCAGCAACTGGCCACAGGCCACAGGCTGACTGCTTGCAAGACCTCAGGACTGAGCTGTGTCACAATTGCAACATTTGACTTTTTCTTGACCTGCCTGCAGCATTTTTTCATTTGGTTTAACTGTGACTTTTTTTTTTTTAATTAAGCAGGGGTCCACTGCTGTTTTTTTTTTTTTTCTTCTTTTGTCTTTACTTTGTGCAATCACGACTTTATATACAAAGTAGTCACAAATATCTATTCTTTACAAATATATCATTCTACAACTAATGTAACAAGATGCAAAGAGAAGAGTACTGACAGGAAAACAGAGGCCTTGATTTGTGGTTACCTCCACAAATGCAGTCTCAAGTTCTGCATGCAATCTCATCCTCTCAAGCTGATCTTATCAAGCATGTGTTGTAGTATGCAAACTGTGCTCAGACATCATATTTGCTGGGTTTCCCATATGTCTATTAAACATGAAAAAGGCTTACCATCAGTGTTCACTCTGCCTCTCCTCCTGATTTCCTTGCAGCCTTTATTCTGCTTTTGTCTCAAGAGTGGTAAGTTGAGATTGCATCTGAACTATGCCAGCCAGTGCTCAGGAATCTACAAACACACAGCACAGAACAAGTCCCTCCTATAGCTGGGTGTCTTCATTTGTCTTTGCTGTTGAACGGTATATAACACTTCAGTTTGTATAAAACAACCAAAGAATATTAAGGGACATTCTGTTGATGAATAAGATTAAGCTCCAACTTAGACAGGAAGGAAGTTGGAGTGCATTTTTCCAGGATTTTATTTTGGTTCTTTTGTACTTTGTCATGACAATGCTTGCATTAGGGAGTTTTGAAAGTGTTCAGAAGACCAGTTCTTAAGAGAAGAGTGACTGAAGGGAAAAGTTGGGGAGTTAAATTGACATTTTAGGGTGAAAACCAGTTATTTTCTCATTCAATGTTTTCTATAATAAAATAAATGACAACTAGAAGTATCTTAATTGAAAATGTTTCCATTAATATTTCAGCTAAGCTTCACAGCAAGATTTACCTCTTCATAAGTACATGAAGAGGTTGTTAAAAATGCTTGCAATGTAATGGTTTTGCTGATAACAGTAAAATGTGCAGCTGAGCTCAACAGGATTGATTCAAGTACAGGGCATGTTGCTGGAGGTGTGTGAAAGTCAAACTAGTCAAAAACATGGAAATGAATACTTCAATCAGCTTAGCATAAAGTTTGTTCAAAATCTTGTTAGAAATTTGTGAACCCATCCTCCCTCCACCTGCAGTGAACTTGCAGAATTTAGCTAACAAAAGCCCTTTTATTCTCTGTGTGAGGCCTGCATATTTTATAGGATTCATTCAATTCTTCAAAAACTTTGAAAATCCAATAATGAACTACATATATACTATACTGAAATCATACAAACACTGTCTGAAGTGTTTGAGAATCTCAAACTGAGAATTCTCACAGCACTGAGAATCCTTATAGCATCTTCCAAAATTTGACGCAAAGCTCAAGTTAGATGTGCAAGACCTAGACGTTTCTGATTAAAACTGCTTATATTAAACATTTTATCAAAACTCCTTATATTTTCCTTATTCTCAGCCTTGGGTATGTGGGAGGTGGGGATTCCTTGAATGAGTGAGGCTGAAGAACATATTTTTAATAGAAAATGTTTCTGTTGTCATTGAAAGACACAATGTTAGCAGATACTGTATTTTCTCTTAACTGCACTATGAAAGTGTAGATAAACAAGTGATTACAGCTGCTGTTATGATTCAAATCTCTTACCCAGTTCCAACACAGTCCTCACAACAATATCTTGGTGCCTCAGATAGATTTAGTCATTTTGTGCATGAACACAATATAGATGACAAAGACTATCATTATCATCTTTACTTAAATAAAGGAAACAAAAGGACAAGTGACATGAATGAGATCAAGAAAAGGACTAGTGTGTTGCTAGATTGGACATTATGCAATATTTTCTAGGAATTGGTGTTTTTATTCCTTTTTTTTGGAAAAGCATTGCTGTGGCTAGACCTATAAGATATAGGAGGTCTGGCTCTGCAATTTTCCCAACCTGCACACACTGAAGTGACTGCAATACTCTAACAATGTGTTGTGTAAAGGAGCAAGCACTTTTAGACTGGCTTATAATATATTTCAGAATTTGGGAAGCAACCATATAACCTCTGGGGCCAACCAAATAAGTCTCATGAAGATTAATTTTGTACCTCTATATTTGTGTGGTAGTGTTGCAAGCATGGACAAAAGAAAGGAAAAGCAGGTGAAACCTGTAGAAGCACCTTCTCTCCACTCCATCCTTTCTCCACCTCTCATCATAAAAAAAGCCATGAAAAGGTGTTACTGGTCCCTAAAATAATGTAACCTTGAGCATTAGACATTTAAAGAGTAACAAAGAGCATACATCTATCATCCATGGATTTTGGCAGGAAGTAGGACAGTTATTCCTTGTGCAATTCCAGTTGTTACCCAACAGTTACAGCAATCAAGAAAGAGGAGAGGAATCACTCCAGCATCATCTCTCCCAGCTCAGGACATATGACTAAATCAACATTTCTACTTAAATCATAGACTAATTCACTGTGGGAAGACAACTAGGTTTGAAATTAGAGAAAACTGGGCAGTTATACTTACATTCCAGCAGAAGTTATAACTCAATCCCATAATCCCATATATAGGATGAAAACCCCCTGAAAGTTCTTCATTTTTAAATTTACTTCTCACAATGTTTTGCTACCACAGACTCAGCAAACATAAGTAATTTCGAAATTTAAAATGTTCTTTCACATTTTCATATCACCTTTCCCCAAGGCAGTGATGGATGCCACAAAACTACCAGTGTGAATTCAGTTGCAACATGTGGATGATTATACCTTCATTCCACTTGACTTTTGGGCTAGATAACTAGGCCCTCCCAGTTTCCCTTCCAGAAACCAGTTCATATAGCTGATTTACCACTTGAGCAATACTCATAATACAAGTATTGATGTGGATTTACACATGAGCTCTTTAGGAAAATATTTGGTGTTCAAGTTGACTGCATATATTCCAGGAGATAGCAGTTCCTTCACAGTATCCAGTGTATAGTACCCCTGGAAACAGAAATATGATGAAAAGAGTAGTGTGTGTCAACCTCAACAGACAGTTCTAACAAAACTGTCTCTCTGTTCTGCTCTCTCTGACCCAGTCACTGAGTTGCCTCCATTTTAAGAGTACTGTAGTTCTTTTAAACTGAATTCTATTAATGTTTCTAGCTTTTATTAGAAACAAAGCTAGGAATGCTGCAGAGCCTTATGAACAATGAAACATCATCAGCTCTTGCTATTTGTCATAATGTGACCCAATGCAGCATTAGATCATTACAGCAGGCACTGAATCCCTGGGGAAATATTTCAGTGCAAAACACAGTGATTTCTCTATTGAGGTAACCAACCAAATGAAGAATATTTTGTTGTTAAATCAAAAACTCCATTCATCATGGACAGCAGATGAAAAGTAGAACTTTGTGCTTTTCAGTTCTACTTTATTTGGCAAAACCATTGAAAGTTTACTCTTGACTAGATGAACAAAATAGGTTTACTTCAATGAGCAAGGATTTTTGAGTCAGCAAATAATGATTAGAGAAATTTTTGGAGAGACTACTTTTTCACAGTAGCTTTCACAGCGCGAAGAGTACAAGTCACATGGCTCCACCTGATTATTTGAGAAATAGCTTTAGAAACTGCAGATGACAACAGATATACAATGAGAAGATTTTTGCATACATGTACCATGAAGAATCTTTTTCAGTGAGAAATGTAAACATCAAAACTAAAACTAAATGGTCATTATGGTCTTGAATCTTTTAAACCAATGCTACTGGTAATTTTGAGTCCAGCCCTGTACTAGTTTACCATTAACAAAATTGAAAGGTGAGTAAAAGGTTAAGTTTACACACTTATCTGTTCACTAACAATTGAACACACAGCCTGGCTTAATTTCCAAGTTACATAACCCTGTTTAACACACTGTTTTAGCTACAATACTAAGCATCTCTTGATATGTTAATACTCTGATGTTTAAAACCTTGCTGATTCTAGTTAATGCATGAAGGCATCCATCTCATCTTTGTGATTTGCATCCAAACTTTCTACTTATGTTTTTGTCAAACACTACCTCACTTTAGCAACTGCTACACAAGACTTAATTGCTAATTTTATGATGATTTATTTACAACAAACAAAGTGATTGACAAATCACACAAATCTTCAATATATTAATTTTTGCAAGATCTTTAACATGCAGTGTGCCCTTGACTACATTCTTGTTGTGTGAAACTTGAGAACTGATAATACAACAAAAGGATATTTGGAAGGAATGAATCCACAGTTTTTAAAGCTTTGGAAAGCGAGGCTCAAGTAGTGACTATTGGACAAACTTGTCCTCAGTAGAACTTGGATTCACCTAGAGTTAAATAAAAATTGGTGAAACTAAGTTGCTGAAGAACAGCAAAGTGAAAATAATCTTAAAGAGAGTAAGAATGTGCAACCAGAATGATTGAAGCTTGTTCTTACGGAAAATGGTAGATTGGCTTGCAATGAAAATATATCATAATATGAACTGAAGTTAAAATTAGGATTAAAAAAAAAAAAAAAAGCCTGTAAAAGAACAATAACCTCATCAAAACAGTTATCTCCCGTACAGTTTAAACCTTCAATACACATAATGCTCTACTGTTTCAAGTGAAAGTATGGTGTTTTACATGTACAATCAACAGTGGAGTAGGCAAGCCAGAGAGGAAAGATCAGTTGTGGCTACTGAACCTAGAAAGCTACTTATCCACCTCTGCCAAACCATGAGCTCTCCAGAGGAACCAAGCATGTTTTTACAGTGTCAGGAACGTATTCACGTAAAAAGATGTAGATTTTTTTAAAGGTGCATTATTTTATTATGTTTATTATCTGGGAACCTAGTAAAAATTAGTCATTGCTTTCTAATTTTTCATGGAATATGTGTGGATGTGGCAGGAAGTTGAATCTAGGGATTAAGAAACTCCCTTATTTTCCAGTATATAATCTCTATATGCATTTTTCATTTTCTGAAACAAAGTTACATTAGGGATGCATCTTCTAGCTTTAGAGACAGACTGTTTTATGCAGGTTTGACCACAGAGCTGTGGGAGCCACCCTGCTTTTGCATATTGGTTCTATGATTGCCAGTTGAACAAAGCTTAAAACCAGCAGGGTCCAGGTGCTAGTAAATACAGGCAAAGACACACAATTAAACACTGTCTTTAGCCCCCTTATAGGGGCTACACACCAGCTGGGGTGTGAAAAGTTGAATAAGTCTTTTCCTAGATCTAGATCCAAGCTATTTGTTCAGAGACATGGAGTCATGTAGTAGAGATGAATCCTTAGATTCCTGTTTAAAACCAAGTATTTCTAAACACACTGATAGAACAGCAGATACAGGCAGTAGGGGATTTGTTTAGATAAAGTTTAGACATCAGTGTACATGAACATTAAAAGAAAATAAAATAAGATATAGCATCACTGGACAGAAGTTCTGCCTACAAGCAATCAACTGGTAAGATTAAGTATTTGCACAACTGTCTTATAGTCACAAACATCAGCAATTTTAGTTCTTCATGCAAGTATAAAACTAAAAGCACAAATCCATGAAACTTGCTTGCATTCTCTTAGTAGCACAGCAGCAGTTAGAGGTTTAACGACTTATGCTTTTTTCCTCAACTTCAAACAGGCTTCATACTGAGAAAGACAGATTCTTTTTGTTAGCCTAGAAACCACTTAAACAGAAAAAAAGTTCATAGCCTAGCAGAACACTAGTCAAAACCAATTCAGACTACAAAACACAAGCCACTGTCTTTTATACTTACTTAAGCAGTACTACCTCAAGGAAGCCTTGATGGTTCTCTCCTGCAGTTTCTTCTTCGTTCTTCCGGATCTCAGCCACCACTCATTCGCTGCATAAATGCCAGATCTGTTTTGTCAAATTCAAATCCCAGGGGAAGCCTGCACTACACCTTTCCCACGTAGACTTAGCAGGAAACCTGTCATGGTCTTCCTCCCACACTATATTATAAGAGAAAACACAGTTTCTTCTACAATAAATAAATAGATTTTAAACAGCAACAACAAACATCTTATATGAATTTTCACATGCAATGAACAGAAACTTGATTCACCTCTTTTTTTAACATACAGAATAAGCAGTGTGTCAACCTACTCTTTCCTTTTTAAGTAATTGGAGACATCTGGTTACCATTTTCTAGTGGAAAATAGTCAACCAATTTATATTTTGTCAACAGATCTGGTTTTATATGCTAAGAGGTTTGGTTTGTTGAATATATTTTGGTTACATTGTATAGAAAAAAAACACAAGACAGTCCTCTTACTGAGAAGGCATTGAATTTTATTTTCAAATCTTCCATATTTTCTGTGTTTTCTATATAGTAGTAGCTTACTATATACTACTTACTATAGTAATATAGTAAGATTTGCCGATCTTAACTATTGAGTACTTTCTTGAATATTGCAGCATTATCTACTGTGTCTAAGGTAGTAATACTCTATTATAAAATAGAAGATTAATAAAATATTGGTCTGAATTTTTTTCAGCCCAAACTCTTCATATAAGGATTTAATTTAAAAAAAAAAAATAAAATTATTCTTACCATATTGGCTGCAACAGGAACCAAATCTGCCTTTATTCTGAATTGAAAAATGTTACAATATCCAAAAAGTTCATTAAACACTTATGACAGTAGTAGTTAAAAAAAAAAAAAAATTAGTAACAAATTTCTTTATATTCCTTATGTCTATTGATTCAGAGGGATTGTGAATCAAAATCAGGACAATGTTTTGTTGATTTCTGGGGGCATGGTACATCTAAAAACAATGAACTGAGGACCGGGAGAGAAATGGAGAGTAGGAACTTAACCAATACAGGCTAGTTTGCCAACATATTTATTGGACAGTTTGGATCATCTATAATGAATTTGACTTCTTGAAGAGCTACTTCAGTTCTTATTTTTGTATTATCACTGAAATTTCTTAAAAGCTCTGGATAACCAGCTATCTTACGGCAGCTCAAAAGGACCAAGTGCTGCCTTTTGCCTTTTGAAAATTTTGTTTTTTCAAGAGGAAAACTTTACATTTAAAATCTGTGCTAAATTATGCAAATGTAGCAGGTTTATTACTACTATAAATTGTATAAAACATTGTAGATTCAAAGTATGCTTCTGTGAACAGAGCTTTATAGTACAGTGGCAATTTGAGGCAACATAGTTCACTCTTTAATTTTTTACTTGAAGCTGAATATTTAGTAGAACTTCCTTTCCTGAATAAATATATGGCTGAAGCAGAATTTATGTAAAAATCCCAAATGCCTTGCAACCAGCAGTAAAAAAGATAACTTGTTTTTTGATCCTGCCAGTACCATCTAGAGACACAGATCTTCTACAAACAGATCTATTAAAACTTCCTAGGGACCAACCAGATCAAAAGTGAGTGGGCAAGTACTGGAAGTACACATATTTACTCTTTAGGAAATGTTTAGGGAATGAAACACGAGTGGGTGAGAGCATGAGATCAGAGTCAGAGGCTGGGGAGCAAAAATGTGTGCTATGCGTCAATAAGCACTAACAATGATGGATAGCTGAGCCCTTCTGAAGTCAGGAGCTATCTTCACAGCCTGTGGTATTCACTGCTGCTGAGGGTATAATTCATTACATTAAGTTTGCAAACCTCTATGCAAGATAAAAGGACAGAAGAAATGGTTTACGGTTGTAAGCAAACCAGTCCTTCCAGAATTAACATTAGTTGCACTAAGTTTGTATATACAGCATTTTTTATTTTGTTTACTCCTTTATATTAGCATAATACTGTAGTAGAGGTGGAAACTGACTTGGAGTTCCTTTATCAGCAACTCTGCTGTTTAAATATAAGGTTATAATTTCCTGCAGAGATTTGGTGCTTTTTTGTTTGTTTATGTTTTTTTTACGTTAACTAGCTAATAACCATCTCTGGTAATTAATTTTGGAAAAGTGATTAAAGTCAAAAGACAAAAGAAGAAGAAGAAGAAAATAATCTTTGACCTACATTACAATCAGGCACTCCTTGTCTAACTGTATGAACTATCAAAGGCAGTTGTGAAGTTTAACTTGAACAAAGGTGAGAAAGAAAAAGTGATGGGACTAAATTAAAGCTTTTAAATAGAAATAAAATCCATAGTAAAAGAAAGAAGTTTTCATTCTTATGATTCCCTTATATCATGTGTAAGCTGAATTCATATCAAGCAGCATACTTTGGAGAAAGGTGACAAGTTCTAATTATTAAAAGCAATTTCACTGTGTGTGATGATAGAAACAGATTTTGCTGTTTCAGATAGGTATGTGTGAGCATATGCCACAAAGTGGGAAAACTGATTGCTTTGCTGACATATTACAAGGTGAATTATTGTTAGTTTGCTGTAATTCACATAGGAAAGTGGAATGTAGAACCTTTTAATTTTTAGATCATCACAATAAGGAACAGATTTATCTTTACCTTAATATATTGCCTTCAGTCTAAAGCTCAGTGCACCTAAACATTTCATATCACTGAGGTTGTTTATAAATATTTTGAGCTTAATTAATATTTTATTAATAATAATTAGTTGTATTGCAAAATGTCAGCCAGCATTAGTGTTGTTGTGGGCAAAGATTTATTTCCAAGAATTCCAAAACCATCCTGCCTTGTACAAGAAATAGCATGGCCAGCAGGACCAGGGAAGGGATCGTCCCCCTCTACTCAGCACTGGTGAGGGAAAATCCTAAATCCTGTGTTCAGTTTTGGGCCACTCAATACAAAAAAGAAATTGAGGTGCTGAAGCATGTCAATAGAAGGGCAACAGAGATGGTGAAGGATCTGGAGCACAAATCTGATGAGAAGTGGCTGAGGGGGCTGAGGTTGTTCAGCCTGGAGGAAATGAGGCTCAGGGGAAACCTTAGTACTCTCTACAAATACCTGAAAGGATGCTGTGGCCAGGTGGGGAGTGGTCTCATTTCTCAGGCAACAAGTGACAGGAGAAGAGGAAATGGCCTCAAGCTGCATCAGGGTAGGTTTCGATTAGATACTTCCTCACTGAAAGGATTATGAAATATTGGAACAGGGTACACAAGGAAGCAGTGGAGCTACCAGTCCTGTAAGTATTTAGAAGACGTGTACCTGTGTTTTAGTGGTGGACTTGGCAGTCCTGTGTTAATTGCTGGACTTGATGATCTTAAAGGTCTTCTCCAATATAAATAATTTTATAATTCCATGATCTTTCTGTTTAAATTTTGGAAAATATGTTAATAGCAGTTATCAATACCATAGGAGTCACAGCCTATTGGAGCAAATCAGTAGGAAAAAAAAAAAGAAAAAAAGAAGTAGAAGATAAAATATTATTTCTCATAATAGGAAGTTCAGCTGGTAGAGATGTGACAATATCACATTGGCAGAAAATACAGCAGAAGACACTGTGATGAAGCAAGAGACACCAAGTTAAAGTATGTGTTAGGCGTAGCTGCAAATGATGTCGTACTTAGGAAAACAGGATGAGATGAATAGCTAGTTCATTATCTAGGCCAATGCCCTGAGTTGCAGTAGTGCAACCAACTTAATTTTGAGTGTGTGTTAAATAATAAACTTTTTAAAAATAGTTCTCCATATCACCCCTGTGTTTTCCTGTATACAACTTTCAAATCTAGTTCCCTTAAACTTCCAACTACTTAAACTATCTCAGATCAGATATTATTGCAAAGACTCCTCCAGGATGGTGGTGTCAGCTCTTGTTCCTCATTGGCACAGTTCAAATACTATCACGATCACTTTCAAACTATTTGAGTTTTCAGACTAACACCAGGAACAGATTAGAAGCTCTTTTCAGCTTTGTTTTAAAATACCATTTGCAGGAGTTGAGCTTGCCATCTGGTGCTGAGAATTTCTCCATGCTATTTGATTCATCATGCCGCCAGTCAATACTGCTGAACAGAGAGGAGAAACACCAGTGCGTCACTCAAGCAATTTCTCATTAGGCCTCTTCCACAGAGGGTAAAGCAGAACACCAGTTTCCTGTCTCACTCATCTCCCATGAAATGCTATTTGTGTCCTGGTGATTCTTGCAACCACCCAACATGTGGGTGCCTTTAGCACCATGACCTTAACTGTGGTTTATGATTTTTCCATAT
The DNA here is from genome assembly GCF_049639895.1 of Pseudopodoces humilis. Lineage (NCBI taxonomy): Eukaryota > Metazoa > Chordata > Aves > Passeriformes > Paridae > Pseudopodoces > Pseudopodoces humilis. The sequence continues at coordinate 80,181,998 of NC_142200.1, read as the reverse complement.
GCTTTCAAAAGACACAATTACTTGGAAACCTGTAAATTGTACATTTTTTTGTTGTTGTTGTCTATGTTGGAAGAAAGAAAACTGGAATTATTGCAACAAGCTCACGCCTAGCCCTAGGGAGGAACTATGTGCTGGCTTTACAGTCAGGCATTTTTTTCAGAAATGCAAATTAAGGACAGACTCACAAAAGCTGTAAGTTATATAGCATGAGATAGTTATAAAGGAACAGCTTTCCAGCTTGTGCAAACAGCTAGCATTTCTTTCCACCTGGTTTTCCTTCCACTCTGCTTATCAGGTCATTTAATTTTAGGAGCATTAGTCTCTCAGTTTAGAAGGACATTTATGCAAATATTCAAGTCCCTTTCTGAAAACTCTGCTAGTTCTTCACAAGCCACTGTCAGTTTAAGGTCTTTGTTGACTAAAGATCAACATAACTACAAGGCTAACACAAAAAGGAAGACTTAGGACTTAAGAGAAATTTTTCTGTATGAACAGGAAAGGTAACACCCAAATGTCCACCTTGAAAGTTCTGCACATCTTGAAAGAAATCAACGCATCCACAAAATGGATACAAGTGTTTAGCCTATTTCTGCTTCTAGAACCTGCAAAAAATTCAGTTGCCCCTTTTACAAGGAAAAGGTTATATCTATCTTCTTTTTGTTGTGATAAAGTATTGTCAGGTCATAAATTAAAAAAAAAATCAGTCTACCTCAAATCTGATCAATGAGAATAAAAATCAGAGCTGCTGGAAAATTTACAGCTAAGGCCCCAAGTGACACATTAAAATTCTCAATGAAGTAAAAATCCCCAAAGGATTTCCACAGCTGCCTCTCACCCCAGTAAAAAAATGCGTGTAAAAAAACTAGTGTGTAATTACATGGGCCAATGAGTGCAAACAATACAGACAAAGAAAGAACAGGCAATACAAAGCATTTATAAAACCACTAAAGTATTTCAGGCTTGCTTTTGAAAACACAAGCCTAGCAGACAAAGAATAGCCAAGTAACATTTTATATCACATAGATAGTACTTCTCATTTCACGATTCATGCATGCTGTCCAGGCTGCCTATGAGTGAGTCAGTTTCCTTCCTTCCTTCCTTCCTTCCTTCCTTCCTTCCGCCACTTCCTTCCTTCCTTCCGCCACTTCCTTCCTTCCTTCCTTCCGCCACTTCCTTCCTTCCTTCCGCCACTTCCTTCCTTCCTTCCTTCCTTCCTTCCTTCCTTCCTTCCTTCCTTCCTTCCTTCCTTCCTTCCTTCCTTCCTTCCTTCCTTCCTTCCTTCCTTCCTTCCTTCCTTCCTTCCTTCCTTCCTTCCTTCCTTCCTTCCTTCCTTCCGCCACTTCCTTCCTTCCTTCCGCCACTTCCTTCCGCCACTTCCTTCCGCCACTTCCTTCCGCCACTTCCTTCCGCCACTTCCTTCCTTCCGCCACTTCCTTCCTTCCGCCACTTCCTTCCTTCCGCCACTTCCTTCCTTCCGCCACTTCCTTCCTTCCTTCCTTCCTTCCTTCCTTCCTTCCTTCCTTCCTTCCTTCCTTCCTTCCTTCCTTCCTTCCTTCCGCCACTTCCTTCCGCCACTTCCTTCCTTCCGCCACTTCCTTCCTTCCGCCACTTCCTTCCGCCACTTCCTTCCGCCACTTCCTTCCGCCACTTCCTTCCGCCACTTCCTTCCTTCCGCCACTTCCTTCCTTCCGCCACTTCCTTCCTTCCGCCACTTCCTTCCTTCCGCCACTTCCTTCCTTCCGCCACTTCCTTCCTTCCTTCCTTCCTTCCTTCCGCCACTTCCTTCCGCCACTTCCTTCCGCCACTTCCTTCCGCCACTTCCTTCCTTCCTTCCTTCCTTCCTTCCTTCCTTCCGCCACTTCCTTCCTTCCTTCCGCCACTTCCTTCCTTCCTTCCGCCACTTCCTTCCTTCCTTCCTTCCTTCCGCCACTTCCTTCCTTCCTTCCGCCACTTCCTTCCTTCCTTCCGCCACTTCCTTCCTTCCGCCACTTCCTTCCTTCCGCCACTTCCTTCCTTCCTTCCGCCACTTCCTTCAGCCACTTCCTTCCGCCACTTCCTTCCTTCCGCCACTTCCTTCCTTCCTTCCTTCCTTCCTTCCTTCCTTCCTTCCTTCCTTCCTTCCTTCCTTCCTTCCTTCCTTCCTTCCTTCCTTCCTTCCTTCCTTCCTTCCTTCCTTCCTTCCTTCCTTCCTTCCTTCCTTCCTTCCTTCCTTCCGCCACTTCCTTCCTTCCTTCCTTCCTTCCTTCCTTCCTTCCTGCCTTCCTTCCTTCCTTCCTTCCTTCCTTCCTTCCTTCCTTCCTTCCTTCCTTCCTTCCTTCCTTCCTCCACTTCCTTCCGACACTTCCTTCCTGCCTTCCTTCCTTCCTTCCTTCCTTCCTTCCTTCCTTCCTTCCTTCCTTCCTTCCTTCCTGCCTTCCTGCCTGCCTGCCTGCCTGCCTGCCTTCCCTACAGAATTACTTTAATCACTTTCAACATTAATAAAATAAGGTGGAAAAAAAATGGAGCAGTGACTCTAAATGCTCTCCTAAAAGAGATAATGAAGTTTATCACTAGAGGGTGGCACTGCAGAAAAACAAGAGCTGTATTCAGGAGAAGACACAGCAACTTTTCATATTACTCCATCAGTAGAAACTGATGCAATACTGAGGTTGCACACTGTGCTTGGACCATAATGGAGTAAGCACTTTGACATGGCCATGCCTCTGACCCTTGGTGCAAGTTTCCCAAAGACTAAAATGTTCTTAAAATTGAAATAAAAACCAAGCAAAAACAAAACCAAAACAAACCTCACACATTTTATTAGAATAGAGATAATGCTTTTCTGTTTATATAGAGACTCAGAATGACTAATAAACCAAACAAGAAATTGCTATAATCTTGCAGCCATGTTGGCCATGGTACATCAGGAACAGGACAGACTGCTGGCTTTTAGACCCCTCTCAGGACCTTCTTTATTTCACAAACTCTCTTCCTTCAAGAACACACCAGCAGGTAGGTGCTCTCCTAAAAGAGAGTATAAGAGAGATGTGGCATTGTGCATCACAGAGTCTTTACTACATCAGTAGTGGTAGGTGAGTGGAACTCCGGCCTGCCAGGGAGTAGCTTCTTCTTCAAGCACAAGAAGCTGCAAGACAACATAGCCAGGACAGATGATCTCAACTAACCAAAGGCATATTCCATTCCATACCATATGGTGTCATGTGCCATAAAAAAACATTGGTGGGTAAGTTTGCTTGGGCTAAAATTGCTCAGGGGTTTGTGGAGCATTGGTTTGGCTTCTTTTTCTTTTTTTTTTCCCCCTTGGGTTTAGTGCTCTGGGGGGGGTTTGTCTGTTTGTTTGGAGGGGGTTTTTTGTGGCGTGGGAGGAACATGCAGGGTGTTTTTGTGTGTTTCTATTTTTTACTTGTTAAACTTTGCAATATTAAATTATTTGCTTTGCTTTGTTTCTGGGTTTTTGGGGTTTTTTTGTTGTTGTTTTTTGTTTGTTTTTTTTCATTCTAGTAAAGTATTACAGGTTAGAATTGTCTGGAAAATGAAAATTTAGTTCTGTGAGAAAAACTCAGGTGGCAAAATACACCATTCTTCAACACTGAAACTGTTTCAGGTAAATTTTTGTTTTGAAGCAATCAAATTTTCTGGATCTTTCAATCATTCTCCTTATTTCTCAAAGTCACCAAAAGCCCAGCTGTATTTCAAAAGCTTCTTGTTGGTCACTTCATCAATATCAGAGGTTCCATGAATTGTGTTTGCCCTTTGCAGAACAGCAACTTTAATTCCAAAAGGCATATTTCTTTTTAAAGGGTCCAGTGCTATTAAAAATTGTATAGGTGAAAAGAACATACATCAAGGGGGATAATTATTCTCAAATTAAAACTTAAAGACAAATACTTTTACTATCTAAAAATTATTTTGAGTTGTTTTAGAGGATTCAGTCATGCATTGTGCTATCGAGTTCAAAAAGAAAATATCTTCCCCAAATTTAGGTGAAAATAAATTGATCTGCTGTGCAACCACTCTAAGGAAAGACTGCAGAGTATAGATGCTGCTCAGAGATGGATATCCCTAGAAAAGGGAGTCACAGGAGTGTCTGATAGTCAGGGTTAATGAAACTGTGTTACCTACTTTGTGGTTCATCTATCTGATCTGAAGTCAGGTTTTGTACAGCAAAACTGTGTGACCATGGCTAAGGTTGCTGAAGCAACTGTTATGTGATTAGAGAAATTGTGATAAAGTGTATTTGATTTGCACCATTCAATATATAGTAAGGCTGTCGAGATGTAAACACAAAGAGTAAAGAGAAGATAAACCACAACCCAAAATTATATAGAAGTATACAAAATGCTACAGGGGAAAAACCACTAATATAAGACAGCACCACAGTTCCGAAGCTCCGTTTCAGGGAGCAGCAGATGCCAGACTTTACCTATCAGATCAGCTACTGTCTGCTAGCAAAGATATTGGATATCTTAAATATGACACGATGAGTTGGAAGTCTGAAGTACACTTAAATAAGTATGTAAGTGCTTGGTTCAGTGGCTTGATAATGCTAGTTATCATTTGTGTGTGATATACAATCAATGACAGCTTTAAACTTTGAAGTTTTGTATGGCAATCTTCAGAGTCTTTCAGTACCCACAAAAAGATGCCCCAAAAAAAGTGACCCTGAGAGAGACAGATGGTTACATCAGTTGCTACTGATCATGTCCCAGCTGAATATTGAGAATAAATTTAAATTGTTTTTTTAAGAACTGCAGTAACATCCCTAGACACAAGTGAAGGCATAAATAAAATTTGGTGACCTTGGGTGTAAATATCTTCTGAGGTAATTCTGAAGTCATTGGTAAGATATATATGTGTACTGGGGAAACACTCCGAATCCTCTATGACAGGGAGGCAAAAGTGATCCTCAGAGTCCTTACAATCTGTTTGGGTAGGTCAGACAAAACTTTTAAGGTTAGCATGGAGAGTACTATAATGAAGAGATGCAAGTAGCTCATTTGCCAGTTATATACAGTAAAAAAATAGACAGTATTTTAGTAAATATATATAGATATATGTATATTTACCAGTATGAATGTGCTGGTATGTGGTGAGGTAGTACATTGCACCGTCAGTCCATTAGATCATCTGCTATACTTACCATTCAGATTTCAGCCATCAGCAAACCTGTTAAGGATTTTCATATCTCTGGCCAAATGAATGCACAGAAATCTGAAAATTTCCTGAAAATTGGTCCAGAGCAACAAAAAGATTAGGTGTAGGCAAGAAAACAGATTCGACATGCAAATCCACAGAACCATGAAGCAGAGGAAAAGTAAGTTACATAAACTTGATGTAGGTTAGAAAAGACAAATAATGAGTATTGTAAATAGGCCACCCTTAAGCACAATAATGGCCTTAATGTTAAACTCATAACCTAAGGGCCACACCTAATTTTCATGTGCATTGAGATTTATGTCAGGAAGGTAAGCTCTAATTGCTGCTAAACTGCTCCAGGTTTGATTACTTCTTTTATTGTAAGAGGGAGGAGGAGGAGGCATGTCACAATGTATCTTTATTTATATTTAAGCAGCTCCCAACAGAAGACCTTACTGGTATAACAAAATGGAGTATAAATTATGTATATATTTTTTGTGTAGCAAACATAACACAATTCACCTGTTCAGTTTCTAGCTTGTACTCAAGAAGTAAAAGGGAGAAATTGCTTTGGTGTTCAATGAAATCTGTGATACATATATGTATACATACAGTGTATATATAATTACTGAGGTATGAAACTTTGACTTTGTATGTGCTCATTCATTCGCTGATTACAGTAAAGTACCTTTAGAACTCATGCCTGTGTTACTTGTGTTGAACCAGAGCCAGTGAATCTCCATTTGGCTTGCCAGTTGAGTCATTGGGAAAGAAAGTTGGAACAGACAAGAAGACTTAACTAAGGGACTGACTGTATGAAAGACTATAAGGAAGATGTGCAGGCCTCTGTGTTATCTTGAAGAAGAATTGTTCTAGTCCTGTACTTATAGAGCTTCTACAGCACTTGCTGTCTTACAGCCAGTAGCATCCACTGAGAACCTTTAAAGTCACAATAGACTTATCAGTGTCTCACATTCCCATTCTCACAGTGTTGAGGAAAGGAAGTTGAATGGATAACACTGATATCCTTTGTTGCTGTGTCCCTGACTCTGGGGATGTTTTATTGATTAATGCTCAATTCAAATAATATTTGAGTTAAATGTAAATATTTGAGTTATATATATCAGTTTGAACATTGCTTTGGGACCTAAGAGAGAATAACTCATACTTTGCATTAGAAATTTCATACTACAGACTTTGAGGTAACCAGTTTTTTAATCTTATTATTACAATAATTCTTGCTACTTAAATAATATAATACCCAATTCCACATACTAGAGAATTAGTAATAAATCCTTCTGAAACAATGCTGAAAGTTCATTCTTTCAAGTGGTTTTTCATGATGCTGTTAATAACTGTTTTACGAATTAGTGATGTTTTTGTACTACAGACAAAAATTTATACTATGTTATTAGGTATTATTTTCAAGAAAATATGAGAAGGAATTACAGGTTTCTAATAACTCTAAAGCCATGATAAATGAAGACAGAAAGGAAAAGAGATAAAGGCATAAAGATATTCCGCAAGGCAGGAAATCCCTTTGGAAAACTCTACAGAATACAAAGCTCTGCAAAGAAAAAGTGTTTATGTGAGACAGTAAGAATAGCAAAAAATTCTGTCCTGAGCTATGAGACGCCAGCAATCACTTTCAAGGAAAAAGCAGAGCAAAACGGAAGACAGAAGTGATGTGTTACCACCCAAAACAAAGAATTGTATGCATTAGATCTCTGAATGTCACTCATTTTCAGACTAAATATATAAATTAATTACAATATACATTGATCTCTAGTACTCAAACTTTAAAAAAATTTCTTGCTTTGCTAGCAAAGTATGTGAAATAATATGCACTATGAAGAAGCTTTAAGATGCCCAGCTGTAAAAGCAGATGAGAGCTATCTGCAGTAAGCCAGGAAGGCACTTTATGAAGACAGTTTTGCTTCTTAAAGAAATGAGGACACTGAAAATTACGGTTCCCTTTACTTTCATTCATTCTTGCCTTCTTATTTTGCCATAAGAGCTACAATTATTTTCAGAGCTTTTCTTACTTCTTTCAGAGCATTACTTTTTCTTACTGGAGAAAGCACAAAGCACTTAAGGAAAAACACTTATTCACCCTGCAGGCAACAGCAAAACCTAATGTAACACTGTTGTAATACTGGCCCAGCTGAAGTTCAAAGAGACCAGTGGTGGATTGGTGTTTCTGTAAGATTATGCTATTTCCTATTCAAAGGTTTATAAAATGCAGCAGATAAAGGACAGCTTCAGATTTCCTGGTGTTTGCCAGGCTCATCCAGTTGTGTTCTTCCAGCTCTGCTTTGAAAAAATAACAAAAACCAGACCTTCTCTCAGTCTATTCTCCTGAAATAGTGTTGGGAAGAACTCACTTACATTACTGTAACCCTAGCAGGTCTCCAAAGGAATCTCAGTTCTGCCTTCAGGTGAGATCAAGCTTTCCTCCTTTATGAGACTAAGCAGAGATAAGACACTACTGAGTCATTAGTGAAGAAGGGTGACATTACAGCAGTCGTCTCAGACACTAAGTCACTTTTCATACTGTGCCACAACGATGCTAATTAAACACCAAGCACTCAGTCCAGCCCATATATCAGCTGAAGAACTGCCACTGAGGATGATATTACACCATCAATGAACTTGACCTAATGTCCTTGGAAAGATCACTTCAGAGTGCCATTTCTGAAAAGAGAAATGGCATAGATACAGTGTGGAGACACAGAGGAAGGAGGAGGGCAGTAGCTCAAATCTTTTCATATGGACAAAAATCACTGATTATATCCTGGAGATTACTGCCTCTTTTAAAATTAAAATTAACCACAAAGCTCAGTCCTTGCTTCTCATATTGGCACTTGGTTGGTTTAAAGAATATTCCATAGCTAGGCAGATTAGAAAAAGAAAAGCTTTTTCCCACACCCAATCTCACAAAAATCTGTTTTGTTGAAGCAGAGGGATTAATACAGCCTTCCATATAGCCTTTGAATGTTTGACTTGGCAGTGAGTTCACAAAAATCTGTGAATTTCTCAGAAAACTATCTATCTTCTGATAAATTGTAAAAGAGGACGACAGAGGAAAAAACATTGTAATCAGTGTCAGCTGAGTGAAGGTACTTCATAAGGGTCATGAAGAAAATCAGGGGGCTGGAGCACCTCTCGTGTGAGGAAAGGGCGAGAGTGTTGGGTTGCTCAGCGTGGAGAAGAAGTTGTTCTGGGGAGACCTTATTGCAGCCTTTCAGTACTTAAAGCAGGCTTATAAGAAAGAAGGAGACAAACTTTTCATCAGTGGCTGTTGCATTAGGACAAAGGGTAAAGGTTTTAAATTGAAGAAGAGTCAGTTGAGGTCAGATACAAGGAAGAAACTTTTTACAGCGATGGTGGTAAAATACTGAAATGGGTTACCCAAGGAGATGCTAGATGCCCCATCCCTGGAAACTTTCAAGGGGTTCTGAGCAACCTGATCTCATTGAAGATATTATTGCTTAGTGCAGGAGGGTTGAACTAGATTTTTCCCTCTTCAAGTAGAATAGCCACTGAGAGAACTTTTCCCCTCATTTTTTTTCCTGATTTTTTTTTTTATTTTTAAGGAGGGTAGGAATAGAAATGCAGTTTATAAAATTCTGGTTCAAACATAAACCCATGACAACGCTGAAGCCAATGTACTATACCACACCAGAGTGCCCACTAGACAAGGACACATGGCTGAATGGATTTCAGGGGAGGTAGGCTGCTTCTACAAATTATTTTCTATTTTTATATGTTGAATAAATTTCTAGTATGGAAATGAAGGGTGATAATTGCAGTTTTTAGAGAAATTGGAAAATATCAAAATGTTGAAGGCATGATGTCAAGAGACTGATGAAAATGCTTGTAAAAACAATGAACATTTTCCTGCCTCACACTCCACTTGCCAAAACAAATTAACTGAAAATTCAGACCAAACAGGTCAATCCACTCTTCCTTTAATTTTTGAAAAGCTGAAATAAGATGTCCTATCCTCTCTTCTAGCAAGAGCTCTTTTCTGGTACTCTTGCATTGTCTTGACTCTAAAGCAAAGAAAACTGATTATCCAGTTTACTGTTACCTGCATCTTCTGTGATCTGCATGTCATATTGTTTGCAAACTCCTTTGTTCTACTAGTGTCCAATCTCTTGACTAACTGTTACTCAGATTTTTGTTTCTTTAGAACACTTGAGGAGATGCATTGGGTTGGCTGCATTATAGCCTGGTATCAAGTAGGTATTTTTGATTAATTTAAAGCCAGCTGCATAAAGATATTGCTGGAACTTTGCTAACAAAATCTGCTGGTTCACTAAGTATTTTTAAAACAGCCAGTCATCGAGGTAGCTGAGCACGAAAACACATTTATACTTTTAAGCATTTATCTAGTGTGAAGTACATGCAAATACCTTTTGTACTTACTTCACAGTTGATAATGAAAAAAAGCTTCAAAGTAAAGTAAAATAGGTCAAAATAGGCTACAACTGAAGAAAAAGAGACTATATTTTGAGTAGAAAGTCTTTTCTCTGTTGACTGAATGCATATGTCTTAAGTACAGCTGTAGCTAGCTCAGAAATGCATTTGCAAGTGCACAGCATATGGTATGTAGGGCTGATGATAGACAGATTAGCACACTGTCAAAATTGAAGATGAGAGATTTTCTTTCACAGAGTGACAGAAGAAGGATTAACATACAGGAGGGAATTAATGTCTCCTAATGAGCATAAAAGATTTGCAGAAGCCCTTGAGCTGTATGACTCATTGAAATCTCAGTTTACTATCTAACAGGAAGAAAAATATAAAAGGAACTGAAGAAGTTTTGGTGTTTCATTTTCAAATCAAGAAAATAAATAGATTTATTTTAGAGAAAGAAAAAGAATGTTCTGTTTCACATGATCATTTTCTGTTTAGATTTGTTTTGATATTTCCTACAAAATGGAAAGACATCAGAAAAAAAAAACAATGGGAAACCCCCAGGAAAAATTAATTTAAACAAAATTATTAGCTTTTTCATTTTGGAGGTCAAAAGGAAATGAAGAGCACAAAATCTCATGGAAGTTAAATTGCAAAAGATTTCTGTGATACTCAACAGTTTTCTGTTATGGTTTTTGATTTTATGGCAAACTAAGCTGAACCTTAAAATTTAGAATGCTCACAAGACAGAAAAAATAGTCTGCAAAGCAAATTCTTTGTAATTTCTTTTATCTAAACTTCGCTGTGATCAATGGAAAGCTAACTGAGAGTTTGAGAGGCTTTAACTTGCAATCCTGATAGCAGCTGCATGGGAAATGTAGTAAGAGACTACCTGAGGTGTGTCAAAAGGTAAGACAAGGGATAGAAGATATTTTCTTATTATTCCTTGTTTCTTTAACTGCCAGTGATGGAGTAAGAATATTCGTATTAAGTAAGGCCTGAGATCTCCTTCACAGCTAAATCAGATTCAAAATGCCTGCAATCAACACTTTCTTATTATCTTTTGAATTTTACATTTATAAAGATCTTTCTGAAGTAAAACAGCACAAGAGCTTTTATTTTTACTTTTTAAGGGTATGTAATATGTGAGGCCACTTACCTTATGCCAATGTAATGCTATAGCAGCAACTGCTGTGTAAGCTACCTCAGTGTTTAAAAAGTCACTCCTTTTGTGAAATTTACTACTACATTTTCCCAGTCCTGTGATGTATCACAGAACTGAGTTTCCTTTCTCTAAAACTAGGCTGATTTTAGCTGAGTTTCTCCTCTGTCAACTGATTCTTTTGGTCATTTTAATGAGTAAAGAAAAGCCTAGGCAAAAACATTAAGAGAAATAACTGGGTGAGAAAGCAACAGTCTGCTATCTGTGCTTAGCACATGCTAGGGTGTCATGCCAGTATGTATTTCAACAAGCAGCAAGTATTCCTTACTAGGATATCACCAAAGTGTGCAGAGTTCTGCAGCTACTTTGATTGTATTATATCACATACCTGTCCATTCCAGTAGCACATAATCTTGAAATGAAAAAGCTCCACAAGAACTATTTGAGGTTGAACAATTTTTGTGCAAAATAGGCTGGAAGAGCATAACCATGTTTTCATTATTATTGAGAGGGTGCTATTTAGATTTTACACCTTTTCAGTGCAAAGGCAACTGTATTTCACCTGCATGCTGCCATCTGCAACACCTCTATTTCAGATAGTCAATATCAGCAATTCACAGGTGTGCAGGTAAGCTGGCAAAATAAACTTTGATCATTGTCAAGTCCTAGTGCTATAGGAGTTTAAGCTGCATAGTACTTCATGACAGAAACTTTCATTTTAACTGCCAATACTCATTTTGGTTTTTAAATTATATTTTTTTCTTCAGAAATTCTGTTTCATTGTACCAATTTCCCCTTTCTTAGATACTGTCCTCTATTACTTACTCTTGCTGGCACAAGATCCTATACATCACTGAATCTTTCTATTCAGTACCCTCCTATTTTTATTTTTTTTTTTTTTGTTTCCTCAGTCTATCCCTCTAAGTAACATATTCCAGCCTGTAAAAGTATCCAGTTCTGTCTCAAAGCAAAGCTTAGGCAACACAGTGTGGAGAGGTTCCCTGTAGCCCTTTGGAATACCTGCCATAAGTTGTCAATTAAGAAGAAGAAATTTCAGGCAGATACCCTCTTAACGCAGTTTCCCTTTGTTCATTAGCTGAATAGGTATTGCCTGAGGCTCTGGGGTTTTTTTTCTGTTTAGTTACCATGTAAGGGGTGGTTCCAGTAATTAGCAAAGATGCAGCAATGGAGTGTGTGCTAAAAGAAAGGGGTGATGTCATTGCAGGTTCCCAGCTGGCACTGTCAAACATAGCATGCTCTGTCCCTCGTCCCAATATGTGTCATGGACCAAACATGAAGATATAAAGGCTGCTGGTTGGAAACAGGGGTAATGTAAAATTAGTTTACAGAGCTGTGCTTTGTATTACCAAAAAAGCATTACCAAAGAAGCACTTCTCTGTCTTGAAATGGAAGATTTCAAAACTTTGTAACATTTGTAAGTTCTTCAAAAGCTTAAAATTGCCATAAGAAACATGTACATATAAAATATTTAAAAAAAAAAAACTGAGAAAAGCAGTAAAATCCCTTTCTTTTTTCAGAAGGAGGAATAAAGGAGCATTATTTGTGAAAAATATCTACCTTTCCTAACATGAATATGTGCTTACTTACACATCCAATTAACTAGATAATGGCATTACTTTTCTGGTAACCTGTTGTGAAATTCTGATAAACTTAAATAACTAACCAAAGAAAATACATAAGATGTCTTTGATTTCAGTGTTCAAACCTAGATATTTTCTGATTTTGGGAAGAATCTAGTTTCCAAGTTTAGATGGTTCCATGATGTTCTCCAGTAAAAAAACAACAATTTTCTTGCAGAGAATAAGGAACATATTGCAGAGAGTTGGAGGCAAAGAAACAGCCTAGTTTTTATGTATTATCTAGCCCTTCACTCCAGGAAGTGCAACTTACTGTTATTTCAGCCTTCTGTTAGTTATCCTTGCTGTAGCTCATGAAATAAGGAGAAATACCAATGTCACTTGAGGTCAAATATTTTGGTTATTACTTGAAAACTATGTCACATTAAGTGGACAGAATATTGAGAATTATGGAAGATAATAATGCAAATCTGTTTAAATTTTACACAGGGGAGATATATCCAGTACTAAAATGGTCTTTGCTATTTAACAGAAAAGGAAAACATTAACAGCTGAAATTGGGTTATCCCTGAACTTTTTTCCCCCTACAGAAAAGTTACTCTATTTTCATTATTTTCTGTGTAATTTGTTTAAACTCTGTATTTGACAGCATTCTGTGTTCAATCAGTTAGTCTTTTCTGTTCAGCTTCCTTTTATGAAATTACGTATTTATTCAATGAAAATAATTCTACTTGAAAGTGTCTCATTTAATTTGATTGTTTAGTTCTGATTTCAGATATTTTTTTAGATTTTTTAATAATTTTTTTTCTCACTTGGTTTATATCTTTGATAGATTGTAATAGGTTGTTGTGAAACATACTTTTGATGTATTTTTCTTTACTGAAACAAACTTTATTTTGTTATTCTACTACACTTTTTTTATGTCTGGTGAGTTTTTCACTGTCATTGATGTTGGAAATAAGAAAAAATTGATGTTCCATATTGTATGTACTGTTTTGTGAATTTGAATTTCTCATATCAATAAGTATTGAATATGTATTTAATTTAGTGTGTTAAATAGTCTTGAACTCAGAACTGGAATCTATTCCAAAATGTTTCAAGCAGGTGACTGGCTTAGAATCAATTTCTGTATTTCCAGTGAGCCAAAACCTCAAACCTATTGTCTGCAGTTATTGATCATGTGCATAGGGGAGCAGAGCAGAACACTTTCAGTTTTCCCACTCAGATGAGTAGTGCTCATCAGCATTTCACAGAACTATTCCAGGAACTCTTTCTGGATACAAGCCAATATAATTTACATGTCATTAAAATCAACAAGGTGATGTCAGAGTAGCAAAGACTTTCCTTTAGAAAATCTAGGCATCACATTCCTAGCAATTAGGGCGCTTACCCAAATGGGACAAAAATTCACTAAAGTTACAAGTATGAGTCACAAATGTACAGAATATTTGTCATGGCTTGAAGTTTTCTTCCCTACGACTTGTTCCTAGCTCACAGCTGTCCCTAGCAGAACTGAGTCCTGGAGCATTAAAGATAGAGCTGGAAATCCAGCACCACAGTTTCCTCACCCTCGTAAACATGGCAGAGTCTAGCAATATATGTAAATAGCTTTCCATATGTAGAGCCATATGTAAACTTCTTTACAGTCAAGGATAATAAAAACATTGGGAATGAGGGAACCTTTAAAATTACTGAAGTATTCAATTTGTAGGTATGCAGAAAGTACATACATTTTTAACCATAACTTGATTTTTTATTGATGTCACTCTGCAGCATTCAGAGAAACCTGAAGTAAAATGAAATCTAAAATAAAGAATTTATTTTATTCCAGTCAAAATCATAGCTGTATAACTAAGCTTAAGATTGTAGTTGGATGTTTTTGTGAATTATGAAATATTCATCACTTCTTCAAAGGTTGTACGTGGCTTAAAAATATATAATAAATAATACAGCCTCTTCCTAACTGCATATTTGATACCTCTTTAACATATGCATTTCCACCTAGCATTGTCATTATTGTTCATTTCATTTTAGCTGAGACTGCATGATTTTCTATTGTAGAGGTGATAGTAAGAATTTTATAACCATTTGCTTTTATACCAATGTAAGTCATTGCTGCATACAAATCATGCTTCTGTTTTCTATTCCACGTATCTCTTCTTAAAACACTGGCAAAAGGAAATAAAATAAAAGTGGTTTGCAGAAAATATCTTATTTCACAAATTAAGAAGAAAAATACAACATTCCTTTCTATCAATGAATTACCAAATAATTGTATTGGGATTTTATGGCCAGGTTTTGTAGTGAGGGGACTACAGGGGTAGTAGTCTTCTGTGAGAAGCTGCCAGAAGATTCCACCATGTCCAGTGAAGCCAGTGCCGGCTGGGTCCAGAACAGACCCACTGCTGGCCAAGGCTGAGCTCATCAGAGGTGGTGGTACCACCTCTGTGATAACATGTTCAAGAAGAAGAGAAAAAAAGAAGTTATTGTGCAGTTGTAATTACAGACAGAGAAGAGTGGGGGTGAGAATATGTGAGAGGAACAGCCAAGACACACAGAGGTACACACCAAGATCAGTGCATAAGGAGGGGCAGGCGGCGCTCCAGGTGCCAGAGCAGAGATTCTGCTGCAGCCCCTGGTACAGACCATGGTGAGGCAGCTGTGCCCCTGCAGCCCTTGGACGTCCATGGGGATGCAGAGATCCACCTGCAACCCCTGGAGGACCCCACACTGGAGAAGGGGAATGCCTGAGAGGAGGCTGTGGCCCTGTGGGAAACCCAGGCTGAAGCAAGCTCCTGGCAGGGACCTGCAGACCCATGGAGAGAGGAGACCACACTGGAGCAAGTTTCCTGGTTGGAATTGTGACCCCATGGGGGCCCCACACTGGAGCAGCCTGTCCTTGAAGGACTGCACCCTGCAGAAAAATGACTCACTCCACAGATGTTTGTGGAGAACTGTAGCCCATGGGATGAACTGATGTTGTAGTTCACGGAGAGCTACTTGCTATGGAAGGGGCCTCACACTGGAGCAGGGCAAGGACTTCTCTCCTTGAACAGTGTCAGGAACAACATGTGATAAAATTGCTGTAACCCCCATTCCCTGTCTCACTGTGCCACTTAGGGTAGGAAGTAGAGCTGGGAAGGAGGGAGGGTTGGGGGGAAGGTGTTTTTAATGGTGTGTTTTACTTATTATTCTGTTCTGGTTTTGTTAGCAATAAATTCAATTAATATCCCCCAGTTGAGTCTGTTTTGCATGTGACAGTATTTGGTGAGTGATCTCTCCCGGTCCTTAACTCATGAACACCTCATTATATTTTCTCTCCCCTGTCCATCTGTAGAGGGGAGTGAGAGAGAGGTTTTGGTTGGGGCCTGGCATATAGACAGGGTCAACCATCTATATAAATAAACCCCCAAACTCCTTTAAACAAACCAACATATTTATTTCAATATTTTCTCTTAGGTTAGGATTAAATTATTCTAGCTTTATCCTTTAGAAGTTAGATATCTGCTAAGATGACCAGTCTTCTTTTATATCTTAAAGGTGTTTCTGCATTTCTTGTAATGTCAGGTTTAAACAGAAAGATGGCTGCAGCAGTATTTTCTTCTCCCTACTTCATCCAGTTGTAGACAATACTAATGGGTACACATAACAATATTATCAAGAGAAAATAAAAGGAATTCTCAGCTTCTCAACCTGAGGAAGCAAATATTTGAATTAAGTGAATGTTCACGGACACTGCAGAAATTCTTAAAATAAAATGGATGAAGTGTCATCAAATGAGGTATTTACCACTGGAGGAAGTGTTGCACCAGCAGTTGAGTAGCTGTAATCAAAGGAGTAGCTTGACATTCAGGCCTTCATTCAACAAATCCTCACTTCACACTGCAGTGGGAATACCAATACAATACCCAGGCTGCAAAGGTCTAGAAATCAACAGCTGCTTCAGAACAGGTAAACAAAAACTAACTCTATTCCAAAGCTGCAGCGCAGTAGCTCAAATTTGAAAATTATTCCTGGCAGCTTTTCAACACAGATTCTTATGTCTGTCTGACTTTATGACTAAAAGCTTTTTGATAGTTCATGCACTTACAGTGAAAGCACAACTGCAGTTTTTTTGTTTTTTTTAATTGCTCCAGAGCTCAAGCAGTAAAAACAAATCTTACCTTCACAAGATACAGCAGTGAATCAACCCAAGAAAATCACAACTGGATGAAAAAAAATAAGAAAAATTGTTCCACCAAAACAAAACAAAAATATCACAAGGAGAAATATTGCCTTAATGTCATTCCTACTCAGATTTTTGGCTTAGGTTAAGAGAGAATGGGCAGTGCAATATTTTCATTATATGTTTATGTTCAATTCACAGTGATGAACTTCCAGCGATATTCTCTCAGTTTTAATCACAGATTAATTTTTCTTGCTTTTATTTCAAAGCAGCATATGTATTTGAAAAATAAATTTAAAAAATCTGATTTTCTTGTCACTAAAACTCAAGAATTGCTTTTCTTCTAAGACAGAAAATTCCTAAATAAGTCTTGTCCCTGACTTTTTATATACAAAATCCTTATGGTGAAATTACTTGCTTCCAATACAGTTTAAAACTACTGTTGGTATACATAGCAGAGATTTAAAGTACAGACTCTAAGGAAACTGAAAATCTCTACTGTACTGGAAAATGTCCCAAACCATTGTTTGTCACAAGAATGAGAGATTCTTAGATTCCTGCCCCCTCCCCTCTTTCTCGAGATTCCCTTGCTGCCATTTTACAAGAATACCACAACAACACTATAGTTAAGCATACTGGGATATAATAATATTTTGGACAAGTAGAGTTTGAACACAAAATATTAGGTGCAGAGACTGAAATCTGAAATATGTGTGAATTTGAACCCTGCAGCTATAGATTATCAGAAAAAATAGTTAAGAATTTCTAGAATACTTTTCCTTTAAGGATATCAAGTAGGATGTGCTCCTAGTGCAAACACTTGCCTAAAACTTTTGCTCTTATGAAACAGAGAAGAAAATTGTAAACTTGGACAATCTGTGGGAAATCAGAATTTCCCTGGGATGCTCATTGTTGGTCAGAGCGGTGACACATTGCTGTTGGCTTCCAATCTCTCAGGAAGACTCTTTTGACAAAGATCAGCTTCATAACACCCGATTTGGATAAAGAGATTTATCCAACAGAGGAATATTTTCTTTTATAGTGTATATTTTTCCAACTGGCATACCGTCAAGATATTCAAAGCCTGTCACAGCTGTGAATAGCCTGCCTGACTCTGCACTCATAGCTGTCACTATG
This sequence comes from Pseudopodoces humilis, assembly GCF_049639895.1. NCBI lineage: Eukaryota > Metazoa > Chordata > Aves > Passeriformes > Paridae > Pseudopodoces > Pseudopodoces humilis. The sequence continues at coordinate 80,164,378 of NC_142200.1, read as the reverse complement.
AATTCAGCAACCGAAAAAGTGGATAGAGAATCTGCACAGAATCCAGGTAACAGAAGAAACAAACCCTTTTGAGGGTGACTGATCCCCAGAGATTTCTCTTCTGCCATTTTCATGTGTCTGTCTGAAAGCCTTGATTGCAAACTATTTCCTAGTACCAGTCTGAACAATAATCCAGGAAAACATCAGCAGGAGTTATTGGAGCTTTGTACAAAGCTTGAGGAGGATGAATTATCAAACACAAATATAAAGCAATAAAGCTTGAGCTCTTTCAAGAAACGCTGCCTCATATGAACAGTGAGAAATACAGAAAATATTTACCTAAATTGCCTGAAAAACACTGGGGACTCCAAAAAGCAAGCTGTCTTTCTGAATAAAAGATCTAGTCATTAATGGAAAGAGTTGCCTTTAGCAAACTCTTTGCAGTAAATTGATACTGCTTCTTTTTTTGCACCATTCTATTCATCCATTCTCTTTGGAACAGAATTATACCAAGAACTAGGAGTATCAGTGTAGAGATTTGCCCATAATTCAGTTAGGATATATTAGTTGTTCATGATATTAGTCTGGGTTATATCATTAGTACATATTTGCACATCTAAAATATATTATGAAATATTAAACAAAAACATTCAATCTTTTTTTTAATCACAATTTATATATTTATTTTTTTGTTTTCTTGCAATGATTTAGACATAAGTATTAATTACTATTTTAGTTCTTAACAGGTAGTTTAGGACACAAAATGTAGTGCAGCAAACCTAGAACCTGTTTCTTGCAGTCCTGAGGAGTGAGTGATATAAAGAAAAGGAAGAATTTAAAGAATATTCTTTATTTCATAGATTAAGTACTCAGAAATTTTGAAAGTCTTCAGCAGTCAAGTCCCACTACAGTGGAGTTCTAAAAGTGTGTGAGTACCCATTGCTTAGGATACAAAAGAAACAAGCAATATGCTAGTGAAGTTACTGATTTAGTTACAGAAAAAAAATATTTAAAATACAGAGAAAATATTCTAGAAGATATTTAAAGATTACATGTACAAACTGGCAGCTCATGGGAGAGGCCAGTCATGCTCAGAAGAAAACCAAGATCTGGAGGACAACCATGGCCAGGAGAGATGGTTCTTCTGTGAGCAGATAAAGGTACAGAAAAAAGCCTGCTCAAAAGAAAAAATTACCTGGAATATATCATGATGGGACAGTGTAAGGGAAGGAAAATATCTTGAAACAACCATCAACTAAATGTTCAGAAAAAATTAACACATTCTACACCATTAGCAATCTATTGATAGAGTCATGGATAGTCTTGCAAATTTGCTGTTTCAGAAACAAATCAAAGTTTTGTCCTTTAAATCTAATAGATGTATGAGCTAATGTATCTAGCTAATCTGTATCACAGGTAAACCTTCAATTTTTTCTCTGCATTAATATAGAGAAACATTCTGTTAAGTTCCAATTTTCAGTTAAATCTGAAAAATCATACTATTGTCTGAGAATGAAGTAGAAGTGTATATAAAGTCCTGGAGAATGTGTTAGTGAAGGAAATGGGAAAAATGAATCCCTTTCTTTTAGTGTTCTTTTCTTTTGATTCAATTTATTTCACTTTATGAAATTATACTTTTAGCTGCAGATTAATTTCATTTGCAGACATACTTAATAGGTAACTGGGTGCCAAAATTAATTTCAGTTTTTACACTGACTTGGAATTCAATTCCTTTATTTCTGACACGTGAGTATTATTTGAAAGGTGCTGGATAACAGAGGATGTTTAATTTTCCTACAAAATATGAATCCTTCAATACACTCCTTAGCACTTCAATCTGGAGGGCATCCCAAATTACCTGAATGGTGCATTTCAGGATTTTTATTGTAGCAAGGGGGAAAATCAGACAGTAGAGTAGGGAAAAAAAAAATAATATGAAATCTCATGGAGATTGCTGAGATTGAACCCTGGCTTGAAGCCAGATCACTGATCAAAGAAAGAAACAAACCATGAAAAGGACAGAGTCCATCCTTAAATCATTCTGAGATTATAAGAAAAAAAAGTAATGTAGATATAAAATAAAATACTATAATACAAATTCCTTGACCAGGATTCCATGCATGGAGTTTTATTCTCCCTGCTCTCTGTGCATGGTGCTCTTTGCAACATAGGTTCTTGTTTGTTGGACACTGCTCTCTGCTTGTCCCATTCAGCTGTCTCCCAGATACCCCTGGAGATGTTCTGGGAATCTGATGAACTAAAATTTTCTGGGTGCTGTCTTATGAGGGAGGGTAGGATATTCATCCAGGAGACCGAAGATACATCAGGTTGGAACAGACCATGTCTCTAGGGAGATCGGTAACAGGGGTCTTGCTGCAAAACAGCACAACCGTTCTCCTTTCTGCTGGACCTCAACAAGAGGGACTCCCAAAACACTCTGAAAGACCAGCTGTAGGTTTGACTCTTGCCTACAGCACTGTGCAAACTTTGTGCTTGACCATGTCATCTTGGAGAGGGATCCTGATCCCTGAGCATGTCTCTGGCTTACGAACAAGCCATCAACTCTTGCTATAAGTTTATTCACACTTCACATTTATTTTGTGAATTTGCCTCTAGTAAGCATTATAGACCTTGCATCTGACAAGAACAACATAATTGGTTTATCTGTCTCTCCACAACATTTCAGTTAGGTGATCCTAACTCACCACCATAGACTTTACAGAAGACTTCTTTATCAATTATAAGTGGAAAATAGGGTGGAAAGAGTGAGCTACTGGTGTTGGCTGCTGCTCCTTCAGTGGAGAGAAGTTGCTTAAGCTTAGCCCAGCTACTGGTTTCAGTTTAAAAACCCTGCTTGTTGTTTCAGAAGAAAGCTAAAATCTAACAATCATAAATTTGTGTCATCTGTTCAGTTATCCTCTCATTACACAGGAAGCCAAAATTTCACAAGTAAGAGAAAAAATTATCTGTCCAGGTGTGAATTAAAGTGGAAAGGGAAAAAAAATCAAAAATAACTCCCTTCCTGACAATATTACCAAAGAAAAATTTTCTAAAGCATGGGATTTCATTGTCCATGAGTTATCAATAAAGGCTGCTTTGGATCCTTAGTAAAAACTTTATGCTGAGTTTCACTGAAGGATGTTATTTACTCTTTATTCTGCTCCCTGTCTTTGAATCTCTTTCTGTCAGTGAATGGACTGTGAGTACATTATTCACTGCTGGGACCTGTGAAAAGAAATTCCATTATGAAATTTAAATCAATTACCTCTATCTATATGACTCTTTGATAATGTCAGAGTAATCTTCTCTCAAGTCAATCGCAGGTCTGGTAGATGGGAGAGGAGAGAACATTTACAAACTGACGAAAGATGTTATCATCTCCATTGTGATATTCATGCAAACCACTCAGTAGCTGCACTGGTCATAGAATTTCCTTTAAGTTCTTTGTCTGGACTTCTTTTCTCACTGTGCTGACATCCATATTCTCCTTAGAATTTGTTAGATATTTATTGTGAAATTATTCAATTCCATTCCAGACTGACTTCACTAAAGAAGCAAGCAGAACATTCACAGACTTGTGACATTAAATCAGGACTACTGTTTCAGGAGAGCAGAGAACATCATCACACCACAACTCTTTAATAAGACGCAGAGGTATTTTGGAGTTTTTTCAGATAAACATTAAAATTTTGTTGCTCATATAACACTGGAAAAATTAATGATAATCAGCCTACTAGAAGCTTGAAATGTTGCTGGAACCATTTCCTCCATTCCACTGATGAAAAAAACCAACCAAACAAACAAGGAAAAAAAGGGTAGAGCTGACTAGTCCAGATTACACCCTGCTGAGAGTGGAGACTCACCCACAGTATTTCCTGCTCTCATCAACATCCTTCAATTTATCTCAGCAAAAGTGGAATGGCTTGTGCATGTATTAAAGGACTCTTGTGTATAGCCATCTTGTCATAGCTATTAGGACGGGCCATATCCCATAATTTCAGATTTCTGAGGAAAATAGCTTTGAGAAAAGGTATTGATTGAGATCAAAAATCTTTGTTTGACCCCTCTTTCTGTGTGTTGAGGGAAAGTATGGCTTCTGCATGAAAAAAAGTCTGTGATAAGGTATAAGCACTCTGACGCCTGATTTGCCCCTCTGCTCCCTACACATACGCACACACACAGACACACAGACTTCCTCTGTATAACTCCTGGCTGCTACAAATTCTTATACTAAGTGATTTCACGGTTCATGACTTGTGCCTGCTTCATGCACACAGGCAAAGTTAATAGTAAGTGTCTTCAGCATTTCTTGTTAGGACTTTCTTTTCTTGAAAAGCAATATTTATAGCAGTATCTGGAGGGGGGTGTTGTTTTTTGGTTTTTCCACTTTTAAGTCTACATAAACTGGTATTGGAGTGTGTCGCCCTGAAAACTCAGCTTCTGAGCTTGCTAACATAGTTTTCTAAGGACTTTCCCAGGACAGTAACTGTAAACATAGATATGTGTACATTCTTTCTGTTACACGTCTTGTGATGGGCATCTCTCATGGCCAGTGCAGTGAGAAAGTGTTATCCTGACCATCCAATCCCTGGCCATGGTAAGAAGCCTACAAATCCTGGGAGGAAAAATAAACTCTGCTCTTTCTGCACCACACCTCAACCTGTGTTCGCGTGATCTATTCATCTTCAGCGGTAACAGGAGTGAATGTGTTTTATCTCTTTATCCTACATAATTTGTGAGGAAGAAAACCTCAGCAAGTTTTGAGAGCATTTCTTTTTCACTATTTTTTTTTTTAATTCTCTTTTAATTTCATATATTTGCCCTTTTTGTTTCCCCTTTTTCCATTTTCTTCTGACCTTCCCATAGTTTTCTTTCTAATTATTTCTAAAAGGTCATGAGTTGCCTTCTAAAATTAATTGGTCTCCCACTGTTTCCCTGCTTTCCTGTTCTACATTTACAAGATTCATATTTCCACCTTCTCCCTTTGTTTTGTCCTGTGGAACAAATAGCTTATTTGTTATGGCACTTTTTCTTATTTTTCTTCAAGGCCTGGGGAACTTTGGCTAAATTTGTGTTATGATACTGTAGAACTCTGTTGGCTCAATGTGTGTTATGACTTTCTGAAGAGCAGTACCTCTTCAGAATGTGCCTCCTGTTGTTTCTTACAAAGCAAAACAACTGTGCTAGGAGCCTAGATTTTACAAGATCAAAGAAAACCGGTTTGACAGAATTCAGGAGACAGATTTTTTTTTTTCCTGAAAGTTTCAGAATCTGAATGGGTTCATTTTTAAATTAAATACACATTATTATCTATGAAGACTCCTTAAGAAAATTTTTCTTAATACACAGGGCTGAATTCTTCTGAAAACTCCATCCATTAACAATATGAATTAAGCTTCATTTTCTCCACTACACTTCCCTCAAAGTCCATGCATCTGTGAGTCTTGAGGGAGTGATTTATTTCCACTAAATAGTGTGGTTGTAAAAACAAGGCACACATTAAACAATTCATCCAAAAAATAGTACAACAGTCATCAGGGGACTGTGTCTTTAAAGACATAATAATGAAAGGTGGAAAGGTGGTGTTCAAAGAGTAGGACTGTAAAATGTATCACCAATTCTTTTTTTTTTCTTTAAAACTGCTATAATGCTACTTTTATACGCATTTATTTCCTGAGTTTAGTCCACCATATCTGTATTTGGGGTACTTATTCTTGTATGGATGCTGAAGTTGAAACTGTTTTATAGACGGTTCCAGGTGTAGATGAGAAGTCTAAAACTACTCAGAATCTAGTTTTCCTTTTCAGTGGAGTATATCATGTCCGAGCCTATACAAAATCTCTGCACATCTGAGATCTGAGCATTTTCTGGTTTGGACTATGTAGAGAAATCGCAAGGCTGTACAGAGAATTTGCTAGCTCTCAGTTCAGCTGTGTCCATTCCAGAACAACAAGTGGACACACCACTCTCCTGTGGAGTTAGCCATCACTGTCAGCATGTTACAAGGAGCCCCTTATCTGCTGCTGAGGGTGGGAGTGGAGCGTCCTATGGCTGCAGCATACTGCGGTGGGGCGTGCATGGGAGGTGTGGTGTGCACATCCTGCAGTGCAGCACCTGCCAGTCAATGCATCCTGGCTTCATACATCCACAATTCCAAATGGATTTCTCTGTAGTGTTTGTTCTGCTGTGAATGGATATACACTGCTTAGTAATTTGCATATACACAGAACATCAGCTTTCTCTAGAAATTGGACTGACCCTATTACTGTTACATGAAGTGCATTTACTAAACATTGTTTCTTGATAATTTGTAGAATGTTAAATATAGCCATAATTACTAATCACAAAATCTAATTTTATGCGTGAATTAAGCTACTGCACAACAGTTGTTTGGTTTTTTTAAATGCACAATAAAGTAATTTATTATTTGGAAAATTAACATCTCTCATATTTTTCAATTCTTTTGCAAACAAAGGTATCATTTATAATTATTGATTATTCTGCCCAAAGAAAATTCCAGGATAGATTTTTGCATTACTGCTGTTGCCTTTCCTGAATGGCCTGATACATGATCAGGTGAGGTCACATTTTTGGAGGAATCTTCTTTGAAGATCTCTGTCTAATAAAAGAACACAGTGCTCTTAGCCTCCAAACTACAAATCTTTGGAATCATAAAACTTCACCTGCTTAAAACCATGCAACCACATTTAGAGGAAGAATTGAGAATGTGTTAAATAATTTATTATGAATAATATTTCCTTTTATTTCTTCACTAAATAACCTAATAAATAGAGATCTATAACATATTCAATCAGATATATATATAACAATCTGTATATGTGCAGATATATATATATAGTTTCCTGTTTTGTCTTGTTACAGTCGATCCAGTGTATAATGCCTTTCATTAAAAAAAACCAACATATTTAACAATTACATTTTTCAAACTGTGCTCCTTAATTAGTCATTTACCCAGAGAAACAAGGGTGCTTCCTTGACTGATACATTACAAAATACTAATGAGATTTAGTTTTAATAATAAGGTTGAGAGCTCAGAGACCACCGAAGAGTAGAAGTTTTTCTTAACCTCTAAGACTGTTTGAAACTTAATGTCAAAGACAACATGATATTCAATTTAAGATCATGATTCTTAAATTAGGAATGTAATTTAAATATTATATTCATATAATATTTCAATACAGAACCAAATGTCAGAGTTACTGGAAGATATGAGGTTCTCTATCAATTAAATCAATAACTGGATGCCCTTATAAGTTAGCTGAGTAAGATGCCAAGATAAGAATGAAAATTTTGCAGGATTGTTTATCAGTCAGTTTGTAGAAAATATCTCTGCATGGTGTGCCATTTTTAACAGATGTGCTTTATGATTCTAGATGAGCTATGAAAGTCCCAAATTACAGGTGAATGTGCAGGAGTCCATAACTCCTAAAGCCAGAAGGATTCTTAATAGAAAAAATTACATGAAAGTGTTGAGTTATACATTTAATTAGAAATATATTTATGCCTGCAGTGCAACTCAATGAAATGGAAAAATCACTTGCTGACAAAAAGGTCAACAAATCCAAACCATCCATGCTCATGTAGTAGAGAGCTCTATTTCCATAATATTGGGAGACTGACTCTGTCTTGAAGGATGCTATCCAAATTTAAAGAATTAGTGGAAAATGTTATGGTATCAGAGAATAAGACTCAGTAATAGGAAAGAATGGAAAGGACAAAAAATATATTTACAGAGGTTAATCCACAACGAGAGCAAACACATATCCTTGGACAAAATATCTTAGCAATTATTACAATATTGAGGGGCTATTTTAAATTATAGCCAAGATTTTAGACAAAGTTCATTACTGAAAATAAATCCTCAAAAACATTATAAAATAAAAAAAATATCATGGATTTCTGAAGCAATAAAAACTTCAATAAGTTAACAGATGACACAACTTTTCATAGCATTTGTTACAGAAGTACATGTATTTAGAAAATGAACTGGATAATATCAGTATCAAAAAAACTTTTTCAACTGATATTTTCAAATCTTTTCAATAACACTTGATCCCAATATCTGTTCTTAAGCCTGCATGATTACTTAAATATTCAACATCATATAGTTAAATAAATATTGGAACATTTCTTCTTGGAAATTTAAATTCACTATTTATAATTGGCATTATAGATTTTGAAAGACATGTAGGTTTTGTCACATGTTATGAATGTACATCTATCAATTATTGGAGTAATCAGCAGTGAATAGGAAATACAGTTTGGAGGCTCCCATAACACTGTAGAAACAGTTCTATCCCTCACTGGAAACAAACGTGTCAATAAATAATGAGTACAGCATCACTTCTTGTATTTTGATATGTACTTGATAATTATTTGGAGCCTAAAACTGACAGATAAATATTTATTAGTGATTTATAAAACAGAAAAGACCATTATGTTCTATTCAGTTTGACATTCTGTCTGATAAAGGTCACAGATCTTCACTCTGAGAAAATACATATTGGAGATATGAATACTAGAGAGTACAGATTTATTACATTGTGACAGATTATTTTGGAAGGACAGAAATGTTAAAGAATATTATATTAGCGTGTGATATAAATCTTAGAGATACATAGATGCTTCAGAGTTATGAATGCACTGCTGCACTGCCATGGTCATCGTTGATGGCAATTAATGGAAATATTATAAGCCAGAAGAGGTCTTGTGATACTTTTGATCCTGAGAAAAAAGAGCTTCTTATACCCACAGGCATGACCTACAGTGAAGGTAAAGGATACCAAGAGGCAACAGTAATCTCAGGTCACAGAATGAATTCACACCATTCCAGCCCTGACACAAAGAAAGGACATAATGAAACAGACTGGCTTAACTCAACCTGCATTAAAGATCTGGTTGGGATAATGAAATAAACTATACCTATTTTATGATATTAGGCTTAATGAGACAAAAGAAATCTGCAGGAGAAGAACTGTAATAAAGTTCATAAACCTGCTGGGCATAATCACAGTGAGTTACAAATGGATTAAAGACCAAATGAGAGTTCTGAAGGGAAAGCAACATAATGCCACACTTGAAAAAGATTACCAAGAACTTGACATTCAGTATTTTTTATTAATAGATCAGCAGTATCATTAATCTGATAATTATGGTGCAAATACTTTTGGCATTGTGTAAAACCACAAATTTGCATCAGTTAATGAGAGAATTGTTGGAAGGTTATTTGAGTACTGCAGAAATATTTTTCCCATAATGTATTTCCATTTGAGTGTAATTCTATGAAATTATAATAATTAGGGTCAGATATTTTGGTACAAAATTGAAATTAAATTGCCTTAATGTAATTTGCAAAGTCGGATTCTGGATATTAGTTTTTACCAACTGCCAGGCAGAATTAGTGCACTCTGACAAATGAACAAAATACTGTACTCAGAGTTCCCTAAAACTAACCATGGAGAAACCAGAGAGTTTGCTGCATCAATGAACAGAATACATTTATAGGCCATTTTATTTTTTTTTTTTTTCATTTACCTCCTTACCCCACATCATTTTGAATGAAGCAAGAAAATGAACACTCCTTGCAGGAGAACCAAGTTCATAACTGTCACAAAACACTGGAAGTCAGCATGATAATGAGCCAATTTGTGTGGAAATGAACTCATTAATGCTAATGTTTTGCTGACTCCCAACTGATTCACAAACTCCTTAACAAAAATCAAAACAGAAGAAGGAGGGGAGGTTCATGAATTTTGGAACTGTTGTGTGAAGAAACAAACGTGTCTCTTCCTTATTCATATTCCAGTTTCTGTGATCTACTCTGTGCTCTGATCATCCTGTCCCAGAATACAGTCTGGGGAATATCAGTTTGTATAAAAGACATTATAGCTGAATTCTAGAAATACCCACTAGATAGAAAAGGAAGTACTGATTGCTTCTAATCTTTTATTCTTTTGTAAAAAAACCCACTACTTTCAAATGAATAGGCTTTCCAACATGAAGAAAATAGAAGTTTTTATATAAGAAATCTCAAAAACAATTCTGCAAGATACTGATTCTCAAGTAACACTTCAGATATACACACAAATTTGTCCTTCATGCAAATGATGCTTTCACCAAGGTAATTTCTGAGTATACTAGTATCACCAGTAATTTCTGCAACCAACCCATGTATTTCAAATTCACCATACTTTTTTTCCCTTAAAATAAACCCACAAAAAAACAGGGAACCACTGAGGTACAAAGGTAAAACATGAAGTTTTGTTATCTCAGAGGAGTATTGAGAGTTTTATCACTACAAGCTGCAAAATATTAGAAAGCTTCTACTGCAAAGCATATTCGAAGAGCTGGAGGTCACAAGGCATGTGAATTTTAGATAAACATCTCAACTCTTAACTCAGAAAGATTAGACTGTAAATCTTGCTTGAGTGCTTGAATATGGAACTGCAGGAGTGCATCATGTGAAGTTACAGCTATTTTATGCAGATTAGAATAAATTTTTAAGACCTATGAAGACAAATTTGCATTGAGTTTATTTTTAAATTGATATTTATTAGATTAGGTTAAGATGATACAGGGTTCAATTAACACTTAGTAATTTATAATTATTTTATCTACTCCAATTCATACTTAAAGGCTCTAATTAATTAAAATTTTAGAAAATCATTCTTCTTGATTATGCCAATTATTCCAATCATAATTGCACTACCATTTATTTTTATAGGACCATAGTCAGTACGATTGTATTTCTTTGCTACTGAGCTACATATATACAAGGAAGAAAGCCAAATTAATTTACCAAAAATACACTTCTTTTATTTCCTAACCGATATTCAACATTTATAAATAATAATTTTCTAAATGTGGCAGCTATACAGTGATGCTATGTTTTACAAAATCCATTCAAATTAATAATTTATTATATTTTTTGGTGGGTTTGTTGGTTGGTGGTTTTGTTTTTTACAATTAAAACATCTTGAGTCCATCAAAGTTCTTTGAGTTCATATCTGAAGTAAGACATCTAGGATCATGACCACCTCCTACAGAGAAACCTAGTATTATCAAATTTTCAAAGGTAAAATATCACAATTTATTTTCCTTTCCTATTCAGCTTAGAAATTCCAAAATAGTCAACTTTCTGATGATCTGAATGAAGAAGATTAAACAGCATAGTTATGGGAAGTAAATGACAGTGACATAATTAATTGTAATTTCATTTATTTTTTGTGGTTTCTTAAGGCTCGTTTTTAATGATTGGTATAACATAATGTTGTGCTGCTGAAAAGTCATGCCAGAAAACATTCTGACCCTGCAGCATAGCTCTGAGACATCTGAGTTAATTTTAAGCATGTAGTACCATAGAGTGGATAAAAGAGCAAATCCAGGGGTCCATAAAGGCTATTTTAATTATCAAAATAAGATCATTTTATTCCAGTGAAGACATCTCTGTACTACTATATTTTATTTACATACCTGAGAGGTATATACTTATCCCTGTTCTTTCAGGGATACTTCTTTACTCTAGAAGAGTAATCAAATGGCAATTAATATTCGCACCAATCAACCTTACACACTGAGCACAACCTGCTCTCAAGATCACGGTATTTCAGTGACAGCAGTCCCAAAACCAAGCAGATTGCAAATCGCCATTACTTTTACTAACAACTTGCAGCTAGTCCTTGCCACTCGACCTCCAAAGACTTTCCCATGGAAACCTGGGTTTCCCCACCATTTGCATCATGTGACAGAAGACCAGCAGGAGAGACACACATAGTCAAAAGTCACTGGCGTACTGCAGACAGAATAGGGAGCATGGCTTGCAGCCTGTTTCCTGCCCATCTCCTTTTTTAGGAGAGAGAATTTTTGGAAACTGTAATGTTGTGATAATTTTGACAGCACAAATATTTCCCAGAGCAGAGCATTGCAAAGGGTCACCTGCACTCAAAAGCAGTTTACTCATGAGCAAATGCTATCAAGAAATACTTTTTCCCTGAAAGTGCTCTCATTGTAATTCTATCTGTCAATACCAGATGAATATCTGACCACACACTTTATTCACTCAGCAACAGTCAGGTAATGATCAGTGGCTTTATATCATTTTTTCCAGTTTTTTTTGTATGCTGTGTGACATTCAGCCTTTGCAGCACAGAATGGGTAAAAAAAAAAAAAAAAAATAAAAAAAGGCTAAATCTAATTTCTGGGAGCTTCTGAATTCTATTGCATTTCAATGAAGATTCACCTGCACATAGAGCAGCTGATCTACAGAAGCATATTTTGCACAGCTGGAACACATTAAAATATAAAATATTATTTCAATGATCAGTTTCTCCCTTGTGCAGAGAAATATGTTCCAGATAAGCTTCAAAAACACATACTTTAGCACCAGAGCAGATACAGCAGTTTATGCAGATGGATAAAAGAACTATAATAATCTTGTTAGGAGAATTTATATCATAGATGGAATTTCTTTGAGTATTTAGGCCTTTATTTATAATCTTCATAAATCACCTGAGCAGACAATCCTACTTTGAAAAGCTTAAACTTGCTGAGAAAACAAAACTGCAAACTTTGAATAAGGCAGAATCAAGAGTTAAGTAAGCTGTTCCAACTGTGGATAGAGAAAATAACTGGATTATTATGTGCATCAGACAACTAATGTTGTATTAAAATAGTATTGAGACATCTGAAAATCACTGACTGCATAAAAAGAGAAGATAGGTGGACAATATCCTGGAAATGGACACAACCAGGCCAGCTACCCAAATTAACCAAAGGGATAATCCTTACTCCATGACATCAGCTCAGCTATAAAAGCTAAGGGAGAACCAGAAGTTTTGCCTCTGTCCCTTTTACTTACTGTTAAAGAACAAACATCTGTCTGTATGACACAGATTATATTTTTTCCTTTGTATGTTAAAGGAAAAGCCAGGTGAAAACCCCAGATATACCAAGCAAAAAGCATTTTAATATAAACCATTTTTCTGCTTGTGTTTAGAATCATTCACTCTATTTCTTATAAATATTTTTCATTCTTCTAAACTAAATGCAAAATTATGTAACCAAGTTACTATAAATAAATAAACAAGACACACACCTCATTAATCTCTGGTGTTTTCAGAAATACAAGAATAAATCAAACTTAGATTTTGAAACTATCAGAAATTTTATTCCAACCACATAAAATATAGCCTTCTGAAACTGCTCTATAACTCCAGTTGTTGGATGGAAAAAATAATAACCACCCTTTACAGAAACATTCAATTAAATAATTTTTTTTTCCAGTTGGAAAGATCACTTATCATGCTCTCTTTATCAAAGCATTTTCTTTGCCTTGTACCTAATTAATTTAAACTTATACAGTTCTTGAATGACAGTACTCAACACATATTTTATACTAAGGATGATAATGGACAGTCATACTACCTCTGTAAGGATTTTTGTACATAGAGAAAATCATTTGCAGAAATCTAAGGTAAGTTTAGAGTCATCATGTCTCATTAGTTTCACCTGCAAATGCTGAGTGCTCTGTACCCATGGGGTGTCAGACCATACTTTTCAAGTGGAATAAATGGCCCCATGAAAAAGGCACCTAGCAGGTTGAGTAATTTTTCAGACTGGCAGTCAGTAGCATGTCTCTGTCTGGTCTGCACTGACGAGACATATTGGACAAAAATGGGTAGAAATTCTCCCCAAATTGTGGATATTGCAGAAATGTCATCATCTCAGAGTTCTCCAGACTGTTTATTTCATATATAGATGACCACAAGTTGGCTGCATATCTTGAACAGTTTTTATGATTACAGGGGTGAGTTTTTTCTGACTATTTTTTCTTAACATCTGTGTAGGCATCCAGGGATGCTAGAAGTAAAAAGACCAACTGAACAAACAAAAAAAGAAAGCAAACAAAGAAAACAACAGCAGTGAAAAAACCCCCACAAACAATCCTCATTCTTTATACTCTATCCTCCCCCTCTCTGTAAATTGGTTCCCATGTTGCATTCTTAATAATGAATTGAACATTATCTACCATTTCCCCAAACTTAATTCTCTACAGAAATGCAAGATAAAGGTGGAGGGAAAAGGGGAAATAAACATCTAGTTGTAACTGAACCTACAGTCCTCCTTCAGTCCTTCAGGAGTGTTCAGCTGTCTTAAGTTTATCACAGTAGCCAATGATCAAATACCAGCAGGCTCCTTAGGTGATACTTAAGGATTAAATAGATAATCTAATTCACATCCTTCTTATGGATTTTGATGCCTAAGACTGACATTATTCTTCATCAAGATTCCTCCTAGAGATCTATAATCCTCGCAGATCATACGCCCTTTTGAGCTCAGTTTTCCCTTTAAAATCTTCTTTTTAGCCTTGGCACCTCCAAAAGGTTTGGCAACAAGGATCTATTCAGTCTCTATTTAATTAGTCAGTCATTTTTTTCCTGATATGAAAAAAAAGAGAAAACTTTAAAATGACTAAAAGTGTATTTCAATGGACAAAACTATAAAAACAAAAAGGCACATATTTGAACCTAATGTACTGATTCCCCTTCTGGGTAACCTGTGCTATTCACAAATACAGTCCTTTTTCCCTACTTCAGAAATTACCAACAGGACAGTGATTTTAATGGAAGTTATGATGTTAAAATTGTACACACTGAGAAAACAATTGTGTTTTCAAAATGTGCTTTTGTGTTGCTCTTCTATGAGACACTGAGGATCACTTTTCCTCTAATCAAATGAACCAGGAGGCTCCCAGGTACTTCTCAGACTTTTATCTCATGTTATTTCTGAGTCATGATTTACCTCTTGAAATCACTTGCTGCAAGTATTAAATCAGTTTAGGTTTTGCTCTGAAATGATGTCACTATCAAGAATAAAATATAGACAGGTTTCTTTTCATTTACCAGAAGGAACTATAAATGAACCATAATCTTTTCTTCTCTTTCTATCATGGTATACTAAGGTAAATAACCTAAAATTAAAAAAAAAAATCAAAATAAATATTTCAATAATACTTTGATTTTATTTTTTTAATGTAGCTTTATGAAGAGAGTAAATTTTAGCAGTGCTTAAAAGTACCTTTTTGTTGTGCAAAGATAATCTCAGTTTGTTTTTAAAATGGTTTAGCAAAATTACAATGTATACTATGCGATTTCCACTCAAAATCTATCTATAAATAATTTGGTTTAATTTGTAAAACATCACAGTCAGATTTCAAACTGCATTATGGCCATTACAGTTTCTAGGGGTAAAGAGAAAAAAAACAACCACTTGGTAAATACATTATGTGTTTTTTAAATTATTTAACATCTGAAGAATTTAAGAAGTTAAGTTAGTTAAATCAATGGGAGTCAGCTTATTGGTTCCAGTCAATTTTGCACCAGTCCCTAAGCTACTCTAAACAACCAGCAAATCAAATTTTATCGTAATGGTTCCCTTCACACTTTGTTTATGATTAATGTTTATTTTAAACTTTACAAATGAGATTAAAGCTTCATTTTAACCAAATAAATGCCACAGACCTAAGTGAACCTTGACTATGAGTTTGCTAAGTATTTCTAGGAAACACAGAAAGTGGTAACAACAAAATTTTGTCATTATCTGAGCAGTCACTATGATTGAGTGACAAAATGAAGTCAATGGGTTTGCATCAATAACTCACCTAACCCATAGGAATGTGCAAGATATTCAATATACTGTCTTCCTACATCAGAAGATTTACAGAAACACCTGCTTAAGTAATTTTATGCTTATTCACTTGGGAAAACAGGCAAAGATTAAAGACTAACAGGCTGTCAAACATATTATCCCTTCAACATTTTCTGTCCTCTAGTCCTCTGGAAAATGATATCTGAAATCAGTAGAAGTGCTTTTATTGTTCTGGCTGAAGAATAACCAGGTTTATTAGTTTTACACAATTAATTAACTATTTAAATATTCTCAAGTGAAGGATTAGAATGGCAATACTTGTTCTCAAGCACGTTTCATCCTTTAGCTTAAAATCCTTGCATTACCTTGTTCATAATAGTGCTACTGACATGTCAGCTATAGCTTAAGGAACAGTGAAAATTTTAGAGAAATTAATTACGACTTCCCACTCAGAGGCTGGCAACAAAGAGTTAATTAGTATCTTTTCTCTCAAAGTAAGAATCTTCAAGTATGCCTATGAACTTACAAATAATTAATTGAATTGTGGTATGTTACCTATGAGACCTGATTTACTGAAACAGTTAATTTTTTTCACAAAGATTGAAAGAAGGATATTTTTAGAAGGATTTTGAATTGACAGCTACATTCCTACATTTTCCATCAAGGTCCATTTTTTGAGTTTTGAAAAGTGAATTCTTTAATAAAAAAGTCCAGTTCTATAAAATCCAAATGACTGAAAGGAGCTGTGCAGTACAAGAGGGGGAAGCTGCCCAGCAAGCCTTGGCTGCAGAACTGGCTGACAGTGTCAAGCACAGGTACAGTGGCTTCCGTGGGGTACTGTGTTAACCAGTCACTTGTCATAAGCTTCTGCAGTGCCAAGTACATTAGAGACCCAGTCTCAAATGTGTCCCATATATTATTCCAGAACCATAATCAGAATTCTAGGGAAATTCAAGGATTCAAGCCTTAAAATCATGGATTTCATGAGGAAAAAATGAATCTTTTTTAAAATTCATTTTTGCAATCTCTTTTTGTACCCATAAAATGTCATGTATTTTACTAACTCATATTAACTGGCAAGACAACAACCCATCCTTTGACAATTGCTAGCAGAACACAGTTCAAGCAGATTTAAAAGCTTACACCAATGGATAATTATATGATATATAATATTAGGCTCAAAATATCTATAATAAAGAGAAAGGTATTTTCCTTAGGTTTGAGAGCAGCAGGGAAGTATTGATGAACCAGTCACCTGTGATGTAAGTCAAAGCTATCCAGAAATGTAGTGAGTTACATATTATTGGCAAGGATAGGAAAACGCCTTCAAGATATTGACTGAACAGCTATTTTGGAGGGACATATTTCCCAGGATTCACTAGGGGAATGATCTCAGTCCCCTGTAAAGAGGTGTGGGAAGACCGTGTTAGTTTAGTCTAGTGAAATGAGAGCTGACAAGACATTATGAGGAAAATATGAAAGACTAACACAAATCCACGGTTAAGTAAATCCTGCAATAGTATGCAGAAGCATACACTGATAATGAATTAATTTCATTTATAATCCTCGTGAGTAAAAGCTATGACACATTTTAATGGTCTGTGGCACAGGACTCATTCCACTTTCTGAGATCATCTAGGAGTTTTATTTCTTAAATATACTATCATTGCAAAAACTTGAGATATTGGCAACATTCACAGTATTTTGCCTTTCTAGAGAGCTTTAGATATATCAGTTTTGTTTTTCACTACATGTCACAAATTCATTGCAAAATGTAAGTTTAATCTGTATTCTGCAAACCCCTCTACATCTAAATTTCTATTACATGCACTTGCAGGATTTTGGATGGTATGGCACTATTCAGTTCAGTCCTCCTGGGTGTGGAAAACTAACTTCCTTGAAAGATTTTTCGAACTTACTCCAGTCTGTACCTGTCTGTAAGTGTATCACCCTGGAAATAAAAGGACAATGTTTTCTCCCATTTCACATGTGATGCTAAAAATAGTTACCAAAAAACCCACAATTTCTTTCTTTATTTGAATCTTTGTTTGTTTGGGGTTTTTTATAATTTAGGAAGGTTAAAATGGGAACAAATGCATCTAACAATTACTGCAGTTCCTCAGCTGAGCTACTCCATTTGCTAGAAATTTTGCTTCATCTTTCAGCTGAATCATTGTTCTGTGCTGACAAAGTTAAAACAGCCTTCCCTCACAAAGACAACAAAACCAGCTTTTTCACTTCTGAGCAGGTAGTGAGACGGAACTCAGTTCTTACATAAATGCATTTCAAATGTTTAATATCTCTGGAATTTATCATGGGAGAAGTTAGTGAAAACACTATTTTGGGAATGGGCAATCATGACTGTAGAATATGAGGTTACCTGATAGAACCCTTTCAGCCTCCCACAGGCTAAGCTGTTTTGCATAGCACTGCAGCTGCCTTCAGAGGCAGATGATCCATCACCTCCTCGGTGGGTGGTATGGGAAATAAGAAACTATAAGAGGGAAAAGGAGCAATAATAACTGTAATAATAGCTGAAAAAACCCCTCCCAATAATAGTAAGTATTTGAAAGGAAGGGAAATGGGTTCTATCTCAAACTTGCTGAGTTTGCAAGCCTTGCAAGGCTGTATTTTGACACACGCTGAGATTCAAACCATTCAGCAAAGGATAAGGAAAGATATGACTTTCTGCAAGACCTTTTCACAGACCCTGGCAGTAAATTGAATCTATATGTTGATTTCAAATAGACTTAAATCCTCTTCCCACATCCAAAACAGAACTCAGAACTTAAGAAAGAGTGTTAAAGCTACAAAGATGAATGTATACTATTTTTTATCCATCTGTGGTGGTTTGTATTCCTCATTCCTTCAAGAAAGTCTCACCAGTACAAATTTGCAGAAGGAACAGACTTGCATTCTATTTTATGCTCTCAATATGTCAGATCATGATTAGCTCTGAAGAATCCACTCTCTACTTTATTCCGTTAATTTATCATAAAGCAGTAGCTCAGCAGCCTCATGAGAATTACACATTCCTGTGTGTGTGACAATATAAGAAAGCTGAATTCAGATAAAAGTAGGAAGGAGAGGAAGGGTGACTTCTGCCTTTCCTGAACAGTTTTAAGGATTCCAACAGGAAATGTTGCTTTGTATTTCTTATTTCATTTTCTTCTGTTCTGTGACTACTTCATGGATAATAAAAGAGGCCTATATAAGGAGCCTTAAAATTACTATATGAAGTTTTATTTCCCTTGCTTGGATAATGAAATTGTTCAGCAGCTTACCCAGAATGCTGTGATGTTTTGAAGTTCACAGGAATTTCAGCAATTACCAGTAGTTTTATCTCTTGTTGAACTTTATCTTCCAATAAAGTGATAATGAACACAAATTCATAGATTATTGTTCCAAGGTTTACAGCTTGAGTCAGGGACTCACAAAACTGAGAACTGATATTTTTCAGATGTACAGTGATTTGAGAGATTTCTTTTGTACTTTAGGATATTTAATTTCATGATACTTGCAAACCAAAGGCAAAATCAAAACCAAAAGTAGTCTCAGTTACTAGAGGTGTCAAAGAAGATTTGCCTTTGATATTAATATTTGCTTGTGTTATGTGTCATAGAATTGAAAGAAATCTCATACATCATCTAGTTCACTTTCCAATCGAACATATACATAAATCATTTAAAATAATTTGGGTGTAAAAACTTTAGATGATGAATATTCAAAAATGCCAAGGAAACCTGAACCAGTTTACCCAAAACTATTACAGAATATTTTGTGTAAGGAGCTCTTGGATTAATTGTCATAATTCAGTATTGCTTTTCTGTACTGACATCAGAAAAAAGTATCGTGGAATTATGTTGCTGATAACTTAAAAAGAGAAAAAAGTAGAAGAATTCATGAGATTAACTCATGAATGATGAACTCAACTGTTACAGTTTCAACCCAATATAAAAGTTCAAGATTGTCTAAACTCTGATGAAAATCTTAATCCCATCCTTAAATTTGATTTGTTATAACTAAGACAACAACTTGCTTTGGTGTTGCACAAAGACTTATTGAAACTGGGAGAAACACTGACAAAGCACAAAATCTTAGAGCACAAGCCAGCAAGAAAAGGGTGGAAAAGACAGCATAAAGTGCAAAAGTTACCTAAACAACCTCATGTACTCACTACGTTGTTTGAGAAATAGTCATAAAGAACAGTATCTGACTTCCATAAAGAAAAAGAAACATGCCTATTTGGTTTCTGCTGAGTATTCTCTAGTTCTGTAGAATTTTTACTTCTCTTTGGAACTGTAAGGAACTGAAAACTTAGAAAACATTATATTTTTCACTGGGCATTTCAGAAGAAACCTGCAGAAGCAGCAAGTCACAGTTGGCTGCTTTGGCTGTTTTAGTGACGAGGTGTGATTTCACACATACGACTCCCAACATCTAATGCCTGTAATGAAAAGGAGTGGTTGAGACATCAAAAGAAATTACTGAGGAAAACTGAAAATTAAAGGAACGCCTGTACTAAACATGCTAGTGACACATGTACAGGTCAAGCCAAGTTCAGAACACAAGATGAACTGCTGAAAGAATATTGCTGCCAAACTTAAGCACTCCTTTTGAAAGGACAGCTAGCCAGATGTGACCCTCATTTTATTTTTTTTTTTAATGTCTGAATAATGCCTGACATTTCCCCACATTCAATCTCTGAGAAAAGTCCTAAAAAAATGAATGAGAGAAATATGAGAGAATCAGTGTTGCTACTAAACATTGTGCTGCACAGCCTCCATGCTTGACACCAGCAAAAGTTTGTATGAAAGAACAAGAAGTCATTTGCTTCAGCTCTGAGGCTATCTGAATTTCAATGTACTAATGTCTTAGATGGACATTGGTTCAAGAACGAGTTTCATAATTGTGAGTACATATTTGAAGGGATGGTCCCAAAGACTAATAAAAACTTCATAACTGTAATAGATTAGATAAATAACACATCAAAACAAAAGACAAACAGCCTGGAAAAATAGCAAAGTTTCCAAATTGCCCTGGATGATTATGTATTTTGTTTTTAATTCACAAAAGGAGAAGTAGTTTACAGTAACCAACGGGAACACATGAGGCTAGAAGAAAAAACATAACAGGGTGGCACTGGGAATAATACTTAATCTTTTTTCCTTGTGGCAGTAAATTCCATAGCCAGCACTGAAGAAAGTGACTCTTCTTTGATTATATGTCACCATTCTTTGAAGCAAAATAAATCAGCTTACACCACTCTGCAGCAGCTGGGCTACTTTGAGTGCCTTTGTTACCTCCCCTTACATATACCTGATGAATAGCTGTCCTCCAGTGCACACAGTGAAAACCCACTTGAAAAATATACTAGTAACTGTCTTTAAAATAGCTCCAGATATTTTAAAGATATTAAAATAAAATTATGTCTTTAATTACTTCTAAGTTACTTGTTCTTAGTTACTTCTGTGGTTTACATATGGTCAGAAGTTGAAATTTACATTGCCCATATCCACCCCCTCCAAACACACTTGTTTTTAACATTTCTGTGGGCTGAAACTTTTGTATAGGAGTATTAAATTCTATTTTCTCCAGATATTCTTTCAAAAGAAAAATTCTTGTGATTTATTCATTGCAAAGTAAGCCTATTAAAGTGTCAAAGGTTGAGAAATGAGAAATACTGGTACACTCATCAAAATGTTTCTGGCTGGGACATGTTGTGTTATAGTTTAAAAAAAAGATTAATTGAACAGGATAATTTATAGTGACCACTTTTAGATAGACTGATTTTAGTTTAACTTGCTTGGATAGGATATTTTGGGGGTGGATTGAGAGAAAGCTGATTAATAAACACAGCTGTCTTTATGATAACATGTTTCTTTTAAAAATCATTATTGTATTTATAGTTGGTATCATCACTATTAAGTGATTAGGAAAAGAATCTAATATAACTATGATGAAAACAAAATTGATAATACATTTTTATGTAGTGCTCACACACCTTATTTTTACCTCAGTGGAATGTGTCAGTTTGTTGATATTACAAAGTGGAAAGTAGCTCTGAACATTCAATGATAGTTCTGTGTTAGAGAACTACCTAAAGATTTCCTTTATAGTCCAGACTAGAAAATCCCTTATAGTTCTGATTGCATGTCTGTGATAATAATATTTGCCATAAGGTATTTTCTTCAGGAATTTAATTTGTGAATGATAGAGTATGAAGTGTCAGATCTTAAATTTTCTTGCAGAAAAGAATTTACTGAAATATCAAAATTGGTGAATTTGACATATAAATATATACGAAAGGGCTTATACACGCCTAGCCTCCCTTTAATTAGTACTTGTTCCCCAAATCTATGTGGGGCTTTGTTATCATAGCGAAACTGAAGACAGGTTTAATTTTTTTCTCTATTTTTGTTTTAAATCAACAGGTTGTTGAGATAGAAAGTTCAGATATTCAGATAACCAATATTCTTCCAGTGAGAATGGTCATTTACTCATGTATAGGATTTGGGGGAGGTTTTTTGGTATTTTTTATTAGGAAGTTTCATGTTTGTTTTTTTTTTTTTTATTTCTACTTGCTATACTTTTCCCAACAACCCATGATATCACAGAATCATAAGGTTGGAAGAGACCTTTAAGATCATCGAGTCTAGACAATGCCCTAACACCCCAACTAAACCATTGCACTGAGTGCCACATCCAGTCTTCTTTTAAACACATCCAGGGATGGTGACTCCAGCACCTCCCCAAGCAGACCATTCCAATACTTTATCACCTTTCTGTAAAAAACTTTTTCCTAATATACAACCAATATTTCCCTTGGCACAGCTTGAGACTGTCCTCTCGTTCTGTCAGCTGCTGCCTGGAGAAAGAGACCAACCTCCACCTGACCACAGCCACCTTTCAGGGAGTTGTAGAGAGTGATAAGGTCACCACTGAGTCTCCTTTTCTCCAGGCTAAACAACCCCAGCTCCCTCAGCTGTTCCTCACAGGGTTTGTGTTCCAAGCCCCTCACCAGCCTCGTTGCCTCCTCTGGACGTGCTCAAGAGTCTCAATGTCCTTCTTAAACTGAGGGCCCAGAACTGGACACAGCACTCCAGGTGTGGCCTCACCAGTGCCAAGTACAGTACAATGACCTCCCTGCTCCTGCTGGCCACACCATTCCTGATCCAGGCCAGGAGCCATTGGCCTTCTTGGCCACCAGGGCACACTGCTGGCTCATGTTCAGCCAGCTGTCACCAGCACCCCCAGGTCCCTTTCTGCCTGGGCCCTGTCCAGCCACACCGTCCCCAGCCTATAACACTGCAGGGGGTTATTGTGGCCAAAATGCAGGACTTGGCACTTGGACCTATTAAACTTCATCCCATTGGACTCTGCCCATCCATCCAACTGTTCCAGGTCTCTCTGCAGAGCCCTCCTACCTTCCAACAGATCAACACACACTCCCAGCTTAGTGTTGTTCACAAATTTACTAATGAAGGATTCAATTCCCTCATCCATGTCATCAATAAAAATTTTGACCAGAACAGGCCCCAGCGCAGACCCCTGAGGGACACCACTGGTGACTGGCTGCCAGCTGGATGCAGCACCATTCACCACCACCCTCTGGGCCCGGCCACCCAGCCAGTTCTTAACCCAGCAAAGAGTGCTCCTGTCCAAGCCAAGGGCTGCCAGCTTTTCCAGGAGTATACTAGAAACTAAAATTGCCCTTATTTTACTGAAATACCTATGTATGCAGCAATATTTCATGAATACATAGGCAAGAAAGATTCTGATTTTTAGACTAAGAATTGTAACTTAACTGTAAATAAAGTATAATTTCAAAACTGTTGATGGAAATGGAAATGAGAAGGGAAATGTTGGAACTTTGGAAAAAAGCTTCTATTTATATATCAAACTTTTAAGAAACAGGTATTTTTCTTTATTAAACCCAGACTGTCAGATACCTGAGAAGAATTGCATCATACAAATATTACCCTGTCAAATCATTTAAGGGAACTCACAATACTCATCTAGTTTCTCTCTTTCCTGAATCGTTAAGGTCCCCAATGATACCACTTGGAAATAGAAACTTGTAGAAATACAAGTCCTTTCTTTATGACTGGCAAAAACCTATTTGGTACTCTCACTTTATCTTTTTCTGTGGAAAAGATCTATAGCAGTTTTTAAAGAAGCAATGCAGAATCTCAAATTTCATTAAGAGGACAAGCCACTTTTTGTTTTCTCAAGCAAATCTAAGTATCTACATCACAAATAAAACAAAAAAGGGAGATCGAAATAAACACTTTGTTGAAGCAGAGTTCAGTATCCCAAGGATTTTCAGAAGCATTCTGTGAAGTTAACTTGAAAAAGAATACATAGTAATAGTTCAGTGCTAGTCTTTGTTATACCATCTGTGGTTCACAGCAGTCACAACATGATTTTGTGAATAAAACTGATTGTCCCTCTTACCTTTGAGTTACCTTTGTGGATTCCATCAAATTATCTGAGCAACCAAAAAACTATGCTCTGAAGTAGGATCATAGAAATTATTTTCTTTCTTGTAAAATAAAAAGAGCAAGTGAGCATCAGCTGAAGTTAACAAAGTAATAGTAGAACATAAATGGTTGGAAAAATGAGACTACACTCTTTTCACTAAGAAAAAAATAAAATGTAAGTGAAAGTGATATCAACCATAGCTGTAATGTTTTCTTTGACCAATAAAATATCTGAAAACATAGAAGCTGTCCAGACCTGTTATTTTATGCTCACCATGACAGCTTAATTTGCCACTGGATTTAAAGTTTATAGTTACTTAGAGGAATTCAGGGCTGCTATTTGACATGCTTAGCATCAGTGAATAAAAGACAGTTTAATTCAGTAATAAATATATTGTGCATATATACAGACATTAATTTGAATCATTTTTACTGAAGCTGAAAAAATCTATAAGAAGCATTGATTTAAAAAAACAAAACAAAACAACAAATCAACAAAAAAGAACACAGATTAGATAGCATAGAGAATGGAAATTACATTCTCGAATACAAACAACAATTTGACAAGATTGTAACACGCAGTTATAAAATTATGATATCAATTAAAAATTGATTGTCAAGTGGTAGAAAATTCAAAGCAGATGTCACCAACAATAAATCTCAAGGGAGAATAACAAAAACCACAAAGCTGGTGTCTAAGGACCCCAGGGATGTGAAAAGGTCTGCTCTTCTATGTGTGCTTCTGGAAGCTCATCATGGACTATGCAAATCTTGGCAAAGCCATTGCTGTAGGTGAAGATGGTATGCTAAGAAATCAGATTAAAATAAGAGCATTTAAGCAACACAGTTATTCTAAATATTTCTGTACCCCAATTGCAATAAAACAATGATAATCTACAAAAAAGAAAAAGAAAAAGAAAAAGAAAAAGAAAAAGAAAAAGAAAAAGAAAAAGAAAAAGAAAAAGAAAAAGAAAAAGAAAAAGAAAAAGAAAAAGAAAAAGAAAAAGAAAAAGAAAAAGAAAAAGAAAAAGAAAAAAGATAAAAAGAAAAAAACAATTCACTATGAAATTAGACATATTTTTAAATATTTTTAAATATTTATTTAAAATATTTTTAAAAGATCATAGAATCCCTAAATGGTGTGGTTTAGAAGGACCTGAGAGATCATCTAGTTCCAATCCCCCTGCCATGGACAGGAACACCTCCACTAGACCACATTGCTCAGAGCTCTATCCAACCTGGCCTTTGAACACTTGCAGCGGTGGGACAGCCACAGCTTCCCTGGACAGCCTGTTCCAGTGCTTTCCTTCCCTCACAATGAAGAATATTTTCCTGATACATAATCTAAACCTTCTCTCTGCCAGTTTTAACACATTGCCCCTTGTTCTGTCACTGCTTGCCCCTGTAAATAATCTTTTCCCATCTTTCTTGTAAGTTAAACAATTGTATTGATAAACAAGACCTGAATATTAAGCTCACAAGTGTCAAATATGATCATAGAAGACAGTTCAAAGTCCATTTATACTATTTAAAAAAAAATTTATTATTTGAAAAGAGCAGTACAGGTAAGCCTCAGAAAATATTAGACTAAAGTTTAAAAGGTAAAGTAGTGAGTGTACATGTAACAGACTTATAGGAATTTGGGGTTGCCTGGAATATTAATCAATATATAATTGACAAAGACAATGACATGCTAGAGCATGTCCAGAGAAGGTCAACAAAGCTGGTAAAGGGTTCAGAGTGCAAGTGTTTTGAGGCTGAGGGGGCTGGGGTTTCTTAGGCAGGAGGCTGAAGGGAGACCTTGCTCTTTTCAGCTGTATGAAAGGACATTGCAGCAAGGTGGGAGTTGGTCTATTCTCCCAAGCAACAGGTGATAGGATAAGAGGAAATGGCTTCAAGTTGTACCTGAAGAAGTCTAGTTTGGCTATTAGGACAAATTTCTTTACAGCAAATGTTGTCAAGCATTTGAACAGGCTGCCCAAGTAAGTGGTGGAGTTACCCTCCTTGGAGGTATTAAGCCCTGTAGAAGGGTCACTTAGTAACATGGTTTAAAGATGGACTTGGCAGTGCTGTGTTAACAGTTGGTTTTCATGATCTCAGAGGTCTTTTCCAAACTAAGCAGTTCTAGGTTTGTCTGCTTGAGAAGAGCAATAATGCATCTTTTGTTGTACAAATCTTCCACCAAAAAAATGCAGTAGTATATATTTTGTTATTCAAATCTTCCACCAAAAATAAATTCAGTAAAAATTAATTGTTGAGATAGACACAAAAGAATTAAAAAAAAAATGCAGAAAACAGGGAAGCATCTATATTTGGGTTAGTTTGGGTCAAATATTCATCTAGCAAAGAGCTACACAGGCTACAGTAACAGAAGTGCTAAGTGCTCATGGAAGAGATTTTGGAGGAGAAGTTAGTGGGATGCTTTGCCCCAGAAATCTTTCTCAAAATCATTGCTACAGCAGCCAGTAACTATTACAAATGGTCTCTTGACTTACAAACCAGAAAACAAAGTTAACAGCTGTGTTGTATGTGTAAACAACAGATAACTGACTTCTAACTCATAATTTACACAAATTCTAAGCTTTTGACTTCTAAGAAATTTTCACAGACTAGACTCTCTGCCAAACCCCCCTAAAACCCTAATTATTTAAGGATTAATAAATCTCTTAATCTTCCAGGCAAATTAATATTACTATCTAAATGACAATCTCAAAGTCACTCAAAAATCTTGTCTTATTTTCTCTACAGATTTATCTGTAGAAATTCACTACAGAGTATTCCCTGTGGCATATTCCTGTACGGGGAAGAATTAAATTCCTGAGAAGCTAAACCAAAGCAGAGATCCCCACTAAGCAGGGCTATTCATCAGTCCTAAGAAAGCATGTTTGTTGTGCTTCCTTCTACAGTGTGAGCTTTAGGCATCAGAAAAAGGATACATCAAAGTAGTAATGACTTAATGACTAGTGTTGTTCCCATGCGATGTCTTGACCATCCTTTGATAAATCTTCCTGTCTGTATTTTTGATTTAAAAGTTTGGGAGAAGAAGAACTATCTAACAAAGCCTGCCTCCAAAATATTAGGAAAAATGTGACTTGGAAAGTCTGTTGTAGATTTAGGCAATGAGAGATACTAGGAATATATCATACTTCTCTGGCATCTGTTTCAGAAAAAAAATTTGTTTTTCTGAAAAAGTCAGAGTTCTTAGGTGGAATAAAAATTCCTGAAGGAATACTAATTTATGAGGTGATAAGCACTTTGATACAATGTATCAGTGAATGTAAGCAAAAAGAAAAAAACACCCATAAACCACCATAAACTCCTAGCGATGACTGCTCATTCAAACCATACCTCAGGAAAACAGAAAAAAATAAGTGCTCAATAAAAATTTAGGAAAGGAAAAATAGGTGATGAAGTATGATTTCTGAAAAAGTTCTGTGCTGAAATGAGATAAATTTCTGTATTATTATTTTCTTGAACTCTTCATCCAACTAGAAAAGATTTTACTCTAAAATTCTCAGATGATTCCCACTAGAAGCACATGATTTTAATTGATCTATATTCACAAGGAAGTCATCCCTTATTATTAAGAATATTAATCAGGAAATGAAAGTTGACCATGTCTTTTAAAATGGTTGCAATTACAAATTGCGAAAAAGTATCTAAAAATCCTTCTTTGCATATATATTTTAGCTAAAACTATTATGTGAACACAGTATGGGTAAATTAAATTTCAGTTTTGCATCTGGACACTAATACTAATGCTAATATTTTATGAATGGTGCCTTGCTTTAGGTACAGAACTAAAAGGAGGAAGTTTGAGATATTAACAGTTGTTTTATGAGTATATTTGTTTTACATTTTGGGCTCGATATGGCTTTTAATTCTTGTCCTAAACTGACACGTTGCTGCACAGCTAATTAACATGGATGTATGAAATTATCCTAGTGTACAGAATATAAATTATTTTTTTAAGGCCCTTTGAGATGCTTAGGGGTTAAATATGTCATAGAAAATTATCACAGTATTGTGTGAGCATCAGTCCATCATTCTGTTATTGCCATGAGCTATCCATAATACCATTATCTTATGATCAGACTGAAGCTTCAGGATAGTTTTTATCTCAGAATAGGGTGAGATCTCTTTTTAAAACTATTGATTGATTTCAAGCTGCAATGCAGTTTGGATTAATGGCAAAATAGAAGCATGTTTTATTGGGCACTGAAGAGAAAAAAAAAAGAAAAGTATAGTATAGAGAAATAGTAAGAATATACAGAAGAAGACCCTGTAGTGTGTTGGATAGAGTATTCTCTAATGTTCTCACACATAATCATCTTACCACTATGTATTAATAAAACCACAGCCAGGAGATGGAGGAGACAGGAGTTCTGTTCAACACTCTGAAAAGTACATATAAATACTGCATCCGGTTTTGAGCTCCCCACAGGGAATAGGCATTGATAAACTCGAATTGGTTCAGCAGAAGTCTATCAAGCTGGTGGGGCCTAGAGCTCCTGCTCTGTGTGGTGATGCTGAGAGACTCAGCTTTGTTTAGCACGGAGATGCGGTTTTGAGGGGCCTTTGAGCAGTTTGCAAGCACACAAAATAGGGGTTGAAAGAACACAGAGCTGGGCAGACACAGTGGTGCTTGGTGAGAATACAAGTCACAGCAGGCTTAAGTCAAACAAGAGGAGGTGCTGTTCAGACATGAGGAAGTTATTGTCATAGTGAAAACCTTCAATATTGGAAAAGGGTTCTCAGGGAGGCTGTGCAGTCTTTATCTTTGGAGATTTTCAAAGATAAACTGACTACATAAAGCCATTAGAAACTTGGTGTGAATTCAGTCTTGATCAAGGAAACTGTGCCA
Source organism: Pseudopodoces humilis (assembly GCF_049639895.1). NCBI lineage: Eukaryota > Metazoa > Chordata > Aves > Passeriformes > Paridae > Pseudopodoces > Pseudopodoces humilis. The sequence continues at coordinate 80,135,386 of NC_142200.1, read as the reverse complement.
GAGACCTCCTGAAGTCCCTTACCACTTCAAGGCTTCAATGATACAGACACAGTAAGAATCACAGCACAGCATAATGAACTCCTTAGATATCCACAGAGACTCACCAATTCCTTCAAGTTCTTGACATTTGCCAATCAGACCATAAAGTCTGTTAGGGATGTGAGATGGTCTGCTGCAACCTGAGAGTACATGACGGAGATCTTTAAAAAACCCTCTCAGGTTAAGGAATAAGCACAAGAAAGAGTGTATTTTTACCCCAGCAAAACAAACAAAACCAACTAAATGTTGTTGTTTGACAGTGTCCAAATGTCAGGCACCCACAAAAGCGTCTCATTTACCCTCCCCGCCACAGCTGGCCAGGAAAGAGAAAAATTTAATGAAAGGTTCATGAGTTGAGATAACGATCACACTGTGTAAAGCCAGTGTCCATAAAGGAGACAGAGGAGTCCTGAAACTTTATTCTAATAAGGGGAGAGAGTCTACAGAGGCACATGCCCACATGGTTTTCTCTCTCCAGGTCCTGGAGGACAGAGCCTCCTTTTATCCTATACGCCTGCCTGCATGTTGCCCTCTTCCTTTCCCCGTTGGCTGAGGTAATAGCCATGTACCTTCCCAAACCACCTACCATATATCCCCCCTGAACCTACTGTTTCACCCCAAAGTTCAGAAGTTCAGGCTTGTGCACACCCACTTGTCTGTTTCAGGAGCCAAGCTGTCTAGGCTCTGCAACAAACCTGCTCCCTGAAGTTATTAGAGACACTGAGACCCATTTCAAAGATGTCACACCCATCCCTTCACCCACAGAACTGTTTGTAAAGATATTAGCATGTACCTTCCATATCAATAAGGACCCGGAGAAAATTCCCCAAGAGCAAAGGAGGCTTGATTGAGAGATGCAAAGTGAGATTATTACTAACAAAGTCAGAGAAGGATAATAAGAAATAAAGTAAGATCTTAGAAACACCTTTTTTTCCCTGAATCCCTCCCTCCTTCCCACTGACAGAGCAGGGAGACAGGGAGTGGGGGTTTTGGTCAGTGCATCACCCACCCCGGCATGGGCACCTTCCCCAGGGACTGTGGGTGGATCTCTGCATCCCCTGTGGATCCCCACGGGCTTCAGGGGCACAGCTGCTTCACCCTGGTCTCACCACAGCCTGCAGAGGAATCTCAGCTCTGGCACCTGGAGCACCTCCTGCCCCTCCTTCTCCACTGACCTTGGTGTCTCCATGTGGTTTCCCTCACATGTTCTCACCCCCTCCTCCTCTTCTCTCTGGCTGGAATTAAAACTGAGTGCTGCACTGTGTTTTGATTTTCTTCTTAAATCTGTTATCACGGAGGCCTTACCAACCTCTCTAACTGGCCCAGCCTTGTCCAGCAGCATGTCCATCTTCGGAGACATCAGGGATTGGCTCTGTTAGACATGGTGGAAGCTTCCAGCAGCTTCACACAGGAGCCACTTCTGTGCCCCCTCCCTCCACACCAAAAATCTGGCCGTGTAAAACCAACACTCCAAACAGAAAACCTCCAAACCCACAAGAGCAACAAAAAATAAAACAATATCCAACACTTAGTCATAATAAGAGACAAGAGTAAAACATGAAAGCAATTTCCTTCAGGTGGGAAATATAATCAAATGTATAAAAGTATTTTTAAACAGCAAAAGATGGCATAAATGAGAGAAATATCTTTCACACTAGCTCTACACTTCTCAAAGCTGGAGGTTTAAAGCACTCTCTTAAAATCACATATCTAGATCTATCTCTCTATGTTATCTGTATAATCTGTATTTATAGAAAAACATTAAAATACTCTCAGAGAGAAAGGAGTCTACATCTTTTGCTAAGTAAATGCTCAAAATATGGAATAATTTGGAATCCTGTGCATCCTGACTTTGTGAAAAATTGACAGGAATTTGTTTTTCTGCTGTCAAAATTATTAAAAAAAATACTGCAGCAAATTAATTATGATTATTATTTTTTTAATTTTGGTAGATTTTTTTGTTTTAATATTATTGCTATTATTCTGGGTTTGATTTTGACTGATCAAATTTTTAAAGGCATGAAATAGACTTGATGATCCCAAGCAGTGTGGAACTCTTGGTATATATGTTTATATAGTCTACATTTCTTTCAAGAAGTATTCCAACTTTAAAATAATAGTACTTGATAACAACAGTTTTCCTTTCCAGTTGTAAGACTTAAACTTTATTTAAACTAAGAAAACACTTTTTCAAACTCTTATATTTGTTAAGATTTATAAACCTTTCCACTCCCCAGTCTGGAAAGATATTTTGGCACAAATCTTATATGAAACTGCTAGGACTTAAATTCATTGCTGAATTTAGCCTAGTAATAAAAACACTAATTTCATTTAAATGAGTAATGTTCTGGAGGTTGACATCAGCTGGACCGGGATTTCAATGGCAATCTCCTATTTATTTCTTCTACTAATGTCAAATAAAGCAATTTTTGCTTTTTTTAATAATTAATTAAAGCTTTTCATATGCCTGATGATGCAAAGATTGGCTCACAGTAAGTAGTATCATGTCAGTGGAAAAGAGGTCAGTGATATTATGCATTCAGTAACAAGTCCTGAGAACTTTCTGTTGCAATAATAACTGAAGGTATTGAAACCTAATTAAACTGTTCCTTGATTCAAACATTCAGAAAATCTGACTATGATTTTTAAATGGCAAACTGCTGATTTTGTAGGGGACCTAGACAGCATGCTCTTTTTCTGAACAGCTCTGATTTACCCTGCATTTCAACAGGATAGCAACACTGAAACTATAAGTTCCACATGACTGCCTGTGGTGTTATGATGGCATTGCTCTTCCTTTGATCACAGTGAGGAGATACTGAGAGCAGGTCAGAAATTGGATCAGAGGAGGGGATCTTTTGCTTTGCTCCTAAAAAGTACCTAGGCATATGCTTAAATTTCCTCTCTTACAGTGCTTACATATCTTCATAGACAATGTAGGTTGATTTGCTTCATCAAGACAACATTTTCAAAGGCCTAATGGAGCCACCCATGAACTGTCCCCACAGGCTCTTCTATTAATCAAATTCACATAGCAGTAATCTCATTTAGACTTAAAATAATTAATCTAATTCATCCCATGATAATTAGTGCAGGATATTACTAAGTTTAATAAACCACATTCTCAAATCAAGAATTTTATTTTTAGACTTTTTCCAACACATTTGAAAATAAACTCCTTAGGTAAAAGAAAATTAATAAAACTTAAATTAAGTTCTTAATTATTATGAGCAAGATATATTTATGCTTTTTTCTTACCATGTACCAGATTGCATGCACAGCTAGCTAGTAGTTTACAAATGAGCAATTATCCATCACTAGGGATGAAGAAGGAGATAGATAAATTCAAATGTTGTATATCAGCAATTAATATTTTAGAACATAGAAAAAAAGAATCTGTAAGAAAAATGGGGAAAAAAACCTACTCTGTAGATGATGTAGTTTTAAATAGTTCGATGGATAAAAATGTCAATGAAAAAATAATTTGTTTGGTAGTTGTTTGGTTGTTTTTTTTCAGTGCTGGGTTCTGAGAGGAGAACTTTAGACAGAATTGCTCCTTGGTTGAATGTTTTCTATCCCAGAGTGCACTGGAAATGCAAAATGCAGGAGTAGGAGTGAATCTCCACAGCAGCTAAAGGGACGGTGAAACAGTTACTCTAGAGGGGTACATCCCACCTGTACCTGAGGTAATACTCTATTTGTAGCTTTACTACATATGTAACCTATTTCTTCTTCTTAAAAAAAAAAATAAAAATGTTTTCACATAAATGTTAAAAGACTGGAGATTCAATATATCTGTTATACTGACCTCTCAGTTCATAGTCCCCAGCTTTTGCTGCAGTACACCACCTTTTTTTAGATTAGAAGAAATATTTTTCCAAACCACTTCCAAATCAGCCAAATGAATCCAGCCTATCATATTTTTAGTAGAGTGGGCTTGTTTTGGTTCAGATTTTTTTGTTTGTTTGGGTTTTTTTTGTAATTTATTTTCTTTTTAGAGTTAGAATGACCATACGAATGGATTAAATCAGTTGGAAACTCACAAAGAACATATTATTCTATAAGTATCCTGAAGCTATAAGTTTCTAGGTCTGAAAATATCAACAGTACTTTCTCATGGCTGTCCAATAATGCAGATTCCTGTTTCAGAAAGCCAGGAGACATGGATATGTGTAAAATAAAACTGAACAATTTTCTAGTGTTAACCACGTTTTGTGTGCTTAGTAATAGAAAACCTTTAGCTTAAGTGAAGTTGCAGAAAAATATTTCACTTTTACATCACTGTTTATAACTGCTTTTTTTTTTCTTTACAAATCAGAATTCATCCTAGCAGCATCTGCTCTTAAATAATTAAAATTCATTTAAATATGACTTTACTTGAAAGATGTAAAATTAAAGAACCTGTAAGTAAAAGTTTTGGGGATGATCAAACAAGTTTAGTAAGAGAGATTTAATGATTTGGAATACATAAGTACAATAGTTTTATTTAAATATAAATAAAAAATGGACATTTTTAAATTGTAAAATATGTTTAAAAGGAAAACTTAAACGATTTACAATGAAGACTAATGCCCATGTAAGTTTGTTTTTTTTGTTTGTTTTTTTTTTGACAGCAGGGGAAAAAGAAATATTGCAATACATATTTCAGGCTTAATATTAGATTCTCAGACATGGAGAGGGAGGGGAAAGGGCCTATATTTTCTAAAAGCAATGAAAAATATATATTGCTGATTTTTACCTAAACATACTTGCAAAATAATACATCTAATAATTCCTTAGGAGATTAATAAAGAAACAACAGACACTTTGTATAGAGTTTTCTTACTTAAATATTTATTTAAATTTCAACTTTTTTGTCACCACTGTCTACTGAGAGAACTTGCATATAGGGAAATAGCACCTTCCCTTGGGAATTCAATTCAAAGCTGCCTTAACTACTTTCACAGAAGCCACTGATCTTCAGCCACCAGTTGAGCACTGTGGTCTTAAAATGTCAGTCTAAAATTGTCTAAATGGATTCTCTGTGTCTAGTCATGGATGGATAGGAACAAATGAGGAGGAAAAGAAGAATTACATCGCTGCTGCAATCCCTCAAGGCCTTTCCTATAAGGCAGAAGATGAATTTCCTGGACAATTAGAGGCTGGTGCTTTGTAAGATTCAGTCACTTGTCTGTGATGTTACAAACAATATTTAAACTCCTGTCCCACTGCAGCTGAACTGAGTGGACTGGGATATTTTGTGTTGTGCACAGATGACCTGCATTCATAATATGAGGAGAGTGGACAGTTGTGTTACAGTTATATGCATCTATGTTACAGTTTTGCATATCTTTACACAGATTTACAATGGTTAACATTAAATTTGTCTGACCAGGTACAAACATTGGAGATTCATCATCATGAAGCTCAGACAGATATATTTTATTCTATTTTACCCAAGTTGTTGCAATAGAATGTTCATATTCAAGAAAACAATTTCTTTATGATGTTTAAATATTTTGCAAATCAAGACCTTAATTAATTGTATGCCAAACACTTATATTTGAATCCAGCTGTAAATATGAGCTAAAATAAATTGATTTTATCTTCACATAGAATTATTTACATTAGACAAAACCTTTAAGATCAAGTCTTAATGAAATATGTGACTAACTAACTGTCTTGGTTTGGAAGACAGGTGTCTGCTAGGGAGAATGAAAATGTAGACCCCCTCCCTCCGAATTATTATAATTTTGAAATCAAGGGGCTCTCAGGCAGAGATCTGGGGATAGGAATAACAGTTCTTTACTAGTATTTATAACTAGGCAAACAAACAACAATAACTACAGCATTAGCAAGAAAACAGAACCAGGGACCCCGTGACAGCTTTCTCGGCTGAGAGGGATGGAGGAGAGGCTTTGTTTCACAAACCCCTCGGGCGGGCAGTCCCAGTGCTCCTGCAGGGCTCTGAGGAACAGTGGGCTGGAACAGCAGGGATGAGCTGAGATCCTGGGCTGGTGGCTGAGGTGTATCAGCAGCTCCGCGGCGGTGCCTGGCACTGCCTCACGTCCCGGCAGGACAGGGGGTGCGAGGCCACCAACAAAGAGGGGAGAAGGAGAAGAAGAAGCAGCAGATCGGTCTGGGTGATGGCGAAATTCCCTTCTCTCCCCACCGCAACAGCTCCCAGCAAAGTGTCCTGCTCTGAAGCTGAAGACACCAGCCAGCCCCAGCTGCTCCTGTCCCCCCCTTTTTCCTGCCCTCTTCTCCCCTGGGCCCAGCCGAACTCTTTGCGTTTCTCAAGCCAAGAAACCCACCAAGTACCCGCAGTCAGGTTTCCCTCAACTAATGGGTAAAAATTCCGCAGGTGAGCCAGAACTAAAGGAAGGACACCTAACCCCTAACACCAACCCCTTTTTATAGTTTTAGAACTGCTAACCTTAAAAAATACAGTCTTACTCAAAATTAAAAAGAACTTATTTTAGAATGAAAAAAAATTTTAAAAAGCCACCCTAAAATAAAGCATTATTTTACAAAAATTCCTAATAAACGTTTTTGACATTTTCTAAACTTTCCTGGGTATTTTTTTAAGACCAAACAGAAGACACATATGACCTAATTTAAGTCTTTCTGGAACCATTTTCCAATTCGTAAAGAAGTTGTAAGTTTTATGTCTGTCTTCCAAATCATCTGTTTACAAAAAGCATGCACTCATCTTGCCATATGCTATCTGTATTCCTAAAAGACACCTCAAGAAATCTCTAAATTCTCCAAAATAGCTAAATTTATGCAAAATTTATGCAAGATATACTCTTATTTCTCATTCAACTATTTTTTTTTTAATTGCAGGGAAAAAAATGTCATTTCAGCCAGACCTATTCTGTTACTATGGGTTTTTGACCTAAGTAGAGGTTTTCTAGAAGTTTCTAGTCCTGATTTTCTTTCAAATGTCAGGATTTATTTACAAACCTTTTTTTCCCACAACTAGCAAAGAGTCCTCTTAATCCTTTGAGTTTGTATGTAGCTCAGTCAGATAGAAAGTAAGATGTTAGTAGTGTCTGAAGAAGTGTTTTTCCATGTGGTCCCATATGTTAGAAAACACAGATGGAGTATGAAATACATTTTAATCCTTCGTGAGGGTTTTGGATGGGATAGAATAAGATTTCTTCTTAATAGCTGGTATGGGGCTGTATTTTGGATTTGTGTTGGGAACAGGTTGGTAAAACAGGGATGTTTACATTACTGCTGAGCATGGCCAGGCCAAGAGCTGAGTTTTTTTTTTTGCTTTTCACCCTGCCCCACAGCAAATAGACCGGGGAGCACAAGAAGTTGGAAAGGGGACACAGCCAGGACAGCTGACTACTACCATAACATATGATGTCATGCTCAGCATATACAGCTGCAGGAGAGGCTGGTGCTGAGGGCTACTGCTTGGGAACTGGCTGGGCATTAGTTGGTTGATGGTAAGAAATTGTTTCAATTTCCATCACTTGTCTTTCCTTGGATTTCCCTTTTCTTTCTGTCTTTTTGCAATACTACTACTACTACTACTACTACTACTACTACTACTACTAATTATAATAATAATAATAATTACCTGTGTTTTTCTCAACCCATGACTTTTCTCACTTTTACACTTCTGATTCTCTACCTTCCCACTAGGGTGGAGGAGTGAGCACTGTCTGTGTGGTGTTTAGATGTTTTCTAGGGTTAAATGCTGACAGTATTAAACACAGTAAAAATTTGCACAATTCAAAATAATAATTTACTTATAAGAACATGGAACGCAATTGTTTGGTATTGTATAAAGCATCTTTTTCTTCTGATAATTCTTTGATTAGATATTTGTAGATCAGTTTTATTTCTAAACAGAAACATTGAATTTTGCTCTCTTTTTATATTAGTGAGTGATTTCACATCCAGGGTTTCTTCACCCCTTATGACATTCCAATGTATTCAAGAGAATCAGATTTACGCTTTTCTAGGAATCATGATTTACAAGGATAAAACACTTTGTGCAATAGTTGTTTCTTGCAAAGTGCAACATCTTCTTTAGAGATTATATTAACCAAAGTGATATGCATTGCACTAAAGGGAAGAGACATTACCATGATGCCTGATAATAGAGATCAAGAAAATGCTTCTGGGCACTGTACATCTAGCATGGTTTCAAAAGTCACCATTTCTTACATTCTATTTTAAGTATTCATAACTGAATCGCTTTTGACAAAAAATAAATGATGATAGTAAAAGACAGTTATTTTTTCTAAAGGGTAATTAGAATTGGTGGAGCTTATCCAGTTGTCACTTCTGATTGTAGCAATCTTTTCTTGTTTTAGGAATGTGTATAATTGCCACAAGTTCTCAGAGACCCTTGAATTTCGGGATCTCTTCCCATTCTGCTTTACACCTGTCTATTGCTGTTGCTTCCCAAGACAGGAATCCACCATCTGGACGTACTTCAAGCCGCATCTGACAGCTTTGGATGTGCTTTGCTCCCCATGCCTTGAAAATGCCTAAACCTATGGTACTCAGTAAATTCTATTTTACAGAATGCTTCCCACCACATTCATTTAGGAAAAAAAAGGTATGTTGATGAGGTTGGAAAGTCTTAGGGGCTTTCCTCTAACATTTAATTATGACAAGAATATTAACAGGGGTGTCATGTTAAGGGTTGCAGGTAAATGACAGGTTTAAGTGAATTCAGCTAACTGAGAAGGACATGGAACAAGACATATCATGAGAAACTGCTGGGCATGATAGAAAACTCTAACTGTGAGAAACTTACTGACTTAGAGATGGTGCTGTGAGGGGCTGCTGGGTATCACAAGTGGTTAAAGAGAAGCTATGGGAGAATTGATCCAACACAGATAGCTGGAGGAGAGAACTATGAAAAATTTTGGGAGCAGAGTCTTGCAAAGCCAGTCCCATAGGTAGGGCTGACATTGCCAAAACAACACTATCATAAATATTAAGTTTGTGTAGAGTTGTGACAAAACTGGGAATTATGGAAAATAGAGTAAATAGAGCAGGTTTCATAGCTAAGCAGATTGTGGCAGAGAGGTAAAACAATGGTGAAAATTAAAGTCAGGAAATGACAAAAAGAATAACAAGGTATGCATGTCATGCACTGGTTTAGTCTGGGCACACCAGCTGGCAGCCTTGGGCATAACCAGTACCCTGAGCATAACCAGACAAACAGACTCTTTTTTTGCCAGCCACATCAAAAGTGCCAGACTGCTACCCTGGTCACAAGGGCCACAGATGGTGGAGCAGATGCTTTCCAAGGTGAGCAAGTGGAACACATGGACTGACAACTCAAGCATTCTGGTGTCTTCACATCAATGACTGCTGCGATGTGGTGGCACCTGCAACAGCCCACCACTTCATACCACACAGCAGCAATCCTTGCACAAATGTATCGACTATATTAAGACATAAAACTTTCTACTACCTCTACCTCTTGACAGAGAACATATGAGGGAGGAACAAAACGCGTTTGAGAATAGCAATGGATATAAACTGGTCAGTTCATCAAATACAATCTGCTGACATGAGCAAAGTCCATCACAAAAGTCAGCTGCTGAGATGACTAATGTGGGCCAGGACACTACTAATTCATATGTCAGTGCCACTAGAAGAGTAACATCAAGGCTCCGCAAATATTTCAGGAAAGGGTAGTTTGAAACTGCTGCCACACGGAACAGTCGTCATCACAGCACATTAACTGAAACAGGAATTTTTTCTTGATGTGTATAATTCTGGCTTAAAATATCTTAAAATGCTTCCAGAACCACTGCATGTTTTGGTATTATTTCTAGAACACAAGCCAAGGGAAAAATTAAAGCAAAAGTTTCACATCACCAGATTCACAATGCATATATATTTGGGGTAAGGTGTTACCACTCCATCATGAAAATAACTGGAGATTTGAGGGAAAGAATTAGGGAAAGAATTGTGATTTTGGTTAGTTTTTTTTTTTAATCAAACAAATTTCAGTACCCACTTATTTATTTATACCCTCTCAAACTTTTCCATTCTCCAAAGAGATGCAAAGGTCCAGATACCTTTATTTCAACAGATACACAGTGATTAAATATAGATTGAGATTTTTTTCTTGCTAGGTGGATTTAAATCCAAGAAAAATATGAAAAATAATTGCAGTACCTGAAGGCACAATGTTCAAATTTTTGTCCTTCTACATTAGTTTGCCAGCAATGTATATGTTTAAACTACCAATTTTTTATCTCAAACTTTTTATTACATCTCCTCCAGAAAAATTAGTAGGATCAGTTGTAATTTTTCATCATAAAAGTTAAAAACATTGAGCCATATTTTCTTCTTATTTGAATGGATTATACAGGTCTATTCAATGTATAGTTTTGTGTCTGAATGTTTTTGTTTCTGATTTTTGTTTGATTTTTTTTTTCCAACTTATAAAAAACACAAGAAAATAAAACCCATAGAAATAGTTTAAGGGCAGTGTATCCATAAATTCATGCCAAGAATTTTACAGACAGAGAGATTCTGCCTGCTGACCCTGAAAGAAAATTTGATTAAGACATAAGGCACATAAGGCATTCAGGCAGACATCCTATAAGGATTTGTCAAAGAGTTGAAGAGCTCCACAATGATGTATTTGCTCACTGCTACAACTGCTTTTGAAGTATGCACTCCAATTGAGCCAAATGTCACCAACAGAGCAAATCCCATGTGTGCGTGTTCTGTGTACACATATTTATACACACTGAGCAACAGGCAGGTTGAATACAGAATTCTGAGATTAATGATAGTGATTTTTTTTTCTCAGAAAATTCATGGTTTTAAAGCAATACTGGTGAGAGCCATTAGACAGAGCTCATTAGGCAAATCTCCAGGTGTGAGTAACCATGATCAAACAGCATGTAAAACTCAAATACTTTCCAGCTTCTGAAGGACTAGTACAGTGTAGAACATGCTGAAGAAAAAAAATTCCAGAGACAAATAATAAAGAGTCATGGAACCCTAGAATTGTTTACAACCTATAAGATCTAAAAGACCTCTAAGATCATCAAGTCCAACCATTAACCCAGCACTGCCAAGTCCACCATTAAACCATGTACCCAACGGCCACATCTACATGCCTTCAAAGTATCTCCAGGGGATGGTGACTCTACCACTTCCCTGGGCAGCCTGTTCCAGTGTTTGACAGCTCTTTCGGTGAAAAAACTCTACTAATATCCAATGTAAACCTCTCCTGGAGCAAACTGAGCACTTCCTCTTTTGTTCTATTCCAAGTTTCTTGGGAAAATATACTGTTCCCCCTTCTTTCAATTAGTTCCAGGAAGTTACTCCCTTTCCCTAAGGCTAAACAACCCAGCTCCCTCAGCTGATCCTCATCAGTCTTGTGCCCTTGACCCTTCACCAGCTCTGTTGCCCTTGGTTGTGCTGGATACACTCCAGCCTCTCTTTCTTGTAGTGAGGGCCTGAAACTGAACAGAATCACTGAATCACAGATTCACAGAATCAAAGAACTGACTCTGCTGGAAAAGACCTTTGAGATCATAAAGTCCAACCTGTGACACCCCCTTTTCAACTAAACCATGGCACTGAGTGCCACATCCAGTCTTTTTCAAAATACCTCCAGGGACAGCGTAATTTGCCAAATTATAAACAAAATTGAAAGCTCACATCACAAAAAAAGTTCTGATACAAATCAAAAACCTACTATGTACTGATCAAATTAATAAAAAAATGAGATTTACATGCTTGTCCTGTCTCCTGGGGTCCTGTCTGCATCTAGTTATTTGTTGCTATAGTTTCTGTGGTTTCTCTTTGCTATCCAAATACTTATTTATGCTAGTGAGAAATAGCCACTAGTTGGTGAGGACAGCAATTGTTCTAGGAAGACAGAGCATTATTTACTCCAGATTTGCCATCTGGACTGTCTGGAGAAAACCAAATAAGCTAACAATTTGTCAAAAGCATACAGCAAAACAAAAGAAAATGTCTGAAAGAAGGTGAAAGGGAAAGAACTGGCAGGACAGAAGTTGCTGCTGTAGAGCTTCATGAGCCTGACGGCTTGTTTTTGTTGTTGAAGCTCTGCAAGAAAATGCATTGTGATATCTCTGAAAAGTACTGCAATTTATAAGCTACCCATTCTGCACAAGCCAGTCCTGTTGCAGCCTAATAGGTGGCTACTATAATTCCCCACTGTTAGGGGAATTATTTAGTCTAGTAACATATGATATATAAGAATAATGGAACTTAGATTGGGCCATATCATATGTTATCTTTCCATTTAATATCTTAAATAATACCCATCTTCCTGTGTTTTCTTACCCTTCAGATGTTAGTGGTCTTTTTTCAGCCATCCAATCTATGCACATTTAACTACTTTAATATTTCTCTTAAATTTTACCATCACCTCCCTGACTGTTTTTATTCCTCTTCTCTGAAATCTCTTCAATATTTTTATGGCAACTAGATGCCCTGCATTTAATTCAGCATTTGGAATATGCTCACACTGCAGCAGAACAGAAAAGAAAATTCTCTGTGGCAGGATATCTGTAAGAATTTTCTGCCAAATTGTGTTAGCTATTTTTCCTACAATGACATGTTGCATTCTCAATATTAGCTTGCTGTAACTGTGACCACATTTCTTTCTTCATTATTGCTTCCTAGATTTATGAGGAGTTAATTTTGCAAAGACCCACATGATAGCCAGCACTGAATATAGAAGGGTTGCACTCCATGACAACAGGCTGTAGGATGGGAAAGAAGTGCAGGTAGCAGCTACTGAGAGTAGAAATTAATTTCTTTCTTACATTCTGGAACTATTCAGGAATAATGAACACTTTTTTCTGTTTTCAGAGAATCATATACTCATATAATTGTTATGGTTGGAAGGGATCTTCAAGATCATTCAATCACCTTGCCATAGGAAGGAACACTTTCCTCTAGAAGAAGGTGTTACTCAGAACCCCTTCCAGCCCAGTCTTGAACACCTCCAGGGATGGGGCATCCTTAGGTAGACACTCAGAAAGAGAATAAACTTCATATGTCAAATCCTAACTGAGCCTTTTTTTGATGAGTCCCTTCCTGTTCCTGGATGATGCCACTCAGCAGACAAAGCATCAGAAATCAGTTTCTAAAGAGACTTTTCCCTGCTCTGCCTTGCAGATATGTAAATTCTTCCGTATTTCAAATGCTGAAATTAATATTCAAAATATTGATGCCTTATCCTGGAAAAAAAATAGTCTGGAAATAAATTTTCATAGGCTGAACTTTGTCCATGTGAGGTCCTTGCCAGTCTTGATCAGTATTTTTATATTCTATTTTACAATCTGAGTAATCTGATGAATGAAAAACTGCCATTATTGATCACTGGGGCTGTTACAGACTGAGGTTATAAAAGGACTTCAGTGAAGAGAATGAACGAATTAGGTGCTCTGAAGGCTTTAGCTGATCCTCCTCACTTTATTTATCCATTGCTTCAGTAATTCCCTCTTTTTCCCACTTTGATAGTGGAAATTGCACAGTTCTGACTGCTGTGGAGAGCCTTAACTTTTCCCCAAATCCTCTAACACCTGAAAAATATGTGTATTTTCTCTGTACTTCATGAGCCTCTCTTTAGTTACATCACTGTACTCCTAAGATTCAATTAGCACCTTTAGCACAAATATTCTTCTGCCAGGACTCCAAGCAAAGTGTCTCAGTGTTACATTCACATCGTTTTTCAAGTGAGATCCTGACCATGCAATCTTGTCTTTGCTAAACCAGTGTAACATTATTTAATGGATTGTTCTGTTCTCAGTAAAATATCTATCCTTTCATTTGCCTTTAAGAATAAATTAGGTCTGGCCACTGATGAGGAGACAGTCAATTGCCAGATACTAAATACCTAGCCCAAGGATATTGAATGTGTGAAAATGAAGCTGACTGGGCATGTTGTTCACACAAATCCTAGTGCTGTAGTTGCCCAGCTCTTTTGGCTAACATTCACACTGCTGCAGGTTTATATATTCAGTGGCAACTTCTGTCTTCATTTTTCAGTTGGAATCCAAGTGCACCCCAGCTTGTTTGGGTGAAAAAATGAAAGTACTTTGAAAATTTAATCTGTTGTAAGCCTTCATTCCTTTCCAGACACAAAATAATCAATGCACTGGTTTTTATTCTCCCTTGGATCCAGTTTTGCTGCAAATAAAAAAATTAATCTAGAGTCACCTCTTCTGCAAAACAGATTTTAATCAAGAAGTGATTTGTAGCTGCATGTAGACAGTGTCAGGTGGAAGAGGGATTCACAGCATTCATCCTGTTCTACATATGGACGCACGACATGAACATCAGCTTCATGTGCTGATCCACAGCAGGCAAAGATTGCTGCACACAGCTGTTCTTCTGTGAAATGTTTGCACATCGAATGTGCACCCCAGTTGTCTTTATTCTGATTCTAGGAGACCACCATTCAGTCCTTTCTGGGATGCTTTTCAGTGGAAGCTGAAGAAAAAAAGCTACAACAACGCAGTCTTGGCAGGCTTACCCACTGTTTTTTTTTTTCGGGGGCAACAGGGGTTTGTTGGTTTTATCTTTTGTTTGTTTCAGTCTTTTTTATTTGTTCTTTGGTTTTTTCTCTTTGTCTCAAAGAGACACTTTGAAGGTTGAGGCATACCTTAGAATTGCTTACAGTGTCTCAAATATCTTTTAGCTCTTATGGACCCCACACCCCATCTCCAGTCTGTAAGGGGAATTTTTTTAGGTCATGACATTTCTTTTTTATGATATATCAGAATGACATTCCTATACAATTTTGCTTCACAGGTGGTAAAAGTTACAGTGTGAGGTACATTCCTGCATCACCATGTTCTGGTAAAATTCTAACCCTTTTGAGATTTTGTGGGAGTATTACCACTTATTTCAATAGAGTGATTTTGTCTTAAATTTCATCCTTTGCATTAACAAATTCACTTTTTCAACCACTTCTTTAATCTTTCTTACTGTGTTATATTTTAGGAGTATGAGGGAAGAGAGGAGATACATGAGGAGTATGTCTGAGAACATAAGTCACGTAGACTTACTTGTGATTTATTAAATGGTAAATGAAATATCACATTTTTACTCATTACCCTTAATCCTATTTCCAGGTAGTAATAAGGACCATAGAAAGAGAAGTCTTATTAATGCAGGAATACATTTAAATTTCTCTAATATGCTTATATTTTATTTTTCAGTTTTGCCTGTGCTCTATAGAATTTGCATCAGTAAAGAACTTAAGAATAAGCTTTATATTAATCCTGAATTTAACTATTTCATTATTCCACATAACATGTAAGCTTATGATTAACACTGGCTGAAGTCACTGACAGCCTAGAGTATGCATACTTTTTTTTTTTTTCTGAACTGCAGCTCACCTCACAAAAATGGAATTTTGGAAAATTTGACATAAAATCTGTTTGTTGATATTTCTCAGGTTTTGTTTAGGATTCAAGCTCATCCTCTGCATTAAAGTGCAGAAGTACATCTCACAGTCCTTTAACCTTTACAGTTACTCCCAACTTAGTACTCTCTGTGAACTAATTAATGTGCTGGTTTTTCTCTCTGCAAAGTCATTACTGAGGAACAGAGTATAACTTGACCTCCTAAGGCAGAAAACCAGTAGTCATTTCCTCCTAAGTCACTATTTTGCAGCTCATCACTTCCCTTTGTTTACTATCTTCCATCAGTGGTTATTTCACATGATAACATTCACATTCAAGCCAATTTAAATTAATTTTGAGAAAAGAGCTTTTATAGAATCTAGTATCAAATGTTTTCCATAATTAATTGCAAATGCCTACCATATTATGCTTTTCTTTCCGCCACTAATTTTTTAATTATATTAAAGAAGCAATCAAGTTTATCTCTCAAATCTTTATTAAATTATTTTGCTGCTTAGCTCTAAAAATATCAGGATGAATGTTAAAGCTATTTCCACAGTTTTTCCATCTCCAGAGTGGAATTGGTATATGTAATGTAGTTATAGTGAAGGTAGCAAAAGAATAAAATCAATCACAGATGTACAGAGTTCAGATATTATAACAATTATTTATTGAAACAAGAAGACAATAAAAAATATATGGATAATCCAATGATTAGGACTTTCTAAATTAATTCTGGAGGTGTTTCCTGCTAAAAGCTTTTCCACTGATGTCTGGTAAACACTGAAGTCTTGGTTCTGCATCATGCCTGTTTCTCTGTAATGTTTGCATTTAAAGTTATTTTGTCCCTCATGAATGTGTAATGAGAAAGAATACAGGTTTTCTCTAGCAAGCAATAACCTAAAAGTTAAAATTACCATTGAGTTATAAATGCCTAGTGTATATTGGTATTGTGAACATTTAGACAGGGCAGTATGTGAAAACAAAGTAGAGATGGATGCGTGCATAGGTAGCATCCATTTAGACTTTAGCTATTTGCAGTGCCAAAAGTAATTAGACTTCAGCAACCTGAGCTTGTTAGTGCCCACACAAGACGTTTGGAGATGCCTGAAAGTAATCTCACTGCCAGAATTCCACCAGCCAGTGTTGTGAGGGCACCAGCTAGTGCAGGCATGAGCACAGAGGGTTCAATTGTCTCCATGGATCTTGAGGAATCAATAAACTTTGAAAACATAGGACACAATTGTTGGGAAAGAACATAAACGTATTGGCCCAGTGCCACCACCTCCTGCAGTGGCTGTGTGGTTGTAGCAGGTAAGTATACACATCAAGGAAAGCCGAAGAAAGCAGACTACAATGCTTGAACTGACAATAAAAATTTCACTTATATCACATTTTGTGAGGCTCAAAATAGTGAATTTAACCTTTCACTTCTTGATTCTCAAGGGCAATAAAATAGAAAACAAAAGCCAACCAACCAACCAAACAAAAAAACACCACAGAAGCAAACCATAAGATTGAATAAATAAGTTTAAAATCTTACTAATTTATCACCCGATATCTTTTGAATATTTTGAATATTTCCAAAATTAAAACGGATTTTTTTTTTTTTGAGTTTTGCAATAATGTCTTTCATAGATTACTACTCATACTACTGAACCCCAATGTCATTTAGAAATTAACTAACATTTTGGGCCTAAACTGAATGGTACTCAGAGGACAGAGCTATAGCATAGGGCTATATTGTTCTGTTATTACTCAGTTCCCTGCAAGAATTTTGTGTGAAGCTGAGGTCATAAACAGGAAGATAAAAACCAAGCAAAGAAAAATGCTTTTCATTTCTCACTGGGCTCTGTGTCTTGGCAGTGAGATAATCCAAGATCAGTTAGTGACGATGGAAAGGATTCATTCCTATGCTGTTTCGGGGAATTTTTTGCATATGGTAAGGATGTTCTTACCGAATTCAGCTCTACATTTTGCACATTTGCATAACTCTACATCATCACCTTCATCCTACTGCTAATATCTCTCAGCATTTTGGAGCAATACAGTCTCATAATCCCTCTTCTATTATTTGGCTTCCTTGCTGTCCAATAATGGTGTGTAGCCATACCTTGTAAGACATTCAGTGCTCCATTCAAGAGAAGTAGGAAAGGAAACAAATCAAAGATTTCTAAAGGAAAGAAAGACAACACTAATTTAAGCATTGAGATCATTGCAAAAACTTCTATCAAAGAACTGTTTACCATTTGGACTGGAAATTGGTTCAGACAGTGCAAGAAGAGCACTTAGCACACTAATGAATCCCCTTTGATATAGCAACAGAAAGGAGCCTTTAATTTAACCATACTTAATTGATATATGACATAGCAGGGTACAAGTATTCATTCATCAGTAACTTAAATTTCATGGAGTCTTTAGACATAAGAAGATACAATAATCACAGTAAGATAAAAGGTGTAATAAGGCTATTGAACACAAGTGGCCTCACAGACAGTGATTAGATTGAAGAGCCATCAAAGGAAAGGTCTGCTTACCTTTAGGTTGTCCAGATGAAACTGACAATTCTAAAAAAGGGAAGAAGAACCATTTATCCACATGAAAGCTACATTAATGCTCTCTTAAATCCTGGATGTACTTCAACTCTTCAGGACTTAACTTCTAAAACTACAGTTCAAGTTTTAGGATGAGTATAAAGATTTGGGGATTGAATCTGCTCAATATGTTACACTTAACAAAAACATAACCTACATATTTTTTCTGTATTTTTGGTTTGGGATTTTTTTTTGTTTCGTTTGTTTGTTTGTGTTTTGTTTTTGTTTGTTGGTTTCTTTTTTTTTGTTGGTTTCTTTCTGTTTGATTTGTTTATTTTTGGGTTTTTTTGGTTTTTTTTTTGAGGGGGGTGGAGAGAGGATGTTTTATTTTATCTGACTTCCATGCCTGCCCAGACAATTACAAAAATTACTTGTCTTGTATTCAAGTCATGTTCGTCTTTGGTGATTTAGATCCATACCCTCCTGCATAGCACTGCAGATGTGGAAAGAAGTTCATGAAAACTTCTAGTTCAAAACATCTGAGCTAAGATGGGTCAGAATATAAGCAGATGTTTATAAGGGATTGTTGTTTTTAATGTCTCACTGATATATCACTTGAAGGAGATACCAGAACCAGGCACTAGATAGCTTTTTCATTCTGCTCTTCTTAGAGCAGAGGCACTATCTCAAATACAGATTTGTTTCAAGAAAATTTATTTCTCCTCACTGCATTCCCAATTGAAACAAAAGTCACAAGAGTCCCATCCTACCTGCCCCTCTAAGATTTCTCACTCCATCTCGGTGAGTGTGTTTTTCACTGCTGAGACATTAATGAATTAATTACAACCAGGTTAAAGAGAGACCCCAGGGATCATCAGCTATTCCCAGGCCCTTCAGTTCTCATAAGGAAAAGTATACTACTATTTGAGTTTTTTGGACAGCTGGGATTTCCTGTACATCAGTGTTCTCCAGACTAACAGATAAAAAACCTCTTATGTGCTTATCTATTGCCTGGAGATCTTTCACATAGCATCAGGGAATGTGGAAAAACTAACACACTTTAGTCTTTGGCATGAGTTTAGATCTCCCAGAGCTGAGGAGCAAAATAATGTAGCAAGATTTGGCTGATGGCACGTTAATGAACCAATTTGCTGCCAACAAGCGTAAGCATATTTAGTAATTTTTATTTTGGCTGATATTTTAGTTTTGTCATAATAATTTCATTTTATTTTTAACAATTTAATTAATATCAGCAATAACTTTTACAGCCATTTATTATTCTAATGGAGACTGAGAACTGCAGTTTAACAGAAACGTATTTTGTATATCACGCGACTAACAGAATAGCAAAAACCTTTTTAACTCCAATTATTGAGTCCAGTTGGCAAATTGTCCTGACAAAAGAAGGAATTGGAATTTCTTTTTATTCTTATATCATGTCTTTTTATTCTTTATGTAGTCATGCATTGATTGCTTAAGAATATAGTATAGAGTACTTTCTGGGATGTTGTATTTAATCTGACTAGTCTATGAATCTTTACTTTTTTCATTTTTATGAGTCTACAATCATCCTAAAGTCAAATAAGATTCAGGTGTAAAATATGTAGCCCTGGAAATTCTAGGCGAAAAATAGCTAAATGGTACTGCCCCAGTACCTATCTAACTGCTCCTGCTCACTTGAGGTGGAGGGGGTAGAGAAGTTGGGGATGGAGTGCAGTTGAGCCTGAGAAAAGGGACAGGAGAAAGGGCACAGAAAACATCTTTAATTTCTTTGTTTTAGTTGCCAATAAATTAAATTAACTTTGCTCAATTCTGTTTTGTCTGTGATGATTGTAGGAGGCTCTACCCATCTTTAAGTCAACACAGGAGCTTTTCCATCTTCTTTTCTCACCTGAATGGTTGTAGGGAGGGATGAGAGCATCTGGGTCAGTACTTGGAAGCTTGCCAAGGTCAGCCCATCACAGAATAGCATATGAACTTCACAGTAAGTATGTATTAACTAATATGGGTTCCCTGATCCACTGGGAATTATGTGTCAATCCCTCCTTAAGTTTTATGCACCCATATTTTTATCCAAAAAGTTAGAATACTGCTGCATTAAAATTTCACTTAGGGGGAAAAAAGATAAAGCCCTCATCAGATAATATTTTTTGAAATCTGACTATACAGTTTCATGAATGAATAAGCCATTTGTATTACTGAATTGTTTCAACTATTTAAAATCATAAAAGTATCCCAGAGAACTATGTCATCTTGCAAAATAATTTAAATTTCTAAAGTAAAGAAGACTAGCAATATTCTATTGACTGCCTGAAATTTAAGATCTATTCATACATGCTATCTTTCTCCAACCCCTTCTAATCTGGTTCACCTGTAGTGAAAGAAAAGAGAGTGATTTGTACTTGAATTTTACATTATACTACATTATATTCTGAAGAAACCTTTCTCTAGTGATGACACAGAAATTCAGCAGCTGGTGTTAACCTTGTGTGTATCATCCTTACTAGGTATCTGAAAAAATACATCTTATTGAGAGGGGAAAAAACAAAAAACATTTAAAGAGTCAGTTGCATCAAAACATTAATTATGCGACCTATGTACATAATTACATTTACAGACAACCAGCTTTAAGCCTAATAAACTACTCAATTCTGTTATATCAATTTTAAGAAGAAAAAAAAGGTAGCAAACAAACTCCTAAAGTCTTTAGACTGCAAAGAACTTGCAACTTTTCTTGTACTATTTCATGAGGTTTCTGATCATTCAACCATCTTTTAAGCCAGACGAGGATTTGAATTTTTAGCTTTGAAAATCAACAAGAAGAGAATGAAACAATCTAGGAAAGAAATTCCCACATACTTCAAATCTTAAATACCAAAAATTATCATTCATCTTCATGAAGATAGAAATGGTTTAGGTTCCTTCACTTTTCACACATTTCCCACTTTAGACAGTTTCATCTAGACAGTATATAAGCTTTTATTAGAATTAAGAGTTTCTAGAGAGCACTCTTGTGTATGAACGCACACACAGACACAGATACAATACTGGTTTGAATTACCAGTCATTAAAAAAAACCAAAAAATATCAAAACCAATGCAGCCTAACAATGAATTATCATCTACTATACTATGAGTTTCTTTCATCTAGCAATTTGGTACTGGGAATTGATCTGACAACTCTAACACCTATTAATATTATTCAAGTATAAACTTTTCACAGAAGTACATGTATCTCTCTGTGTTCCTCACACTGAAATTTGCACAGCTGTCTACCAGAAAGGAATGATTACCCAGTGATTTGATTATTACCACAGGGGACAACTCAGTGATGAGTTACCTAACTCATAACAGTGAATTACATTCTAGCAGAGGGACAGAGAATAGAAGAATATCACTGATTCAGAGGTCTTGATGTGCTTCCACAGGCCAATAGAACTGCATGAAACTCTCACTTTGGATCGTTTATTCAAGCAACAAAGTAGATATTACTTTAAAATTGAGCTATTTTCATATCTAGCAACATGTCTAGAAATTCAGATTAGTTACCACTGAAAATTATTTAGATGAGATTCATACTAAGTGTTCTGTGTTTCCCCTAACAGATAGTGGTCCACATCAACTAGTACCTTACCAGTGCAATTCTCTTTCACAGGGAGCTGAGAAACCTTGGTGTTGTGGTTTTAGTGGAAGTCAATTGATTTTCTAGGTGGATCTGAAGGTAGGAGGTAGGAGTTCCTGGACTCCTGATTCTCCAGAGCTGAACCATCAAAAAACTCAAGAAAGACAAAAGCCAAAAACCAAATTTACAACAACAACAGCAACAAGCAAACAAACAAACAAAAATGAAGAAACTAAAGAAAAAAACAACAAAAAAGACCTCCCAAAAAACAAAAAAAAAGCCAACCAACCCCAACCAAGCATAACAAACTGACTTAGAAGTGGAAGTTACAGCGTGAAAAGAGATTGAGAGTGTCATGAATAAGTGATGAAGACACCCAATGTTTGAGGTAATGAAGATCCTATGTTTGCTTTTTTTTTGCCTGTAGTTCTCACTTGTTTCCTTTCACTTTATACTCTAGTAATCCCACATTTGCTTGCTGGGATGTTTTATTGATGACTTGACTGTACATATAATTTTTGATTTGGAAAAGAGAAACTACTGGTTAGTATATTCAAAAGAGATAAAACATAAACAGTGGATATGAAAAGAATTGGTGGAGAAAAAGAAAAGAATGTGAGACACAAACACATTTGAAGGGTCAATGAGGACTACATTCTGAAAGTCTTCATCCTCAAAGTAAAAATACAACCAAAATTCTTTAAACGTATGTGAACTTTAGAATAGAACAGTATTTTAATACCTTGTAGCATAAGTATTATAAATTACCAGTAGGCTGAGATATATTAATATAAAATAGTTATAGGAAATGTGTAATGGGAAAGAATTTGTGGCTTTTGTGACATACTTTAAGGAGAAGATGCTATTTTACAAAGTAGATACAGTTGCATGGTTTTGATTAGTGTTTTGTTTATTTTAAAATCTCCGCAACTTAATTTATAGTATTTTATAATTGGTCATTATCATCTAGGCTCTTCTTTTTATGGAGTTGTAATTTTTATTCCCTTAAATAAGACAAAGAAAAGAAATAAAGCACCTTTACATATTTCTGTGTATGTGATAGATGGTAATGGGTCATAAAAATAATGTTTCATGTTTTTTTTCCCTAAGCACATTTAAAATATATTTTTCAGAGGTTTTCACACATTAACATTGTTTTTGACCACATAAGCCAGAATAGAGTAAATGCAATTTCTTTTGGAGGGTGAGTTCTGACACCTTATGAAATAGTGAATATAGATGGAACTTCTTAGTCTTGTAATTCACTGTTAACAGATTTCTTCTTTGCATTAATTTCTTTCCTTTTCAAATAAAAATTTTACTTGGTTTCCATATCAAGATTTTAGTCTTGTAAATATTTACAGTTGTATGACCCTACAGAAATCAAAGGAGCTAACTGTGTCATTAAGTTGTGTTGAAGTATGTGAAATACAGAAGGCAGACTCACCCCTTTAATTAGCATATCAAATACTTTAATCACGATTTGATTCATTTTTCAAATACTGGTGAATTGAGTAAGTTATCCAAATTGTAAGCCAAGTGACTTGTAAGACAAATAACTATAACAACATAAATGCAGATATACTAGGGACATAACCTACATTCTGATGAGATAGACTAAATTAGCATTTAATAACACTTTACACCCATAATTAATCATAGTGGAAAATGGGACATTTACCTACTAAATTACCTAGATATTTTATCAAATCATGTAACTGGATAATTAGACTTCTAAATCCAGTCATGTATATCTTTAATTAATTGTTGTTTATTATAAAGTGTGGATTAGCTCCTATTGCACACTTTCATCTACACATTAGGACCTGATTTATGGTCATTATTTATTCTGCTTCTGAGTTGGGTTATTCTGCTTGTTTGTATATTTAAAACATCTCCTATCATTGAACTGGAAAAATTTAATAGCATTTATAATATTCTTTGTTTCAGCTGTGCTTCAAAACCTTGTCTTTCACCTCCTGATGCAAACATGTTATTTCTCAATGTATTAACCATCTCACGCTGGTGTCAGTCATATTACTTTCCTAATTGCTTCATGGTTTTTAGGATTTGACATGACATTGGAAGAGACAAAAGAGAAGAGTTTATTAACAGAAATTCATGAGATTTTAATTGCAGCAATTTCCTTGTCTTTTTATTCCTGATAGAAAGCTATACTGGTTCCTAATTTAATACCCTCAAAAAATATATCTTCATTAATGTGAAACTTTCAATCTTTTACACTGTTTATTTAAAACCTCTTTGATGGTTTACTTTTTTTTTTTTTCATATTGAGTATGATTTATATGAAATTTAAAGCTAGATTACCCATTTTTATGGGAATAAAATATAAGGAGTAACTGAAGCTTTCCCAAGTGGAGATTAGCTAATCTTTTGAGAATCATTTAAAAGGAAGAATATCCATTGCTTAATGTATTACTGTTCACCAATCGATATCTAAATACCATGGGGACAGACTCATTAGAATGAATAAAATCAGATACGTATACCCATTCCAATGTTTTATATTGACCTTTGGGAAGTCTAATGAGGTGGAATGAGAATGAAGGAAAAAAAAATCAGTAAAGACCGTAGAGTAGCTACATAGAAAAGAAATGAGGAAAAAGCAGAAGTGGTAAGAAAGACCCTGACATTGTGAGCTTCAGCAGTTATTTTTAATGCCAATGAAAATGGAGAAATTAAGGGGGAGGTCTTAAGATACTGAGATAAATTGCAGAGCAGAGAAAGGGAAAGGAAAAAAGAAGGCAAATGGCAGTTAGGAGGTCAAGTACCAAAAAAAAATATTGTTCTTCCATAATAAAGGAACAGCAGAGAGTTCAGCGGTTAAAATAAAGACAACAACCGGATGATGATTCTATTTTTGAGATATAAAAAGTTGACTTTTTCAGATTTGTACAGAAACTGAAAACACTTGGATCTTCCACAAAGGCATATTTTGACTGTATTTCCTTCTGGAAAGAAATGTTTAGAAAATAGTCACAGAAAGGTTTGAAAAGACAGCATTCTTCTTCTAGAAATTAGATTTTCTTTCCTCATATTTTTTCCTCATTTTTCATAAAACTAAATTTTCACAATGAAAGGCTTTCAGTTCTTTTCCCCAATAAGTGTATAAGTAATTTTTTCACTAATAATGGTAGAACTCATTAAAATCTAATAGGAACAGAAATAATTGGGGGAATGAAAAGTTGTATTCACACTGCATAGAATATGCATACAGGCATACAGGCTGTCATGGAAAAATATGTAGATTAGCCCTGAACTTGCTACCAAATCTCCAAACATGGTGCAGTAAAAGATTGTTCAGAGGGATCAGTTCAAATCCCACAAAAATCTTGCACAGGCTATTGTGGAAAGAATGGAGGAGGGCAGCTGGCTGAGTAACTATGGCAAACAGTTACTCAAAGACTGCAAGTGTGGTCCTTAAAATTTTTTCTTAAAAAGTCAATATTGACATCTCCTTGGAAAATTTGCATTACCCATGCAGTTTAGAACAGTGTTTTGATGGGTTACAAGTTTCAGATATCGGTTGCTCCTGTAACTGGCTGAACAGGGATTCCTCTCTGAGGCTACTTGAGCTACAGAACTCTTAAATGTTCAGTGAAAATTTTGGATGGCTGCTCTGTGTACCCATTTATTAAATTTTCTTATTACTTCTTAATTTGCTCCAGGTTTTGGTACAAGGAGAAAAATCCAGCATAAACAAGAGCAATTATTTCATGGCAGTAATTTTCTCTGCTGTCTCTAATTTTATTGTCTCAGTGAAATCAATTGAGACTGATCTTCTTAACCTTTCATATGTAACAGATTTTACTTTCATTTATAGTTCACCTTCAAACCAGGCATTTCCACACAGCTGTGTGGATGGTACTTTAAACAGCTTGAGGTAAAATTAGACTCTTGGTACCTCTCTTGTATTGGTTTGCATGACTGTCAGACATGCTTGCTCTCAACTTCTGAAGCTCCTGAAATGGGTCTCTGATCCACTTTACACTGATGTAAATTAGGAAGAAGTCTGCAGAAGTCAGTAGGAGTATGCACGTAAAACTTCTGCAGGAATTATATCCTCAGTTTGATGAATCCCTGTATCTGAGCTAGCAAACATAGTCTTTTTGTGGTACTGCTTGTAGGCCTAACCAAAAAAAAAAAAAAATCCACAGAGAAGGCTGCTGTTTAAAAGGAATGTTCTGGTGCAACTCAAGCATTTAACAAGAATTCATTTGTTTACTTCAATACTTCCTAAGAAAATAAGATAAATCATGTTTGGTTCTCTCTTCATAGCTTAAACCAGACACACTTTTCTAGCTAAAGAGAGCTTTGCACTGAATGCCAATGGCTAAACGTGAAAAGTGTCTTAGAAAACAAAAATGGATTTTAAGATGTTTCAGAGCATTGAAGCCAGGACCTACAAATGTGACACCTCAGATCCCTCACACTTTCTAATGATGCCTCAGCTAAGACACCTGGAGACCTAGGTTTTGAGCAGCCTACCTGATAAGGCTTCTCAGACTCCTTTCCACTAAATCAGAAAACGTGTAACCATTCTCAATAGATCCCTGGATCTGTACCAGGGCCTGATAATCTTCCCCAGGTATCCTGTTACAATTTTAGGTTTTTAGGTCTACAATAATCAAATCAGCATAAAATTAAATTACTCTTTTACATCTTTCAGTTCAGAATTGACCTTTCATGGTAAAATTCGAGATATCTGACTTAATGCTATTTGGCTCAAAATAAAATGTCAATTCTGCATATAAACCATTTATAAGGAACAGAATTTTCACAAAGTGAAATCATGATTGATTAAAAATAAATGAAATATAAGGGTATGATATATTGCTAAAATATAATTTTTCACTTTATTTACATTTGAGTATGTTTTTGATGTAATGTGACTATATAGAATTTTTTAAAACATGGTATATTCTTGAGGGTTTTTTTCTTTGCTAACCTCATTCTAAAAGAAATGAGAGCTACTAATCTTGTTTTATTTTACTTTTGTCTTATTCAGCATGGGACAAAATGATGGTGTTTGCAGTCACTTTTCCTTTTAGTGTATGTTAACTTCTTATTTGAATTAAGTTACTGGAAGGAATTTAGAAATGTGTGTCTGTATATTTTGCTTATTTTCTTGTTGTTTGATCATATCCATTTCATGATGTAGATGTCTAATAGCTTCATAATTTAAAGTTTTAAGTTGTTATCCTGAACACTGGTTGAATTTCTCTCCGAATTGGTATGGGACAGATAATCATGAGAGATAAAGCCTTTACTTGCCACCCAAATAAAAGGATAAGATACTTACCGTGGTCACAAGAATTCTTATCTTGCTCCTTCACTGAATTGGCATGCAAAAGTTCTACCTGTAAATACCTGAGCTCGAATTCAACAAACTGTGTAAATACCTACCTAATTTTCAGCTTGTGTATAGTTCCACTGAGGTCCTAAAATTGTTCACTGATTATTTTATAGATTAATTTATCTTGAAAAGATATGATTTCGAATTCAGTGTGAAAAATAAGATTCAACAATCAGATGAGAAGCAGAATGAAAATTATATAGGGAAGATCTGAGTGCAAAAATGAGCTCTCAAAGTTTAATTTATTCACCAAAGTCCTGTGCTTATTAACAACACAGGAAATACATTTAGCTGAAATACATTTTGGCTTTAGGATTTCAGGAGTGAAATTGGATTAATTTTTAGTACTGTACCAGTCTTTTCTCTGTGACTACTGAATCTGCAAAAGGTTGCCATAGAGATTAGCAAGAAATGAGAATGTGAAATCTTTATGAGCATCAGGCATAAAAAGTATAGTTTCAGAATTCATTAACTTTTAATAGTTCTTTCCTTCACCGCAGTCTTCATCAAAGAATGCTCTCATATCCAAAAGAAACTTCCTAGTAAAACAGAAATAAAAGTATTTTGTATTTCTTCATAGAAGTGGTAGAAGTGTGTCACCTTTGTAACTATTTTAAGAAAATCCTGGAGAAATGTTGAACCAAAAGAGATTTGAGAGTATATTGTGGAGGGATAAATACACAAAGCTTACTGTCAAAAAAGACTGAAGGGTACTTTGTCTCTGTGTTTATATTCTCAAATCTAAATAGTTGGGATTCTTTACTTTTTCAGGCAAAGTTACAGAAATACACAGAGATTGACATTAACTGCTGTGAAAAATACAGGCAAAGTGATTATGTACCACTTTTGTTTTTTGACAGTGGTTCATGATTAATATCTTCCTGTGATCATCTGCAGATGTTAGGATAGATATGTCTTCTTGATTTACAATTGACCAGATGAATTTTCCTGCATTTAATTTAAATTTTCATAAAATTTCATGAGTTGACTACAGAAGACAGGACAAAATAATATCATATAATCTCCTCACTTCAGTGCTTGGTGCTGAATCTTGCTCAGATTGATTAACTGATGAGAATTGGAAACCATACCTCTCCCCAAATCCCAGGCAATATTGGTCAAAACCACCAAACAAACCAGCCAAAATTCCATTTTTTTCCTTTTCCTCTGCAGCATGATCTGCTAGGATCATCTGGGCATGCTTCACATAATCAGGGGTTGCAATTATAAGTGTCTGAGAAGTAGGTGTCACCTAAATTACATCCAATGTTTCTGATGGACATTGTGCATAGTACTTTGCCCAAAAATACAACATTATAGTTTCATTAAATTTGTTGCATTTTAAATATCAGCTCCTGGATTAATTTTACTATGTAATCTATTGATTCTTTCCAGATACCTGCAAATAGAATTGAAGAAGCTGAAACAAATAAATATATTCCTGGTTTTGATAGTACTTTGAAAATACCAGCAGAAGAAGACATTTCCACTGTTTTCACTGATGGTTCCATGAGCAACATTTAGATTGCACTTTTCTTAAGCAAACTGAGAATGGACTCGATGTGTTTTTCGGATTACAGTTTTAAACCATTTTTTATTAAAAGAAAAAAGAAAGTAATAAAAGGAAACAAAAACATGGTCAAACATTTATATTTTGTTGGAACAAGTGATTTTGTGCATCAGGTTTGTGTGATGCACTTATTCACAATCACTGTGCACTACAAGGCAGCAAGAGAGCACATCTGCCTGTTTGCATTCTTGTGGACGCTACACATGAATTTTAGTGGAAGCCTTTGAGGGACGGAAAAATCTGTTTTTCCATGCAGGTAAACTAGACATGTTAAGAAGAAAATACTTCTCTAGTCTGAGGTGGAACAAGTAAAAAAAAAAAAAAACAACCTAGGAAAAGCTACCAATGAGAGCAGAACATCGTCATAGCTTCAGGCTTCAAAACAAACAGAAATAAGCACTTTCTGGGGTGCCTGAACATACCTGAGGATTAAGAGTTTACTGAAACCCATAAAGTTCACTCAGACGCTGAATAAAACTTTGAATAAAAGTACTCATTCTGAAAAGATGCAATATAAGAAAAATTATGCTTATTGTATTTCTGCTTGTATTTTGGCTCATTAAAATGCTTATTTTTCCTATTTTGAAAATTTACAAGTTAGTTACCATTTCCATGTTACAGTTTCTATTGTAATGAAAATGCCAGTCTCCAGAATTCAGAAGTCTCTTGGTATTCTGAAATTCGTAAATGGGTAAAGTGAAGATGGGTAAAGTTTATCTCAGAGTACTGGTCAGCTCAGGCCATAAAAGTAACACCAGCTGACTTTAAATACACCAGAAGACCTACTTAGCTTACAGTCAGACAGTATTCTACTTAGAAAAATATTTGCAAGTATTTGACTGTTTATTTTTGTTTAGTTTTTGCCACTTGGAGGGATGAGGTAGTTGGGAATGAAGGAGTTGAGTTGAAGCAGAGAACAAGGAGTGTGGGAGGGGAAGTGTTGTTTTAATTTGTATTTATTTCTCCCTCTCCAAACCTATTTTGATTGGCAGGGAATTGCAATATTATTTGCCCAAATCATGTCTTTTTACCTGTGATAGTTATTGGTAAGTGCTCTCTGTATTTATCTTGACCATTTATCTTGATTCTTTTAATCTTATTTTTATTTCCTGTTCTGTTGAGAAGGGGAGTAGAAAGCAGCTGGATGACTATCTGAGATCTGACCAAGTTCAAGCTACTGCATATCCCAGTGGTAATGTTAAATTTAAAATCTGATTATTTTTTTTTTCCTTTAAAAATATCCAAAATCACATAATGGGATAGATGGAAACTGAACTTTATGGAAGATCTCAGATACTCGAGAGGAAAACATGCCATGACTGCAGAGTTGTGAAGTGGTATTTAATGGCATCTTTGAGATACAGGCCTTTAATGTTAGAAGAGATAAACTAACCTACTCTGAAGTAAGTGATTTTAGGGGAAAAAGAGAGATCTGCATACATTTTTATCAAGCTGCTAAGCAACAACCAGTGGTCTGAAACTGAATGTCCAAGGCCATGTTTTGCTTCAGTCAAAAGTTGTTAAGGGGCTTGTTATCTTTACAACAGTCTCTTATATATTTGTAGAAAAACAATTGTAAATGAATAAAGGAAGAAGGATTAAAGGAGCATGATTTAGGTTATGAGAAAACATTTTTGCAAAACAGGCTACAGAGGCATAAGCTGTTTCCAGGACAAAGCTTTCTGAGAAAAAAAATCTTTCTGATTTGTTATTGAAACAAAATAAATGTTTTAATGTTAAAATATTTTGTTCTCTTGTTTAAAGAAAGAGAAAAACATTTCTGTCAAAGGTCTCGCTCCTTTCTGTTTGTTAGTTTTTTGTTTCTTCTGATGCCATGGCAGATGTACCTGAAGAGGAGTGAGGTGAAGAGCTATGTTTTCAGGCTTACAGAAGACAAAAGGTAAGCAGGAAAGGGTCACAGAAAGAATGAAGTTGCTATTAATTTATTTCCATGAGAACCCCTTTTTTTTTTTTAGTAATGCATCACGAAGTAGGAAGGAAATTCAGAAAAATACATTTTGATAAGTAGAAATAGCTAATTGTGCATTTACTTTAGCTAATACCTAGTTTCTCTCACAAACCAATGCCCTGGTAGGTATTTATTATTATTTAAATAGTTATATTTACTGAGTATGTGACTGTTGATTTATTCTACTCATGTCTTATTTTTTTTGCAGAAAGAGAAATTAATTATTTATGTAGTGAAATTATCTCAGAAGCCTTTTTCAACCTGAATGATTCTATGATTCTATTAAATTTCTGTCACACATGAAATTTCTGGACCATGGATAGATGTCACACACTGGGACTTTGTACAGTGCTCTACAATACCCTTCTGGCACTGAAGGATTATTGTCGGTTTGCAAGCATTACAGTTGAATCAAAAACTAAGTGAACTGACCAAAAGAAGACCAACAGCCAAGACTTAGCCATGTGCCTGACTGTAAATAATGCCTTTGAGTAATTGGACCCTCTGGTTGAAAGTCTCTCTCTTCATAATCTTTTACCAAAATAAGAATTTCATTTTTGGTAAGTCCATGAGACAGATTTTCTTGAGTCTCAAAATCAAAATGACAGTGACAACCTTTTGCTTTTGTCTGGCATCTTGATGCTTCACATATTAATCTGAGAAGGAACTAATCTTTCATCTAATTAATATGTCAGTCTTGTAAGTAGAACAGGATCATCAAGACATTTTGATTTCAGAGTACCCAGTAAATTTTCCAGTGCAAACAATCTCTTCAGAATTAGAAAATGTGGTTTTAAAATCACAAGAGACTGGTGGTATATTTTCAAGTGGTTTTAGTTTGCATTGCCACCAAAAGTAATGTAACTTCTGATTGCTTGTATTCATACCTGTATTACACAGGCACAATTACCAAAAAAGACAACCAAAACATTTCTTTGTCATCCTTCACCTTCCCTCTCTCCACACAAAAAACCCCTACCAGATGTGTTTTAGTGGAAATCTGTTAGGATTTTTTTGGTTTGTGTTTGGAAAGCTGTAGTAGTAATAGTAGTCGTAGTAGTAGTAGTAGTAGTGGTAGAGTTTTTAACATAAAGTAATTTAATTTCAAGTCATAAATACTTTCCCTTAATAAATGGAAATGTTACTTCAATACATATATTAGTAGCCTAGCTATGAATATGTTTACGTACATGTGTTTGTACACTCGAGAGCACAATCATACACACACACATATATTTGTGAGCGCATATATATATGTATGTGAATATATGTATATATGAACTCTTTCCTTAACTGAATTTCTTGCTTACATGCTTTTCAAAATAAGTGCGCTTTTTCCATTTAATTTTTTCTCCTTGAGAGCCTAATCAATGAATGAAAGGTGGAATAACTTCAAACTCCTTTCAGACATGTCACTGAGTCATCTCTGCACAAGAATCTTAGTAATTAGCATAATAAAAAGCAATCTAAGCCTCCTTTAGCTGTAATTCATACAGCACACAGCAGCATCATATCTTTTACCAAAAAAAAAAAAAATTTAAAGGAAAATAGTACATTTTTAAAGATAACAGGAAGCAAACAAGAAACTTAGAGCAGAACATAACAGAAAAGCTGGATGAGTACATTTATTTCTAGCCATCTTAGGTACTTTCTGTTTATAATGCAAGGTTTGGAACTTTCAAACTTTCCACTTGGATGTGAAAGAAAAGGGTTCTATTAAACTTGCTACTAAGAGACAAGTCACTTTGCTTCCTGAAAGTTTTATCCTGGAATTTTCTAAGTTGTGGTCACCTATGTACAGATTAGATAGTCTGCTTTTTAAAATATTTTAACATATATAAAAATATAACATAAAATATATGATAATAAATGTATAAATATGTATAAATATATAATAGAATATTATAAAATGTATTATATATGTTATGAATGAACATATTTCTGAGCATATTTTCATAATGGCTGGCAATTGAGCTGTTCAAGTCTTTTGTGAGCTTTCCAAACCTAAAAGTGTCATTAATATTCCTGATTGCTACTATTATGCCAATTCTATATTATATTTCTTAAGTGTATCTTCTATTTTACTTTTGGTTTGTGATAATTCTGAATTTTTTTTTCCCTCTACTGGTATCAAATTGAGAACACTGCAAACACTAATCTCATTCTCACACGGGGGTGGATTGACAACAGTGTACTCTTAAAGTGGATCAAATACATCCCATCCTCTCAGCAGGCAGATAAAGACTCAAAGAGCAGTGAGCAAAAACAGCAGAAAGAATAGTAAAAAGCCAACCAAATAAGTAAACAAAAAAAAGAAAAAGAAAAATTAAATAAAAATTAAAAAATAAGAGAAAAAGTAATCATCAACCTACTATTTTCTCAGATAAATCTAGATTCATGAAAAGCTATCAGTGTTAGAAAAAATAATAACTCTGCTCTCTATAAGAAGAAAAATAATAATTTTCTAAATATTCTTTTAGAAAGTACCCCAAACTACGTTGAACTGTACTTTACATTTCAATAAACTTAGGGCCTGGTTTCATAAGCCCTCATTTACATAGGTACATCTCAGTGAATGATTCATGAGAATAGGCTTTGGTGGGAGTGTTAAAGAGAGAACTTTGCAAAGCAGGTCCATTTTTTTGGTGACAGACAAACCTGTTTAAATTAAGACCTGTGCTGTTTGCATCCATCTGGATACTCTGATTTCTGAGCCAATTTTTCTAATTCTAAAAGCAGTTTGGCACAAATGTTTTAAACAACTAACTACTTTCAAATAGTAATAGTTGAAAGAAGAAACCTGCACTTAGAAGTTCTCTAGTTTTCATCAGTTGTGAGAGTCAATTAATAATTTGAAGAGATAATATGTTTGATATTATAGCTGTTTATTTTTTCTCACCATAATTTAACATGAGTTGATTTTATGGCTATGATATTCTTCTATGGCTGATTGAATATGAGCCTGCGAAGCAAACCTTAAGCCTGCTCCTGAGATCTGTACATTTATGAAACAAGGTCCAGAAAGTTCTGAAAGCCTTATTCTTTTATGTTTACACAAGTTTGTACATACAGTTAGATTAATAAGTCATAAAAGTGAAATAAGAACTGGCATATCTGTGTGTCTAACTAGAGAATCTGAAGTAATCTATAGCTAATGC
Source organism: Pseudopodoces humilis (assembly GCF_049639895.1). Classification (NCBI taxonomy): domain Eukaryota; kingdom Metazoa; phylum Chordata; class Aves; order Passeriformes; family Paridae; genus Pseudopodoces; species Pseudopodoces humilis. The sequence goes on along the minus strand of NC_142200.1, from coordinate 80,101,747 downwards.
ATTTTCTGAAAATCATCAGATAGGTTTCTAAGGCACTTAGAGTGTTTTTCACTATGAAGCATTTGTGATTTGTAATAGATTAGTCTTTCAAAGCAGCTATAGCCGTCATACTGCATGGGTAATCAAATAGTTCCTGCTCAACTTTCTTCTTCTGAAATTCATATAAATTTTTAATTAATGCTTTACATTACTCAAGCTTTTATGCAATTAGGTGATAAATTATTCAATTTTTGATGTTATGTTTTAGACAGATGTTAAATCAAAGAAGTTAATGATTGAACACATTTTAATAGATTTGCCACTGTAGCTTTTAGTCACTTTAAAAATAATTTTTGATTGAATTTTGGTGCTTATAAAAGTGAAAGGCTAAGAACCATTTTTTCAAAAGGTTCTTTATTGAGTCTCTGACTAATTGAAGAGTTATGAAGACACTGAGAATTATAGGCCATAAGCAAAAACACAGATGAAAAGGGATTAAGTGGTATTAAGTATGACCCACCCCAGCCTAAAAGACTTAGGAAATCACAAAGTATAAGACACTTCTTAACCACACTTGAAAAGCAGCATTTCTTCTGTTTCTAAAAGATAAACAAACAAACAAAAGAAACTGCCAAAATTATTCACCATTAAAGTGTAAAGCAAATCTTTACCCACTGATTTTCTGTATTCTGTCATCCAAGGTCTGTTGAAACTCAGTCAATGTTTTCTCTGCAGAACTTCTCTTTGGACAGCTGAATGACTGTGAGAAAATTGGCTAATGTCCTGGTTCTGGCCAGAACCAGGTTAATTTTTTGCACCAGGTTAATTTTTTGCAGAAGCCGGGAGGGGGCGTGGCTAAAACGCAGAGGTTGTTATATACCGCCTTACATCATTCTCCAGGGACTGGGCAAAAGCTCCCTTTGGGAGTTGTGTTGAATGGCATGGTGAAGGGAGTGGTCAGGCATTGTTGGGGATTTTCCATGTGAATAGTTTGCCTTTTTCCTGTACCCTCTGTCATTAGCTTTGTTGCTGTTGCTGTTTGTTGTCCTCTTTCATTACTGTTTCCAACAAATTGTTCTTATCACAACTTGTGGTCTTTACCGTTTGTGCCTCCAATTCTGCTCTCCAGACCACCACAGGAGGATGGTGAGACTGAGTGAGAAGCACATGACTTAGAGGGTTTCAGTGGGAGCACTAAACTGGGGAGCACCATGACAGAAAGGATGAAGGAGAACTATTTCGTAGAAACAGAATGGTTTGGTTGGAAGTGATCTTCAACACCATCTAGATCCAGCCCTTCTGCCCTGAGCAGGGAACCTTCCACTAGACCAGGCTGCTCAAAGTTCCATCCAAACTGGCCTTGGACACTTGCAGAGATGAAGCATTCACACCTTTTCTGGGCAGCCTGTTCCCATGCTTCACCACCCTCACAATAAAGAATATCTTCCTAGTACCTTATCTAAGCTTACTCTCTTGTAGTTTAAAGTCATTCCTCCTTGTTCCAGCACTGCATGCCCTTGTGCAAAGTCCCTCTCCATCTCACTTGTAGGCCTCCTACAGGAAAAAAAAAGAGCACAATAAGGTCACCCCAGAGCCTTCTCTACTCCAGGTTGAACAGCCACAATTGTCTCAGCCAGATATATATACCTGATATATATCTCAGGACTATTATTATTATTATTATTATTATTATTATTATTATTATTATTATTATATATGCTTATGTATACTTATATATATATCATACCTGATTAGTTTCTGACTTGCATTCAAGGGTAGCTTGCCCTTCATGTCTATCAGTGAAGGACCTTCTGATTAAGCCTGGAAATACTAAATGAAAATAATGTTATATTCTGTAAGACTAGGCTGTCCAGAAAATAAAGTAGAAAAAAAAAGAAAAAAAAAGAAAAGAAAAGACAAATGGGAGATGCAGAACATAATTTCATAAACTGATATTTTTTTTAGTAGTTCTATCATCATGTTCTTTGGTTCCCAGCTAATTATATTGCTCCAAAGTTGACTAGGCTGAGGAAAAAGATGCTATCAGAATTCGACAAAAATGACAATTCTCTCACAATCTGACAGTCTTTGTTTGTAGCGATCATTAGATACCATGGATGCATTTTGATACATGATTTCCTTATTTTTGAGGATAATTAAAAACAAATAACCTTATTTCAACTCTGTTGATTTCTGCTTATCTTTTAATGCTTTTATATATATATGCGTACACATATATACATACACATATACACACACAAAGGTAATATATTGCTTCCTACAGAACCATTTTATCAAAGATCATCTATTACTTTACAGATACTGATGTAGTTTCAAGGTATCCCTTCTTATGTATGTTTTGTAAAAAGAAGCAAGTGTGGTGTTTTTAATTTTCCCTAGATGTTAAACTATAATCTTACTGTTTCATTCTGAGCAGTTTTCTGACTGAAGAACTTTTATAAAGTAAGAATTTTCACACTGTGAATAACCAAAAAGTGAAAAGTTGCAAATTTGGCAGCAAGCTATTTTCATTTGAAGTAAAAATCAGCCCACACAAATTCACACCTGTAGTACATGTTGAATGAAAAAATAAATGTACAGTTACTGAATAAAGTGATTTAGTTTTCCATATTATATTCTTTAAATGTTATTCATCTCTGGAAAGCAGACAGCTTTTAATAGAATACAGTTAAAATGTGTATATGTGTGCTTATTTTGAACAACTTGATTTTATTATCACTATCAAAATTACATCTACTGATGAGATAAAAGTATAAAGATTTTATTAATAAGTATTTTAATTAAGAAAATATTTTGTATAATTTGTAAGGAAAACAGTCCTGGTTTCCCTGGTTCCCAAACTAAATACTCTTAAAAATATAAATATTCTTCTTTTGTATGACATTTTAAAAACAACATAGAATGAAATGTTCATAACATTGCACATATATTTTATGTACTGATAAATCTAGAAGCTGAAAGAGTTCAAACAGGGAAATAAATCAGGAATGAGCTAGTCTGATGAAATTTACTACTTTGATAATTTCTGGAAAGTTGGGGATTTCTATTATTTATATTCCTAATCAGCAGCAAATGTTGTTGCATAGAAGGGTGTAATTTGGCATTGTGCTCTTGGATCTGCGCACAGTCTCAGGGCAATTTTTCTTTTGGAGGCAGCCCTTCAGCCTATATGGGAATGCAGATTACATTTTCCCTAGAACAGCAAAAGGTTGCATTTTTCACAAGAACCTAACCTGGAAGTAGATCAGAATAAAGAAAAGTTTTCTAAAATGCATTCTATAAAAATAGTAATGTGGGCCACCTTCCCATCTATAGCAGAATGACAAAACAACACGAAAAGGTGAGAAAGCATATGAAATGAAAATCAAATAATTTTGGATGAGTAAACAAGTTACAACTTGTTTGTATTACAGCTAAGATTCACTTTTGTATCTACTGGCAATTTAGTAAAGTTATTGATTATTATTGAAATAATTCAGATGACCTTTCCAGAACAAATACAATAACTTCAGAATAAGATCATTATTTGTATGACTAATTTTGCTCCTGTGTAACTGATTGGAAACTGCTTGTACTGGTTGGAACCAGTTTTTACCTCTTTCTTCCAGTAGGATCTGTTTTGATGTGCAGATTAAAAAACTGCTATGTCCATTTTAATCTAAGTCATTCCTGAAAACTCTATATTCAATTGCAATTTATACTACTGTTTTGAAATGAAATATATTCTTGAATAACAATTAAAATTGTGACTCTTGGTTACTGTGACATTAAAAAATGCAGTCAAATTTTGAAGTTTATCCCTTCACAAGGCATAAAAATACAACACCTCATTTGCTCACAGACCTAACAAATGTCTATGTAGTTTTGTGCTTTTCTTCTTTCCTTCCAGATGAGTAATGGCATGATTCAAAAGGCAGCTCTTACCCGGCTACAAACATTCCAAAATATATTTTATCCTCTGGAATTGTTTTTTGATATAAATCTTTTGCTGAAGTGTACTACTTCATTACTGGTGGTCAACCTCTTGTCCCAGGCACTTATAGACAAGAGAAGAGTAAAAAGCTTCAAGCTGCAGTAGGGCAGGTTCAGGTTGTAAATAAGGAGGAATTTCTTCATGGAAAGGGTTGTTAAACTTTAGAATGGACTAAAATGGGCCAAGGAAGTGGTGGAGTCACAACCCCTTGAAGTATTAAAAATTTTTGTGGCATAGTTTAGTTGACAAGGTGGTGATCACTGAAGGGTTGGATTTGATGATCTCAGAAGTCTTTTTCAAACTTAGTTATTCTGTGATTCAGTGATATGTAATATTGCTAAAGGAGAAGCCACTACCTGCATGTTTTCACAGCATTCAGGGAGTCACAAGCACACACCACCTGAGACTGTGAGTGCCAGCAATAGGGTCCTTGGCAGTCGACTGCTCCGGTGAGCTGATGGGTGTCCCATTTAACTCACCCCTCACACACACATTTCCATTCTCAGGCCCACTTCCTCTTTCAGGTTTAACCCTAGTTTTCTCAGGGCAGAGTCTCAGGTGCTGGATTAAAAAAAAAAAATAAAGAATTTTATGAAGGGATACAGCAGCAGGTCAGCTTGAGCTGGGCAATTTTTTCTTGGTTCCCTCTAGATTAAAATTACTTACCTTCATCTTCTGGTATCTTTCTGGTTGTTCTATAACATTTCAGGATATAACCATGTAAAAATTAAGAACAGTAGGATTGTTGTGCCAGAGTGTAGCCTGGTTTACAGCAATTACTTCTATCCCTGCAAGAACAACTAGACTGGAAGAGGAGAGGAAGAGATCAGATGGCAAAAATAAAAAGAATTGTGCTGAAAGCAACTCTTTTTATTCAAATCACACTCTCCCCAGGAGACACCAGCTGAATATTCCATCTGAAGCTAAGTACATTTGGGAGTCTAGCAGATTCCCAAAGAGAATCTGCTCAATGTTCCAGGGACCTCAATGAGCTTGACTCAAAATCTCTGTCGACAAATGAACAGAAGTTTTTTAGGTCGAAATAAACACTAAAATAAACCTTCTCTTGGAACTAAGGACCATCCCAGAGGAAAACACTGACAAAGAAGCTGGAAATTACTGGCAGGCAATTGTTTATGCCCAAAAGATTAATGCAAACAGGTGGGCAATTCTGAAAAATATACATTTATATCCATGGGTTTTGCTTCCAGAATGCCACATGCTGAGGACTGTACTGCACTGGCTCAATCACAATTTATTTAAATTTTCAAGGAATGTTTTTCTCCTGACAGTACAATTGCTGTATAACTTGTCTAAAGCCTAATTGCAGCAAAGAAGGAGGATGCAAAAAACTTAGTCAGTATGAGCACTCCACTGTAAGATATTCATCAGGCACCCTCTTAAACATCTACTAAAAAAAGATATTATTAAAGGATTAAATCCAATGTGCTAGATATATGTAATTCAGCTTAACAATGGGACTTGTGTTTGCTTCTAGGGTTTCTATTTAGTTTTGTTCATTTCTTTAGTTTTGGGTTTGGGTTTATTTTTTTTTTGAATAGAGGTAAATTCCTTTCAAAAAGATTTAAAAGGTAGGGAGGATTTTTTCCACATAAAGTAGAGACTTAGAAAATGTTAGCTCTACTGTTGTGCTGGAAACCTTAATTCTGTTGTTGCTATGATGTGAATGAAATAATATTACCCAGAAAAGAAAATGTAGAATGGGCATTTCAAATTGATCCTCTTGTAAACTGAATAATGGGAGAAAATATATCAAGTAAGTCCAGGTTTTCCATTTTGTATCCTTGCATACATGTATTCTTTCAAAATTATATTTTTACACAGCCAATCCACACCACATATTTTTTTAACTTGGAAGACACTGTTGTACTGGTACCTGATATAACTTAACTGTGCATTAAGGCTGACAGAATGTTTTTACTGGAGCTACAAGGCTGGTCATCTTTGTTAGCCAGCCGTGCCCCTAAAGAATTACATATATTTTCAGAAAGGAGGTACTGATACATTGTTTGGCATAGGCCACCCTCCAAGAAATGCAATGAAGTTTATTCTTTGGGGAAAAAGTCTAGATTTTCTTATTGTCTACTCTGTAGATAATTTCACAGATGGAATCTTGAGTTTAGATACTATAAAACAAGATCAGGTTTGTGACTACCTGAGGAATCTGAATATACTGAGTCTATGGACCTGATGAGATCTATCCCAGAGTTCTGACAGAGGTGGCTTATGTAGTTCCCAAAATAGTTTCCATGATATTTGGAATGCCATGGCATACAGGTGAAGTCCCAGGCAACTGAAAAAAGGAAAATTTTGCACCAATTTTTAGAAAGTGTAAAAAGAAGGAACCCAGAAACTGCTGATCTGTTGGCCTCTCCTCTGTGCCTGGGAAGATCATGGAGCAGGTCCTCCTGGGAGCTGTGTTAAGGCACATGGAGGACAGGGATGTGATTTGAGACAGCTGGCATAGCTTCACCAAGGGGATTTAGTGGCCTTATGTGGTCAAGTGACTACAACTGTGGACAAGGAAAGGGCTAAAGATCTCATCTATCTGAACTTTTAGAAGGCTTTTGACCTGGTCCCCTATAACACGCTTCTCTCTTAATTGTAAACACATAGATTTGTTATGCATGATGTATATCTCTCTTATGCAGGAAGAATAGCCTGGATGATCTCATCCAGAGGCTGGTGGTCAACAGATCAATGTCCTGATGGCACTGTAAGTTCTCAGTGAAAAGTAGTATCCCTCAAGGGACCATATTTTGACCAGTACTGTTTAATGTCTTCATCAATGACATGGACAAAGGGACTGACGGCACTCTCAGCAAGTCTGCAGATGACATCAAGCTGAGTGGTGAAGTTAACACCCTTGAAGGATGGGATGCCATCCAGAGGGTCTTGGACAAGACATCAATGAGTGAGCCTCAGGGAACTTCAACAAGACCAGGGGCAGTATCTGATGGGAGCACCCCCTGCTATTAATACACTCTATGGAATGCAGGAATTGAGAGTAGCCCTGTCAAGAAGGACTTGGGGGTGCTGGTGGTTGAGGGGGTGGACATGACCCAGTCATGTGCACTTGCAGCCCAGGAAGCCAAACATGTCCTGGGCTGCATCCAAAGCAGTGTAGGCAGCGGGGCCAGGGAGGGGATTCTGCCCCTCTGCTCTGCTCTGGTGAGACGACACCTGGAGTGCTGTGTCCACAGTCCCTGAAATCATAAGGATATGGATGTGTTAGAGCAAGTCCAGGATGTGTTAGAGCAAGTCCAGGAGACGACCACAAAGATAATCAGAGAGATGGAGCACCTCTTCTGGGAAGTCAGGCTGAGAGATTTAGGGCTATTCACACTCGAAAAGAGAAGGCTGTAGGGGAGATCTTATTACAGTCTCTCAGTATTTAAAGGGGGCTTATAAGAAAGATGAAGACAATATTTTTCTTTTAGGTCCCATAGTAATAGGACAAGGGATAAAGATTTTAAACTAAAAGAGAATAAATTCAGACTAGATATAAAGAAGATTTTTTTTTTTTTTTTTTTTTACAGTGATACTGGTAAAATACTGGTACAGATCATCCAGAAACATTTTGGATGCTTCATCCCTGGAAAAATTCTAGATCAGACCTGATCTAATTAAAGGAGCCCCTGCTTATTGCAGTGGAATTGATCTAGATCACCTTTAAAAGCCCTTTCCATCCCAAACCATTTCATGATTCTATCATTCTAATTTATTTTTTCATTTTCTCTATTTTCATTTTTCATTTCTCTGCTGTGCTAACACAGAAGGAATTCCTCTTTGCCTATAGAGATAAAATTTGTTTAATAAGAGCTCTACACCGATATTTTTACTGATTGAAATATATTTTCCTTGACTATTTTGAAACTTTTTGAGAACTTAAAATGATCAAGACTAACAAAATGTCCTTCAATGTGAAATTGTTAAAGTGTCAATGTGAAAGTGTTAAAGTATATATATATATATATATATATATATATATATATAAAATATTATTGCAGCTATATAAGGGCATGCTCTACCTATCTGGGCAAATAACAGTCTAAAAGGGACTAAAATGGTCTCTATGATGCACATAGTGTTCTACATATAATTACTCTACCTAAGGCCATTAAGGAAACCTCAGCCTAAGTCTCAGCTAGGTCAATTCTGACTTCACCCTCAACATTTTGAAATTTCTTACACTCTGAAGCAATGAAACCATATTAGCAAGAATTCATGGAGAAGAGAGGGAAAGAGGTCTTTGGTTAATTATTGAAGCAAAATGTTATTGTCCCAGAATAATTTAACACAATTTGTGATACTTTAATTCATATCTACATTAAAGAAAAATAACTATATATATAAAATAAAAATTGGAAACATACTACATTTGAAAAGAGAACTTCCCATTGCATTTTCCCCATATCTAGCTAAAAAGAACTCAATTGTACTAATATAATAAAAAACACAGTTTCCCTGAGAAATCTACATACATCCAAAACTAATTCCAGATTTCATAGGTTGAAATATCTAAGATTGGGTCTCCAAGGATAGAAGCTTTTAATCTTTATGAAGATTGGATTCACTGGTATTTAAATAAAAAAAAAAAAAATAAAAATCACCCTTTCATTTATTGTCTTTGGTTTGGGAAGCTCAGAAAGTAAGGAAGAATCTTCATGAAAAGCTGAAAGACCTGCCCCCCCCGCCTCCTTGTTTCTTTTTCTCATAAAAAAATAAAAAAAAGTTTCACAAGATAGCATAAAGCCATTTTAGGCCTATTTTATCAGCTTAATCTCCTAAGAATCTATGATCTGATCCAAAGCACATTAATGTTAATTAGAGTAATTCTATCAGCTTTGGCTAACTTGAATTTGATGTATGTCTATACTAATGAATTCATCAGAAATGAAAAATGAAAACTGAAAAATTCTGGCTTTCTCATGCTCTGCTTTTAACATTCTCTTTTCTCTTCAGCTTTGTCATTAATAAATAGCTGAGAATAAAATGTGCTTTATTTTTCATTTTTGGGAATTTTTTTGAGCTTCAAATTTTCCCATAAGGGTAAAAATCCAAAATTTAGACAACCTAGGAAGAAACCCCCAAACCTTTGGATCATTCAATCAGCTTTAGGATCTTTCAAATATTTCATTTAGTATTAATTGTTTCTGTTCTACAATAATTAACTAAAAATTCTCTCAAGGATTGGGGTAACTAATTGAGAACCACCTGCTGCAGGAATTTGTTGTCTGTGTCTCTGTGTGAGGAGGACTGGGATCCCAGAGGCTCATACACCTGTCTGCAAGCAACTGAAGAGATTTGGATCCAAGGAAGGCTGAAGAGAAGGCTGAATGACTAAACCCAGCAGCTGAAGGGATCCAAGCTGCACATATATAGACAGACAGATGTGTATTTCCCACTAATTGTCCGTCATCCTGATAAGCCAGAAGGGTGAACAGGATGAGACCACTCACTGATGCTGTTTGTGTGAGAGGTGATTATGTCCGATTATGATGACCAAAATAGAGAGAGATGTTTTGATAGGTGAGTTTGTATGTGCTACCACTGGGCATACATCCTCAGTCTTGCTACTGGTTGGATCAGCAGTATCAGCAGTAACAGGGATCTGTTGCAATCTCATCTGGAATAAGGTTTTTCAATTTATCGCCCCCAAACAAAGCCAAAAGAAATTTTTATTTCTTCTATCACTAGAGTATTGAAGCCATTGTAACATCTAATAACTAAGAATCACTTACTGGCAAAAATATTTCATCCATATAGGGAATATAATTAAGGTTCTATACAATCCTACCAGATTATCAAAAAAAAAAAAAAAATCCCCTTTTTTATAACTATATAAGTTTTCAGAAATTTTCAGAAATAAAAAATTTGTATATTCTTTAGCCCCTAAAAAATCCTAGCTTGCCCTTACATTAAAAAAGAAATATTATTTCACTGGAATTTGAATAAATTATTGTCACTCAAGAGACATAATTGGTAATTAGTATCACACATAGGAAAGGTGCATAAATTTAGTGTTTGCTGAACTTTGTCTCTTATGTCTATAAATATTCAACAATGGAAAAATCAAAACAAAATTTGTACATAAGAATAGCTAAAGTGGCCATTTCCCTTCATTATAAACCACAAAAAAATCAATCTGGTACTGTTAGATATTTCATGCCATTATAATTATTCATTTTTAAAGCAGATGTAGGCTTATCAAGAAATTAGATTTCCAATTTTTGGTATTTTTTCCCAAACTGAACATGAATACTTTTTCCCACCAGGTCCAGAGTCCCTTAGTTTCTTAATTAAATTGGAAATTCCTGGTCAACTTGTTTCATTTAACAGGAATAGCTGGCACTAACTTCAATAGTGAATACAGGAGTAATGTTTCAAGACCTTTTAGACACAGACAGATTATTGCAGTTAGGCACAGCCTTAGTCTCCCTATTGCAATGCTGAAGCCAAGAAGAAAGGGAAGAAGATACTGACACATAAACCAGGTAAATCTGAGCCAGCTCAAGTCTAGGCAGAGTACAGTAGGTAAGCAGGTGGTGCCATCAAACAGCTAAGCCTGTCCCAGGTCAGTGCCCCTTAACATTTTTGAAGCATTTATTCAGGATGAATGTGTTATTCCAGATCCAAACTAAGAAGTTTGCATCATATTGCAAGGAAACACAGCAATTTTGGTATTTACTTGGATTAAGAGTCTTTGCACTGTGTTCCATTGTGTGATGTAGACATACAATAAACATTCAGTCTGGAAAGGACTTTATATTTTTCTCATTATCCAACTGAGAGCAGGAAATGACACTGGACAGAAGTGGAAGCCTTGTCTGCTAAGGCAGACATAGTTGCCATATTATTTTGTCTCACCACTATCATTATTCTATTGAATTTCTAATAGCTGCTCCCAATTTACCCTACTTTGAGAGCGGCTTGGCTCCTAAATATGCCATTTCACTTTCCTCAGCAGCAGGAGCTTTCCATGATGTACTAAAATTCCATTTTTCCTCTCTTTCCTTTCTGGCAGCATGCTGTGTCCATCAGCTATCTAAAAGCTTCCATCCCAGAGGAGGGTGCATTTCATTAGTAATGTACTGTATAGTTATATAGCTCAAATCTGGTCTGAAGATAGAAATATTAATAATTGTATCAGTAGACGTTTGAATTCTTTATGGCCTCTATTTCTATTCCATCCTCTTCTCTCTCTGCAGTATGAGGATGTGCATTAATCTCTGGCATAATACTCCTCCTGTCCTGAGCAAGCAACAAAACTCTACAGGGTTTCTAGAGACAATTTAATTTTCTGAAACAAGTCCTTACTTCATTGCCCCACTCTCAGGGAGGTTCATACCCATAGAAGCTGCCAGCCTCTGTTCGGGACTTAATAGGAAGTCTTTGCCAGCACACAGATCAATGTCGACGAGATAATGATTACTGCTGTCACACTACTCACTTTTAAATGTGAAATCTGAACTTTTTTATGGGGCACTGCGTGCAACAAACTGAATTTTTCATGTGATCAAGGACACATTGATGGGTACTGCTTGATAAAACATTAAATTAAGTGCTTCATAAAGGCACCTTTAAAAGAAACTGTTACTGAACTAATGATGTGCTAGTGATTGAACTTGTTCCCTTCCCATCTCTGTGATGTCACTCTGATGAACAAGTCAACACTGGAATGTGGCTGGTAGTTAATGGAATCAAATTTTGTCCTGGCATACATCTGTCCTTCTATATTTAGCAAAGTTCCCTGTATTCAATTTTTTAATAATAGCTAAAGTTTAAAAAGAAAGACATAAAAGTATAAGATATTACTGTGATAATAAGCATTCTGACATTCTTGGCACTTCAATTCTTTAGCAAAGCCATTAATATTAATCTCCCTGGGTCACTTCCCAAACCTTTTCTTATATTATACCTTTCTAAAGATAGTTATCTTTTAATACAACTTTAAATAAATAAATGATTCAATAAATACTCTTCCTAAGAGAGAACTAGAACCTTAAAGGAAAGTTAATTTCCCAAGTCCTGACACTGACTTTTTTTAGTGAGCATGAACATGTTAATTCATTCACCAATTTTGCACCCTGTTTTTAAAACAGAAATTGCATGTTCTTTGTACATTCCTTCTATTTAAATTCTCATCTCTATAAAGAATGCAGTATCCTCTGCTGGATATTTTTAGAGTAGACAAACAATGAGATGCTTATCTCTCACATTTCTGCTAAATTTTAAAGATGTCATTGTAATGCCAAAAATTCAATAAAATAATCCATGGCCAACTTGTATACCAAGAACTTATTCTGTATCTTTCTTTTTCTGCTGTTTTTCAGTACAAATGTTGAACTAGAATTGACATCAATCTGCTTTGAGCACTATGGAGAGTTTTGTGAAGCTTGGGGTGAACAACATGTGGGTACAATCACACCCCTACCCTCATATTGCATGAGTCTCTGTTCCTTTCTCTCATTCTTTCTCTAATCAAAACATGATAACACAATGTCAACTGCAAAGTGTTGGAGCAGCCTCTGAAAAGCAGGAAAAGATTCTCCTGAGACAGGAAGGGAAGAGTTCTTTGTACCACCATCAGGAAAAAAAAAAAAAAAAAAGCTTTTATTTAGCCATTATTATCCCTAGATCTGAGGGAAATGTTCTACTTTCTTTTCCACTGACAGCAACCTTGTCTCCCCTCTGTAGACAACTCAAACACAAATTTAAAGGAATAAGTCCAGAGAGGAGCCACTAAGATGATCAGAGGGCTGGAGCACCTCTCCTATGAAGATGGGCTGAGAGAATTGAGGTTGTTAAGCTTGGAGAAGTGAAGATTCCAGTGAGCAGCCTGCCAGACATAAAGGGGGCCTGCAAGGTTAGAGAGGGACATTACACAAGGATGTGTAGTGATAAGACAAGGGAGAATGACTTTAAGCTGAAGGAGGTAGATTCAGGTTCTATATTAGGAATACAGTGAAGGTGGTGAGGCACTGGAACAAGCCTGCAGAGATCCCAGTGGACTCGCCGTCCCTGAAGACCAGACTGGATGGGCTTCTGAGAACCCTGTTTTAGTGGAAAGTGTCCCTGCCCATGGTAGGGGTTTTAGAACTAGGTGACCCTTCAGACCCTTTCCAGCCCAAGAAATTAAGTCTTGAGACTATTTCTGTGGTTCTGTAATTCTGCAATAGGTGGTCTTTTGCTCATGCTATTCCTCTCTTCCCAACTCAATACTGATGAAAATTGCAGGCCATACTAATAAATCAGAGGATAATAGTAGCATGGAATGGTTTCTTTCCTGAGGGCTGACAAAAGAGACCATTAATTATAAGCTTCTATTCTCAGATTGGGCTGGATTCCAAAAGATATAGAAAGAAGTCATAATTCCAAAGATTTAGCCAGATTGTGTTAGAAATCAAACTTGTTCTACCTGTTTTTTTATCACTGTTGTAGTATGGAAGGAAAAGGAAATAAGAATTTTGAAATTATATAGTGCAATCTGTGTAACTGGATATGATGGAATAAATAAAATATCTTCTTTAATCTACCTTCTCCAGTAAGGTAAATCTGAAAATCCCAACATGTTGTTTTAGCTCCTCTAATGACACCAAGTCAATTCTTGTTGGTTATTCTCACATATTATTTTTTATTTTTTACTGCTCAGCAGTTTCCTTCTCTCTCACAGAAGTTTGCCAATGTTGTGATTGCAAACATATTTAAAAAAAAAAAACCCTAACAATCCACTAACACTTTTTCATTAATCCAGTATGGTGCTCTGACATTGGAATTTGTGCACTGTCAACCATTTAATTCTACTGATTTTAAATTTGCATTCATGGAAGAAAAATATCCATCGTAAGAAAAGTGCTGCTAATATGGCAAATCTTCAGGCCTTTTTTCCTTGTTCTGTATGACTCTTGGAAAAGAAGTTGCAAATAAGCCTATGTTTCACATTAAGATTTTGGTGTGTGAGAGACTTTTCTGCCATTCACACTTCAAGAAGAGTCAATGTCTATTTGTCATGAACAAAAAAGCCAGTAATGATTTGTAGGAATAAAATCCTTGAATGAATGGCTTGACTTAGATTGGTGCTGGTCCAGAATGTCCCTATAAATTATGATGGAACTAGACCTTTGTGTGATATGTGAACCTACATTTAGAATGGATCTATTTATCTCTCTTACATTCAGTAGCTGTGAAGAGCTTTGACCTCTCAAAGGTGGCAATAAATAGAAATACATTTAGATACATGCTCATCAGTATGGTTCCAAAGCTCACATTCAATCAAAGGCTAAAATAAAAATTCACATACTGTTTTCCCCACTGGTGTATATACTGATTTCTCAGTGTGTTGCCTGTGTATTACATTTAAAAAGGAAACTTGGTTTTTGGTGCACTTGTAAGCAAGCAGGGGGTGCTTGTCATTCAAGGACCCTTTGTGAAATATGCAGTGATCTGTCATAGATTGTAAATGGGGTCCTTGACTTTTTCTTGGCCTGTTGAACTATCCAGATGATATGGACACCTTTTACTTCATTGCAAAATAACTTCAAGATGGAGAAAAGTTTCATGAAAAAGTAGAAAGTGTATATAAAATTGCAAGGAAAATGAAAGGGAAGAAAAGGAGTCTTACAAGGCCACCTAGAGTTGACATTTATACTCTTAATATTGCCACTCTACAACATGATCTGCATGCTTGAGACTATTTGACAGTGTTCTGGTTCTTGAAGGATCACAAGTGTCACTCTGAAGTCAAGTACTATTTGTCACAAAAGGAGCATCTATGTTATAAGAAAACTCCCAGACATTTAACATCTATATCTCTATGCTTAGCCAGACAATAAACTTTGAATTTTCTAATGTAATTCTCAGAAGCTTGTTGCAAGTTAAGGAAATTGCCCAGGGGAAGCTGTGATTAAAAAATGCAGCTCTCTGCAATGGCTATGACAAAGAAGCAGTCGGATAAAATATACTTTAATTCTTCATAGTTGAGAGTGATATGGATTAGTCCAGTTTACAAAAAAAAAATTCTTTAGAGGCCATTTGCACCAACAGTCCTGTCCAGTGATGCCTGAACTAACTCTTCACCAGAAAACAAGTCAGAATGGCTCTTTCCTTGCACTGTTAAACTGAAGTGGTTGTCCAATAACAAGACACAGATGGAAGTTAAAAAAAAAAACTGAAAAAGTAGTGTTGATGGATGCCTTAGATATTAATGGTTGCCTTTTAAGTATTGAAATATATATTTTATTTTATTCTTCAGGAGTCGGACATGAAAAAAAACCACAATGATGAAAACTATTAGCACATTGACAGTAGTACAAAATATATTAATCTAACTCATAAAAAGTTGTCCAAAAGTAGCAACAGAATATACTGTTGAGATTATAGGAATATCCAAGGATATTCAGCTGTGTTCCCCTCACAAAAATATAATCAGTCAGGCAATTTCCTGCCTATGGAGAACTCACCAGGTATGCCACTCTTTTACCATGTGTCAGCAGTTATATTAAATATTATTCACTCATGGCTGTCATGGAGATATTGTGGTAGAAACGCCATGCTGATATTTTTCTTAATGTAATGAGGTTTCCTAACAGAACCCTAAATCATTTAAAGACAGACATTATATGGAAATAAACGTATAAGCCTGGCACATAAACAAACCTGAATATTCTTAAAATAATTAGCCTAACATAAATACTTGCTGTTTTCATTTATGGATTTGGTCTAAAAGTAGCATTTAGGCCAGATGCAGCAGAATGTTTAATATTTTGACATATTTTTTACATATCCTCCTTCCACCTCAGATATCAAATATTAAAATATAAAAATAAGACTGCTTCCAGCATACAATAATCATTGATATATTTACTCAGCTTGTGATAAAAACAAAACAAAAAAAACCCCAAACCCCTCTAATTATTTTTATTGTACTATGTTCCATGAGATTTCAAGGTAGAGTTGATTGATCTTGCTCTAACATAGATCTTGTGTACCTTATGAGTGGAAAACTTCTGATACAAAATCTCTAGTGAGAAATAAATAATGTGGAACATGTAGGTGATATTTTACAAGGTCAGGTTTCCAACCTGTTACTATAATTTAAAAGTTAATTCCTCCACTCTTGCTCTTGCCTATTCATTGCTGTTTGGCTACTGCAAATGTTCTCACGTG
The DNA here is from genome assembly GCF_049639895.1 of Pseudopodoces humilis. Classification (NCBI taxonomy): domain Eukaryota; kingdom Metazoa; phylum Chordata; class Aves; order Passeriformes; family Paridae; genus Pseudopodoces; species Pseudopodoces humilis. Next base: position 80,085,585 of record NC_142200.1, on the reverse strand, counting down.
TGAAATTAATTCACATTTGCCCTTTATTTGAAAAGTAAAAAATGAAGGGAAAATAATAAGCATATACCAGAATTTTCAAAGCTGCTTCTTGTATTACACACACTCAGATAAGGCAGAAGTAAATCCAAAGTAATCAATTTAGTGATATTGATATGAGTAACATCTTGTCAAGTAAATAAAAAACTGGAAATGTTTTTTTTCAAAAATCGTTTAATAGATATTAAAATTTATTTTAAAAAAACAACAAAACAAAGTTCTATTTATTCTGTGTTAAAGTTTCTCTTTTAGGCAGAAATTTTGTCTTGAGAATAAAATATACCTGTAAACAACTCCCCTCAAGTTCAGTGAAATACTTGTATCATGACTTTGCATCTTCTCAATGGGCAAGGACTGAACTCTCAGCAGTGGGAGCATCGTCCCAGGTTCTATCATCAGCCTTCAGTGATGGTCCTCTGAGTATCACCAAACTGAGAGATCGTGACGTCTGAGAGGAGTTTCCCTCAGAGAGAGGTGCTGGTGCTCTGTGGCCCAGAAGAGTTCAAAGGGCCTCCCTTGGAAACGCTGTTTATAGGGTTGCAAGTTGTTTGGCTTTAGTCAGCAGTAAATTTCCACTTGAGCTAGAGTTCAGATCAATACTTACTGGAATTTTCCTTGAAAAGTCCAGTAACAATAATATTATCTTGAAATATCCAGAAGTCTACTGATCGCTTTTGGTCCTAATGAGATAAATGATAACAGTCCTTTTATTTCCTATGGTCTAAAAAACATGAGAAAGTTGATATAAATATAGGTGAGGCTACGGGATGACAGGAAGGGTGTATCACACTGGCCCAACTCAGCAAGATCATGGAAGAACCTGTAAAAGACTGCTTTTGAAAATCCTAGATCAAAATGGCATCGGAAATTTGGGGAATGTGTTAATAAGAGGTTTCAGTTATCACTTGGAAAAACTATAAAATACTCAACATTTTTTCAAAATAAAAATTTTTTGACCCCAAAAAATATTAATGACGCAATCTATCTATTCCCCCTAGTATTAACAGGTTTCATTTTTGTACTCCTCAGATATATCCAGTTCAATGGAATCAGTCTTTAAATTCAGACAGGAAAAACTTACGTGCTTCAGAATTTTATACAGTAAGTACAGAGGTTTTCTGATGAAAGTCTGAACTGTCAAAAAATAGCCTTGAAACAAAAGCTTAATGAAGTTCAATGATTCTTGGCCTAGCATATTCACTTCTAATCTGAAAAAAACCCATTTAAATAGTCAAAATAAAGCAAAACAAACTCAAGACAAGGGAAGGGGCAAAAAACCCCAAGAAACTGGAATATGCTATGTGCTGTGGGATTTGTGAGCTTCCACCAGTGCTAACGGAGATAAGAATTTTCACTTGCCATTAAAATGTTGATACCAATACTCCTGAAGGCAACTGTCTCCCATTGTACTGTTCCAGCCTTCAACTGCTTTGTCTCCTTTGTGGCAACAACAAAAAATCTAAAAAAAATGAAAACAGATAAGAATCTGATTTTATATGGAAACAAACCAGGTTAGAAAATAGTAGCACCCAATCATGGAAGCAACTAAATAGGGAAGAGCAGTCCACAGTCAAAAATGTAAAGGGTGAAAAAAGTAATTGAGAATATCTCATGAAGTCTTTGGGCACAGAAACCTCCTCTCTCCCAACAACAAAATGGCTTTTTTTGTGATTAAATTCAGCTCTTACTGGAATTGAAAACATGCAGGAGTTTGTGCTTTAAATTAAAGCTTATTCCTCAGTGTGTAAAAGAGACTGTCTAGTCTATTAAAGTAATTTAGAGTAATTCTTCCTACTATGAAGTAAATCTGGACTGCCACTAGTAGTAAATGTCCGAGTTGCACTTACTGTCCTTGTCAAGAAACACACCACTGAGTGGTAAAGAGCCATGTAGTAGTTGTTTGGTATTTTTTTTAAGAAGACAAAATTAGAGTCCTTTGTAAAGGTAATTCATAGTAAGAAAAAAAACAGTAATTCAAAGCCTGAAAAAGCCTGATACAGATACAGATACAGATCCAGGTGGACAGACAGACAGATACAAATGAATATATATAATTAAAATAAAGATACAAGAATATAGGACTAAAGATGTAAGTGAAAATAATTTATATTTCTTCTTTCACAAAAGTCCCCGTTGAAGTCAGTTATAATATGTATTTTGGGGCTTGTGACACATCATTTATTTATAATTCAGGATTAAATGGTGAGGAAATCACAGAAATTATCCCATGTGATTCTTTCCAGGAGAGATTTTAAACCTAGTCACAACAAAATGAAAAGGAACAGTCTAATTGAAGACAACATGATTAGATTTTAAGATATATTAGACAAAATAAATGGGCTATTTTTCCACAAGGAAAGAGCCTATCTAGAAGGTGCAATGATTCTCTCTTCAGTATTTTTGCTTTTTCCAAAATCAAATCCTTTTTTTTTTTTTTTTATAGATTTGCATTTCAGGCCCATCTGGCAAGACACAAGCATGGCAGAACCTGTAATCTAAGAATAATTTCCACTGAAATAGAAGTAACAGTTTGTTAACAATGTTAATCTGCTGTCCCTGCTTAATTTCTCTTTGATGCTGAGACTTTACCATTGATACACGAAACCTAAGGCGTTTTTGACTCCCATATGACACTTGTCCAAAGTTCCATATCCACAGATACTGCCAGGGGATGGCACTTGTTTCTCTTCACTTATACATCTCTTTTTCCTAAGCCTAAGTAGTTGATGTTCACCTTCATTTCTTCCTCCCTCACTTTCTCTTTTAGAACCAAATAGTAAGAGGAAATCTTGCACTCATTTATATGTCCAAGTCAGATTCTTTGACAGTGAATCTGTATAAAAGGTCATTTATGTACCCTTGTCTTTGAAATACAGACAATTGTTGATCGAAATACATAGAGATAGTTCTTTGCAAAGCATAAGCTAATATTTCCCCCAGTGACTTCTGGATCACTCACTATTTCTGCTTTTATAAAAGCAGGAGCATAAAGACTAATGAGCCACTGACACTTGAATAATAGAGCCTGGTGGGACAGAATCAATGGTAGCTTAATCTTTATTGGTTCCTACTGCATTTGCTGCCAAGAGCAGCCTGGGAGCAGCCTTGAAGCAGCTGCAGAGTTTATGTACTTTTGAACTGAGCAGAGTAACCTTCTTTATCTCTGTTGAGAATCCAAATTTCCATTTAGTAGCCAGTTGTTATTTTCCCTATACTTTAATGTTCAAAAGAATCAAAAAAAAGAATTCAAGATTTGAATTAATCTCCAATAATTTGATTCAAAATAATAGACTTGTAAGTCTGTGGATCTGAATTTAGCATTTTAGAACACATATGCAGTTCTAGTGTAAGGAAAAATCAGACTGTAAAAAACTTTCATAGCATGAAGGAAGAATTGCAGTTTTCAAAATGTGGTGAGAATTTTATGTTTCTTATTAAAATAAAGAAGTTCTTGTGAAGAAAACCAGCATAACTTTGTGAAGTGGTTCATATAAGGTGGGTTTTTTTTTCAAGCAGAAATACAATTTTTTCAAAATGAAACTACAATTTTTAATGCATAATAAAACATTACATTTCAGGTAATTAGTTTAATGTGACCCTCTTTCCTGCTTTTTTTTTTTTTTTTTTTAATTTTAACCAGCTGCGCTTCGGCTTCACCTATTGAGTACAGACCAATTTAGTAAAGGTGTCTAAAAATCACAGAAAAATGATGGGGAAATCCTCATGGGATTTCAAGAATGAAATAAAAGTCTTGAAATGGATTTGCTTATAAAATTTTCCAGAATGTTCACAGTTTGATAAGATATTATCTTAAATCTACCTTGAAAGGAGAAATGATATAGAAATCTCCATCTTTTCTGTTTGTTTTAAATGCTGAATATGACATTAGTAGCTCAGATCTATATGCTCTGTGATCAGTTCCATGTCTCTCTTTTGGTGAATGCATGGGCATTTTCAAGGAAACATTACTCATAAATCATTTTTTTTTAAATGTCATCATTTGAATAATCTCCATTTTCATTATATGCTGCCTCTAGGTCTCTTGTCCTAGTTAGATTAACCCAGCTATTCACATTGTAAAGCCACCAGTTGTGCCATATGAAAGTACTTTACAAACCTTCCCTAATTGCTTTTGTAAATGTCACACCTTTCTGCAGAGTATCTTTTTACCTAAAGCAAATATTTCATTTTGATCAGTCATGCTTTACTCACTGCAAATTTCAGTGAGCTTATGGCTATTGGACATAAATGTGAAAGTAGTTTTGTCCTGAGCTCTTGCTGAGTGTTGCTGAGACATGTTAGATTATGCCTGTTATTCATTAAACCAACTGGAGGGCTGGTGATTGCTTACAGAAGTATTTCAATATCGTTATTGTGTTTTGAACCTCTGAAAGGTAACTAATCTATTACAAGCCTGTAAAATAGCAATTAAGTCATACTATTATCTGCAAAGTGCTCTGTCTTCCTTATCCCCGGTATTTCAGTTCAAGAAGGGCACATCGCCTTTTCAGTTTCAATTCACACAGTAGTATCTGGAAGATATTTATCCATTTGGAGTGTCTTATATACAGAGAAGTCATTTTTTGCTCAACAAACCACAAATATTAATACTAATAATATTAATCATTATTTATTAATTATTAATTATTAATTATTAATTATTAATTATTAATTATTAATTATTAATTAACCAAGGCAATTTATCTGTCTTGATTATGTTTATGCTTTTGGCTGCTTCTCCTTATTTACCTGCTTCTTTACTCACTGAAGGTAGCAGTGAATGAATTTCACACTGTCTAGTGAAATTTCATACTGGCTAGTGAAACAGCCAGGAGACGGTTACAATCAAATCATTCAGACTCAATCTGTGCAGCACTTATAGCAAAGCCCAGACAAATTCATGGCTTCTGTCCTGGCCTGTGGCTGCAGTCAGCATCTATGGCAGCCATCTGTTTCTCTTAGACACTGATGGAAGGGGGAAAGAAACTGATGCAGGAAGAGGGCTGGGGATGATCCTTGGTGTATTTTGATACTGAGACAGTGAGATGTGTCACTTCTCACTGAAGTTTCACTACTCAGTTAATTTGTGCTGCTTTCCTCCTATTTAATGGAAGTTCCATTAAAGACAGAGTTGATCTTGAGTAGCTCTTGAATAGATCTTGGCCTCTTTTGATTCATACAAGATATAGTTTAAGCATCTGTGCACAATATTTTGCTATACAGTCTCTGAGCAATGTAAGACACACTATTTCAGAGCAAAAGGAATGTTTTGGTATTTCATCAGATTCAACTCTTTCAGTCTTTCCATTCTTATATGAACATAATGTCAAAATCATACACTACTATTTTAAATTCTCAATTACTAATTTACTTGTGATGCTTTCCAGCATCAATGAAATTACTGTTAAAATAGGAACTACTAAGCTAGTGAGTTCACCTTCATAGCAAAGATGACTGGTATTTTTAAGATATCTGTTTGTTACCTAAGATTGCCATTTGAAAATATGATAGGAAATGGAATTTGGAAGATGAAAAAATAAATGCAATCCTAAATACAGTAAGAGGAAATGTGATAGTTGCTACAGATTTAAAAATGGAAACAACTTTCTGTGTAAATTATGAAGACTGTTACAACATTTTTAATTTTTATGGGTTTTTTTTTGCTATTATTTATCTGACATTTTAAAATGAAAAGTCAGTCAATGTCCTGAAAATATTTAAGTGAGAAATTTCAAACATTTCAGGATATTTTTGTAGGAACATTTTCAAAAGGAAAGTTTACCAAACCCAGCTTACATATTCTTTTTATTCCAGTGAGCCTGAAGACTTCAATTGCTAGTTTTACTTCACTTTTGTTATACTACACTTCACTAAAAAAATTATTGAAAGATGTTATCCATATTTTATTCTACAGTAATACTCTGAAAAGTGAATGCTTAAACATAAGACGTGAAGTAAAATTGTGAAAATATATTACTCTATGTCTTAATATCAATGGAAAAACAATTGACTAGCATTGTCATACCAAATATATATTTCAGAAGATTCACTTCTATTGCTTTTTCCGCTGAACTATTCTGTGTATATTCAATATTTGTCTTTCTGCTAACATATATACACATATATTCATATTAAGTATAATTTTACGTCTTTATCATGCACTAACATTCTACCTATGTACAACATGTTGTATTTTTGTATTTTTAGATAATTGATATCAAGTCTTTCTGAAGTAACATGGGATCTTATGCTCATCCATGCAATATTTTTACATATATTATACATATATTTTTAGATGTTTCTTCTAAGAAGTTTGATGAGGAAACATTTTTGCAATTGTGAATTTTCCAGTTACAGAATTTGTAAATATTCATATATCTCTTGTTCAGTATGCTTTTGCACAATAGTCTGAAATGCAAACATTCCATTATATAGTTATGTGAGTCATGTTTCTTTGCCTTACCTACAGTATTTACTGATTTTGATTTTTACTGCACTTTATGTTTCTGTTAATTTATTGGGTTTTTCCTGACAGTCTCATGGCTTATACAGGTATCACATTTTATTGGAGTGGTTTTCAGGTTATTGGTTTGAAAGACGTACGGGATTTACTCATAAATGTCTGTCCTTTCTGAAGTCTCTCATACTTTCCTCTTTATTGCAATTCTGGCTGTGTCCCCAGACCATACACTCTGAAGATATCTCTGAAACTCTTCAAGGTTTTTTTGTTGGTAATGGGTTTTTTTTGTTTGTTTTGGTTTGATTTTGGTTTTTGTTAAGGCAAATCTCATTACTCTTCTCTCTTCATTTGTTTCTATTCTACATTTTCTCTGGAAATTCCCTTCACTGACAAATTGTCACAGAACTGAAAGGAAAACAAACTAGTACTTTTGCAGATTTTAAGAAGGCCTGTAGTGATATCCAGTGGAAAACCAGTCCCTCACAGTGGTTTTACTCATCTCCTTTAATAATTGGTTTCAGTTCAGGTGTAATTTTTATGTATCTTGAAGAACCTTTTAAAATCAATTACACAACTCCTGAGCAGTTCCTTCCTTTCACCTCAGTATAAAATGCAGTGAAATGCTTGAGTAGGCAGTTCAGTGTTTGCAATATTTTATAATAGCTTTATATATTTATATATAAATATATAATATATTTATATACCTATAGTATATATATATATACTATATATATATATATAGTATATATGTATATATACTATATATATATATATATTTTATAATATATAATAGTTTTATATATTTTATTAGTGTTTGGATCTTCTATTTAATGATAAATGACATTCTAGTACAAAAAGATGATGAAAAGGATGATAAAAAGGTAACTTTATTCTCTGTAACCCACAGTACACGTAGCTGAATTTATGGCACTAGGGCAGACATGGCTTTGGATCATAAATTATTAGTGGGGGTTTGTAGCACCTTTTCTATCCTATATGAGTCACTGGCTCAATACAATCACCAGAAGTCAGTAAGTTTGATTTTGTGAAAATATGTTTCTGAAAATACAAGAAAGACCAGAATTCTCCAAATATCAGAGGTGAAACAGCTGAAGGGGGTATAGGTTCATTCATTGCATGAATAGAATTTTGCAGATGATGATGGTTTAAGTTATCAAAATGCAACTAATTCTTTTAAGAGAAACAACAAAGAGAAGGGACAAAGGACACAACTATTGCAACATTTCTGTAGTGAGAAGTATCTGAGGTTCCTTCAGACCGTTATGTATCTAAAATGCAGGCAGCTCCATCCTCTTATCAATTGGTCCCTGTAATGCAGGAGCATAAAAAGAGACTTGCCATGCAGAGTTTCTGTAAGTCACCTTTCTAGGAGACAGCAGAGCGAGAAAGAAAATGAAATTACAAAAGGATCACCCACACAGAGGTAAGGTCTGAATGAGTATGAGTTTTTGCACAATAACGTACATAATTTATATTCACATTGATTTTAATAGTGTTTTATATGAAACAGTCTCCCCCAAAAATAAAATCCCCAAGGAACTCAGATCCTAATAAATCAAGCATGAGTTAAGCATTAGGTAAGATTCATAGCTTATAGATAAAAAAATAGTGTATAAACCAAAAATGTATGCTGCTATGACTGCTTTAAAGTCTGAGAGTTTCAGCAATAGATAATGTGACATAAAGTCTCATGCCACTTATTTATATGGGTTTTTTTCCAAACGTTTTTCATTATAGTATGTGAAAAGAGTATATTTAGGATTTTTATTTAGTCATAAAAAATGAGCACATGCTTTGATATACTAGGGGAGCATAGTTTTTGTTTGTTTGTCCATACAGATATAATTTATTTTTTCAAACTGACAGCAGAACCAAAGAAGTTTTTATCTATGTTTTGAAATCAATTTTTGAAACTAAAACTACTTAAATCTCTCTATGCAAATCACATTTAATTCACAACCTTTGCCTACAGCTAGATTTTAGCTTTAAGTGTTATTGTTTGGTTTGGCCCAGCATATTGCAAGCTAACTGAGCAAAACCAAGGTACTATTGTCAGGCTATTTCTAACTGGTTTCATTTAAATCTTTCTATCATTATTGGTGGGGGTTGAAATTAGAAAAATATACCTAAAAGAGAGGTCTATCTTTGATCATTCTTTCAAATTCTGCAATACAAATAATGTCTTGCTGTTAGAGCAGCTAGGTCACGTTTCTCATATCTTTTCAACCTTAATGAAGAGAAGGTAAACAATTCCAAAGGGCAGGGCAAAAACTACAAAGGCTTGTGAGACTTAAATATGGTCTAAGAAGGACGATTGCTTTATTTTCATGAGAAGATGAAGAGACATATCAGCAACACTTCCAGGCCACAATGTTCCACTATGAAAAGAGAATCTATCTGGGATACTTTTTAAAAGAAAAAAATTGACATACCTAGATCACTGACTGAAAATACACATTACCTTCCCCAATACTAACTTCACAACAAATATTCAGAAAATATCCTTTTTTTCTATGAAAATTTAACCTGAAATAAACATGGCAAGTTGAAAGTCAGGATATAAAACACTCATCTATACATGAATGTATTTGCACAAATTATTAACATATTTTATGCCAATAGTAAATGAACAAGTTTATTATGGAGGGAGCTCCTTATTAGAACTCTCACCTTTAAATCCAAATGAAGACCTTGCCTGATTGTACATGAGTTACAGTGGTTCCTAATTAAACTGATTTTCTAATTTCATTTGATATGCAAAGATTTGCATCATCATATACAGTCCCCTGGTTTATTACTGATCTCCTAGTATAGAAAAAGAGCCAATAGAAGAAATGAAGGGGAAAATGACTGCAAAAGAGGATGAGAATGCTGTCTTTTCAAGCAACTTTACTGCAATATTTATGTAAATACAATCAGTCTCTGAATATCATAATTCCATAATGCAAAAATATTTTAGGCTTCTGTAAACATACATTTAATAAGACCAAGACTGATCTACCTTTATTGAATATTAAACCAAAACCAACACCTGTCCAACACTTTTTCTGAAGGACTGTTTATGTTCCTTCTCAGCAAAAATATGGAGTAGTCATTGTTATTTACCTGAAAGACACTGGAGATGATATCTTAGGTTTATCAGAAGTCTTACTGAGCCTTAATTGTTATTTGCTACAACATTCCAATATGCTACTCACATAAAGTGTCTTATAAACAGTACCACTTGTATCAGTGTCCAGGAAACCATATTGTCTGTGAAGGAGGAAAATAAGAATAAAAAGATATTGCACCTGGAAAGTGGCACTGGAAAGCAATTTTGGAGGCTGTGTAAATTATCATTATGTTTATCATGGTAATGAGAGAAGAAAGACAAAACGAGACAGGATTCAAAGTAGGCTGTTAGGAGGAAGCTTCTGATTCCTAGGTGGGCTTCTGCCAGTTTTTGAGTAAACTAGTTTGGGCATGTCTCTGTAGGGTGTCATCAAAGTGAGCATGAAAATAGGTATGTCTTAAATGCGTAAGTTAGGAAATTATCGTCTCATCCAGCCATTATTGAACATAAGGGTTTAAACAAAGATGAATGAAACAACTACTGCTACAAAACACTTTTTGTGATCTAGACTTGCCATAATGTAATGCCTCAGGATCCCTCTGATGAAGAAAAGAATTTCTGTGCTCCAAATAAGTTACTGGAAGTCTCTTTAGTGTGGAATAAGGGCAAATTTGCAAAGTGCAACACCTAATGCTGAGAACCTGACCTCTACATTAAATGTGCTTTGCAGTTATAGTACCTATCTGGTAGTAAAGCTACTGAATTGAAGCCAATGAGCAGGTGTTAATCATTAAGTGCACCTTGCATTTTCTAGGTTTGAAGCAAAAAAATATAAATTACAAGCTCAAAGACTTTTTCGTGAAACAGCATGTGGGAGTGGAAAACTTGTTTCAGAAAATCAGTTCTGACGTGAATGAAAGTACACCCAAGAATTTCTCTGAATTTCTGTTTACTAGAAAAAACAAATTACCTACAAAGGAATAAAAAAGAGATGTGACAAGACAAATTCAAGAATTCACATACAGGAATTGTCCCTTTTACAAAAAGCACAAGGAGATGTGATCGATCAACAAAACCCTGCAATGGAAAACAGCTCAGATGAGAAGAGCAAGATCAATGTTCTTGGAAGATAAGGGAAGAACGTAGGGAATGACTGACTGTTGCAAAGAAAGCTAAACCTCAATACTATGGGGAACAGCAGAGTGGCCTTTCTTTTAGATAAATGGCAATATCAGAAGATCAACTCTTTTTATCAGCTGAGTGTGCCAACTGGTTGCGTAAGCAGCCTTCCTGGAGCTAACTTACAGAGATTATTGCCTTCTTGAGTTGGCGGGACCAGCCTGGTGAAAGTGTAAGTGTGGCTTAGCCCAACAAAGGATATAAAAACTGAAGAGCAGCTAATATAAAGTTCAAGTATGTCAACGGACTTAAGCTGGCTCCAGCCTATTGCTCCTCTCTAGTGACTGGGAATGCACAACATCAGGATGATGAGCATGCAGAGACCAGTAATGGGAAGGAGATTTGTACTGTGATTCAACTGCATGTGACAACTGCTATGTGCCTGCAATGTGCTCTCAGCACACTCCTTGTGTGCCTTTCTTAATGCAAAATACTGCATATTTACAGCAAATTTGGTATTACTGGTTATTACTCCTCTTCATGCAGAGGAGGGTTTCTCTGAAAGAAGCTAGACTTTTAGAAGAACATAAACCTTACAAGGTGTTATTTCTTTTATTCAGTTGAGTTTGGATTCTATCAGGAAATCTTCAGTAAGCCTAAGGCAGAGATAGACATTTCTATTCTGTTATGAATTACTCTTGTTGTAGCATTACCCTCAATTTGATCATTTGCATATCTAAAATAATTGAAGCTTGGATTTAAATTTAAAAGGTACTTTTAAAGAGGACAATTATACACACATATTGCTGCTGTACTATATTATCATCATCAAAGAAAGAGTTCATTTACATCAACAGCGTGAAAGTCAAACAGGCAGTCATAGGAACAGCATAATGAAAAATGAAAAAGAAAACCACCTCAGCTAGTAGGAATAAAGCTTTGTCACAAGACAAATTCAATAATTCAAATATTATTTCATTTTATTCATCCAAATATCATATGGATTTAAATTTTCAATAGTTACAGTGGGTAATATCTAAAATAATAGCTTATGCATTTTATCGATTTTTTTTTTCCACATGTACTTGGCTTTTAAAGTGAAATCAGTAATAAAATAACTAATTACATGATTCTGCTTCTACTCTGGTTAATTGCATATATACATTGATCAAATCACTGTTTGTTTTTTTTTTAAATTCTTTTAAATGGTAGCAGCAAAGTTACTGTGGAAATATTGTTATTATTATTATAGTTAGTTATTATTGGGCATTATATTCACATTCTAACATATTTATATAAGATATATAAGAGATTTTATAAATTATCGCACTGTGCAGCACAACAGGTCATCTGTTCGATTTATCCTAATTCAGGGAATGGCAATAAGGCAAGGATATGCGAACATGGCAAGTGCAGAATTATCCTTCCACTGATATATTTTTCACAGCTACAGGCCACAAGGGATTTCAGAACTAGATACTGCATTTAGAATGCTGCATTTAACAGGCACTGATAACTTGTCTTATCTATTTGGAAGTAATTTATGACTACAATTATAAGTTGTGTGGAAAAATAGTTATTTTCCTTTTTAGCTTGCTAACTGATAATTTCACTGAGTGGACTTCTTGTGATCAATCATTCTCTATTTATCACCTAACATCATTCATCTCTGTGTAGTCTCATTCTTTTGGCCCCTCATCTATTACTTTTTCATTCTGATGAATTCTCTCCCATTAGTACTTCCTGATTCGATCCTGAAACATTTTTGTTACCTTTCCATGTTCCGGTCTGCAGTATTTGAGTATCTGTTCTGTATGTCAGTGCTTCAAGCCATTTTCTATGGTGTGTGGTGGATCCATATCTAATTAAGAGAGAGTGCATGGGAGTGCAATAGGCTAATGAACCACTGCAAGGGCTTGCTCTGAGCAAATCTTCAGTTGTTTAGTATTAGTGTCAAAATGTGGATGATTGAACATAAAGTCTATTAAAGTTTATATGTCAACAACACCAAAAAATAAACAAAATTGCTTTCAGTATGAAAGGCACTAAAAAATGTAATGAACACAGAAGTGTAAGTCTTAAAAATTGCCTGTCACTGACAGACAAGCTGCCTATCACCACTGAAAAGCCCATCCAGTGTCTGTGGACACCATCAGAATATATTTGATTGGAAGTATATAAAGATTTTAAGATGCATGGATGTTTACTGTGGATCCTGGTATTTTATAGGTGCTCAGTTTCTTTATAACTTCATCTTATTAAAAAAGTCACTTTGCTGTGAATAAAGTCCCTACTGGTACAATATTTTCAGGTGGTCATTCATCACAATTGTATTCTTAATGGTTTCACTTTTGAAATAACATAACATCTGTCGAATAAAAAAACTTTCTTGAAGCTTCTCGAATTGCTTTGCACCTCCCAGCCATGCGCATCCATGGAAATTGGTACATCTTCCACATTATTTCCCAGAGAAATATTTTTTATTATTATTGTCAGGTTTATTTGTCACATTCTTCCAAAACTTTTGTATTATTAAGTTGTCTTCTCATGATAAGCCATAACATCTTCAATTAGACCATTCACAGGAATGATGGTAATTTTTGACTGTTTGATATTAGTAATAATATTGTTAAAAATAATAATGATTACCCCAAAGTTTTTACCTTTCAAAGACTCTTGAGGTCTTGTTTTGCTATAGATCAGCATTTTCATCTTTCATGCATTAATCAATATTTCATAGTCTTTTCTGATCACTCAAACCCTCTAGAGTTTCTTGAAGCAGAGTAATTTGAATATCCAAAGTTATTAATTAACTCGAATTTTCATTTATGATTTCTTTAAAGTATTTCCATTTTGTATCTTTGCCCTCTTGAACAGAGAATTGGAAGAGAGAAGACAACAGTGTGTGTCGCCCTGAAAACTCAGCTTCTGAGCTAGCTAACATAGTTTTCCCAGGACAGTAACTGTAAACATAGATATGTGTACATTCTTTCTGTTAAGCGTCTTATGATGGGCATCTCTCATGGCCAGTGCAGTGAGAAAGTGTTATCCTGACCATCCAATCCCTGGCTGTGGTCAGAAGCCTATATATCCTGGGAGGAAAAATAAACTTTCTCTTCCTTTCACCACACCTCGACCTGTGTCTGTGTGATCTATTCGTCTTCAGGGGCAACAAGTGTGTGCATTCACACTTTCTCTTTGTTGACTACAAGTATCTCTTATGTCTGTTTTTACAGGCAATTATGCATGTGGCACAGTCAGTTTGTATCCCTCCTTTTTTCTTATCACTTGGTAAGTTGACACATTTTCCTTTAAATTCTGAAGAGGCTTCAGCTTTACCATTCTTACGTGAAATACAAAAGAAACTCCTGTGAACTACTGCCAGGCAACACCTGAGAGCGTGGTCCAGTTTTCTAAATATCTGAACATATTAAGTGCAGGAAGTGCCATTAAAAACGTGCACCTTTAGTTATTACCACATGTATTGGGGTTTTATTTTTGTAGGTTTTTTTCCTGTTTGTTTCCAAGTCTTTTAATTAAAAGTGCAATTTTAATTGTTAATGCAGTTTTGTCCTCCTAAACAGTCAACAACCTGCAACAGTTCATTGTGTTTATATAGATCCTCATAAGACTCTTTCTAGCTATCCATATTTTCCTTCATGTGGTTTGCATCCCACCTGTTTTAATTTAGTCATTTTACTATTCAGGCACACAAAACAGAAGATCATTCTGCAGTTCTTCACAATCAGTATATTTTGACTATTGAGAGTATTTGATGATACTCGGAACATTGACAAACTTGTCTGTTAACAGTCACATCTTTTTTCTGATCATTTAAGAATGCATTGTATAATACTGAGCCTAAAACAGACCAGTAAGAATGTATCTGTAGAAAAATGGTTCATACTGAAATGTGATATTACCACCATGAAATTCAAATGGCTTTGTATTTGGGACTAGCTGTAGTCCAGTCTTAAAGTCCTTGTGGCTGAAGTATAGTAAATATGCTCCTGAATTACATGCTCTCCTATTGTTTTGTCCAAAATAAAAAGTTGTACATACTTCAAGACTACCTGTTGCAGTGTGTTTCTTGTTAATGGTATGTTCTGTTATTACCAAAGTTGATGGGTTGGTCCAAATGAGACCCTCCCACCTCACACTGTCAATCTACCCTGAGTCTCCTGTCAATCTGTCTTAGGCCCACCGCATGCTTGGAATTCCACTTCAGAAATCCCCTAAACTTCGATGTTTGATTAGTCCATGTGATCCAACTTTCACCCCCTACCTCCCTCATTGGATGATGATTTTGTGAATCCTGCCTTTTATCCTCCCCAGGATATCTCTGATTAGCTGATGCTTTGTACCCTCCCTTTGAACCGCCTCCCTATTTCAGCTGTTGCATGCTCACATTTCTGTCTTTTGCCCCCAAATTCCCCAGTGCAATAAATCCTCTATTATCCCATGCAAAAGACCTCCCTCTTGTCCTTGTCTCCTCAGAGTGCAGACTGACAGCCAAAAAGCCGTAGAGCAAGTGCTCTAGTCACACCTTGGGTCATCCTGCTCCTGGGGTGTGACCCACTCCTGTCGCAGGCCCAAGTGATAGAGCCAGATCAGCTCCGGCGAGATGTGATAACTACCCATGGCACAAACCACAGCGCTTCACAGGCAAAAAGACTCTTTTTATAAAAAGAGTAATCTTCGTCTGCACAAAAAATGCTGTTTGGGATACTCCCCAACAAGGAGTGAGAGCTCAATTCTCTTAATTTCTCTGTCTTTTTAACCAGTTTGCTGTATGCAAAGCAATTTCCTTTTTTATCCCATGAACAAGTCAGTTTATTTGTGATATTTTGGTAAAGGATGCTATCCATATGCATTAAATCAGTGAGAAACTCTTGCCCTGCGACACAATGACTCCTTCAAAAAATTCCAGGGGATCGATCTATGAGGTATGATTTCTATCTTCCTATTCTTTTTTCTATTTTACCAATAAATTGCTAAATTCTTGTACTTTACCATCCTGGGTTTGCCTCAACTGAGATTTTTGGTAAAGGAAAGGAAGTGACCTTCCATGTGAAAATATCATAGCTTCCTCCATGGTTGACAGAACCAATAACCAGCTAGAATTGCCCTACGAATCCATATATTTGAGAAAAGAGGAACAGAAAAAGCTGTTTCTTGCTTCCAACTTTTGAAGAGGTAACTTGCCCCAGGAACAGAAGAAGAAGACCTCTGTTGGAGATGGATGAAGAGAACTTTTATTTCTATGCTACAACAGCTCATCCTTAAAATTGCACTCCAATAAGGTGAGTTGACCCATGGCTGTAGTTGTGGGAAGACTACCCAACGTGGGAGGGACTTCATGATTGTAGATTTCTGGGCAGCTGCTATGTGTGAAAATTAAAACCACGAGAGAACTGTTTCCTGTGGAAAGATCTCCATGGCACAGCAGGAGAAACTCCTCTCCCTGAGTGAACTGAAGAAAGATTGTTTTTGAAGTGGTAAACTGACTGCAAATACCAGGTTTTGTCTCTTAAGCTGTAAGTGGGAAAGGAAAAAAAAAGTGGGGAGAAGTGTTCTGAAGATTTATTCTGATTCTTATTATTTTTCTTTTAGTTCTGTTAATAAAGTCTTCCTTAAATCTCTTTTAAGTTTTTAGCCTTCTTTTGCCTTTCTCTTAATCCTTATCTCAAAGCAGAAAATGAATAAATAATTTTAGTGGGTGCACTGGTGTTCAGCCAGCACTTAACCCACTACATTAATTGGTGCATTGGCCAAGAAACTCGAATTGGCAAACTAAAACCACTACCTGTACTGTTTTTTAATATCTAGTATTTATCTCTAGCCATTCAAATGGAAGCTGCTGTTTTATTTGATTTTCTTTAGTGCCTTTAGTATCAAAGGCAAAATATTTAACTATTTAAATATGCAAACTAATAGCTCTGTGATATCATATTTAAGTTGCCTTAGAATTCTCTGATGAATGCATGTCATTTGTCTTGCAGAAGCTAAGAAATTCTTCTTAACATAACGCTGCTTCTCATAACATAACTTCAGAAAAAAAGGATAAGCATAGATATGTGTGCTTCTATTAGCTCCATTTAGGTTTCAACAACTTGTGGTTAATGCAGCTCAGATGACTGAACTCATTAGTACTGGTGGTATCCTCTTTCTAGCTAAATTCCTGATCAAAGTGGAATGGAAACCATAATATTGTTTGGTTTGGGGGTTTGGTTATTTGTTTTGTTGATTCATTTTCTGTCTTATTTTTAATTACAACATAAAAATCATCTCTCCCCATAATTGATAAGAAATATAATATTAATTACTTTCTCCAGAGATACAGATAGATTTTCTTGTAGAACCTAGTTCAAAATGTTTTCAGTGTATCCTGAGGAAGAATGGATTCAAATATTATGATATAGAGGCTATTTATAATCAAGAGGGCTAAAAGTCTTAAACAGAGGCGAAAATATGCGGGTGGTGCCTTGAGAGACTACCAAGAACAGAGGCTAGACAGTGTTAAAGGAATAAAGTAGTTACTTATTAAAAAAGCTTTCAAAGGATACACCTTGAGCAGTACAAGAGCCTGGCTAAGGCAACACCCAAGATGGACAACTGATCGCATGTTTTCACAATTTTTTAAGTTCTGGTCCATAATGGGGTTAATTGTCCAGTTACAGCTTCATTTATGTTATGAAGTCACATCCTCCCAGATTGCTCTCCTCAATTCGCTGTTGTTTCTACTTTTTGGGCCTGAGGCTGCAACAGTGTCCTTGGTTCTCAGGCTAGAAAAGGATTGTTTTGTCTAACTAAACTGTGAAGAGAACTTGCTAACACTTCATATGAAGTTCAAAGTTAAATACTAATACAGTACAGAGTCTGTAAAATATGAAAGCTAAAACTTCAAGGCATCACGGGATGTATGGAACTTTCTAAATTTTTATTATGAAGTCTACAACAAAATGAGAATTTAATTTGAACAAGGCATGTCCCATTTGGTTACCCTAATATGTAAAGACATGGGCTAAATCTTACCTTGTGATGAAATATTTATCTGATGTCAGTGAAGCTTATGCAGAGTCAAATTAAAACTGTGTTTTTCAACCCTACTCGTATGACACAGAGTTGATGTTGCCTCTGCTGCTGTTTGTTCCTTCATTGTTCTTTGACTGAAGAAAAATTGTTTGTAACTCATATGGGAAGAGTAAATTTATTACACCTTAGCTCAAAACCATTCACTTTCCTGTACAATAGTGCCACAATATATTTTTTACACAAGATTTCAGTACATTGCAATAATTTTTATTTGTCCATACAAATTAATGTGAGCATTATTTTCTACAACTAGCTCACATGAATGAACCACACTTATAATATAACAATATCTGTATATGTATGAAATACAGAATACTATTGTATTTATTTATCTTTCATTTTCTTCCAGCAAGAGAGATTTATTATTTTCAGCTGAACATCCAGCTGTTATTTTTGGTTAGTATCTATCTTATTGCTTTTATAAAACATCAATGAATTTGTATCATCAGTGACAGAGTTAATTTCGCCACCAACCTAAAGGCAAACTGAGTTACCTGACATCCTTCCAATTGTAGAATATATCTATTACTTTCTGGTTTTGTCTTTTAAGTCTTCTAGTCTCTTCTGTTGACCTGTTTTATTGGTACTTTATCCCGAATGCCACCATATTTTTTTACTATATACGTTACCGTATAAGTATCACTATGTATTGTTTATATACTTCCTTCTCATGATATCACAAACCTTTTCATTAACTTTTTCTACAATTCTTATCCTCTCAATAGGGACTCAGTTTTGGCTCCTCATGGGGACGAGAAAATTGGCAGTGAAGTTGAGCCCAGGAAGAAAGGAAAAGTGGGGAGAAGGTGGTTTTAAATTTTGGATCTATTTATCACTACCCTACTCTGATTTGATTGTTAATAAATTAAACTAGTTTCCCAAAGCTGAGTCTGTTTTTCCTGTCATGGTAATCAGTGAGTGATCACTCCCTGTCCTTATTTTGACAATTTTTGTTTTATCTTCTGTACCCTGTCCAGCTGAGGAGAGGAGTGATAAATTTGGGGTACCTGGCATCCAGTACATACATAAAAAAAAATATTTATTATCAGACTTTTATAAAAAAGTGAAAAAAATTCCATGTGCTGATTTGGTGTGTTTTCACATAAGGTCTCTAAGTAATCTAATTCATTTAAAATACTACTTTATTTTTCTAAATAGATGTTTTTCCAAAACATGTCACCCTTTCAGAAATACTATATTGAATATTTCCACACCAGATAGAGTTGATAAGGCTAATTGTCCAATATGAAGCCATCCTATTAGCACTATTTTTGTAAACCATATGATTTTGGTGAGACTATTAAGTTTACAAGAACAGGTGTATGTGCAGCCTCTGTAGAGTTTAGGTACATAGAGATTTTAGAAGGCAAGCAAAAATTCTACATATTTAGGGTATTAAACAGTATGTAAATTTTAATTTTACACAATGAATGTTCAGAGCTGTCAGACAGAGATTTTGTAATACATTTTTTGAAAATTAAAACTACTTCATTTTTTTCTATATTTTTCTGAGGTGTACTATTGAGTCTTCATTACTTTAAGAAAAATAGAATTCTCTAGTAAAAACAAGGATCATGGAAAACAGCTACATTTTTTGAAAGGATGCAATAGGACTCTGACTAGAATTCCTTGCTAAACCACAAATTATTTGCAGCTATTCTCCTTAATATTAAATAGACCAAAGGCCAGGGCCAGCTACAGCATGGGAAAATCTTAAGGTAAAATTGCTTTGATAATGGTCTACAACTTGAGCACAAGCCTTTATTCTGTCTACAAGATTCCTGAATGTGGAATCCCAAATGTCAAACCTAATCTGGACTGGTTAAAATGAATTTACACATTATAAGGTCCTATCTGTCACAAGGTTGAATATGGAAGGAGTAAGTAAAAGCAGTCAGCTTTTTACATTAGCTTAAACTGCAGGAAGCTAATTTAATTTCATCATAAAATTCTTTTTAGGAATAGATAAATGAAAAAAAGAGTTAAAAATCTGTTTTTTAATGGTTATGACTGTCTTTATCAGGGACACGATTTTTCATCATCCATTATAGTGAAAAATTCTTATTATGTATGAAGTTAAAAAAAACAACAATAGAAGAAGAGAGCATCAAACAGTCTAAAAGTTATTTCTTCTGATCTCATCATAAAATCAAGTCCAGATGATATGCACACAGTAAGAATTCTGAGTTAGCCATTAATCTTTTGAATAAAAACCAAATAGATTTTTCCTATAAAATCAGAGCAGGCCTTAAATCCAAAGAAGTTGCTAAATATTCTTTTCCACCAGAACCAGGATGGGTAGACATTATCAGATGTTGCCTACTAGACAAACTCTCTGGGAAAATTTGTCTATATGAATTTTTAATTACCACAGAGAAATATTTAATAGCTCTGGTTTAATTCTTAAAGTAAGAAAAACACCCTCAAAATCATTACCATCATTCACTTTTGTAACAAAAGATAGATCTCTCAAGTGACCATGCTTTTCAGAGGGTTTCTGGCTTAGGCATCTACTGTGACACATCCCAGGAGGTGAAGGTAACTGGGGTTCTTATTAATGGATCCCTTGGGGTGGATTACAGTGAAACCACACTAAAAGATCAGTGATATGTAGGGTTTATTTGAGAACAATTTGGAATGGAAAAGCGGTATGTAGCCATTTTGGCTATTGTTACCTATGGAAATTTAGCAATATTAAAAGCATAAAAATAACACTTAACAAAACGTGTAAGGAAAAGGTAGAAAGTGAAAGAAATAATAAAAGTAGAAAGAAATCACCACCTGTGGATCCAATGAGAGACTTGATTGTAGCAATTTATGTCTGTTGGTGGAAGTGATGACTTGATCGGTCGGGGGTGGGAGAATCCTTTCCCCCATGGAGAAGGAGAGGCTACCTAGAACTGAAGCTAGAAAGAGTTAGAGGATAAAGGTAGGTATTTATTGAAAGGCCTTCTAAGGGTACACCTTGGGCAGCACAGAAGCCTCACAGAGACTACACCCAACATGGACGAAAGTCAACCAGTTTTTCAGAAATATGTAAATTTGGTCTATTTGCATATCAGGGGTTAATTGTCCAAGTACAGCTTCAGGTAATGAAGTGATTCATTCCAAGTTTCCTCCCCCTCCCCCAATTCACTGTTGTTTACATTTTTTGGGGCCTACCTGAGACAGTAAGCTGTCCTTGAGTTTCAGGCCTAGAGAGAAATTGTATTATCTGAATAAAAAGGGAGAACAGTAGCTGACAGGCCATGGAGTTTTAGCGTTACACACTAAAGCAGTACTGATCTGAAAAATATTAAAGCTAAAACTTAAGGCATCACTGTGAAACACAAAGTTCAATGGGTTAATATACATTCAGGTTCAGGTGGGAACTCTCCAGTGCCTCTCCCCAAGAGTGGGGTGGAAATTTACACTGTCTGATGCAACAATGTGGATCATGTGCAGTCAATAGAAAGCCCTGGAAATAGGTCGGGGGTGTTTTGGGGGTCTTTGATGGTTTATGACACCTTCTAAGACATGACAGCTGCCTCTCCTTCGGTGTAGTTGAACCACTTATGCCCCATCAGGAGGGATGAATATCCTCTGGCCTACGTGTGAATGTCCTGGCACTTACCTGGGAGCAGTTTTCACACCTGAGCAAGTTATGCCCATATCAGAAGGGATGAATAATGTGCATGTCCTGATTCCTTTTCTGGGGCAGGGATTTACAGCTGAGCCAGTTCTGTAAAAGAGGACACTGGCATGATAAAAATCCCACCTTGCAGAATCTGCTTCTTATTGGCCTTCCTCCTTATCTGACTCAAAACCCAGCTTGTACCCTCTGGTGGTGGATGCTCACCCCCTCTGCACCTGGGCTGTTCCCTTGCACATCAGCAGCAAAGCACCTGCTGTTCTTGCAAATGGCTGACTGAGTCATTACCCATTAACATTTCAGTCTCTCGCAGCAGCATGTCTGTGCAGAGTCCTTTTTCAAGTTAAAATACCAAATTTGTACCTTTTAGAAAATTGTCAAGGACTGCAGGAATACAAAAACTCAGTTGACACTGATTTCAAGGGAACAATGACAATCTACAAGAGCAAAGAATGACATTAAAGATGAATCTGTAATGTCACTACTATTAGTCAATTAACGTGTCAAATGCTAATGCCTGATCTATTCCCCTCTGTAAATAGACTTCAGCTTTCCAAGGTTAACAGCTTTACTATTTACAAGAGCAATCAGTTTTCATGCAAAATTTTTAAAGAAAAAAAACTCTAAATTTAAAGTTTTCTAACAATATGAAACTCAAATGTGACAATTTTACATCATTTTCTTTAATGCAACCAGGCAAATAAAAACCTGTTATGGCTTCAAAGCCATTATATTTATCATGCCTCCATTTTTCTCACCCTGAAGCCTCTCTATGTAATAGATTTCCAGGTTCTTGTGCCTGTAACAACTGCAATATCTCGTTATTTTTAAAAGGATCCTGATAGCAAGAGCTATTGAGGTGCTTGAGCAGGAGATGTTATTGTTTGATAAATATCCTGAGAGCTTGCAGTGACTGTCCTAACAGTGAGCTGTATCCTCCATATTTTTTAATTATCTGAAAGGTAAGAACAATAAATATATTTTATGTCTGTCCTATATTTGCAACACCTTGAGGACAGATATATTCCAAGCACTATTATTACACATTTTTGTGAACAGATATTTTTGAGCAGTGAATACATTCTACTACATTCCCTAAAAAGCCCCTCAGCTTACTTTGCTTTAGCAACAATGGTCCTGTTTTAACCATCATAAAGCTGTTCATGTGAAATGGCACTTCACATACTACAGATCAAAGATAATACCAATCAACCTAATTTTTTATTGAGCCTTCTGGAGATACAAAGGGGTTTTTATGTATTTCTAGGATATATGAAATCTTGATCTGTTCACTGTTCCCTGGTGGGTTTAGTAACACAGTAGAGCTCTGTGCTGAGATGGTTGGTTGCAGTCTAAATATGAAGGAGCTCCCTATGGCACTGCCTGACCTTCTTCAATCTACACCCCACAGTACTTAAGTCTAATATGTGTAGGATGGGAACAGCTCGTGTTGAGGGATGGGATGTAACTTTGGGCTGGGGGAAAAAGATCACACTGTCAGAACAACAAGGTTGCAAGTTTGAGTGTTAAAGGAGAGCAGAGAGAGGAAGATAAGTTTTATCAAAAGACTGAAAGAGATCAAACTAGTTACTAAATTATTTTTGAGGAGCTGCCTACAATTTTCTGTTCACTGCTGACATTTTGTGATTTTGCAGTTATTTACAATGTGAAGAGATACACTAAGAAAAAAAATCTATTGCAGTGAATATTATGAAATTTGACAGAAAGGAGGGTTATTCATTGGCTATGCAAAGGTAAGAGACATCTAAGAAGAAAGTGAATAATATTTGAAGGATTTTTACGGCTAAATCTTGAAGAAATTATTTAGAGTCATTTGCAGGAGTGGGGAGCAGGAAAGGAATCTGAACAACTGAATTGGAAAAGAACTTAGAGAATCTAGTACTAAGTACTCTGACAGTAGTCTTTGAACTGAAGAACAGTTTTATGAAATTTAACAAAAGTAAATTACTTTTGAAGTTAGACAAAAAACGGGCAAAACTATTAGAGATATGTGGGACTGATACTGTCAGAAAGTCCCTCTTTATATCCATTTGTATGAACAGCTTTCATAAATTTTGGTAGGCTTGTCTTGGGAAACATTTACCGGGAAACAAAGGTCTGAAAAGAGGAAAAGTACATGCTGAGTAGGGAGTGAGTGTACAGCCTCATGGACAACATCTGGCAATTAGGAGTCCTGCTGGATACGCAAGAATCAATACAGTCAAGACAGGAAGAGTTTGTTCGGTCTGTAGAAGGCCACTAAAACATGACTGACATCAAGAAAAGGTCATGTAAGTCCATCCACATCCAAGACTGCAGTAACACTTGTGCAGAGGAAGACTACAGCATTACAGAAACACGTAATGAAATAAACATCACTCTGAAGAGTGCCTAAACTCCTGCCAAAAAGCCAGGTGACAATAGTGTGTCCCTCTGCTCCTGAGGAAAGAGCTGGGCTTTGTCCCCAGCTGCAGCTCCAACTGGGTAACTACAAGGGGAGGTGGGAGTGTGTGCATGAGTGAGTGAGTGAGTGAGTGGGTGATTATACTGTGTGAATACTTACCTTTTATTAATAATAAGAGTTTGATTGCATTAATAATAACTGTTTAAGGAATAAAATGCTTTTTAGAAAGTTTTCAGATGCAGTGAAGTTTATCTCCCCTTGTCTCAATCCCCCATTACAAAAATCCCAATTTACAATCCTCCCAATACAAAGAAAAATAAGATTTTTATACAGTGTATTTGCAGCAAAAGCACAGTTCAGTGAAAAGTGGAAAAGGAAGGCTTCTCAGTGATACTTCAATCAGCATAAATTCATTATAAATATATCTAGCCTTTCAACAACACTGCCTTCAATTCAATGCTTCTGATGTCATTAAGTTGAAGAACATTATTATATCTTTGGTACTCAACATTCAGGGAGACAATGTTGGCCAGCTGACAAGCATATTCAGCTGGCTTGGCTTCCAAATCTAACCCCAGGCTTCAAAGCATTAGTGAAAAACAGTGTCGGCTTTACATATTTAAAATTTGCAGAAAGGGAAGGAAACAAAAACTTGTATCTCCTTTGTAAAAAAAGATTTAATGAAAATGTTTAGAAACATATATTACCATGTCTTTTTCAAGCCACAAAGAAAATCAGAACCAACAATTCATATTCTTGTCTGAGTTTCTGCATCCAGAGATGATGAAAGAAATTATTGCCTTCTGATTTAAATCATATGGAAAGGATCATTTCCTTTATGAGCAGAAGTTTCATAATGGTAGCAAATAGGCAAGCATGATAATATGGACTCTGCTAAAGTAACATTTTTATTGTGCCAAGTAAATATTTTTGGATTTCAAGTCAGATATTTTGGTACTAAAGAATGTAGCTTTACTACTCAGTTTGTCTTTGTATTTTCAATAATAAAACTCTTTGAGGAAGACAAAAATAATAAAAGCAGTAAGTAAAAGTATGATGCGCTAAAGTAGACAAGGGAAAGATTGTTTGTTGACAGCATATTAAAAGGAGGTATTTTACACTTTATCATTCCTTTATTTGATTTGTTTTTTATATATTTTCAAGTTGATTTTATTTATATATTTCTTCTGCATTGCCTCTTGCCAGAGAAGATTCGCATGTTGTGACTGAAAATTGTTTCCTATGATATTTTTTCCCTTTCTGGTGGATGTCGACCTCTTCTCCCAGGCAATTAGCAGCAAGACAAGAGGACATAGCCTCAAGCTACACTAGGGGAGGTTCATGGTGGACATCAGAAGGAATTTCTCTATGGAAAGGGTTGTTAAACACTGGGGTGGACTGCCCAGGGAGGTGGTGGAGTCACCATCCCTGGAGGTTTTTAAGAAATGACTGAAAATGGCACTTAGTGTCATGATCTAGTTGATGTCGTGGCATTTCGTTAAAGGCTGGACTTGATCTTAGAGGTCTTTTCCATTCTAAATGGTTCTGTGATTCTAGTAATATCTCATCTTTCATGTTGCATGCCAGATTCTTCCCTTCCTTGAAAGCTTATACTACTCTCTATAATTTCTCAGTGATCTTTTCTTTTCCTGGGCCTTTATTTGTGGAGATTAGGAACTGGAAGAAATACTGCAGCATAGGATTTCCCATTTATTATTTCCTTTTCTTGCTATATTTATTCAGTTCTAGAACTAATTTTAGTTCTGTGTAAAGTGCATAGTAATGTAGATGTGAGCAGCATAGAATCTACTTATTTTCCTTTATCAACACTAGAAAAATACAGCATGGCAAGAAATAGCAAAATAATTTCAAGTCCCAAAACATGGCATTTTTTCCTTTTCCTTTTCTTTTTAGTTTCTTTGTTTACTTTTAAAAATTATCTACTATAAAATGGGAAAAAATAAACTCACAGAAAATACAAGTTTCTGTACAGTTTAGATTTTAGTATAATCTTTAATGGTGGATTTGGGGGATAAGCCATGAATTTAGTGTCATAATGGGTTCTTGGGATTAATTTTTTCCTTTTTTTCTTTCTTTTTGAATAATTGCAGGTCAATCAAAATGAGATTCCTGTCTCTAAATGCTTTCTCATCAATTCAGAAGACATAAATATTATCTATATGAATATATACATTGAACTAATTCCAAGACTGAGGAAAAATGTTACAGGTAAAAATTATGTTTTCAGATGACTTAAAAGAGTATGTTGAAAGAATCTCACTGAAGTTTTAAGTATTGTTTCTGTACTTTATTTTATGTTATAGAATTACAGAAAGCCTGAATAATTCAGTCTAGAAGGGACTCTTTCCCAACCTCGTCCTCAAAGCAATTTCAGCTTTGGGATCACCAGGCTGCATATACTCATAACTTCCCCTTCCCTTCATAATGGCTATGAGGCCTGAAGGTCCTTAATTCTTACAGCCCATAAACCATATTTCAAATAAAATCATTTGAAATTAAAATTATTATTTTGCTGAGATAAAGGGTCACTTTTACAGCTCCTAATCTTGCATGACCTAAGCACAGTAACCTTGATTTACAATGCCATAAGCTGATATTTAAGCAGTGTTCATTCATTAAACACTAATTTTAAATTCCTCTGTAATAAGCATTTAGCTTGCCAAAGTCTTATACAATGTTATATATTTTTAGGCCACTGACATACAAAATTCCCTTGTACCACAGAAAAAAAAAAAGTATGACACTGAGTGTCTAAGTTTCTCAAATGATTGGCCTTTGCAGCATTATAAAAAGCTTAACCCCTGTGAACAATCCTAGGGATCAAGGAATGTTCCCTTTGTACTGGGCTTTTATTAATGTCTTATGACTGACTAGTGAGCAGTAATGAACTGCATGTACGAAGCAGAACCTCAACAAAAACACAGAGAATTTTCTGTTCCTATGCCTTTGGGTGTTTTAACACAGCTTCTGGTCAGAACTCTGGCTCACAGTTTGAATAAAGATATAATTCATAGGGACTTTTAACAACTAAGATTTTTATGTATGTATGTGAGCACAGTCCTGTTTTACCCACACATTATCAGCATATAGCTTGTATCTGTCTTGGCACAAAATGGAATGAACACTACAATCCAAGTGCTACTAGCAATTACTAGAAACTGTAACATGAACTCGGCTGAGGCCAGAAAGGAGCAAATTTTAAGCTACTCCTTAAAACACCTTGACAGCAAGTCAAATAGGAGTGATGATTGAGTTTACTGATTGTCATACAAAAAATCACAGCTTTCCAGGAGTATGTTGCATGCTATTGTGCTGAGTCTTGAGCAATCCTTGCTACAGAGACAAAAAGAGAAACATTTCAGGGTGGGATTAGGACACTAGGTTCTTTTAATCTCTGTTTATATTTCGATTTTCTTATCTCCCAAATCATAACAGTGAGGCTTTCAGCCTCGGTGTGTAATCCATACCAGCACATGGACTCGCATCACCAGTGAATGATGCTTTTATCACTCCCATTTTTTTAGAGAAACACAATGGTGCATCGGAATCACCAAAGAAGACCTGCACTGAGCAGTCTGTGAGAAACACTTAAATGTAAATTTTCCTGGTTGGCAGAAATGAGGGCTTCTACGAAGCCAAATTAAAAATATTTTGTCAGCCTTTAAACCAGAAGAACATGCCCTACACAGACAACCACAAAACTCTAGGGTCTAATGTACAGAGAGTTGTCAAGAAAAGGAAGCCTTCTTAAGCACAACTGAATCAGTAGATGATAATTCTGTTTACTTTAAAATGAAAAGAACTTTGGTATGTTGTAACCTTTTTGATTTGGCAATTAAAGCACAGATTAACATGACATTTCCATATTTTCTTTCTGACCCTGTAGTCATTATAGAAGAGCATTGATTATGATGCTCTTTATGATTCCAAATCCATTTTCATCTCAAGTCCTCCCCAGCCCACATCAGCTAAAACACCTGTGTTTTACCATAGAAAATGATAGCTCTTCTTGGGAATAAAAAATTAATTAATTAGACTGGCAATTCATAGACATTAATGCCTTAAAAAAAAAAAAATAAAAAGAAAAAAAAGAAAAAAAGGAAAAAAAATTACCACAGAATTAATAGGAACCATGGCTTCATAGCTTTAGATTTACTAGGCTGAAAAGTGACAGCATCTCCCTGTTCTTGTCCGTAACAACTCAAGTAGGTTAGAGCATGGTTTTAATAACACCAAGGTTGTGGGTTTGATCCCTTTGTGGGCCATTCACTGAAGAGTATGCCTTGATGATCCTGGTGGATCCCTTCCTGCTCAGACTATTCTGTGATTCTGTGAAATACATAAACTTTTTCTCTTTTTCTACTTCCCACTGTGCATTACTGTAAGCTGTAAAAAAAAGACTTCTCAGTAAATCCTATACACACAACAATCTGAAGAAATTCCACTCCAGCTAAGTGTAAAAGGTGATGTTTTCAAGTACTGGATAAGCCACTCACACAAAAAGTCTATACAGAACAATCTACAAGAAGAACTAAAGTAGTCAGGGTCAGAGTTTATGTACTCCTTTTCTAGTCCCTTCTCACCGTAATGAGTGTGCAATAGTTCTAGCTCAGTTAACTCTGTGTTATTTTAGTTAGACTTTATTTGATCCAAAAATACAGTGACTTTTCTTCATAGATGAGATAAGGCCCTGTGACCTAGCTGTGAGAAAGCAAAGAGCAGAAGCATGACAGGACTACATTATTTCTGAAAGCACAAAGAAATAGCAGTGTGTGCCTGGAGACATTCATGTGGAAGTTCAGTGTGTGTGAGCCACTCATGACCCTGGGCTCCAATTGGAGGCACTTATTACATGGAGAGGTACCTCCTCCCAGGTGTTCTACAGCCACCCTCTCTTCCACCCTGGCTGGGCTGCTATAGCAATTGTCTAATTCCTTCTTTTGCAGGCTCAGACTTCTTACCCTGTGGGTATTCCACTTCCTTTCCTCATCTTGGTCTCGGGTGTGCCACCTTCTCCATACATTCTGACATTCATTTCTACTGCCTTTTTAATGTGGGTCCTTTTTCACATGAAAGTCCTGAAGATGTAAAACATAAATCTCACACACAAACTCTTCTATTGTTTTGTTGGTTTTTTTTCCATATTCTGAAAGAAACCACAAAAAAGTTATAATCCCTGATTTTTCTAAATCTATAAGATATAGCTTGCTTTTGGCCTTTCCATAGTACTCATCACCCTACCAAGCAGGCTTTAAATGACTTGATATCAATAAATACACATTTAAGCAGATTTATAGTATGTTATTTTATTGTATCTTATCTGCAGTATCATCTTCTATCTCACCTAAGCAGATTAGTATTTTTGGATTTCAGTCATATGGATTCCTCAAGAGACAGGCATGGAACCAAATAACATAAGTTTTTCATCACACACAACTACCACACAACTAAAAGCCACACAACTACCCTATCAAAGTGACTTGTAAACTTTGTACACAAATACATAAGCTTAGAGAAGGAAGTTTCCAGAGTTCCGTGGAGTAACCATAAAACTACTTAAGTACCTTTTTCTGATACTGTGCTCTCTGTGAAGTTTCTAAATTTGGAACTAAGCTTGAATTAGAATTTGGAGTTTAAGATGTAATAAGTGCTTGTGAATAATTTTATAAATTGGTGTTTCTGCGATCAAAGTATCTCCTAGCTTTATATTTCACCAGACTCAGGAATGGATACTAGTGTATAATTCCACATTATATAGACTTTCAACTGCAAAGTGTGATAATTTATGAGTAAATTTTGCTGTACTTCCACTTTTATTGTTCAGAAGAAGAGGATAAAAAGACTCTATTTATTTTTGGTTTTGTAGGAGACATGCTTTGAACTGAAAATGTAGAAGTAGAAAGTACTTAAAATACATAGGCAAATATAAAACAAGATGTTTTTCATAATGATTTATTTTCTTGACAGAAGTTTACAGTGACTGTGTAGAATTAGGAATAACAAAATATCACAGTGACACTTCTGAAACATGTGGAAAGCCTTTGGCTGAGATAAAGAAATTACTGGGATAGGCTAACTGTATAATTCAGAGGAAAAAATCCCAACAAATTATTTAATATGAGTAATGTACAGAAATACTGCCCAAATAACAATAGAATTTGCTATCCAACAGTAGACAAACAAAAATTTGTGTTCCCAATCCTTCCCTTCTGAAAAACAGATAAAAGGAAAAGGTCAGGTTACAGCACTATGCTGATCAACCATGGTAATAAATATAAGTTATTAATATAACCAACAGACCTCAAATTTTTTTCCTTTAAATCATGAGTTACATATAAATTTAAGTGCACAATGGACACTCAGAGGAAACCAGGAAGGTTCAGAAATATTGGTAGACTTTCTAATACTGAGGAACTTTATTTTAAACCATGCAAAAGGCTACAAGGAAACCCTCCACAAACACACATAAAGGAAGATAACTAATGTCTATTTAACATGTTGAAAATTTCCTACACTTAACACATTGACCTTTAAATCTCCAGTCAGAAAGTTCTGGTAGATAATAATGCTACTGAATAAAGTAATTTAATAATCCACCTATATACCTTCAATGCAATTTTGACTTTGAAACACACATTTTTATGTGTGTTTCATACTTTAAAAATTCTTGAACAATCCTGATAGAACAATGGTTTTACAACATCTGCCTCTGAGAAGTAGTTTGTATTATATTTTTGTTATATCAAAGATCCATAGCTATAAGGAACATTCTGTTCCTGTCCACCAATCTTATTTTTAAAACACAACTGTGTTTAACTATGACATGAGTCTGTGATAGCATGCATGTTTCTTCATCAGCTTGGCAAAAAAAATACAAGCAGAAAAACCTATGCCCCAAATGTCAAAAGCACCTAATCCTAAGGTCTATCCTAATGAAAATATGAAGCAATTGACCTCAAAACTATGCAAAACCATGTAATCTATATACTCTTGAATGAGAAATGTCCTTGTACATTAAAAGAAAAAGAAAATCAGCTTGGATATTTTGGGACCACACAAGAAGCCTCCTGTTAGTAGCCTGTTAACTTTCTTTAGAGTGGCCATTTTTAACTCATACCAAACAGACGGTGAAAGATTGAACTATGGCCTGGCCCAAAATAGAGAGGTTTTCATTTCTTCCATTGTATACCATCTATTAAATTGCTGTTGAATTTAAAATGTCACAGATCTGAGTATTCTCATTTTTATATACCATTTGTTTGCTTTCAAGCACTCAGAGTATTTAGGTACCCATGAATAAATGTCAAGAGAAGTAAAATAATATTGTTTCAACTCTCAAATCAATGCAATGTCTTTTGCAAGTGCTGCATTCCATATCCCACTGGAAAGATGCTTCTTGCCCCTAAGATAATGGAGAGATATGTACAAACTTTTCACAGTATTTGGTCTGGCCTATTTCTCTTTCTCAGAAGTCAATTGTGATAGTTTACCAATCTCTAGTGGAGCTTGAGTCTAAAGGGCTTATGTTCCATAGGCTAGAACCAATATTGCCTATCTATTTTGAAAGTATTGCAAAACTTTTGCAAATCATCCTAGATCCTGTGTTTTTTTGAATAAACGTACCCAGTGATAAATATTTATAATTAAGACAACTTTTATTAACAAATATATATGGATTCCATATAATCATATCAAAGAGCTTAATTTTAAAAATTCTCAATTTTACAGGAAAACAAGAACAGAAAGTACACAAAATTGCTCATGGAATCCTGTACTGTCTCAAAAAGGTGTATGCAACTGTCTGATAAGTTATTTACAGAAGATGATGAGCAATATTTATCTTCTCTATTAGATAGATGGTGCTTTAGGTGGATCTTTATTTTTCATTTCTGAAACATTAATTTAAACAATAGTCTGTAAACCTTCAAATTTGAACTTCTATTCAATAATTTTAGTAATCACACTGGAATATTTCTTCATAAAAATATTTTTTTATGAACAACATTCTTTGTTAAAGAATTACCATTGTATATACTTTGTTTCTTGTGAGTATTTGAGAGAAAGACTGCTTTTAAAGGTAGAGGGAATTGTCACCTATAATTTTCTTACATATCAATATCCTGTCATTCTTTTAAAGCATGTGTTCTCTGCAATTGACAGAAAATGTTAGATAATGCAGATTTGAAACATGTAACAATGATAAAGACAGTGAATAATAGTTCAGTGGCAGATTTATTTTGGGTTTCAGTAACATTATCATCCTATTTAAACATCATATTTCCTAGATTTTCCAAAATGCTTTGATGTAGAAAGCCTCATTTTTTGTTATTGTCAATGCTGTACATGTAAAGAAAATGAACTGAAATATATGCCATCTGGATAATCAAACTATTAAAGTTAGCAATCCTCTTCTATTAAACCATCTTGAGTTTGGTTTTAAAATTCATAATTTATTTGAAGAAAATTGTCAGCATCGTATTCATATCAGATTTGAAGGGGCACTAATTTGTTATTCAGATTCATAGTACTGCCTTTAGTATAACGTTCAACAAGCCCACAAGCTAATAAATGTTAAATAAATAAATTATTCTGATTTACAGCACATCTTCTTAAAGCAAATAGATAAGATGAAAGATAAGGGGAAGGAGCTCAAAAGCAATTTCATCACAGTAAGTATGTAAAAATTGGAATGCTTTATCTGGTCAATATCTCAAGCTTTCAAAGCTCTTAAGTTTAAAAATATCCAGGATGACTTTATTTGTAAGACACTCATGGATGAGTTTTGAGCTGGAATTTTTATGAAGGAGTCTATCAGACATAGCTTGATTTTACATATCTAATTCTTACTTTTTAAAAAGATTCTTCTTTTGAGCAAGACTAGAGTTCATACTGAATGCTTATTTTGGTGCTACAGCTATAAAGAAATTGACCCTTTTCAAACAACAATTTGCATATTTACATTTTTATTTTCCCAGGCGAATGCCAGGTAAAATTTCAGGTACAAAATAAGTTATGAGTGAAAATTTGAGCAGTTAAATCTTTAGCTACCTTAATGAAAGAAAAAAAAACCAAAAAAAAGTGTGATTTGTTTTTTGCATTTTATGTCTGTGAGAATATTCATACCAGGAATTAGCTAGGATGATTTAAGTAAAAATCAGAAGAGGAAATGAGGTTTTCTAATTATAAAATCTTGCCCATTGTCTGTCTAGAGATGGACAAGGTAATTGTAGATTTTGACATGAAATTCATTCATTTGGTGCCTCATTGACTCTGGGTACAAGATGTGCTTTTGAAGTGCACAAATATACCACTAAATATACACAGCACAGGAATATAAAGCAGCTATAAGAACACTGAACAGTGATTAACAAACACAAACAGACAGCAAGGAATGTCAATGTACTATACCAAGCAACAGTATGTCCTTCTAAGTCCCACTTTTTTAAGACATGCACGCAGTCTGCAATGAGATCAGGATGGGGCAGATTCCCCCACTCCCTGAAACAACTCCCTGGAATTGCCTAGTCACCACCTTTCAACTTCTAGAAAACAGATATTATCTTACTAGAGGTATAAGTACTATGAGGTCATCATAAAAAGTAATGCAGAAGCATTCAATCCTGCTCTCCTACAGAGCAGATAAATCTTGTGCCTATGTCTAGATCTGCAAGTAATATATTCCTTAAGAAAAGGAACATCCTAATCATGTCTTTAAGCAGAATTCTCAGTCCTGTCCTTTTATTTTGTTGAAAATGTAATCTGATGATATCACTCTCACCTTTAAACCCCCTTTTAAATTCAAACAGATGTTATCATGTGCGTTAAGCAGATGCTGCTTAATGTTTATGGAAATCTTTGTATATTATGTCCTATTTGGCAGTTTTTCAAGAAGTGAGTCTGGAGCTGCAGATCACATCTTATTTGGAACACAATCTTGTGTTTTGCACATCCTAAACTGAACTTTGCTTGAGACTGAGTAGGGGGGCACCTTCCAAAACGACCCCCAAGAGGCCCATGCAGATGCAGTCAGAGGTACTGCACAAAGTAGCCCAAACTAAATTATTGTATTAGTAGATGGTGACTATGTATTAGATAAGAGGGTTTACGTAAATTTTATTGCATGAATTCTTTTTCTTTTCCTCACTGGCATGCTCAATTTGTGGAAAACTTCTGCCTTACACCCTGCGCAGAATAAACAGTATCTTCCTTCTAAACCTGAGTCATTGTCCATGTTTAGAAAATTATCAAAATTTGGCAACATTAGGATAGGGCAATACTACTACAAGATAAAATTAATTTTCTGCATGGCTCACTCTCCCCATTCTACCACAGGTCAAAGACCTACTGCACTCCTATAGAAGTTTTCTTTTAATGAAAAGAAAAATGAAATAAAATTTCTTGTTCTGTAGTTATTACTGTAAGAATTTGCAATGTTCAATCACTCTCATATGTAGGAGGCTAGTACTTTTTCAACCTGTAATCTCTCTAAAATATATTCAATTTCCTATCAGCAAGGCTATGGAAGGGCATAATGAGAGACTAAATGACTTTTCTAGGAAATGTACTTTGAAACATTGGTGAAACCCTGGGTTTTGTCTGATCTAAACCAAAATGGAAATAGTTTCTTGAAGTGAAGCAGAATACTGCCCATTCAAGCCAGTGGAGGACATGACTTCAAATGTTTTCTTATCCAAACACAAGAGTGATCTTTTCTGTAGGGAACAATTTGCTGAACAGCATTTTTTCCCCCTTATTTCTTTATGGTGCTTCCAAATAAAACTCTTATAAAATTAATCATATACTTGCAATACCTGAAGACATATCATTGTTTTCAATGGCAGAATAGGAATAGAAGAGATTATTATTTCTATAAATTTTATGAATATCTGTCATGCAATTTGAACCACATAAATTCTATCCAGAGTTTTAGAACCAAGTTCTGTAAGCTCCGCCTGTGATACAGGAAGAGAAGAACCTGTAATGACACCCAGCAAAGATCAGGGCAGAAGAAACATCCTTCAGGGAAATTTACTAAGTTGAAATGCTGCAACTGGATCTTAAGGCACCTAAATGTTTTGCAGAGTATGTGACAGCTTTGAGCACCTACATTCTATGGATCTTTTTGTGGATCTGGGCCAACATAATTAAGAATTCTAACTGATCCCACACAGGAGTTTGAATGAATTTTAACTTCCATTTTCAGCTCTCTAACCATGTACAAAGTAATGGACCCAAGGGAAAGATATAAATCCCTGTATTTCAGGCCAGACTGACCTCTAACTGTCAAGAGTTGGGGGGAAATTCTGTCTGGAAATGCTATGTCTTAATTGTGTCTTGCAGAGATTCTTGAGCTTTACTGTGAAGCACTACCCAGCAAAATTATTAGTTTGATTCAGAAAAGCATTTCCTGTGCCAGTGTCTGAGTTTTTCAGCTACTAGTCTCAAAACCTAGCAGAAAATTTTCAGCTGCCTAAGTACAAACTGTAAGAAATAAAAAAGTGACACTTAAAATATATTTTTTTTAATTAAAGAATTGTATTAAGTAGAATGCTTTTCTCCCATGAATACTAGAAATGAGAGCTTCTTTTTGTTAGTGTTATAATGTTAATTAAACAATCCTCTCACTATATGTTTATTAGTCTACATTTATAAAATAATGAATGTGGAGTGAAATTTTCAATATATAGTTACTCTGAGGTACTCCAATGTGATCAAGGGAAAACACCTCTAAAAACAAAATTCCCATGTGGACTCAAACAAGAAATGTTTAAGAGGAAATTCTTTATGAATGTAGTTTGTCATTCATAGAATGCAATTTATAATAACTACTTTTGTACTATCTTTTTAAATTGGAAATTATATAAGATTTTTAAGATCTTAATGCAGGATAAATATTGATCCCTGAAGCATTTTTGCACTGGTTTTTTGAACAGTAACACTTTTAAAATATGTCCTGAAAAAATGTTAATGTAGAAAGCAGAAATGCCTAAGCGCTGTCAGCTAAATATACAGTGGAGGGAACCCCAAACTTTTATAGTTTTCACATGAACCTTTTTTAGATTCTGTTAGTTGTGCAATATTGAGAAAGATTACCAAGCCTGATTGTTATTTTAAAATTAAACAGGATAACAAGCCTTATTTCAAATGGGAAAGTCTTGGTTCAAGGATTATTACCTTTCAACAAGATCAATAAGGTAATCACTACAGATCTGTACAGTACCTTTACTAGTCAACATTCAGGAAATAGTAACACATTTATTAAAGATTAACTTTAGTTATTTTAATATAAGGACTTCATAATGGTTTAGTTCTTTGAAAATATTTATAGGTAGGAAACTAACACCTATGGTACTGGTGTGCTTGCTATTACCTAGTGATTCTTTAGGGCTTAGTTCTAGCAAAATCTCCCTGTACACCTCATTATTGTTGTTATCCTTGTGTGCTCATTATTGCTCTTGTCTCATTGGACTTCTGAGACTCTAGAACACATGCACTGAAGGAGTGTGCTTTGCCAGCTGGGGCTGTCATTATCCATCCTTTACACTCCTTAATTCCTATAAGAACATTAGCCTAAAAGACAAGTTGTCTAGATTGGAGCAGAGACTTAAAATAGGATTGGCATCTGGATTTGAGTAAGTCCTGAGCAGATTACATAAGTGCTGAAATTATGAGGAGAATTCTATTTTTCAATTACATGAAAAGTCCAATTTTTCAGCAAGGAATGATGGAGCTAGTGAAACCATGTTTTGGGGGGTGCTTTTTATTCCTTATTTTTTGACTTTCTGCCTTGTTAAGAAGAAAGAAATTTTTCTATAAACAGATAGATGAGAAAAATTTTGTTCTGAGCCATGATCACTGTAACAAGTTAGCCTACAAAAACTCTGTGGAAAATACAGCCTTTTTAATCTTTGCTCTTCCTTCTCCTGAATTACTAGGAAGTGTTAAAAAGCAAACAAAGAAAAAAACAGATGAAAATAACACAGGTTTAGTTGCAAAACAAAGATGAGATCCAAAGCTTCTCATCTAGTTTTGTTTTTTGAATTTTCTTTCCCATGAAAAGTTCCAGTTGCTGGCTTTTAATTCAGGTCCTATTCAATATCTTCACGTTGTTAGCATAATCAATTTTGTCATACTACTCAAGAAATACAATTTTGGGAAGGCAACTTAACAAGTTTCTTGCTTATTGCTGTCAAGTCTGTCTTCCCAGTAAAACCAAACTCCTCAATAGTCATCTGCTTCCTTCCAGGCACATATTCTCTCCTGGTACTCATTCAAAACACTTTTCAACTATTGTGGGGACACAGAGTTCTTTCTGCTCAAACTTTCTGCAAGTCTGGTACCTCTAGATTTCCATCCTATGTACAATAGGCAATTATCATAACAATGGATAGTTACCACAATATTATCAGGTGTTTGGTTTGTTTATTAGCAAACAAACACCTGATAATACTGCTTTTCTGAACTATAGTTCAAAATAGTGGCTCCTTTATTCTCTTTCAGTCACACAGAGATTTCAAAGGAATAGTAGTATGCAAGTTTGCCTTAGAAATATGTATTCCAAACAAGAACTGATCCCTTAATGTTTGTTGATACAAAGGAAATAAGCTAGTTCTAAGCAGAAGTGAAATTCACAGCTGTTTAACACAATAAATTGAAGTTTCAGCAACAATGGATCTATCATGAAAAAAAACCCAAAACATTTCCAAACATGTCTCAATGTAGAAAGCATTGTAAGGAGCAAGATTATTTTAGTTTTTCCATGTCCTGCATTAGCAATACACCAATTATATGATTTAATTACAGTTTAACCTATAGTTATAGTAGACATAAAAAAACCCAAAACCTTAGGGGAAAAAAGTTCAGGCAAAAAAAAAAAAATCAACATATGTCACTGGATATAAGGAGTAACTCTGATACAAGAATCACTGAAGAGTCCTAGTTTATTTAGCTTTTGAGAAAAAAAGATGGAGATTAGTAAGGACAGAAATAGAGATCACTAAGAGCTTAATAAATATCCGTTAAATCAAGTGTGGTGCAGAGAACACAAATATGAGATCATAATTTAAATACTGCATTGTTAAAATAAAAACATTACACCAATATAAGCCAAAAGTTAAAAAATGTGTAAGAAGCTAAAAATTATTTTCTTTTCCCATGCATGGGATTTCTGAAACCAATAGCCAAAGGTTGTAGTGGGATCATATCATAGAAATATATTAAAAAGGATATCAGACACATTTTCAAGGATAGGACTTTTGATTCTAAGGCAATCT
The DNA here is from genome assembly GCF_049639895.1 of Pseudopodoces humilis. NCBI lineage: Eukaryota > Metazoa > Chordata > Aves > Passeriformes > Paridae > Pseudopodoces > Pseudopodoces humilis. Next base: position 80,047,473 of record NC_142200.1, on the reverse strand, counting down.
ATAACTTAGAAAATCTGCAAATGGATGGATGCTGGAACCTGAGAGGTTAATGAAAAACCACTAGATCAATGTGTGCCATGAATTTATTTTTTCCAAAAATATCCAGGGTGATGATGAAGGCTGACTTGTGTTCTATTTCACAAGGAAAGTAAATAAGGTTTGATCAATTACATTGGTAGAAAAAGCAAACCCCCTGGAAACAGTTTTCCATTGTATACTCATTGTATAACAGAGATGGAGTATGGGAAGAGGACAAAGATGTCAGTGGGGTCACAGTGCCATTTTCCAACACAGTGATTTCTGTGTTTCTTGTGCTAATTGTAACGTCTCCCAAATTCCCAGATTATTCACTTTCTGCCTAATTGGCTTGCAGCAACATATTCTACTTTTCTCTGTTTTTTCTAATCATAATTATATAAAGAAATCATGTCATTAACATTCAATGTATTAGTAACATGTTGATCATCAAAATATATTAATATATTTCCCACAAAAATATATTCTATTTTTTCTTTTATTAAGTTTTCTGGCTCATTTTTTGTTTCAAGTGCTGTTATTTTAGAATGAAAAAATAAGTTTCTTTACCAAAAGTCAGCATAATTCCTACAAGTGCTAGAAGACCTGAGCACTTGTCCTGCACAGTACTTCCACATGAAAAACATCAAAACAGGAAAACTGTACTCAGTTTCAGGATCCAGAATTGAAATTAGTCTAGGGAATTCATCTAAAAAGTTTGAATTGCTGTCCAGTAAGTCAGACAGTGGCAGAAAAAGGTCAGTAAAAATTGATCGCAGTGGAGTTGCTCAAGTGAATACAGATTATTTGACTGAAAGGGTGATGTGATGTGAAGCCACAGAACCTAAGCTATTAACACAAACACCTGTGAGGGGAATGGGTATACTGAGAATGCTTATGCTGTCATGATGTCAAAGGCACATGTTAATCCAAAATTTATTTATTAAAAACAAACAAACCAAACAAAACAAAAAAAAAAAGGTGGGATTAACATTCAAATAAGATCACAGGCTTGCATTCAGTTAATTGCAAGGGAGCTGCATCAGTCTGTTTTATTTCGAAGTATCCCGTAATTAGCAAGGCAAAACATCAGTTTGGAAAAGGTTTATAGTGGTGACACATGACAATATTCCTGTCCAAACACAATACAGGTATTATTTTATTCACCTTTTCATCAAAATTCTTCACCTTTTCCTTTTGATAGTCACACGACAGCAAGAAAAGTGTGAACTCTTATGCCTTTACCAACTGCAAGATTTAAAGTATCCATCCTCTTCCACACCAATTACATACTGAAACCTCACTACAAAATTCCTGCTTCCGGTAGCAACATTACGTAAGAAATGCAGCCGGTGCCAGCTGAGACCCCGGCTGGGCTGGGCTTTCCCTGTGGCTCCATGGAATGTTCCAGGGAAACACCTGGGAAAAGTGTGAGGTGGGGAAAATAGCAGAGAGGAGCTGCTGTGGACTGACAGCAGCTCCGCATTCCCCACCCCTCTGCACCTCTTGGGATGATGAGGTACAGCAGCCGGGAGGGAAGGAGCAAAGCTGAGCCTGGGAAGAGGAATAGGGGTGAGTGTCAGGAGGGTTTTCTCATATTTCTCTTTGCTTCTCACCATGCTGGTCACTTTTAATTGTCAACAGATGCATTTTTCCCAAGTCAAATCTGTTTTGCCCATGTCAATAGCAGATAAGGGATCTCCCTGCCTTTATCTTGATTTTTTTTTACTTTATTTTCTCCCCTGGCCTGTTGAGGAATGGGAGAAATATAGCAGCTGTGTGGCATACAGCAGCCAGCCAAAGTCAGCCCTCCACAAAAAAGTATGGCTAACCCTGTAACCATCAACTTATGGAAATCAAGCACATATTCCAAAGCTTGCAGTGCTCATTGATTTAAAATATTCTCTTTGTAAGAAAAAAAAATGTACCCAAAATGCTGTAAAAACCACATAAGCACTCTATAGGTAGTTCCTATTTATAATTATAATTAATAGCATTTTATAGGGTGACTGTATGTACAATAAGACTTCAAGAGACAACTATAAAATAGCCTTTATTGTCTATTTGATGGTCTAAAATCTTCACTTTTTAAAAAAGGTTCAATTTTAGAGGTAATTATTAGCTTCAGCTAATCAGGAAACATCCTCCCTGTGAAAAGAAACATGACTTCTCTTTAATTTATTTTTCTAGTAGTTTAACAAAGAAACAAGATCATTTCTCTGCCAAAAAAATACATTAGATAAAGAAATGGAATTGTCTTCAGCAAGCATCACTAGAATTTGGATCAGCACCTTGCCTTTGATTTGTAAAGAGTAATATATCTGTAAAAACTAAATTGAGGTCTTGATTTAATAGTTCCATCAGATATATAAGAAAATTAAAGACCTTCCATTCACTTGTTATGAAGTATTTTTACTTTGCCAAGTATTCTGCTAAGAATGTGAAGACACGTATCAGCAGAATATACTTCTCTCACACATTACTCTGCATTAGGAGAAGAGATTAACCCCTGTCTCAAATGTCCTCAGTGGGTTGGAAGTTGCTTCACTGCAAAGATACCTGGAATCCCAAACTTGTCTTTTCTCTACCTAGTGCCAATCTTGAGCCTTCCCTTCCCACAGCTCTGCTGAGGGATCTTCTAAGTTTCATGAGTTCTGCTGGTATTTTTTCTTTTGACAGTTACATTAGCTGTCCACAGTTTCTATCATGAAAGGTGAACAAGGTATATTCTGAGTTCTTTCTAGGGCTGGGATTCTGTAAGATATCAGAGACAATCCTACAGGATATAAATACATATCTTGAACTGATCTTTTCAGCTAGTTTCAGTGTTAGCCCCCTCTCTGGCTGCGTTATTCAGGATCTGCTAAGGAAAGCTGTGATCTCTTCCCCTTACATCAGTATCAACTCAGTCTTTCTCCACAGCTTAATCATATGTCTGTGGCTGCTTCCTAGTGTTTCAAGACTAGAGGACTCATATTTAGCTTTTGAGTCTTTTTCTGTCAAATAAGTATTTTTGGATGGAAGACAGGTTTCTGCTGAAACATAATGCACAATCTATTTCAAGGAGTTCACCAATTTCTAATATATGGCCAGAAAATGATGGCTGTGGAAGAATAATTGGCTAGCCATATAAATCAGCTTTAACTCCCTTCACATGTTTAGCTTAATCGTTTTCTTAAGGGCATTCATGTTTTTGTGGTCCCGATAAAGGTTAACGGAGGTCTGCTCTAAAAAGTGTTCGCTCTGTTTAGCCTTAGCTTGTTATCCGGTCATCCCAAATAGAGGAGAGGAAGTTCAGCAGCATAGTCCCAGATTCCTTATTTTCCTTGTTTTCAATTTGTTTTTTTCCTTGTAAAAAATACATATATAGCATTGACTATGGTCTTTATGGTCTTTAATAGCTTATTATATACTTAAACTAAAATTTAGCCTTAAATGCTTTAATAATTTTATTTTTCCTGATGTAGACACTGAGAAAGCTTCTGCCCATTATTTATTTCCCTGAAATGTAGTACAGCCAGCTTTTTCCAATTGATATTGCAGGGGTTGACATATATCACCAGCTCTCAGACACCTTGTCCTCTCCGGTGTTACTGGGCAACAGCATGCCTGGTGCTGCATTGCAATGGCAGACATTCTGATCACTATTTCTATGGAATTAAGTGGCTGACATTTTTCTATACTTTGTCTATATTAAAAGCCTTTGGCTTAATTCAGGAAAAGAAATTCAGCATAGGTTTGTTTCAAATACACTACTGCAACATGGACACAGTCTGGTCCCAAGCTGACATCTGATGTCACGTTGAGAGTTTTACATTTTGAAATTGTTTCCTGTGTTTTCTGTTCTTTTTTTTTATTTTTTTTTAACATATATTTTTTTCGATTTCCAATTAAAACAACATTACTCTCTTCTAGAAAGTTTCTATTTTTTGTTCAGGTGTGCAAATGCATATTAATTCCAACAGCAACAGTACACTAAATTTAAAAAGGAGGCAATATTTGCCTTAGCTCCCAGGTACGAATCAGGCAGTGCTTTAAACCCCTTCTCTAGATAATCATGGATGGGACACATGCTGGTTTAGACACCTGCTATAATTTACAATAGAAGATACCTCCAGCTGTGCCATGTGTTGGACGCCTCAGGGGAGCACTGCAGAAGCTGACTGCCATCATGGCACAGGAGAATTTTTCCCTGCTCTCTGTTCTTGGTCTCTGTCACCTTCTGGTCATGACTCTGACACTCGCTGCTGACAAGATGAGTGATAAGAACTAATACCACAGCACTATCTCAAAAAATCCTGTCAGACTGGGTGTTCTGCTAGTTTAGGGTCATTTCATACTGATGTGAAGAAGCAGGGGAAGGTATGGAAAAAAAGAAAAAGAAGACATACTGTGATAAAGCAGCTGAACTTTGGTGTTTTTAGGCTCAAGTTCAATCAGTAATGTTGTGTGCGCTATTTAAAGACCATTGAATAAGATGCAATATTTACATGGACTGGCAGGCTGAAGAGAAGCAACACGTCTCTTTTCCAGTTACTTTTGGTGTATCAGTAAATACAGGACAGCTGAATGTCCTGTAAAATATGTTGAAAGGTACATAGTAAGACTGTAATTTCAATGGAAGTGTTCTGACAGACAAGTAAAGAGGACAGGGAAGACAGAATTGTTTCCTAATGGAACTTTGACATAAAATTATGTCAATGAATTACAGTCATATCTTTCTTTCTCATTCCTACAATACAATTTAGTTTAATAGTATGTAGAAAATGAAGTATTGATGACAGCAAGTAATTTTTTAACGGTCGTTTCTGGAGGTGCTGCTTTGTAATAACCCATTAATAATTGGGGGGAAAAAAATCAACGGGTTTTGAAGTCACTCTTCTCTGTAATGTTTCATGATGTTTGAAATCATTCTTTATATTGCATTGTGAAAAGATTGAACATTGCTTTTTGAAATAATTTGCAAACTGAAAATTCCAGCACTGCAAACCTTGTCTTTCAAACAATACTTTTTCTATTCAGAATATTTTTAATTACTAATGGATGTGTAAATAAATTTTGAGAGTTATTTGGTATGAAATAGTGACAGGAAGGCATTAAGTTTCCCTGACAAATACTTCAAAGCACATTATGCAAATAAAACCCAAATATGTATGTTTTTATTCAAGGCTGAAGACTGAAATTTCAAGTGCAATAGACAATTGCAAGAAATATAGTTCCAGCAGTATGCAAGAATGTTACCTAACAACCAAGTAAAACAGTATTTGAATTCTCCTTCCTTCATTTTCTGTACATGCACAGAAGGTAGATTATGGTAAATAGAAAGAAATTATCAGCTCCCACTTAGCTTAGTATGTAAAGTTATAAAACTGAACATTAATTTTGAGATCAATTATGACATATCTATTAACCCATCAGCCAACTATTCACATTTGATACATTAAAACTTACTAAATATCACAGCTGGGTATCAAAACTGAAGAAAAAATCATTCATAGCAGTTGGAAATAGGTAGTGAGATTGATTTTTTTTGTTGGCTTTTCACACAGTGCATGAGTCCTCTTTACCTATCTTGTCAAGTTTTAGTAGGAAAATAATTCGTTTGTTTTGTTGGAGTTTTTTTCTGTTTTAACCAGTAGCAGAAAAAAAAAGGCTATTGTAATCTTATGCTGTTCTCTCTCTCACATGATAACTTTCATTTCTTATGTTTTCCATGGAGAGCAAACCATAAAGAAACCTCTCTTCCAATCCATTCAAACAAAACAGAGTAGAGCCATGGCATCAGGCATCTTCCTCGGGTGTGTGGAACTATGCTACTCAGTGCTAAAAAGCAGCATTTGTTGATGTCTGCCATACTGCAGAGCAGCATCCAGGTCTGTGAATTTCCTGCTCTGCTCTATCCATATCTTACACTGGAAATGAGAAGAAAATTCTTCACAAGTAATTATTTGCCCCTCAGCCAACACAGGGTAAGAAAAATAAGACTAGGTTAGGCTAGACTAGACTAGACTAGACTAGACTAGACTAGACTAGACTAGAATAGAATAGAATAGAATAGAATAGAATAGAGTAGAATAGAGTAGAATAGAATACTTCAACTGGAAGGAACCTACAACAATCATCTAGTCCAACTGCCTGACCACTTCAGCTGACAAAAAGCTAAAGTATGAGTTCAAGAGCATTCTCCAAATGCCTCTTAAACACTGACAGTAATGGGGCATCAACCACCTCTCTAGGAAACCTGTTTTGGTGTTTGACCACCCTCTTGGTAAATAAATGTTTCCTAATATCTAAGACCTCTTCTAATGCAGTTGTGAGCTATTCACATGCACCCTGTCACTGCATAAAAGGGAGAAGAAATCAGCACATCCCTCTCTCCTATTCCTCATCAGATGTCTGTAGAGAACAAGGAGGACTGCCTCCATCCTCCTTTTCTCCAAAATAGACAAGCCCAAAGTTCTCATCCACTCGTCAGCAGACATTCCTTCCAACCCTTTAATCAGCTTGGTTAGCCTACTCTGGACACATTCAAGGACCTTCACAGTACTCAAGGTGAGACCACACCATCACTGCAGGACAATCTCCTCTTTTGATGGGCTGGTGATGTGTTTGCTGCGCCCCAGGATGTGAGCTGCCCTCAGGACTTTCAGGGCACACACTCCTGACTGACACTGAGCTGCTGCCAACCAGCACTCCCAGGTCCTTTTCAGCAGGGCTGCTTGCCAGCTGCATGTCTTCCAGTCTGTACTTGGCTGAGGTAATATTTCATCCAGACAGCAAAGTTCTAAAAGTTTATAGGCAGTGGAAGTTCTTCAAAAGTGTGCATATTCTCCTCCTAAATTCCAGTGATCCATATTTAGCTTTCAAAGCAAGCAGCATGACAGATATTTCATCTTCTGCCACCTGTTGTCTTAATATTGAAACAAGCAATTGTTTCCCCTGATGTGTTAGACATGTGCATTTCTGACAATTCCAGTGTCCAAATTCTGGGGGTTTTGATCACACATTGGTTTAGGCAACATCAGAACTGATGGTAACAAATGGGGTATGCTGTCTCAAAGGGGAAAAAATGTTGCTCTATTAGGAACGGCGAGGAGAGCGACATAGACTCTCTAGGGAGTCGGTTAGGAGAATGTCTTGTAGTTTATTACTTCAGGTCTGTTTTATAGACTGGTATGTGGAAAGTACAGAAAGGAAACACTTATTGGTTAGTAAACTACTACATTACCATCATTGGTCAGTGGGGCACACTACCCCCTGATTTTCTCCTGCAAAGAAAACAAGAGACAGACAACAACACCTGCAAGGCTGTTTCCTGTCTTTGAGGATTGTTTTGAATCCTCCCATGAATTTCTCAGGCCAGCTTCTCAGGCAAGACTGAGAAGCTATATGGCCTGCAGTTTCACAAGCTCTCTGTTACAGAGTTAGCATCCACAAAAAAAGATCTTTACTCAGGACTCAGCAGAGATATTTTTACACTATTACAGTGGGAGCTTTACACTAGATTTGAAAGGGAAGGAGACAAAAATCAGGACCAGACTGTCCCTATATGCCAAACAATGAGCCACAGGGAAGAAGACTTGCCTGGCTGAAGAGAGAGTTGTGTCTGGAATTTAGGAAAAAAGTGAGAATTTATGAGATTTGGAAGAATGAGCAGCTCACTCAGGAGGACTGCAAGGATGTAATGAGATTGTGGAGAGAAAAAATTTGAAGGGAAAAAGCTCAACTGGAATTTCATCTGGCTACTGCCATTACAGACAACAAAAATGTTTTTACAAATATCAACAACAGGAGAGTTAAGGAGAATATTCATGCTTTATTGGATGCAGGGGAAAATAATCACAAATAGAGGCTGAAGGACTTAATGCCTTCTTTGCCTTAGTAGCAAGACTCAGCTGTCCTCAGGGTACCCAGCCCCCATGGCTGGAAGACAGAGATGAGAAGCAGAGTGAAGGTCCCCGTCATCCAGGAGGAAATAGTGGCCTGCTGTTCCACATAAACTTGCACAAGTCTACGAGGCCAGATGGGATCCATCCAAGAGTACTGAGGGAGATGGCAGAAGAGCTCACCAAGCACCTCTCCTTCATTTTTTAGCAGTCCTGTTAACTGAGAAGGTCACAGATGTCGGGAGCTTGGCAAATGTGATACCCATCTACAAGAAGAACCAGTAGAATCCAGGGAACTATAGGCCATTCAGCTTGACCTCTGTGCTGGCAAAGATGATGGAGCAGATCATCTTGAGTACACATCATGTGCGTAACAACCAGGTTATCAGGTCCAGCCAGCATGGGTTTATAAAAAGCATGTCCTGCTTGACTAATCTGATCTCTTTCTCTGACAGGGTGACCTGACAAGGTTACGAATGTTGTCTCTTTGGATCTTAGCAAAGTTTTTGATTGTATTCCACAACATTCTCCTGGAGAAACTAGCCATTCACATCTTGGTCAGGTGTATTCTTCAGTGGGTTAAAAATGGTGTGGATGGTCAACTCCAAAGAGCAATGATGGATGGTGCTACCTCCAGTTGGCTTCCAGTCATGAGTGGGCTTCCCCAGAACTCAGCACAGTTTTCTCTAATATCTTTATCTATAATCTGGATGAGGGGATCAAGAGCACACTCAGTTAGTTTAGAGATGATGCCATGTTGGGTGAGAATACTGATCTGCTGGAGGGCAGCAATACTTCAAAGAAATTTGGATAGGCTGGATTGATGGGGCAAAGCCAACTGTATGACAAAATGCCTCGTCCTGCACTTTGGTTATAAAACCCCATGGAGCGCTACAGGCCAGGGGCAGAGAGGCTGGAAAGCTGCCAGATGGAAAAGGACCTGGGGGTGCTGGTGACATCCAACATGTACCAACATGTACCCAGGTGGACAAGAAGGCCAATGGCATCCTGGCTTATGACAAAAATAGTGTGCTCAGCAGGACCAAGGCAGTCATCATCCCCCTGTACTGTACTGTACTTACCAAGTGAAGCCTTGCTACCACCTTCAGCCCGGTTCTTGGTTCTGGGCCCCACACTACAAGAAAGATATTGAGATGTTGGAGCATATCCACAGAAGGGCAACAAAGCTGGTGAAGGATCTGGAGCACAGGTCTGAGAAGTGGCTGAGGGAGCTGGGGTTGTCTAGCTGGAGAAAAGGAAGCTCATAGGAGACCATATCACTCTGTACAGCTACCTGTAGTGAGGTAGGAGTTGGTGTCTTCTCCCAGGTAACCAAAAAACAGGACAAGAGAAAATGGTTTCAAGTTGTGGCAAGGGAAATTTACATTGGATATTAGGAAAAAATTTCTTCATGGAAAGGGTGGTCAGGCATTGTAACAGGCTACCAAAATAAGTGGTCTATTTATCACCCTCTGAAACGGTCAGAAATCTGTGGATGTGTGTGGAGGAGGCCCAGTCCTCTGACAGGCATCTGTGGCATCCTCCCTGGAGATCAATCCCCTAAAATAAAATAAAACTGTCTGGTCACTGTGACTAATCTGTGGACCCCTCCCTTCCTCAGGACCCCATATTATCTCCCTGTTAACTATTGGTCATTTTACTCCAGTCTCAGATTATTGGCCTCCTTCCGGATTCTTCCCTTCCTATAAAAACCTCAGCTTTTACCCAGTTCAGTGGTTAGACCATCACTGGCCCCCTTTGCTGAAGCCTGCATTAAAGACTCTCTGCGGAACACCATATGGGCTTCCCGTCTCTTGTCTGTGTCAGCAGGGGAAACCCCTGAACAGAGCTGGCTGGGCTGAACAGAGCTGATCACAGAGCAGAAATCACTGCTAAAAGAGCTGATCACTTAAAGCCCTTGCCTGTGCTCCAAGGGTTACCCCTGCCTGGAGGCTGCCTGCAGAACCCCGGACAGTGGCTGTGTCCCCTGGGACAGCCTGGCTATCTGGGCTCCTTACAGAAGCTGGGGTCAGACAGGCCCCCAGGACCCATCCAGCAACAGATGTGTCAGTCTGGGATGTTGTTTAGTGGTGGATGTGACAGTTATGGGTTAACAGGCATGTTTTATGATCTTAAACATCTTTTCCAACCTTAATGAAGGGAATCTATGGGAAAATTCTATGGGCTATGGAATAAATCAATATTTAGTAGACTAGGATGCCTTCTTTAGCGACCTTGCTTGAAAATCCAGCCTTTTATGTAGCAATGCTGTCTGAAATAAGTTAAACTAAATTTCACTGAAATCAAAACCACTGAATTTCCCATAATCTTACTAATTAAATCAAAATCCTAAAATTTCCAAAGTGACAGAAAATCATAATTGTGTATCAGTAAAATTCAGATTTTTGTCACTGTTCTATTAAATTTTGTAGAAACCTTTCCAATATATTCAACAGATACAAGCCAAAATTAAAACTGGATATCCCTTTATATTGTACAAATGTATGTATTCAGTTTCCCCACAAATATCCAGCTACCTGTGCTGGCACATTCCTAGATGTCCACTTTATGGTAGAAAGAGAATAAACTATAAGAACCCAAATGAACAATTTAATCTAATTTGAAATACTGAAATTCAGAGAGCTTCACTGATCACCTTAGTTTTACCCTTTCCTTTTTAGTTCTGTTTTCATTCTCAAGCCTGTCACTTTCAATTTTCCTACTCATAGGCATCTGTAATTCCTTCCTGAATTTGCTTGTGTTCTCTTAGTTCCTTCCTAGTTTTCTCAGTACCTTCTCAAGACATGAGAATGCAACAAATGGAAAGAGGGAAGCAGAAACTTTGTTGTGAAAGCAAAAAATGGGAAAAAATTCTCATTTGATCATTTATGTTGAATGTAAGTTTTAAGAATGACAGCTGGAAAGTATTCTTTCAAGACAGTCAAAGCAGAGTATATTTATTTTATTGGAATTCCTTTTTGACTTTGTTTTTAAATAAAATTATGTCTATACTGAGAAATTCTAAAAATGTTTTGTGGATTAAAAATCATACTTTACAATGGAAGGAAATTGTCTTAGAAGCTTTGCATTGACTCATATAAAAATAACTTGTAAGAAAGAAAAATATGTTAAACATTTCCATGTATGTGTTTTATATACCATTCTTTAATTTTTAGAACTTTCATCTCAAAACCATGTTAGTTACACATTGTGAGATAATGTAATGCTTATGAAAAAAAGATAGTAAGGAACACTATAGAGTTTGACTATTGATAGACTTATAGACTACATGTTGCTCTAGCACAATGAAATATTTAGCTGTTTCCATAGATCAGTGCAAAAAATATAATTAATTTTCATCACAGAAAGATTATTTTGGCATATGCATATTCTTGGGTTAATATCATATTTAAGTAGATTTTCAACTCCCATGATGTTTTACCCCTGGATAAGGACATAAAGAGCAATTTTATCCTCTAAGAGAAATAGTAATTCTTCTAGTCAATGTCACTACAATAAGCTGCTCAAATTCCTGATTCATCCTGTACCTGTTTTGGTTTGAATTCTAATTATTTTAAAGTCAGTGGTCAGAATTATGCACAGCATTTCAGAGGATGTTATATTAACTCATGTTCAGTTGTACTAGTATTTCTGTCTGTTGAGAAAAGATTACATTACTATCAGCCATAATATATTGGAACTTCACATCATTCAGCAATGAACTGCAAAACTCTATCCTCTTTGGCCATTTTCACTGGTTAACAGATTAACCCTGGTATCTGTAATTACATTGATGCATAACATAGTATCTTCTGATATCAGCTTTAACATTTATTTTGATTACTTAGTTTTCAGAAAGCAGACATTCTTGAATGTTATTTTAACATTCTCCCTGTTATGAATACCCATAATTTGCTATTTGTGTCACAACACCTCTGAAAATTTTATTTACTACTTAAATACAAAAAAATACTATTATCTACCCAATGCTGAAGTTAATGTCAAAGCTGTTCTCCTTTAATTGGATAGTTTTTTCACAATCTCTTTACTAATTTCCTCTTATCTATTTCTACCAATTCACCTTGTGTTTCTGTACCCAGTGCTTTTGACCAGATAGGAGAGAGATACATTTGTTTTGTCTGCAAAAATCATTATGCTTATTTAAAAAGAACAAACCAAGCATCACCTCCCCCGCCAAAGAAAACAACAAATTAGAAGTTAGTTTGAAATTATCTGCTTTTCCATTTAATCTCTGCTATTCTTTCCCTCTAGATTAGCTCAGAAATAACACTCACTCTTGGCCATGCATCAACTTTTTGTTCTCACTCTTGCCAGTGTAGATTTTCACCTAGCAACAAGTGGTGCTATTTGCAGCCATCATATGAATCATACTTTTGCAATTTCAATATAAAACTCTCACCCACTGTACAAAAAAAATTCCTATAATTAGAGTTATGTGAAACTTTAAGGTTATACAAAGTTTAACAACTGTTTTAGACTGAACAGATAAAGTGTTGCAAGAACATATATCCTTATTCAGTGACTGAAAGTCTAAATGACTGCTTTTAGCCTCGTATGACCTGCAGTAACTATAAAATTATTGCTTAGTCAAGCAGGGAGATAGCTGCTAGGAACTGAGCCACTGAGACATTTTTGGATAACAGAAGATATAATCTGTTGTGAGTGTGGTTCACTAAAATGTCAAGTTTAAGAATAATGCCACCAAAATGTCAGGTTTAAGAATAATTCTAAGTGGTGAGAATTTGTTACAAAATAAACTGTGACCATCTTTAAAGTCTATTTGTCTTATTATGTTCATAACCTTGCTTTGCATTATGCTAAGCATAAAGAATGGCATGACTGTTAATGTACTCAGCAAAGCATTAAAGAAAAGCAAACCAAAACAGCAACAAGCCCCAAATCAAACAAAACCATAAACAGGGTAATTCCTATCCTTACTTTTAAAAAATACCAGTATTTGAACAATCAGTCCTTAGAAAAACCTCTTTCATAACAAGCTTAAGATGGAGCTTGCTTTCTAAGCTCAGTTTTTGAAAACTAAGTCCATTTAAAAAGTAAAGCACCTTGAAGATACAAATTGCTAACACTGGTAAACAAGATACAAGCCTGGTGATGATGCCAGAGTGGGACCAACAGTGGCATATCTAGTCTTTTGTTTTTTTCCTAGACCTTTCTTCAACAGTACCTTACAGCAGGTAACCCACAGGAAGATGAAAGACATTATCACAGTCTTCCCCCAAAATATTTAAATCAGCCTGTCCTTCCACTGACTCCATGGTCTTCTTTTGTCCAGTGAGATGATTGCTCTATCCTATCCAAAATCTGTGCGGTTTACTAATTTTTAATGCCATGTCATTACTTTGACAAGATATCAACATGTGCAATGATTTTTTCAGGCTCCTTTTGTGTTTCAGGAAAATGTGTTGTATAGTTAAGGAAAATATCACTCTTTTATTGACTTTAAAGCAGACAGTTTTAAAGTTTATTAAATGTAATTCCACTTTTGTGAGGGAGTCAGCTGTTTGTTACTTAGCTGCCTGTCACTGTCAATTTATATGCAGGGAGGAATAAATGTGATCTCTCTTCCAAGCAAAATAGTTTAAAAAAAAAAGGAAGTTTTGGTATTTAGTAGTAAGTATTTATAATTCTTTAGTTATCTTTATTCACTCTTAGGCAATGCTGAATTTTCTTTTCTCTTTCATTTAAAAGAAATGTTCAGAGGCAATTTTAAACAACAAAGGCCAGTAGCCCATTCACTGAGAGCTAAATTTTTCTAGTTGTAGAAAATTTACTTTGGAACAGGAGAAAGGGCACAATTAACTGACATTTCTCTCAGTAGCGGTGACAGCTTTGAAAAAAATATCAGTGTTCTTACCTGGGAGCATCCTTGTATCTAGTTCAGGACTTTGTGCAGCACACCTGTGAAGTCACGAAGGAGGAAAAGGAAGCAACAAGGGTCATAGATGGCTCTACACTGCCAAGAGCTGTACTTTGTCTCCTGTCTGGCTATGTATTATCCCAGAAATTCAGCCTCTTAGCCTAGATACAAATAATTGCTGAGGTTGCCAACAAATGAAGTAAACTGTATTTGCAATGCAACAAGGCTTGCTGTCCCTTAAATGTATGACAAAGACAATTGTCATCTCACAAGCAGAACACCTAGCCTTAAAGCAAGGTATGGGCAAGAGAACATTCTTATCCTTCTCTAGACAAAAATATTGGTTCTTTAACCTCAACTGATGTAATGCAGCTGACATTTACTCAAGTGCAACTCAAAAGTGCCTATTAACTTTTTTTGTACAATAAACTTATTTTACCTGTTCCTCTAAAAGGATGCTAACTTTCCTTTTTCTAGTGAGATTTTGATTTTGCTTATGCAACATTGCTTCCACATGGAGGAAGTTCCAAAAAATTCCTGAATTTTTCCTCAGGTGTGTGGTATGGTTCCAAGTAGCTACAACGTATTTCTATTACATTTACAGTGAAAATTTTACATTATTTTTTTTCTTATAAACAAAAAGTTAATTATCCTAATGAATTCTCTGAGGTTAAACTGACAACTGTCATTTAGTATATTACAGAGTTTTTTTTGGTGCACAAAGAAATAATAAACCTACTACATGGAAGTAGATTAGAATGTAAAGACTGGCCTGCCTCATTGTGGGTCTTAAAATGAGCCTCCTCAACAGATTAAAATGATTGCAGCAATTTTGCTTCTTGTTTTGTATAAAAATGCACTTTAATTCTATTTGATCTAATTTTTTTTCTCCATTCAATAGATTTTGCTACCTGTTTGATTGAAGAAAATCTCAATTTCAGAACAAAGTCACAAGGGTTTTATCTCTCATAGAATATTAATGCAAATAATCAACAGTTTTTCTCTTCACAAATAAACACCTTCTCTTGAAATTCCTTTGAATTAAGCTAACCTAAATGTATGCTTTTGGAAAGTGTTGACAGTGTAAGATAGAACAGATATGCCAAGACATTATTACTGTGCCACTGTAACTTTTTTACTATTATCATAATTTCCTGGTTCCTTAGTGTCACAGTGGGGTTCTGCCCTCTATGGGTGCCACGTGTCATGGGAGGGTTCTGGGACCTCTTGTCTGGTTCAGCTGGGTCGAGTGCGGTGGAAAAAATAGGGACGGGTACCACGGAGTGCCCAAATATACATTTTAATGTTCACTGGGACTGCATGGTCTGAGGGGCTGCATCCAATGACTCAGGGGTGTGGCGAACTTAATAACGTGCAGGGGTATCTGAGGGCAGGGGTCCAGTAGCGAACACGGACATGACCTATTATGAATGATCCCAGTAGCATCCCCCCAGCACTCTGCCTCCCAAGGCCTCAGGTTTATTCCCTCCAGGTCAGGAACCCAGTCCAAAGTAAGATCTATCTCAGCTGATTTGGTTCCCACACCTTAGGTAACTAAAATCTGTTCAAGATGCATAAGACAAGACAGGCTATGATCCTGTGCAGATACCTGGAAGGTACACATCATCTTCTAAGATTATTAAGTGTTTTCTAAAGCAAATCCTATAGTGAAGAAAGCTTCTCTAAATGTACTCTGGTAGCATTAACAGCAGAATTTGGTTTCACACACAGTTCAGGTACATCTGGATATGTTGCCTTGACACATCTCACGTGTTCATGCTCTGTACCTGGCATGTTGTCAACTGAACAGCAGTCATCTATATTATTTATAGTTGTCATGGAGGTGAATAATTTATATATTCACCAACTTTCCTAATCTCACACTCCACATATCCCTCTCTCAAAACAATGA
Source organism: Pseudopodoces humilis (assembly GCF_049639895.1). Classification (NCBI taxonomy): domain Eukaryota; kingdom Metazoa; phylum Chordata; class Aves; order Passeriformes; family Paridae; genus Pseudopodoces; species Pseudopodoces humilis. The sequence goes on along the minus strand of NC_142200.1, from coordinate 80,031,761 downwards.
TGCTACTATTCTATTGTCTTAAAAAGAAGCATAACTTTCTTCTTTTAATACTGCCTCATTTTACTGGTTTTTTTTTTTTCAGTTAATTCACTGAGAAATGGTGTAAAATCATGGAATTGTTTTGGTTGGAAAAGACCTTTAAGATCATCAAGTCCAAATGTAAACCAGCACTTCTAAGTCCATTACTTAACCATGTTGCTAAGAGTCACAGCTACATGTCTTAAAAGACCTCCAGGGTGGTGACTCATCCATTTCCCAGGGCAGTGCTTCTCGTAAATCCTTAACAGCCATTTTCTAACGTTGCTTATCATTGCAAATTAAAGCATGGGATGCCTGGGCGTTTGTTTTCAAATAGGCTCAAATTGCAGTACAACATTTAGAGTGATTTCAAATTATTGGAGGACTTCAAATTTTATGGGCACTTCAGTATGGAATTTAAAGCACTTCAATAATTTTAAATTGCTCTGCCTTGCACAAAGCAATTTAAATTTATTGGAAGTGAAATTTGGCAGTGATCAGAGTTCTGGGCATCTCAGCATACATTGGTTTAAAATTAAAAGAGCACTTTAAATTTTTATAAGCACTTCATTTAAAGATCCGGGCTCTGGTCTGGTGTCATTTAAAGCTGGTAAAGTTTTATCCACTTGTACTCAAATGAAAAAAAAAAAAAAAAAATGGTCTCTATTCAGAATAATCTCATTTTGCTTAACAAGAGATCTAAAATACAATTTAGACAGAAAAGTAAAAAAAAAAAAAAAAGCAAACAAGGTATGATCCTATTAAAGCTATCTCATCCCATTCATCTCAGAGAAAGCTGTTGTTCAACTAGAGAAACCAAAACCCAAAGAAATCCAAAGGTAAAACCAAAATATACACAAAATGATGCTACTTAAATAAACCCTAGCTATCCTTTTTTCTTTCCTTCTTTTATCTATCTAATCTAGAATAATCTTGTAAGGTTCATGGAACAGGAGCAGATTTTTAGCTCTGCTGGAAGAGGTTTAGCACATTACAGGTATTGACATCTGTGCCATTCTCCATGTACGTGCAACCGCCCATGAAGCTACAGCTGTTCATGTGAGCACAAACTAAAATAAATGCTTTCAGGACAGTGTCCTGTACAGGCCGTGGTGCCCTGGCGGTGCTGGGCCCGTGTCGGGGCTGCCCGGCCCGGCCCCAGGCGGTGCCGGCGGCTGCAGCGGCCCCAGGGCTGGGCCCGGCTGAGCCCCTCAGCCACGGGCGGGCGGGCGAGAGCCCCGGGGAAAGCCTGGCCAAGGGAGGGCAAAACGCTGCCCGGCAGCCAGGGCTGAGCCAGGGGAACCGAGCCACAAACAGCCCTGCGAGCCCCGGGGGGACAGCGGGAGCGGGGCCGGGGCCGGCAGAGAGCCGGCAGGGATGGGCCTGCGGCCAGGGAGAGACCCCGGCCGGGCCGGGCTTTCCCTGAGGTTCCTGGGAATGTTCCAGGCTGAAGAAGTCAACAGCGTGAGGAGAAGTAAGAAGCCTCAAGCAGGAGCTGTTAAGCCCTGAGCGTAGTCCCCCATTCTTCATCCCTCTTGCGCGGCTCAGGAATGAAGGAGTAAAGAAGGAAGAAGGGAGCAGCAAGGGCGAGGTGTGTGTGGAGAGTGAAGAGAAATATTTTCATATTTGCTTTTGCCTCTCACCATGCAACTTTCTCTTAATTGTCAGTAAATTCATTTTCCAGAAGCTGAATCTGTTTTGCCTGTGATGATAACTGGTAAGGCATCTCCCTGTCTTTATCTCAACCCACAAGCTTTCTAAGTCCTGTTCTTTCTTGTTTTCCACCCCGTCCCTTGGAGGCTGGATGTGGGGTGGGTAGCTGAACAGATGGATGAAAGTTTGGCTGTTGGCCAAAGCTAAATCACAAAAGCTCGCTGGTCTAAAGCTACTTCAAAGACTTTTCAGTAAAACAAAGACTTTTACAAATCTCAGCTCCAAGGGTAGTCCCAAATACCCTAGTACAGAGAGTGCTAATTAGTTCAATTCTTTTATCTAAACTAAAGAACTATTTATCTAAACTGCTAAAAGGGTTTATACTATGGAGAAGCCCTGTCTCCATTTCTGAAGGCAAGTGTAGTTTATTTCTTCCAAGGCTTGGCAATGCACATTACAGGTTTTAGACCATTTATTAAGATAGCACAGTGAGAATAAAAACCTCTTCCCAAATTTTCTCTTTAGTTCTGTTACCTTAGATAAAATACAATGGGAAGAAGACTTAAAAACTATTCAGAAAAAATCTTGGCACAAATAAATTATTGCTTCATTATGTGTTTGTTATAGGATGCCACTTGAACAGAGTGAGGTCCATGGATTTGATACAAAATTTTTAATTCTTTTTTTCCTCTTTCTCTTCTCATAGAAGTCAGTCTCAATGCATATGGTCAATGTATATTGTCAGGAGTCATGAATAAACTGCTTGGAAGGACGCCATGCATATGTTTGATTAGAAGGAAATATGATGCTACTAGACATTTTTGGGTTCCACAAGACTAACTTCTGGTAACTGAACATTCACAGTTTGGCAGGCACCTTCACAAATGCATCCAGAATGGTTGTTCACGGTAATTTGCTTCCAGTGCTCTTCTTGGTAATTTAATTGTAAATTAAACAGTTTTACTGTAAACAGATGCAAGATTCCCCTGCCTTGCTGCCCTGGGAGACTGAAAAGGTAAAATTAATAATTTTTAACATCGCCTTTGTAACAATTCTATATCTACCTACAGATAAACTTTATATCTTCATATAATGATAGCTTTGGTTGCTTAGAACCACATAGTAATTTAGGCTGAAAGGGGCCTCTGAAGATTTTCTCATGAAACCCTTGCCCAAGCTGTCTCAGCTACAGCAGGTTGACTGGGACGGTGTCCAGCTGAGTTTTGAGTTAATTCAAAACATGCTGACATCCTGTACAAAAGTTGGCAAGGAATCCTCAGCTGACTTAGGGGGTGGGCAAACAAATCATTACCGTGATGTTAGATTCATCATTCCCATGAATCCCGCCCTCATCTTTGCCACTACTTTGCCATCCATGTCTGATCTGTGCTGATCATTGGTGTCCCCAGTATAAATGACAATTGCTCAGTTATCTACTACCTTGTGAGTGTACAGATGGGTCTCAGTCCCCCAGGACTGGGCTGTTATGTTAGAAATCCAGAATTATTCACAAGATGTTAATGCAATGTCTTCCATTTCCATCTAGGCCCTCTCAAGCAGAGGCTGGGAGCAAAACCCTTAGGTTTTGCTGGGGTCATGGGTTCAACACCAATAGAAAGTCACTTCAGCCTGACAGGTCAGCCTATTTGTATCCTTAGTGGAAACTGACGCTTTTCATTGCATATGTAGTCACCAACTCTGTTGGTTATTAATGGTAAGGATTACTAGTGTGACCTGTGTGTCCCAATTGGGTGGGAAGACATCAGCACACCTGTTAATCAGGCTATTATTCTGCTCATTAATCCCATTGTCTTGGGGCTTCTATGGCAAATGGAGCACCCACTTAATTCCCACCTTTCAAGCCCAGCCTTGAAACACTGCAGCAGCAAATGATCTGGAAGTGCTGGTTGACAGGTGGCTGAACATGAGCCAGCATGTGCCCAGGTGGACAAGAGAAATAGTCCTGGCTTGTATGAGAAATAGTGTGGCTGGCAGGACTAGGGCAGTGATCCAGAGAAGGGCAATGGACCTAGCGAAGGGTTTGGAGCACAGGTCTTATGAGGGGAGGCTGAAGGATCTGGGGTTGTTTAGCCAGGAGAAAAGGAGTCTCAGGAGGGACCTTATCTATTTCTACAGGTACCTGAAAAGAAGTTGTAGCCAGGTGGGAGCCAGTCTCTTCTTCCAGCTAACAGGTATCAGGACAAAAGGAAATGGCTTCAAGTTACACCAGGTAAAGTTTAGATTGGATATTAGAAATAATTGCTTCACCAAAAGGATTTTCAAGCGCTGGAACAGAATGCCTGGGTAAGTGATTGATCACTATCCTGGGAGGTAGATGTGGTGCCTAGAGACATAATTTAGTGATGGACTTGGCTGGGTTGACAATTGGACTTGATGATCTTAGAGGTCTTTTCCAGTCTTAATTATAGTATGATTCCAAATGCCTCTTAAAAACTGTCATGGGGCACTAACCACTTCTCTAGGAAGCCTGTTCCAGTGTCTGACTACCTTTTCTGTAAAGAAATACTTCCTAATGTCAAGTCTGAAACTCTCCTGTTGCATCCTTGAAGAATTAAGGATAAGATTCCTGTCACAAGATGTTAGGGAGAAGATGTCAGCACCTCGCTTTTCCCTGCCCCTCCTCAGGAAGCTGTAGAGAGCAATGAGGTCACCCTTTAGCCTTCTCTTCTCAAAAATGGACTAGCTCAAAGACCTTAGCCACTCCTCATAGGATATTCCTTCCACCCTTTTCACCAGTTTGGTTGCTGTCCTCTGGATGCATTCAAGGACCTTAACATTCTTTGTAGATGTGCCCTCTGTGATTGAAGAAGTGTCCATCATATGATTCAGGAAACAACCATTTAAAAGTATGTGAATTTCTATTCAGCTGAAGCTGAGCAATATCTTTTTCCTCTACTGAACAGTAGTGGTGGATTTTGTTTTAATTACTGAAAAACTACATGTATTTTTCCTTAATATATATTTATTCTTACATGCCTTCCTGCTCCCATTTTTCCTACTTAAGAAAGCTTCTTCCTTTCAGGAACAAAAAAAATACGTACAGAACATCCCATCCAGACTTATGAATGATAAAAAGTAAATAGTGGGTGAGCAGTGAATAATCCAGTTTGGTCATAAACTCTGAGAGTTAGAGTCACAAAGAGAAAAAGATATTAGATATTAAATAAGTCACAAAAACACAACAAAATTACCTGATTCTTCACAAGGAAGGTTTTGCCCCATCTGTTCTCCGTATGAATGAACTCGTTTATTCTTGACTTCACCATTTGTCAAACCTTTCTTTCTAGAATCTACCAGCTTTATCTTCAATCAGACATGAGGAATATCAGACACAGATATTTTCTTATCACATGAACATGGGAATTTAGTCTGCTTGGAGTGCATTTATGCATTTTTATCAAATTAATCTCAGCACATAGTGTAGTGACTATATTGTTTGATACAGCAGCTAGATTACAGTCTGTCATACTCACTTTCAGTCATGCATCTCATAATCCAATGCAGATGTATTGATATGCAGCTCCTTTAGGCAGCAAGCCAGCACTTCCAAGGTCAGTTATTACTGAAATAGGAGACCATGATCAGGATGTCAAACCACTAATACATAACTACCACAGAATGCTACAACATTTCTCTTGGATGACATCTGTAGACTATGTAATGAAGTAGATTGAATCTTGTTAGCAAGTCTAAGGAAGCTCTTACCTATAGTGGGCTGGTGATGTAGAATCATGCAAGTTCCCTTCACTAGGAGCAGTATCATTATGGCCTAAGTTCAGAAAGGTAAGGTACAGGGAAGGAACAGCAGGAGGAACTGGTTGCCACCAGTGATTACCTGATTTGTGTCAGAAGTAGGTGAGTCAGAGCAGCACATCTTTTGGCTCTCATCCTTTGTGATGGCTGAGGCTCTGAAGGGAGGGAACAGCTGACAGTGGATTATAGAACACATGGGAAAATCAAAGGCAGAAAGGTGAAAAAAAAACCAGCTTTCATGGAGGTCAAACCCTTGTGTTTGGCTGTGAAGTTCCTGACTACACTAAATCACTGTGTAATGAAAGGGGTGACTTTGCACCCTGACCCTTTTGCATCCCCTTCTCCATATAGATTCAACATAGATTCAGCATTAACTCTTAGATTTTCCTATATATGCTTTATCTATGTAGCCAGCTATAGAGTGAACCTTGCCACAGAACTCTGATAAAGTCACACTTTCACAAATTCATGTTAAAACCTGTTTTTTGCTGACACCTTTGATGATGGTTCCTTAAAATGGCTCAAACCACTCAGTTGAAACAAGGATAGGGAATGGGGGTTACAGTCAGTTCAAAATGCTATGTTTTTGCTGTTCCTTGCTCCCCACACTCTTCCCCTGCTCCAGCATGGCATCCCACCCTTGCAAGACAGTTCTCCATGAACTCCATGAACTTCTCCAGTGTGGGTCCTTCCCAAAATTTTCAGCTTTTCAAGAAGTGCTCCAGTGTGGCTCTTTGTTTTACAGAGTACTGTCCTTCAGGAATGGGCTGTCCCAGCACGTGTCCTGCCAGAAAACCTACTCCATTGAGACCTGTCTATGAGCTATTGCTTTCTTCAGGGCACATCCACCCACTCTGGCATGGGATTCTCCACCAAGGCTGCAGGTGGATCTCTGCACAGTCCTCCATGGGCTGAAAGGGCACAGCTACCTCACCATGGCCTTCACCACGGGTTGCAGGAGAATCTCAGCTTTGGTGGCTACAGACGCTTCCTCCTTCTCCTGCACTGACCTTGGTGTATGCAGGGCTCTTTCTGTCACATATTTTCACTCTCCTGGCTGCTGTTGAAAAACTTTTTTACCCATTCTTGAATATGGTATCAGAAAGGTGCTAACAATGTCCCCACTTGGCTTGCTTTGGTCGGAGACAAGGCTGTCTTGAATCCTGCTGGGTATGGCTATTTTGCAGAATCACAGAATATTCCAAGTTGGAAGGCATAAGACAAGAATCATCAAGTTCAGCTGTGAAGTGAATGTCACATATGGGTAATCTGTCCAACATGAGGGCAGCTTCTGGTGTCTTTGCACAGAAGCCACCCCTGCATCCCCTTGCCCCCAAAACTTTGCCAGATAAACCAAATACAGTAAGGAGCAACAACAAAGATCTTAAGTGAAATATGGACATAACAATTTGAAACATCATTATAACTATAGAGACAGGCAATAGAAAATCTGGTGGAACAAATGACAAGTTAAAATTATGCTGAACTTTTTTAAAACAAATTTAAAGTGACAAGTCAAACATATGCTATGTCAGAAAATACATACTGTTGCTCAAGGGTTTTTTTATTTTTTTGCCTCCAGTACTATGCTCCTTCACAGTAATTTTGTTTCCACAACTGAATGTGAATTTCTTTTTAAAAATAAAATACAACGACAAAACTACTTTCAATAATCTTGTGCCTTCTCTCTGTCTTTCTCTCATATTTCCCCATCATTTACACCTATTCTGTCAGGGCCTTTTTCTGCTATATTGTCATACTGGAAATCTTTCTTGGACATATTCCTACCACCTATTCTAACCTTCTGATTTTTTGGTAGATTTCATACCACATGATCAAATAATTTACAATTAGTTCTCTATGTGTCTTACTAATTCACCACTCTGTCAGCACCTGCACTGACGGGATGTTCTGCAATGTTCCAATCTGTAGCAATCTTTGGTACTGTAGTGATCTTTAGAGCCACTGTTGATTAACTCAAGAAAGCATTATATGTTTTGGAAATAGTATTGAAGGTGGATGTGGAGCTGAAGGTGGAAATACCTCATTTACTAGTACTGGAAGCTTAATTCTGTTCCTGGATGAATTCAAATCAACTGCCTACTTACTTTTCAAGACTCTCTATTTCCCATTGATCTGTTTTACAGCAAAACTACGGAATAGCATCTTTCATAATTTTATCTGGTTTTGTTCCCACCATGCATACACTGGGAATCTTCTTTTCCAGAACAAATGGCTATAGATGCTGCTTAAGTATGACCTCTGAAGTTTAAAATTGGTCTTCTGGTCCAAGAGTTATTATCATATCAGTGGTTATTAAATGACTCCACAAATCCTTGTAGATATATTTGCAACAAAATTTATATGTCACTTCTCCTGTGTGACTACTTTATGAATTTTCCACTTTGATTGTACATGCTCATAAAGAGCTGACTACATAGATTTTAGGTTATTTAATAGACGTAAGGTTTCTGAAGAACAGGAGAAGATCTGTTCTATAATATATTCTCCCTCTACCTCAGACAATCTAATTTTGGTTTTGCTTTTTAAACCTTGTTCATCTCTCAGCTGATTATTCTGCACATTTATTAAGTTACATGGGAAAAAAACCCAACCAACCAAACATAAAAAACTTGCTTCATTGACTTTTGAGTTCTTTAGATTGTGCTTTTAATAGATACAATTTAGGAACTTAGGTGAATGTCCTATTTTGCTTGTTTCAATTCCTTTGGGGCCATAATTATGTTGTGAAATATTTCTCATCTAGCTTGTATGCCAGCTCTCAGCCTGACAAAATTTAGAACAGTAGAGATACTGCTTAAATAAACTCTATTTTCCAAAATATGGTTAATAATGAAAATACTGACAGGCACTTAAATGTAGCTACATTATAGCAAATAAAATGCTAAAATATATTAATTTTAAAACATTCAATGAAACATGACCTACTGTCAGCTAATTCATGGTTACTGGAAAATCTAATTATGTCAAATGATGATTGTGTTAAATTCCAAGTTTAATTGCATACAGCATATAACACACCCTCCACATACCCTACCCCCTTTCCCCAAAACTGGGTAGACTATTGCGAAGCACTGGATGACTCAGTTACTTGGAATCAAAATTTTGTGGACGTTAAGACTGAACAGAATACATAAACATTAGGCACTGAATCCCATGAAATGGGTACAAATCAAGCACTGAACACTCTCCCCGCCACACTCCCTCCCACTCACCCTAGCATTTTTAGGTGCCTTAATACCTTAGAAAATCTGGAGACAAAAGGAATTTAAGAACAGCTGTGCACTACTTTCTAACACATATTAGATTTAGATTCCAAAATCTCATTTTTTCAAATATGATTTAAGAGGCCAGATTACTATAGTTTCTATGCAGATCTTTTTTATTTACTGTCACAAAGCCACCTTAAAGGAAGAAAGGTAACAGAAAAATAATTTAAAAATACACAGTTCTTCCACTTGCAAGAAACTCCTCACAAATCTGCCCCCTTCATACATAAAGCAATCTATTCAGGCCCCCCATGCACATTCAGAGACAGAAGTGTGTGCTTAGAGCCACTACCACCTTGTTAATTAGGCCTGTGGTATTCTAGAACTTGTAATGCATTCCCTTTCCATTATTTGGCCATTTAAAACTTGATCATTCAGGTTAAAACCCATTTAATTCCTTCACTGCAAAGGGCAAGGGGTGAACAGAAAGAGGGTTAAAAGCACCCTTTTTCACAACTTCAAATGTAAAGCTATCTTTTAATACAAAACCTTAGTTCTAGTAATAAATGTAGTCACCTGTAGTAGTATTTGTGGGCAACATAAGACATTCTTCTCTCCCCACTGTCTGTCACTGAGATCCCCCTAAGCTAGGGACTGAAATGACAAATGGCCCAAAAGCTACTCCTGATAAGCCTTATTTTATTAATATTTTCTGCCATGAATCCCTTCTCAGAAAGATGATAAAATTGGAGCAAAGATAGCTAATACCTGCACTACTGAAAGGTATCTTTCATCAAGTGGAACCACTTGATCAAACATTATTTTATGACCTAGTCAGAATAAAAAGGAAACTTCTGCTTTTTAATTGTCTTCAAAATTCCAGAAGCTTTCCTCCCCATGGTGAACAGGTGCTGAGAAATACCTAAACAAGACTAATAGATGTTAGTATTTACTTATAAATGTCTCTAGTATTTCTTATTAGCTTATCCACCAAATCCATTTTGAATTACTCTTTATCCAGTGCAATTGCCTAATTATAATATTAATAAAAATATTTTAGAATGCAACAAAATTATTTTTAAAACTTTGGTTTTACATTTAACCTGAAATTAGGTTTTCGTCATAAAAGTACACCATTCACACAATACCATGTTGGGCATTACAGAAATTTTAGTTGTTAGAAGGACATAAGGAGGACAAGGATTAGATGGTCTTGCCTAATGAATAAGGTCAGGAACTAGGAGGGGAAAGAAACTCCAGTGTCAGAAGTTAACACCCAGGTTCAGGGTGGAAAGCTAGAGTCAGAAGAAGAGATTCCAAGTCTGAAACATTTAGCAGACAGAAAATGACTGTTCTAAAGAAGATTTTTTGTTCCAATACAATTATGGTCACACCTGCAAACTCTGTGGTGGAGATTTCCTGTATGAGGCTGAGGACATAATGCTGCTGAAAACACCTCTATTCCAACATGAAGAAGAACAAGAACAAGAACAGCAGCTCTGCAAACTTTGAGTCACAGTTTAAACTTCTCTAACATTGTTTAAATGATGTTTTTGTTATTAAAAGCTCTACACTGTATCTAAGATGCAAGAATTCACAAAGAAGTGACTCTTGTGTTCTCATAAGTTTTCCTATTCTGCCCAGTGTATAGCTGTACTAGTTACAGGCTTCAAGTAAATAGGCTTTCTCCTTCTGCCAAATGACGACAGTCTTAGAAGACTTAAAACAATGTATTATGCAACATAAAGTTTTCCCTGTTAAGTTGTATTTGATTTTGACACAGACCAGTGCCATGTTAAATTTAAAAATGTGAAAAATATTATTATTTTTGATGAAACCTGGCGACAGATGAGAATTCTAATAAAACTGCATCTAAATTGATGGTAAGCAATAATAATTGCTGACAAAAAAATTAGTGATAATAATAGTTAATGTTAATATCAGTAAAATTATTGTGCTGAGACTATTTCTATTTAAAAGGGGCAAGAATTCCTATTGATGTAAAAGGGATTATATTCAGATGCAAAATGGAGTTATTTATTATTCCCCCATGCTAAAAAGCTTCATTTACTGTTTGGAATATTCAGTAATTATTCCAATATATAGTTTCATTTTCACATCACAGTGTTCTTCACAAGTACAATACAACACTATGTGACTTTATAGGTTGCATGATTGGTTATATATATTGCATCATAACACTGACAAATACATTCACTGTGCACAAGTGGAACACAAAATATTTCTGTTTCAGCTAATGTATTCCTTCTTGAAGTTCAGTTTCTGTATGAAATAAGACTTAGGTGACTGTGCCCTGTCTTCATCTGTCACGGATGACAGGTACTTTTGAACACATTGCTCGATCTCAACAGCATTTGACAGAAAAATGTGAAGACAGAGAAATGTGAAGCCTCTATCCTGCTTATGAAAACTGACAGCTGATAAAATGTAGAGGCCTAAATTAATTTTGCAGGCTGAAGAAGGCAAGTAGAATTCAGTGCCTAAGCCTGGTCACTTTAGAAAGCCATACTCTGAATTAGCTGTCAGCTGCCCAGTCAGAAGAGGGGTGCAACCAAACAAACTACAGAAAATGACTACTTTTACCCAGAAAAATATGCAAAATATATAAGAAGAGATATCAAAATATTAGGTAAAAGGTGGCTTGGCAAAAATTTCTTATGGGGAAAAAAAAAGCAGTCATTTTAGCTTAACTATTTCCAGAAAATTTTTCTTATTCCCCCTACCAGCCTTCTTTTCCCTCATTCAGCAGACAAAATACTGAGAACAGAATTAGCTCCTTTTGTGTTAATTTCTGTACATCATCTCTATATCTTTATATACAGTACATATGGTAGATAATGGGAGGGAAAAAAAAAATAGTTTAATTCTTGACCCTGTCCTCAAATGCATATCTAACTTTTCACTGTGCCAAGCTATTGACTAAAAAGACATTACTTCTGTAATCATGTAACACAGTAGAACTGGTGTGAGTAAGACTGGAGACATAACCTTTGCCAGCAATGATGCCATAGGAATGGAATGAGTATGATTTTATTATAGAGTACTCTTCCAGTGGAATATTTGACTTGAGTTTCTTAATGAAGCTTTAATAGGTTTCTGTTTTTAGACTAATAGCTGCTCAGTTACAGACACTCAAAATAATTATTTATACCTTTTATACTGAGACAATGTCTAGAGGGGATATGGACTTATGCCTACTGTACCTATGATAGAAAGATGGACCCCTAGGAGCGGAGATCTTAATAGGAGGATAAATGAAATATGTGGGTCAGCAAGAAACCATCAATGGAGGTGGTTGGGCTTGGCACTTTGCATGATATGGCCCAACACACTCGCTACAATTTTTAAATACTTTTACATATAAGGATCTCAGACATGCAACAGAAAAAAAACATGCTACAGTGAATACCTTTCATAAGCAGCAAAAATTAATGTAGAAGTTAAGAGGCAAGCAGGCTTAGTTATCATGAGCACCTCTATGGATGTCCTGATGCCTGGTAAGAGCCAGAGTCCTGCAGAATTTCTGTCACTGGGATGTTATAGAGTCTCTCTTTGCTCTATCTGCCTATTTTCATGAAGTGTCTATTGAGACTTTTAGGTTTTATTTAAATTTGTTTGAAAGTGGTTAGTGGGTCCAACTGGTTGGTCAGAAATAAAAATGGGGATGAGACATGAGAGACAGTGTTGTTGCATATACCTCACACCTTTAAGAAACTATATTAAAGAACTTAATATTGACATTTTAAAGTAATAAATTAAGATATATCTATCTTTACTAATCTGAGATAATAGTTAAATGAGAATTGTATCATACCTTACTATATCCTTTAAATAACACCAATAGATGATCTCCCAAGGAACATCTAGTCTTTTACTAAATAACCCCTTCAATTCAGTTTTGTGGCAACAGTTATGAAACATCTTTTGAATATTATCCAACAAATGTTCAGCTGATTCCCAAAATAAGTGGGAGGAAAGTAATCACAATTATTTCCCTTGACCTTAAAAATCAGTTATGGTGACACATCCCCCATCCCTTCTCTGAGTCAGAGAATTTCTCCTTTTTTAGTGAATCTGTCTTTGTAGTGATAGAACTCTTAGGAAGTACAAACTTAGCATCATCTGTTGCTAAAGGTCTCAGCCCAGTAACACATTGGCTAACTTTAAGTACAGCCTTAATGAATTTGCTGAGTAAGAGTGGACCTACATGAACAATTATATTTAGGACATGATCATATGCTTGGGTGACTTCAGCTTTGAAAGCAATGCTGTAAGGGTATGAAAAGAGATTGCCCACATAATTGAAAGATTAGCCCATCTGAATACTGACATTGTTAACCCTGAAAACCTATTTTACATAAGGACCAAGCTAATAATGTTCTATATGTGTATTTGCTATATATATGTCTGCATATATATATATATATATATGTATATCTAAACATGCAAAATCATTATACAGTCAGAAATGGAAGAGATACCAGAGGCTTTGAATTATAAGAATAGAAAAGGTAGCTTGTTTCAAGTTCTACAGATACACCAAAATAGACATGCGGGATATCATTATGAAACAAAGTGATCAAGCTACCATCTGAAAATGTCACCCACAACAAAAATAAATCTGCTCTGCAATTGACTATATTTAGATGAATTATGTAAAATCATAAGCAAAATGCTAAGTAGTCCTTTATAGTATCATGAGCTGAGATTATTTATAACTCATTAAGAGATTTATGTTAAATGGGTATGTGTTGGGTTTTTTTTTTCTTCCTTAATCATCCTGGTGAAACAAAGTACTGTGAAGGTCTTACAGGACCTTCAAGGCCAGAAAAGTCAAGCATATACATTCAGCATAGCATATCTTTATATAGTCTCACACTTTCAGTCTAAAATATTTTGCTGCCAAAGGGTTGCAAATGTAAGTGGAATTTCACAATCTATTTCTTCTGTGCTTACTCAGTTGCCCTTAGTATAAAGTCGTTGGTCAGGAAGAATCAATGGGTTCCAGAGGTATCAGAACAGACATAATTAATGTTATAAATAATTATTAACACTGTACCTGAAACAGTGGCAAAAAGTATCTGTTGATGAGATTTACTGAGATTGTCAAAGTTTTTCAACTGTTTTTAGCATTCATTCTTGTAATGGATTTAATCCATTTTGTGATGTACCAATTGCAGCAAGAATACAAGAATGAATTAGTTGTCTAATTATCAGCACCTTTCCTGTGCTCATTTAAAAAAAAAATTTAAAAAAAATAGCTCAACCATAGAACAGCCTGATCTCTCTCCCTATCTTTAAACTAATCAAGTCACTCTTTTTTGAAGCTTGTTGACCTTAAAGTTCACTAAAGCCAAATATCCTGGCATCTCCATGTCCAGTGCATTAAATTGGCACTGGATAGAAAACACTTTCTGATCACTGTTGGTCTTCAGTGAACAATATATAGAGAGATAAACTGAAGGGTTATGTTTAGCCTTGCCAGCTCTTATTGCTATTCAGTGGAATTTAGAGGCCAACATTTAACCGTATTGCTAACAGAAGACTTTCTTTATCTACAAAATAAATAATAATGAATATCCATCAGTTGTGTTCTTTGTGGATGGAATATAAGCTGTGCAAAATTAAACACTATTTAGACAGCATTTAATATGACTTGTTTGATTTTCTATTTCTCCTCTATTCATCCTACATTTATAACTTACTGTGGAGGCATGAAATACATGGCATATAAATACATCTATTTTATATATAATTAACCATTGCAGCAAAAAATTAAAAGCAGCAGTATGTTTAAAGTAAAAGTAGGACTTTTAACATTTGGAACTAAGCCTCATAAATCTTGTTTATGGGTGTAAAAACTGGTGGTAATAATTTTGAGTAGAAAACGTCCGTGTCCAGATTCACTACTGCAAAACCAGGATTACAGACATGATTCTTGCCTGTTTACAATCTGCCAGATTTAATATTACCCATTTTAGGGGGAAAACCCAGGGAATATTTTTATAAATTTTGTTAAGTCAAATAAATCACACTCTAGGCATTTGAAAGAATGGAATGTTTATGCTGAAGACAAAGCAAAAAGAGGTAGGGATGGCAATTTTCTTCTATTTTCCATCAATTCTTTTTGGTTCTAGATGCCTGCTATCAGCAAAATATTCTGGCTTCTAGTGGAGTGCTCAGATGTCAGCTGTAGGTGTAATATGGGAATAGAAATTCTGGGAAAGACTAGAATTCAGACAGAAAAATAGTGACTCCAAAATCTTGCTGTTAATCTTTCAGCCTAGAAGGTTTTTGGAGTACTTTCAGATTCCATTAGCTCTCCCCATTGACAGACTCCAGGGAGACACAGTGATGTGGTTTATTCTTCTAGAACTAACAGGGTACTACTTTCCCTAAGTTTACAAGGTTAATTTAACTATTTTTGTCTAATTTTTTTTGGAGTTGGGACTTGATCTTTGGTCACTAAATTAATCCTTCTAATCCTTTCACAAGAAAACTATTTTCACATCAGCTTGCCAAATAAGGAAAGAAAGACTTTCTAGTATTGTGACTGCTTCTTAGATCCTACCAGGCAACTACAAAATTTCCAGCTATTAAGCAAATATGTAACTCAGAAATTCACTGAGGAAGGAGTTGTAGTCTTACTGCAAGTTATTAAAATATACTGTGATGAGACACATCAAGCAGTATTTTCCTCATTTTTTGCCCTCCAAGATGATTATTGCATTTTAACAGCTCAGAGTCATGATGGCAATATTTTAACTTACAGTTTCTTTTCAGAAGTAAAACTGGATGTCTGTGAAAAAATATACATTTCTTCTGGCTCAACATTTTATAGAAGAAGTCAGGTAAGGAAAAGGGATAAAACAAATCAACTTATGAATTTTTGTAAGTGTGTAAGAACAAAGAAAAGTGTTTCAGAGCATGAATATCTGAGCTAAAAATAAATTTAAAAAAAGAAATTAAGTCAGCTTGGTGAGAAAGTAGAATAACTTTTATCTGGACTTCAGAAAATCCTATTTTAAACTTTTGCAATGAATGAGGCAGATAAACCAGGCATGTTTGCTGCCTCACTCTTAAGGGGAAAGCAGCACTCTAGATATGTAGATGCCTGTGTTCAAAAAGGAGTGGCAAAAGTCAGAGGGTCTGCAAAAACTTGCATTTTTACTAGGAAATTATACAGTTGGCATGGAAATCAGTATAATTTAGTCTCTTACCCTGTAGTATAAACTAAATTACAGCAGATTTGGAATAAGGACTAGGGTGAAAGAGAGACAGATTAAGAGGCAGAGAGGAAGAAATGAAGAAAAGATCAGCGCTCCTGGCTCCAGTGTCAATCCAGATGGTGGGGTTTACTACGTCCTGGGGGCTCTGCCCAAGTTTCATGAGGGTACCTTTTTGTTGACAAGCTTTCCTCACCCTGGACCCAAGTTTCTAATTTTCTATGCAAATTAGTTATCATGCATAATTCATCTAAACTGTTCTGTAATGGGTTGAGGGCTTCAGGGGTTTTTAATGGTCTTCACCCCCCTCTACTCAGCCTTTGGTCAACAGTCCATGGCTGCTCTTTGACCTCATTACTGCACTTGTGCTGTACAGTGTAATGCTGATCTCCAGGAGCCAGAACAAGGATGTTTGTCCCAGAAAAACACTGCCCTATCTCTGTGTAGCCCCGCTCTTCAGCCACATTCTTTCTCGCAGTGTAGTCTCATCAACAAACCTGGGCTGGCTCCATGGCTATCTGCCTACCTGTGTTTGAGATGTACACATCAGCCCCTTATCTTCTGGCCTTCTGCGCCGTGTCAGTCCTCATGTCCCATATCCAAGTTGTTTTCATATGAAATGTATTTCCAATGCTTTGAAGTTATGGAGTGAAACTGGATGCTTTCTGTTGCTTTTGTGGCACTTTGTATACTTGCACTTCAGTACAAAGGATAAGACATTGGTAGGATGCCAGAACTTTTAGTCTAAACCTCTGTCCCACTGAAAGCATGACAGGACTGCAGCTACAGTAGTAAACACCTTTACAAGTGTAACAGCTGTCTCAGCTTGGAGCAGGAGGCTACTGCCATCAGACTCCAAATCCAGCAATGATTTGCACATGCTGCAGCTTCCAGCAGTTCATTGAAGCAATTAATTTTATTCTGAAATAAAATAAACCATTTATTTAACTGTCACTGTAGAAGCAGATTAAAACACAAATTTAATCCTGCCTCTGTTGGTAGTAGTTTTACTTAAATAAAATATTGTCAGATAAGATATTTCATTGTGTAAGACTCATACAAATATAAACTGCCAGACATTTGCACCTGAAGCATGTCTCTCATAGCATACCATTGGAGATGCCAACACTTAAACTCATTGAATTAAGATAATCCTCCCACTCACTTGCACTTTGAATTTTTGATACCAGATGTTAATTTATGAGAGAAATAGCTTGGCAATAAACTCTTGTTTCCAAGCATTTCTAACTTACATCTTCCTTTAATAACTCAGATTTAGTCATAAATGAACTTCCATATGGTATTAGTGAAATGTCAATAGTCAAGAAATAAAGAATTCTAATGCAGAAGCATCAGGAACTATTTGAATTGAACATTTCTAAACCTGCAGTTTTAAGAGCACCATTCTTATAACACTGGGCTGAGCACACACAGGATAATGAAGAGTGGCAGAGCTCTGGCTCACTCTAGCAAGCTCAGAACTAAACAGATAATAGACAGAGAATCTTTCATGGAGTCCGAGGGAAAGAATGAGGAAAATAAGAAAAAATTATTGATGATTCTGCAGATTTCAGCTGTTCTGTTTGGAGGAATGAAGAATGATACCATCCTGGCAGGTGTGTATGCCTGTGCTTGTGTAAGAAGGATTCAAAATAACGTCGAAGGACATTTACATTATTACATTTTTTTTTTTTTCAATATCTTTCCAAGCATACTGCTCCCATGGGATATTTCCCAGATTGCTGATATCCCAGGAGTCTCTTCCAGGAATCCCACCCAAAACAAATAAAGGAAAATTATAAAAAAATCATCAAATTTTAGTACGTTGAATCACTGTTCAGACTCAAACCCCTGAAAATGCAGTTAATTACTGTACAAACTGCCTCTATCTTCCCAAGAATCAGTGCTGAATTCCTTGATCTTATTCTAGTATTGTGGCAATATTTTCAGAGTGCATTTAGCACCAGATGATAGACTGTAATGAGATTTTAACTTTCTGGCACATAAGAACAGGTAAAGTGCTGATGACATTGTAGGTTTTCAAATACTGCCAACACTTTAAGAATATCCTCAAGTTAAAAGGTTCATAAAGTGTGAGCCACAGTAGATACACTTTGTCGAGTCTTTACCACAGATACAATATCCATTCACACCTTTAATCTGAGGCTTGCTAAACACCAGGGATATCTTGTGATGCACCATTGGGATGGCCTCAAGTCTTCAGTTTGACAAGGTATATTCTTCATCTCAAAGAGTGCCAGGCACCTGAGATTCACACTGATTTCATTGGTAGAGAGAAAAAAAAAGACACTTGACTGCTTCACACACTGGGTCTGGTTCTGAAAGCTTGTTTTAACCTTTAGAACACTCTGAAAAACAAAACTACAAGGAATTGCTATAATTGTAATGAAGGACTTGTTTGGCCTGTAGATCTTCCTACTTAGCAAACTTGTGCAGTAATCAGCGCAAAATTTAGTATTCAAAAGTACAAGTAAGCAGACAACCTGTCTTGTCTGAATCATTTCAAACTATTTCATTTTCCCTTATCCTTTTGGTAAGGGTTTGTGGCAGAAGAAAAGTCAGTCAGCATGACTCCTTTCAAAATGTGATTGGGCAAAATAATCACCTTAGAAGCCCACCTAGCCCAATACAAATCAAGATACAGTGTTTAAAATTGACTTAAAAATGAAATTAGAAAATACTGGGGGGAGCAATAGTATTAGTTCTTCAAACAACATTTTAAGTTTTAGGCAGTTGCATAACTTCTGGTTTGCAGAAGCCTAGAAAGTTCTGGCAGACTGTTTTCCTAAGACACTATTTGCTGTGAGGCTTGGCAAATAAGGTTGGAATCCAGTGCAAGACTAACAGGTAGGCTTTTCAGGTGGCATTATTTTTGAGTAATAATTTCAAATATCAGCAGAGCCTAGATTTTCAGTTGATATATCTGATGTAGTTCTCTTTCCTCCATCATTCTTTCCAGGTATAATAAGCATGATCAGGAGTTCATATTTCTTCCATGACCACTGAGTACTGAGGAGTAAAAGCTAGATAAAGTTAAGGAGACTAAAAAGAGAAAACATTAGTTGTTGTAGTTGATAGCTTGAAATGTATCTTTTCCCATCTTTTAGTTGTGATTTCCCCCCCAGCTTCTCTTTCTCCTAATTGTTTACCTGGCGTCAAGTTACCATGGTTACCGAAGTTTCTCTCCTCAGCCCCACGGCGAGAGGCCTGATAGAGTAAAGAGAGGACCCCGCTGGCATTTCCAGCTGCTTGAAGTTTCTTTAGCCCAGGAGACCCTTCTTTCCAACACAGAAGTTTGTAACTTTGTTTTTCCTGTCCCAGAATGCCTCTGAGCTATGGAAGCTGGTAAGCATGCTTACCTTTCTTTCCCCCTTGTGTTGCCAGGAAGCCAAGCCCCCCCCTCTCCCCCTCTGCCCCTCTGTGGAGAATACTCCTACACCTTTGTGGGCATTTGAAGAAGTTGGTGTCTGTTATTTCTTATCTTGGTGTGTGTAACCTTGATTTGTAGAAAGTTTGTAAGATGTTCTAACTGAGAAAAATAATTGGTTCTCTCTCTGATGTTCCCTCCCTCCGAGAAACCCTGTTAAAAGAGACCCCCCAGACCCCAAATCCTTTGTCTCTCGTCCTTTGGATTCCCCTTCACAGAAATAAACTGTGGAATGTAAACCAGAGAGAGAGTCCCCCCCTGATTTCTTTACTCGCTCTATAGACTTGAATTCTTGAAGAAAATCAGTGAACCCCACAAACATATGCTGGCTCGAAACTCGAGTGAAGAGAAACCTCATCACTGAGCTAGCTGGGCCACTCGAGAAGATCGAGTCAATTAGTGTTTCTTGTTTATCCTTTCTAGACCCAGCAGATCCTGATTATATTTGTTCTGAGGTCCTAGCTTTTTCCTGCTGCCAGGTAATGCATTTTCTGAAATTTGGGCTCCTCTTGGAGTTTGAATCTGTTAATTCTGCCTATCGTAGAGCTTGCTTCAGTTAAAGGTAACATAATGTACTTTACAGACTTCTACAGTAAACTGTAATTTAAAATACATATTTAGCACTGCAATTGCAGCTAGAAGTTCTGAAATGTCAGATACATGCTCCTCTTGGGTGCCCTAGGCTGGCTCTCCAGCACTGTGACTTCAGGTTCACAGTTGCCTAAAGGGTTGTCCACTTCCTCTGGAGCTCATCTGGACCATCTGCTTTGCTCAAGGAGGGCCAAACAGAGCTGGTTGCCCAGGGCCATGACCAAATAGCTTTTGAATATCTCCAAGTATGGAAACTTGACAACCTCTTTGGGAGACCTGTGCCATCAGTCATCCTCACAGCAAAAAAGTGTCTCCTGCTGTTCAGAGGGAGCCTCCTGCATTTCACTTTGCACCCATTACCTCTGGTCCTGTCACTAGTCACCACTGGGAAGAACCAGCTTGCTTCGCTTCTCACCCTCCCTTCAGTTACTTGTAGACATCGATGATCTTCCCCTGAACCTCCTCTTTTCCAAGCAAATAGTCTCAGTCTACCTCTTCCTGCTTCATAAGTTTACACTTACGTGTTAGATATAGGAACTCAGCCAGTTTCAGACAAGGCTCTATGCAAACAAGACCTCACTACAAAAAGCAAGACATCTTTTATAAATTAAATAAAATTAATACAAGTCTTTGGAGGTCCTTAAAGTTTCTTAGTCAACTTGGTGAAAATTTAGTTCTTTCTGAAAGAAAGGTGCCGAGGCTGCCTTTGAAAAATAAAGAAAAATAATTCATCTTACAAATAGAGATCGGCAGAATTGAAAGCTGTTGGCATTTGGAAATATTATCTCATATGCTTCAGAATACATTAGAGTCCTAAATTATGCTGGGTTTTTGTATTTAGGCAGAAAAACAAGGGTGTTGGAAGTAATAATAAACAGACCTAAAATCACATTTGGATTAAATTTGCCAAGATGCAGAAATGTATATTTTCTAAATTTCATTATTTTTCTTTTCCCTGCAGTCCTCAAAGGGAATGCTATTGTTTTAAGTGGAAACCAAGACTTGCAGAATACATTGTTATCCAGAGGAGCAAAAGAATCTTCTGAAGGCTACAAGTCTTCTGAAGCCTTAGACAGAATGTCTGGATTTATTTTTCTCTCAGAAAAACATGAATGCAAAGAATACTTGGGATTTTGAGGGGACCTCTCTAACATAGTTTTCAAGTGAGTTGATTTTTAAGATGAGAACCAGAAAACCCTACACTTTCTGCTAATCAAAGGATGACATTTTATTATTTTTTACTCTATGGCATGTGCAGACACAAAAACTCAGTCTTTCTGTAGTTGTTGCTCCAAGACTTTTTCAAAATTTAAATTATTTAGTAAATAATTAAATTACTTAAATTAAAGTAAAAGGATTACAAGTTCAGCACAGACTTCAGACAGGTGGATTGAATGTTCAGGGAAAAATCCTGGGGAAACTCCTCTGAAATAAGTGGAAATATTCCAGGGAAAAGGTGCAGTCATAATTCAGCAAGTATTTTCCATGAGGTAAATGTTTTTGGGTGAATTGTTTCGTTTCCACAGTAAACAGAAGATGAGCTCATTGTCAGTAGGGTAATTAATTTTGAAAAATTATAAATAACCAGCACTGCATTTTGTTATATATTCTGAGAGACAGTTCAGGAATAGAAAAATGTTCTCAAAGCAGACAAATAACAGCTAATAACTTTCTATTCACTAAGAGTTTCATTTTTTCTTGACTGAACAACATACAGGTTTTTGTAAGTAACAATACATCACAGATGTTTGTCTAAGTAACCAGTCTTAGCTGGTTGGAATTGCCTTGATGCTGTGGACATGTGTGACCCAGTTGCCATGAGGCCCAAGGAACGCAGATCAATGAGCAACAAACTTTAAGCGTGTGTTGGAGATCACAGCTACAGAAGCTGAGCTGGGTAGCACTGCAGACCTTTTGGCCCTGGTACAGCGAAAGCTGAAGGAGAGATAAACTCAAGGCAAGAACAAAGTGAACACATCATGTCTGGCCACCCTGACCCTCTGATGCTGACTGTTCTGACAAAAGAGATAACAAGGATATTACTAGTGTAAGAAGGATAATCAAAGGTTGTGTTTCTAAAGGGGATTAGAGCAAATGGGTCTGAATGGAAAATTTTGTATGAACATAATGACCTATAAATACTAGTAAACTAGTGTAATAAACTGACTTTGCTTTCCTGGCATAAGTGGACTCTGTGTCTGTCAATCTCCACAAATGGTGCTTCCCATGTGAGGAAGCAAAGATTCACCTATCTGGTGTCCGGCAGGAAGCCCCACAGAACTAAAGTGCTACTGGAAAAGAAGCAGGAGCCAGACAGCAAACCATCCCTTCAAGATTTTGGAGGTGAACTGGAGGAACATGGGGAATAATATGTTCTCAGAAGAGAAACATGTGTTTGAATTTATGTCTAAACTTATCCAGAAGCAGGGGGAAATGATTGCTTCCCATGCTCTTAAGCTGATTTTGTGCTGGGTGTAATTGCACTTTAAAGGGTTAAATGCCAGCATGGCTTTCACAGCAGTGCTAGGAAAGAATCATCTTCCTCTTCCCCAATCCAGCAACAGGCAAAGGGCTCTGCAAAAGAACTTTTAACATCCCCTTCTGTCTATGACCAATGAGAGACAAGGCTGCAGTGAGGAGGAGGACTGCAGCCTGAGAGTAGACCCGCTTGTGACCTTCAGGCTGCGAGTGGAGAGCAGAGCTCGAGCCTTGCTACAAGGGACTTTTTTTGTGAACCCGAATATGATGGAAAGTAACAAGCCGACACAGCTAAGAAAATTAGGCCAGTGATATTCACTGGATGAAAAATCAATGGAACTGTGAATACTAAAGAAGTGTTCCGGTAGTGTCAGTGTAACTTACAAATATTACAGTAATTTCTTCACATTGAAGCAATTCTTCATTATGGGTTAAAAGCCCTGTATTTCTTTCCTAAATGAAAGAGACCTGACTTGAGACATGAGATTAAAAGCTCCTGTAAGCAGCTGCAATGGGAGTACCAGAAAAGATACTGATAACGAGCTGGGCACAGTTCCAAGACACAGGTCCTAAGAATGGATCCATGGAATGCATCCAGGGAACGGACCCATCCACAGTTTGGCGCACGGTGTTGCAGGCAGTGGTGGAGTTCCCTTGGAGTTCCCCCAGCCCAGGGTTGGACCCATGGCTGGCGTTGGTCCCCCAGGCTGGGGGGGCTCTCTCCCCAGCTCATCAGAGCTCTCCCACTTTCTCCTGAGCCCGGGCAGCAGCAGTGGCCTGTCTCGAGCTCCTATTCAGTGCTGATGCCTGGCCCACACCGCCCCTGTTGCTGTCTTTTCAGTCACAAAAGTTGTTTGCCTGCATGCTATTTACTTTAACTGTATTATGAGAGATTTCCAGATGTAATGATAGAGTCAAAATGAGTTAAGAATCTGTTAAATATTGGTAAAATTAAGCAAAGTTAAATTTAAGTATTACTAATTTTAAATTCTGTTATTTTAAGTTCTGTAAAAATATGTTTGTTTAAATTGTAAGATGCACTTCTTTTGATATAGAGATGAGTAATGTGAAGCTTGCATGGAGATAACTTCTGTTAAAATATGTTCATTTAAATTACAAGATACAGTTATTTTATTGTAGAGATAAGATGGAACCGATTAGTTGTAAGCTATTTAGTGCTTTCTTTTTGACTTTTTTTTGCTTTAATGTCATATATTTATTAATGTCCAGAAAAATATTATCTTGACCTCTTAAGACAGTTACTGTTGATGTATTAATAACCCTGAATATGTTGTTAATCTCATAATGGCAATTCACTGACTCATTATAACAAGCATTATCCATAAGATATTAATTAAGATTTGTTCATGGTGCCATTGATTATTTAGCTAAGGATAGATAACAAAGCCGGCTGATTTACAAACTTTAACTTATCTTATAAGTGTAGCTATCTGCAAGACATGTATCATTTTAAGAAACTTTCCTAACTGCTGTTACTGACAGGTTTGTTTTTAGGATATATTAGGGAGACCCTTCCAGTTAAGGCTTGGGCTCTGGCCAATCCTGGCCTTACCTGGTTGGGAAGTATGCCAACAAACCCAGGTGTTTTCTGCACCAAAACTGTACTCAGGTCATTTTGACTTGCCAAATTTGAATGTATAACAGCTGGACTTCCTTTTTGAAGTGAACTTGGAACCTTACTTGAGAACGGTTTTCCAAGCCCTCACTCTAAAATGAGGCTTGCTAGCTACTGCAGACTCTGGGTGGTGGTACAATATTTAGGGAATTGATAACGCATTGGTGTAAATCACCATCCTATCTTTCATGTGCTACTAATTGCATGTATTATCTGATTTATTACTGCTTGGTGTGAGTTTATTGCTTTGCCACATGTATTGTTTTGTTTTAATGTTGCCTTCATGTTCAGAACGAGAGACACATATATTGTTAAAAGGAAAAAAAAAGAAGGGGAAATATGGCTCTTCAAGAACCTTTAAAAATTTTTGTAAAGCAAATTATCAAAATTGATCCCTGGCAAAGCGGTACTGCTTTGAAGATTTGCATGTGCAGAGCCAATTTCTAAAAGTTTCTATTTAAAGATCCTTAACTGAGAGTGAAATGATAAGGCCAAGCTGATTTACTAACCTAGGGAGAAGATGTGCATGTGTTTTGTCACCAACAGGTCCAAAGTAGTTACCTGCTTGTCTGGAAAAACATTGCCTCCAAGAGAATGAATTTTCTTCTCCAGAGAGAAGAAAAAATGACCTAATTGCCATTCAGCCCCAGTGACCAAGATAGGAACAGAGGTAGGACTGCCAGGACATGGCTGTGTCTGGAGGCTTCCAGAGGCAGCCTGCCAGCAGAGACCTTGTGTCCTACTGCACTCACCATCAGGGTGCCCTGTTCTTACTAACCTCTTCCAGTTATTCCTTGTTCCATGCTTCCAGAAAAACATTCAGTAATGTCAAAGGCAACATTTCCAGCTAATAGACCTCCTTCTGGCTAAACAGCATGGCTCCTGAGCTCCAACCATATGAACTTGAGAGCAGTAGCCATTTATTTCCACTTCCTAAGAGACCTTGGACATCATTCATTATTTGTTCTCCTATACTGCAAGTGTCTTTGTAAATGACATGATTGTATTTGGTAAGTTTTTACTGATTGTGATCTGTGCTCCATGTATCTTATCCTGTATCTAGCAGATGACCAGTAATAGTCTTACTAAGATAACAGCCTTACAGGTGAGAACTGTTTTAACATCAAAATACACAAACCCTTTGCACAAATAACAGAAAAGGAGGAAATGTCAGAGATCAGACAGCTACAGAAGCTGAAAACTGCATAGCACTGCAGACCTTTTGGCCCTGGTACAGTGAAAGCTGAGGGAGAGGTAAACTCAAGGCAAGAAGAATGTGAAGACATCATGTCTGGTCACTCAGACCCTCTGATGCTGACCATTCTGACAAAAGAGATAAGGAAACTACTAGAGTAAGAAGAATAATCAGAAGATTGTACTTCTAAAGGGGACTGGGATAAAGGGGTCCAGAGGAAAATTTTGTACAAATATAGTGACTTATATACAAATTATTTTTTATACAAATATATACAAATTATATTATTATTTTTATACAAATATAGTGACACTGGTAAAGTAGTGTAATAAACTGCCTTTTCTTTGCTGGCACAGCGGAGTCTGTGTCTGTCAATCTCTGCGCACATGTGAAGAAGTGCAATCCCTCTGTAGAAAAACGCAGTCAACTTTTACAGTTCTGCCCCTTCAAAAGGGTCACAGGACAAGCATGCTAAAAAAACTTCAAAGCCACCCCTACCCAATCCTACAGTGCAACAAAAAAGAAAAGACTTGCTTTGCCTTCTGCTAACTAAAATGACCATTCACTGGAAGATATTGTGGGAATATGCACTTATGATAAAGTCTGTCATCAGTTTGAGATAAGCTACAGGATTTTATACAAGGACTTCAAATGGGGAAAAGAAAGGTACTTTTCCATGTTCTCTGTATTTGAAATGCTGTTTGTAGGACTTCCTGTAAATTCGTTTTGCTTTGAGATGGGTTTCATACAGAAACTTTAAGAAAATATTAGTAATGATTTCCCCAATGGAGTTCCTGAGATTTGAGATTTTTATCATAGAATGATGCTCGGCAATTCACCTGCTCCCAGCCTCCTCACATTTCATTTTGGTGGATGTTACCTTAGGGTTTTCAAGCACATTACTTACTGAGAAAAGGCATTCCAAAAACTGTGATACTTAAAACATTAATTTAGAAAATCTAATTTAAATGTATAGTGTAGCTGATGTTTTAGTTCAGATAATTTCTTTAGGAAGAGGTATGTTTGATATGTTTCTCTGAAGCATTATTTTAATTAGAGTTAAGGCCAAGTGATAATTAACATGGCTTGAAAAAAAAAGTCATACACCAGATTTCTTTACCTTTTTTTTTTTTTTTTTTTAAGAAATAATGAATATTTAGATGTGTGTGAGACACAGAATTAAAGATTTAGGCTCAAAATTGTTTTGACTTTTCAGGAATACTAGATTCAGAATCCTGTACTTGTTTTTCAACAGTCCTACCAGAAATTTACAGTGCATTTTTAAGTAGATTTTTTTAAAAAACATCTATGGCTCAGATCCCTGAATAGGGTGGCTTATCATTTTTCTATCTGATAAAATAGATTATTCTAACTGTACAGGTTCATCTTTTGATGTTCTTCTAGATGCCCTTCTAGATAGATCATTGTTCAGGAATAATTTTTCTCACTTGTTAGATCTTGACCTGAGATTTTGTCCCATCAATTTTCTCCATATTTAGTTAGTCCTAGGATAGCCATTGCATTCAGGAATCAAAATTAAATAGTCAGGTTTTCTTATAACACCAAGCTGTGTGGGGCAGCTGACATGCTGGATGGAAGGGATGCCATCCAGAGAGACCTTGACTGGCTTGAGAGATGGATCAATGAAACTTTTGTGAAGCTCAACAACACCAAGCGTAAGGTCCTGCCCATTGGTCAGGGCAGTCTCAAACACAGATTCAGTCTGGATGGGGATGGGATCAAGAGCAGCCCTGAGGAGAAGGATTTGGGGGTTTTGTTTAGATGAGAAGATTGATGTGACCTGTCAGTGCACACTTGCATCCCAGAAAGCCAACTGTATCCTGGGCTGCATCAAAAGAAGGATTCAGCAGATCTGATTCTACTGCTGTGCTACACTTCTGTGAGACCCTGCCTGGGGTACTGAGTACAAGACAAGAAGTATGTGCACCTATTGGAGTGGGTCCAGGGAAGGGTCATTAAGATCATCAGGAGGATGGTGCACCACTCCTATGAAGACAGGCTGAGAGTTGGGGTTGTTCAGCCTGAAGAAGAGAAGTCTCTGGAGAGAGCTTACAGCACTCTCCTGTACCTAAAAGAGGCTACAAGAAAGATGGAGAGGGACTTTTCACTACGGTGTGTTGTAATAGCACAAGACTTTAAACTGAAATAGAGTAGTTTTAAATAAGATATAAGAAAGAATGTCTTATTTATGAGAGTGGTGATGCAGTGGAACAGATTGCCGAGAGAAGCTGTGGATGGCCCCTCCCTGGAAGTGTTCAAGGCCAGGTTAGATGGGGCTTTCAGCAACCTGGTCCAGTGGAAAGTGTCCCTGCCCATGGCAGAGGGGCTGGATCTGGATAATCTTTAAGGTCCTTCCAACCCAAACCTTTCTGTGATTCTTTGATTATATAAATGTCTAACTAATTTTATATATATATATATATATATATAACATACTTAATATAGACAGCCACTTGTTTTTATTTGCAGCTCATCCTATTAAAAATCATTTCACAATTCACTTTGACTCCTTATTTGTATGTCTTAAAGCACCTTTCATGGAGAACACTGATCACATTATCAGTAAAAGGGATATTTCAACTGCACAATCTTTTGCTACTGGTGGTGTTCTGATTCTTGCTTTATCTAAGAAATAATGGTTTGAATATTTTCCTGTGAGATGTTTTATTTTAGTGTTGATCACAAAAGTCCCTATGAAAATTAGGTACCTGAAAAGTATTGTCATCATGGCTTCTTTCTCTTGGCATTGCTTAACACTTCTATTCCTCCTAGAACTTTCTTAACTTCACTTTGATGTTGGTGCATATACACATTATGTAATGTATTGTATGAAAGTAGCAAATGTTAATTGATTTTAAATAATGTTATTTCTAGCATAGCAAATAAAATATCTTGATTGTGAAAATAATAAAATGGATAATAAAGAGAATTTAGTCTGCAACTCGATGCTTGGACACAGTGATGACAGTTTTGAATCGGTTAGATTATGAGAGTCATAGTGTTTTACATCTGTGATTACATTCAGAAGTTAAAAAAAAGCAGGCAGGGAGGAAAACAGTGGAAAAAAGACAGGATTGAAGAGCTTGACATCTGCAAAGGGTGAGGAGGGATCTACAGAGAATTGTGTTTCTGTCAGTAAAGAATTATTGCATGACAGCAGACCATAAACTGCAAGGTAAGAACCTTTACATTTTTCGGTAACTAGAAACACAGTTGTGTCTGTTTCTGATACTCAGAGCCAGACTTTCCTGTCACCAAGTATTTTTTCTGAACATATGTCAAGTGCTGCTGAAGGTATCAGCATAGCAGACTGAAAAGATCTGCTTTAGAACAAAAGCATCAAGTGCCTTATTCTTTGTAAACAATATCACAACGAGGTTCCTACTTTTAACTCACTAAAAGGTATGGAAACTTTTGTAAGACAGCATAGGAAATGCATAATTTATGATAGGTACAGAATTAAAAGGAGGTTGTATTTTGAACCTCTTTTTGTGTTTTTGTAGAATATACAAAATTCTGATTTTTATGCACTCAGTTGTTTTTAATTTCTGGTAACTCAAAATTTTGAACTTGGTCAAAGTTTTAGTTTATGCATTGACTGTTTATAGTTATGCAAAGATGTTACAAAAATCACAAATGAAAATAATTTTAATTATTTTTTGTATATTATTTATATATATATTTCACTATGCCATGTGTGTGAACTGTTGCAGCCTTCTTTGTTTTAACATGCTCCAACAAAATAAGTTCAGATGATCTGTGAAAAATTGATCTGGTAAACTCTAGTTCATATAACAACAAAGACATTCAGGATACTGAGCACAAGGAACTCTAGACAAACTATTTTAGGTCTGCATGGTCAACCTTGTTCCCGGTGCCATATTTCCTAGTCAGCGTAGGCAAAATAACTCATACACCTAAATTAACAAGATAGTCTCCAAACCTGTGCAGGCATTTGGTGAAGAGGCAATTGCCAAAAGGCAATTCACAACAAGGGACCAAATTAGATGCTCTAAATCATTTCTTGAGAAGCTATTCTTTCCGTGGTTATGTCTATAAAGAGAGACTCGGGAACTTTTCTTGGGACAGGATCCCTGAACTTGTCCTGGTTTCATGATGGGATATAACATTACACACATCTCTTCCTTTTCTAGTTATCCCAATGTATATGTTAAGTATTTTATATTATTTTAGTAGGATAAATATGTAATTCAGCATATTCTCCAAAATAAATTGTTCAAAAGTTCAACTTATTAATTTTACAAAGAAAGTTATATTGCAAATACATGAATCAAGATCCAGTGAAGTTTGAAAGAGCATTTTACATCCCTTTTCCACAAAATGTGAATGATCCTTGAGAAGAAAATCAAGAATAGAAAAATACTCCGGGGGAACACAGCAATGACATTCATTTGTTTAGTATGCTTTGTTTTGTTACATGAATACCATTGAATACTTCAATAGACATACATTCTTAGGTGACTCAGTCTACTTCTGCACATCAAAAATGAATACTAACCTGCTCTTATAAAAGTTGTGCACTAATTTAGATTCTGAGTAAACTTTCCATGGAAGTTGAACCTTTAAGTTGTCAATTTTCAATCAAACTCAATTTTATATCTCATTTTGGTTTTGATACTTACTTTTGATTATATGAAATCAAAATCTAAAGTAAGTTGAAAATTTGAAAATTTTGCAAGACCTAATAATCTGATTTTCTAAGACCCATTTGTCTCCACTGACAACCAAGAAAACCTGCAAAAAGCCCCACAAGCTCACTCATCTCAAAAGACAAATCTAGCATTTACTTCATAATCACTATGTGAGACTTGACCATCTCTGTCAAATGTCTGGAACTCAAGAATGCACTTCATAAAGATTCAGACAGGTCCTTGTAGTTACATTCCAGTCTGAACTATGTCCCAGGGAAGGACATCACTGCTCTTTCGATGAAATTGCTACATTTGTATTTTATTGCTTTGAGCCTTGGAGAACAAGATGACAGATATCTAAACAATACCAAAAATTGACAAATAGATTAGTTGGTCTGAACTTGGGCTGGAAATGCTCCAAGAGTAAATTAACTGAAATTTTCCTTATGGATGTTTTCTCCATAATTTCACTGATTTTTTTTCAACCTGGATATTGACCAAAGAGTTTTAATTTTGGCTGTTGCAATATGAAGAAACTCATGGCTTAATGACTGCCTCAAAAATTTATAATTATTTTACAGAATGTTATCCATGTTAAAACATGAATTCTTTGAAGCAATTAATTTCTAATGGAAATAATTCTCTTAGGTTCAAGGGCTATGATAAATTTTCCCTAAGCTGTGTAACACATCCATGCCAACAGAAAGATAAGGCTTGAGTAAATTTTTAGGGAAGAAGACATCTGTTAATGCTGAAATATCACCCCTATAAAAGAGTCTTCAGCTACAGCTTACAAGTACCTCTCTAACACATCAGGCAGAAATAAAGACAATCTGTCATCATAATGGTCATGAGCAAAAAGTTATTTCAATTGCTCTCCTTCTGTAATGCTCAAAATCCAATTCTAAGCAGATTCTACACATCTATAGACACCCACCGTTTAACCATTATCTGATAACGCTATTGTAAAAATCTTATGAATTGTATACATAATATCAAAACCCAGGACTCTGATTTGGTATAGTTTAGGTTTGCTGGAAATTAAGAGGCTTTGGGTTCAAGCCAATGACCAAGGCACAAACTGTTTGAAAGCTAAGGTCTGACCTCCCCAGTTAACAAGTCATACAGTCCCAAAACTATCCATGGGGATAACATGCTTGCTAACAGGAAAATTAGTGCTTTCCTCAACATCATTGGCTACTGAGAATTACCTGCTTGTGAACAGAAGGCACCTGCTGATAAATCTGAAAGTAACCATCGGAATTGAAGTCAGTATAAGCAAAATAAAGTGATTGTGTCAGCAAAGCACCTTATTTGTTTAAGGAGTAACTTATGTATTCCAGACTTAGAATGAAGTGTATGACATATTTCATTTTTTTCTTTCTCAATAATAAATGAAATACATTTAATAAAATGGTAGACTTGGCTGAACAAATAACAAATAATAATGATGATGCCTGCAGAAAAATCCATAAAACCTAATTATTCTGGCTTTTTTCCAGCATATATAAAAAGCTGGAAACATATTTCTTTGCTGAAGCAAGATGTTTCAGACAAAAAATATCAATAATTTTATTGAGATATTTTTACTTCACTGGTGAAATTATAATTCCTCAAAAATTTATTTAGCAATGCATTTTGTTTTCTTGGTAGAACTACTTTTAAACTCCAAACTTTTTAATGGAATTACCTGCCTTACATCAGAGGACAATAATAAAAACAGAGGATGGGGTACAGTAGGAGCCAAGAAATAGCACCACAGACAGTACAGTATATATGAATACTGTATGGTAAACCTTGATTTTATTAGACATAACACAACTGTAGATTAGTAGAAGTTTAAAAAGAGGGAAGGAAGAAAACGGAAAAACTTGGTTTTTTTAAAGGATCCAACCAATCAAAAAAATATATAATTTTAAGAATTTATAAACTTGAAGTTGACAGTAATTTTCTCAGGCACTCAGACACATTGCCCCTTTATATTTCTATGCTTTATGAATTATGAATTTTGGCTGATGAGGAAGCCTAAGGGAGACAATGGAGCTTCAGTGTCAGTAATGCACTGTCATTTCACGCTGTGTGAGTTCCTACTATACCTAGATGGATTTTTCAAGCTTAAATAATGTTACTGACTGCCAAAGATTTTATTAAGAAGTCTGATGATATTATATGCTCTGCTGGTAAGATACTAATCCCTATTAACTAGAAAAGGGTCAAATACTTTGAGAGGTTGCCAGGGCTTTTTTTTGTCTGCCTGGGGTGTTCAGATGTAGTTATACTCCCCCACCATAATTCACCTGTTTTGAGTCAGATAATGAAATAGAAAACAATTTTTCCACCATCAAGAAGAATGACATTTGCGTAGAAAAGACAGTTGTTCTGTGAGATTTTACATGGCTCCTGTTACCAAGGAAACAGCTTCTTTTGGCTTTGAAAGGTTTGGTAATGGTTGCCCTAGCTACAGTTTGGTCAGTACAGAACAAGAGAGGCTATTTATCTCATGTAATTATATACGTATACACACATAAACACACCCTCACATTAGGAAGGGACAGATTTAGTAAACCAGAATTATGAAAACATTGAAGTTTGGAAAACATTCTGAACAACATTTGGGGAATGTGTTGATAGAAGAGACACTGTCAGTGGCTTAAGTCAATCCCATCCCACATCTGAAAATACGACTTTCAAAAATTAAAAAGAAAAAAGAAGAAAATTATAAAGTGCAAATTAGAAAGCTCATACAACTACTTAATCACTTAATATTTAAAGTGTAGACTCAAAAATTATGAAGAATACAGAATACTTTTAATTTTGAACTCGTGGAAACAAAAGTTTTTACTTTAGAACCTCTGACTAAATTCGAATTGGAAAGTCAGATCCATTATTTTAAATATAATTTTAATATTTTTTCTGATATATCACAGTAAAACATTCTTTGAGTTAAAATGGGAAGGACAATTCCTAAAGATGGACTTTTAGATATAGGAGGTGAATAAAACAATGATGAAAGACACCAAGTGCAAATTCATTAACTGATTGGAAAGTGGATTGGTTGTACTGTATCACAAAAAGAGAAAGTTTTGTAGGTGCTGATGGGGATGGAAAATTCTTCAGGAATATCAAAATAACATATTTTTTCTATGTAGAAAATGCAAATCCATTTTTAATGTGATTACATGCAAAGTTAGGGCAAGCTAGGGATAAAGCTTAATATATAAGCTTTTTTAATGGCATAAAATCTTACATAAATATTGGGTTCAAAAGCTGTAGTGACAGATCAAGAATAGTAATAAATGAAGACAAGAAAAAGGAGGAGGAGACTAGGTACAAGTATAAAAGGAAGAAATGTCTGTCTTATAAATTACAGCTCCTCTAGCTAATGTCTGGATAAGTATCACAGACTTTACCGTCTATTAGAACAAAAGCATTTTTGATTATTTGATTTTTTCATCAAATATGATCACCAGATCTGTGGGGGAAAAGGAAACTTATTTATTTGTTTTTTTCTTATGAAGACCATGATGGTCACTCCAGAAAATAAAAAAAAGAAAAAAAAGAAAAAAAAAGAGAGAGAGAATTTTAAAAAGCATCTTCTGTCGATTGTGGATTAATGTGTTTTGTGTTTTCTGATTTTTATTCATCTCACTTAGATTTAAAATTACCAAGGTGAAATGTTTGCATATGCAAAGTTTTATTTTCATTGAAAAAAACTAAAATATGCAAAATATCCACAGTTTTCTCCTATACTTAGACTTAAAATCTAATCTATTCTTTCAAAGAGGTCTTTATGAAAATAAATGCCATATAGTAGATGCTATGGAAAATTATTTTCTTCTTTTGTGAGGCTCAGTGTTTATAGGAAACAATATTGTTTCTAAAATGAGATTTTTTAAAAAACGTCTGATTTTTTATTTGATTTCAAAACATTTAAAGTATCTTTAAAATATGTGAAAAAAAGGCATGACTCATACAATAATTTCAGGTCAAAAGTGGATGAGTGCCAGTAAGTCAGAGTAAGCTGCTATGTGTTTCAACTGGTTTTAATTCTATATAAAATATTGTCTGTTATTATGAAGAGCTGCATTTTGTAACCTTGAAAGAAATTTTGTTTTGCCACAAGTGAGACTTTTTACAAGGGTATGTAGTGACAGGAAAAGGGAGAATGGCTTTAAACAGGAAGAGAGTAGTTTTGAATTAGGTACTAGGAAGAAATTATTTACTGTGAGGGCAGTGATGCACTGGAACAGTCTGGAACAGGTCTCCCAGAGAAGCAGTGGATGGCCCACCCCTGGAAGTGTTCAAGGCCAGGTTCTGAGAAACCTTTTCCATTTTTTTCCTGTGTATTTGCATACCAGTTAAACTTATTTATTTATTTCTTATGCCTAGTGAAAGGTCTAGTGGAAAGTTTCCCTGCCCATGACAGAGGTGCTGGAAGGAAATGATAGTGAAGATCTCTTTAGACTGAAATCACTGTATGATTTTATTTTCAAGAAAATTATTCTTTTTCCTCTATAGCCAAAATGCATATAGTGGGTTTTTTGTTGTTGTTGTTTGTTTGTTTGTTTGTTTGTTTAACTTCTGCTCTTGAGTTTGCTTTCTACCAGTCCATCCTTGGAATAAAATGGGTAAAAAGTCTTTGTTTCCTTTGTGATCAAACATGATACTGAGGAGCAAATAGAGAACTACCCATTCATCTGTTTTCATGATGTTCTGTCAAAAAGAAGTAAAATTGTAACTGAAATAATGCTGTTCAATATCAATACAATTCATCATGGAAATAAGAGATAAATTGTGAAGGTATGAACTTCTATTTTTCTGAAATACCAACTCATCTCTCTCAGCAGCTCCAGCCAATCAGACTTGAGACTATGTATTTTCTTAAAGAAAAAAGGCCCAAAAAACAAAAGAAGACAAAAGAAAACAACAACCAAACAAGCTCAAACATTAATTTGGATACTAAACCTTTGAAAATACCTTAACACAGAGCTGAAATACAGTGTTCAGGGAAGAACAGTTGAGTCTGTGAGGGTAAGTCAGTTTTAGAAGACCAGCTTCCTGTTCTGAGTTTTAATCAAATATTCAAAAGTTTTCATATAGAATGAACATACTGTATCTGTATTATTATCATAAAATGATCATGCTGAGCTTCTTTTAAACTCAGACACAAACAGAAAACAGGGAATATTTACACTGCCCTAAAAAAAAATCTAAGGAGGTATTAAATAATTTACATAGGATTTTAAGAGGTAGTTAAGGAAAACAAACTTCTGAAGTTACAAATATTGTGATCATTATCTTGTTTTTCTGTAGTACAAGACAATATTAGCAAAACATTTCAAATATTATATAGTTCTCGATTTTGTAGTTCTTAACTAAAAACATGCTTTACTATGTTTTTTTCCATGTATCTAGTAATTATTTTGGCCATTAAAGCAACAGTAAGACCAACATAATAAATCAATTAGACTTCCACAACACAGTCTCCTTAAATAATATAATCTGCTTGTCCCTACTGCTTATCTGACTCAGCTTGCATGCAAATATTTAAAAGATTCTTTTACTCTGGTTTCCTTCTCACTTTATTATCTATGGCAAGCCTTCATTGCCATTGAGGGAGCTTATATACTTTTAGCTTTTAGAATGAAGTACACACTAGGAAAAAAAAACAAGTTCTAAACTTCAATAGGCTCAAGTGAATATTTCTTTCTGGGGACATATGTCAAGCCAACACATTTCCCCATTCATTGAGTCAAATGATACTTTTCCTTTCATCTTAAGTGGAAGGAAATGGTCTCCCTTAGACAGGAACAATGCTACTTCTTTATGGTTGCACATTATTGATTATTGCATGGGGAAGTATTACACCTGCTCTTTTGAAGAGCTCCTCTTAACGGAATAGGACTCTTCTACTACACGAAAATAGGGACCGAAAAAAAAGGCTCAGGCACATAAATGCATTTTCCAATTCTGGATTAAAAAATACATCTGAATGTTTTTATCCTTATTGTAGGCATAATCAGTATCAATGAACTGTAATGTAACACATAAATCAGTTCAGTATTCTGAGTCAAGCAGGTGTCCATTCATTTAAAATAAAATAAGGCAGAAAAAAAATAAATGCGTAGAATTCAAGCCACTACTTCCATGAGTTGAACAGGATTTGAAGTAATACATCACTACCTATCTACAAACAACATTTGATTTAAAGCCACTAGGTGTCAGCATATAAGTACTCCTAAAGAGATTTATCTGCCAGAAAAAGTAGTTGGCAATAAACAAATATGCAAGATTTTAGGTGGTTGATGATTCCTTACAAAGCCATGGAAGAAAGCTATAATTTTGTCAGGCTCACTGATAAATAATAGGACAATCGAGAAATGTTTTTCCACATGATAAATGAGTCTGGAATGGCACCTTCTAGTTTTTGATAAGATACTCTGAATATTTTAACTTATACAGACCTATAGTGGTTTGACCTCAAAATAAATGACTTTCCAACCAAAACCATCTGATAAGAGCAGGTGGTCTTGTTGTCGTGAGACAGATTCTTCATACCAGCATGTTTGTGAGCTGCTTAGTTTGTGTACTGGAATTCCTCGGTAAAAATTAGGTTATTGTCTCAAAGTATTCTGTTGTCACTAAGACCCTAATGGAGCCCCCCAGCGATGACGACAAGAGCACAAAAATGAGGGACAAATTTAAGTCATTTATCTTACTAATGATCTGTTATTAAAGTAGAGCTAATAACTCAAAAAAAAGAAGGATGCTTAAGGCAGGTAATACTGCCTTAACAAGAACACTGAAATGACAGTGTACTTCAGTCACTGTGGACTGCTGCTTTTGTGCTTCTTCTTCTTTATATTTAAGGGGGAGTCCAGGTGTCTGACAGGGCACAGAGTATGTGACCAAAACTGATTAGTAGTCCTGACTCATCCCTAGATTTTCAGCTATTGACAGACTGCTGGAATGTCTCTTCATGTAATTCACTTAAGGTTCTTTGTTATGTTTTTGTTTTAATAAGCAGTGGCATTTCCTTGAATTTACATGATACTGTTTATGGGATGTACTGTAACTACCTAATGAAAACCAGAGATACACCCCAGGGAATTCAGAAAGGATCTGAAGGGTTTTAATAGCTATTTAAGTATGATTAATGAAATATCTAAATGACACACTAGTTTAAGAACGATCTAGATTTCATAGCCACACTTGCACAGAGCCATAATGATTGTACACTGATGTTAAAAGTTTTGGGTGTGTATTTTACTCCTACCATTTTCTGCATAACTGTCCAGACTGTGTGACTAATCTTAGTGAAGACATTCTAAATATAAGCAGGGAGGCTCACGCTGAAACCTAGCATAAATGTCTCCATTTTTGTTAAAGTATGGGGGATGCTTTTAGGTAAGGAGCAGCATGGTGATTGAGGAGAAAACAGATAAAATAGATCTGGCATAAAGTGTAGCTCATTTATTTAATCTTCTAACACATATGGTAAGGATGTAAACTAGACTCTGTCCCAAAACTGGTAAAAAATTAACGCATAAAGAGAGGTAGAGAAAGAGAAAATGAGAGTACTTGCAGCTCTGACAGATGAGGAACAAAGTCAGAAGATAGCTAGCATCTTTGTCAGCTTGAAATGAAAATCAGACAGAAAGTCACAGCAGCTTGTTTATCCCCCCTCATGTTGACCAGAACTACCTGTCCATCAGTGTTGTGCCCCTTAAGTGATGTACTGTATATATGTATAGCAAATACAGAAGTATCTCGTTCTCCGTCCTCAAGAGATCAGGTTGTCCTGCTGTCCCTTGCCCCAAGAAATAATTCAGAGCAGTTGCCTTATACAATGAAGCCATGTAGCACTGATTAATGGTACCGATCTACAGAGAAATTTTTTAAAAAGAATTGTGGTTTTCAGGCACTAAATTAGCTTTTCTTTTCCAGAATTTTCTTGAAAATTCCCCACTCTTAAACACAAGGATACAAGCAACATTTTTTTCTCCCACTGGAGAAACAGTAAGAAATAATAGCATTCTCCTAGAAAACGCTTTTGCACTTATTTCTGCTTCTAAAATATAATGCTGCGCTGTTATCCTTATGTAAATTTATTTACAGAAGTCTGAGTATTGTTGAAAAAAAGTTTGGGTATCAGCAAATTAAGCCTTCAAACACATAATGGTTGTGAAAAAGTTTGTTGAGAGATCTCCTGTCCCAGGGACCACTGATTCCTGAAGGCAGGTGTTGGCAGAGTGTATTATATATTGCAGTGAAATACCGTGCAAGAGAGAAGTAGTTTTCCTGTCTTGCATCTTTCAGCACAGAACCAAAATGGATGAGAGGATTCACAAGATTCTGCAGCTCTTTTGAGGCAACAGTAGAAACCTCATTTTACATCTGTCTTCAGAATGACAGCACCTGAAGCGTGATGAGGCTTGTAGAGTAATGCTCTGCAAGTGAGAGGAGCGAGGAGCCTCCTGCCAGCCTCTGGATGTGGCTCATAGCCCCAACCCCACTCTGGCCACCACTTACTGCCCTTCCTTGCTTTTTGGGGCACAGGAGGACAGTGCCAGGAGGGAAATGGAGTAGAGGGAAAGAGAAATTGAGGAAAGGGCAGGAGTGGCTCAGGAAGGGCAGGAGTGTGGACGTACAAGGGAGTTGACAACCTGAGCTGACCTCCAACAAGAAGTAATAAGATAAAAATGGCAAAGAATTGATCAGAGAAGCTGAGGTTAGTCATATTTTGCAGGCTACATGCAAGACAAAATGGTGTCATGGCTGACTTATCATTCATTGCATGTCTTGGTTCTGTCAGGAAAACACAGGTTGCTGTATCCGCCTTTTCTTAACATTTTTCCTGTATCCATGGAAGATAAACTCATTTAAATAAATCTAGATTGATGAGGACATTACAAATGCAGGGCAACATGCACCCTCCAGAAGCCTAGCAGATCTGGAGATAATTGCCTTGGAACTTCTGGAGGCAGATGCCTCTCCTCTGTCCCCACCCTGTGTTTCTGTCCAGTCTCATCACTGCTCAGCTCCTGAAACAGGGAGCAGAAGTGAAAGTGGTGATGACTAAAGAAGGAGATTTTTTTCTACTAAGGGGAAAGTGCTGCTGCTGTCCACTCCATCCCTTCTGAAAAATTCAGGAGAAGAAGATAGATGACAGCAGCTTGAAGGAAATGCAATCTGAGCACAGCAGAGACATTATGAGTGCATTATACAAATGATCACATGTGCTTGGCAGGGATATTTCTAACATGGCTTAACTCTTGATTTCAGAGTTCTGAAGTGATTCTGTTTCTTAAAGACCAAGTAGCTTGACAGTGATAATGGTATATATCTTAGTTGTTTTTTAAAAAATTTTAAATGTGTCAGCAGCTGCAATACATACATACAACATAAATACATCTTGCATTGATAATTACATTTCCTTAGCATGGTGACAAAGTCCTTTACCAAAGGCTACACTTCAACATTATTTAAGGGTTACCATCGATTCACAGAGCAATTACCTCTTTACTCAGGAATAATTGAAGTTTTTTTATCTAACTGTTCAGTAGGTACCATTTCGCTTCTGAGTAGTGAGAATTTTGTTCTTTCTGGACTGGTTTGGACTGAGAAATTCCCAGACTGCCAGTGTCTCCAGTTGTACCACAGCAGCAGTGATAAAAAATGCACTTGTTATGAAAATCCCTAGCATTTAAGATGTTGTGAGCAGTAGCCAGGTGTCCTGAGTGAGGGATTTGATTGAATTCTCCCACCAGTAATTAGTTGCATTGCAAGCCATAGCCCTTTCCTTATGTATTGCTCCAGAAGAAGTGATTGCTGTAGGCAATTGGGTTTTCCTTTTTCAAAGGCTATCTGGGTTGCTCTGGGTACCATTTAATGTCATCATTGTTTCGGTGCCTATCAAAATCTACTGGGGCATCCATAAACATGTAACAACCCTTGAGAGGCCAAGATGAATGGGGAACGAATTGTGTGAATTGGTTCACTCTGAGAGTTATAGTCAGTGGGTCCTCCTGATTAAAAAAAAATTCCTGATGCTGTTGGCAAAGGAGCACTGGCCCTATCTTCTGACACATTCAGAAGCTACCTGGAGGGAAGTCTAAAATTGGCTGCCTTTTATCTGCTGATGCCCTAACCCAGGAGAACACTGAATCTGACCCAAGCTGCTTGAACTGACTTTTTCATTCAGAAGGTCTCTTCAGGAGACATGTGTGAGGTTAATCAATCTGCCTCTTGCTGGGAGGCCATGTGGTGGCTTTAGCTCTTCCTCTAGCACACTTTATAAAATCAGTGCCCTTTTGTATTGTGAAACCTCACAACAACAGCACAAGCCCTTTGGATCAAATGCACGATAACTGTAATTTTATCTTAGCAGGGTTGCAAGCAAACTGTCTGTCACAAGCAGCTGTTCTAGAATGCATAATTACACCTGTCTATCTTAGCCAACATTGCCTGTGTAAGACATGATGCTTGATTTTAAACTTGCATATTATTATTATTATTATTTTTACTACTAATACTATTTAAAAAATCTGAATTGTTCAATATATTTTAAGTGTCTTTTTTGAGCCTTGTCATGAGGTAGCTGAGACAGCCTACACTCACCACTTCAAACATTTTACTAAAATAATTTTTGCTGTCATTTAAGAAGCATATTTATATTTCTATCCTGAAAACATATGTCTAAGTATAATATTGTTAAAGTAATATCTTCCATGTCACTTGGTAACTCTTGGTCTGGATCTGTGTGCCTCATCTCTATTCTGTTTCACATGAATTTCAAGGTTCTCTATACAGTGTTTATACCATTTTGTACCATTTTTACATTATAAAAAATGTAAGTACCTCATAAATATAATTATCAATTATATATACAGCTTCTCGAAGAGGAGGAAGGTAATTTTCTAAAGGAAACTCAAAACAACAGGAATTCAGTAGCAAGGAAATAAAAAGTCTTCATCTGTAATTTCATCTCAGGGAAATATTGCTATGAATGAATTTTTAAAGCTTTATTTCAAATCTGACTTAAAAAGATCAGCAAGGAGTCCATAATCAATAGGATAAAGTGAGACAAGGTGATCCTTTCCCTCATAGCACTCACCAGAAAGGAGAAATACTTTCATTTCAAAGCTGAAGACATGTTTAATTTTATTTTAGCACTGCAAGTTTATACACTACAAAAAAGATGTCTGGCAAAAAGTTCTTCTCCAAAGCTCAAGATTCATAGCAGGTTATGAAAAGAAAGACAATGTTTTTCTTTTTCAAGAAACAATGATTCAGACAACTTTTTATATGCGTAATCAGAGTTGCTTTCTTCTAATAATGTTCCCAAGGAAATAAAGAAAAAACACATAATTGTCAAAAAAAGTCACTATTAACATAAAGTGACCATAGAGAAGAACTTGTAATAATCAGCATAGAGGGGAAATACAGTAAAACTGACTTCATAATTAGAGATGATTGAGGAGATCAATACATTTTTCCCAAAAAATTAATTTAAAATTTGGAGGCAAATTCCCTGTCACATTTGTAAGATCTTTGTGTTTGTTTCCCATGAAATATAAGCTTGTATTATAATTTCTAAATCCTATCTTCTGTTCCAGTAATTTGTTTCTAAGGTATTTTTATCTCCATTTGCACAGAATCCAGTGCAATATCATCTTCAAACCCACATGGAATTTCTTAGACTTAATGTGATATAGATGTTTACTTGTAATCAAGGAAGCCCTTTTAAAGAAATCACAGAACAAATGATATTTCATTTCTGATTATCTGCCATGAAGTATTCACAGGGCAATCTAAAAGGGGAAATATTTCCTAATTAAAATTAAGAAAAGAGGTTTGTGCTTTCCCTCCAGGCAATTAAATGTAACATTTGCATGCATATAATTCCATGGGAAACAAAACCCAGGAAGTGCCTGTTTGAGTGTCTATTAATTAAAAAAATCTATCACTTCACTAGTTGTACTAGCTGGCCTTTTATACATTCTCTGTAGGTTAATAATTGAATTAAAGTGTGCACAAAATGACACCAATGAAGGCTTCTTAAAAAGAGCCAATCTCTTTTAATAGTAAGCATATAATTATTTTTATTTCCATTAATAAAGATGTATAATTCCAAGAAGTATATGATTCCACAATAAAAGATATCATGTATCAGATCAATCAAGTCCCTGTCACATGCACACAGTGACAGAAGAATTTGGTAGCCTGCTTTTGGTGATGTGCTTTTCTTTTTTGGTGACTGCTAGCCTGAAAAATGAAGAAAAGCCAGGAATCATTATCAATATAGAGAAAGCATTTACTTTGGAGAAATTCTCCTGTAACAGAAGATGGAAAATTGTTCAGGAAAATACTGTCATTTGCTACTCAACCTGCAGTTATCTGTAGATAGAAAGCAAGTTCAACTAAACCCCGTGAAACTACAAAGTACAGAGCCAACAGTCCATTAGTGTAGCTAGATCAATATAAAGGAAAGAAACATGGCCTTCATTTTGCTTCAGCACTTTTGAAGATGACCTGCTGAAGATTTATCAGTTTTATATAGAAGGATTTGCCATCCTCCTCCTCTTTATTTGCTGAAAAAACT
Organism: Pseudopodoces humilis; assembly: GCF_049639895.1. Taxonomy (NCBI): domain Eukaryota; kingdom Metazoa; phylum Chordata; class Aves; order Passeriformes; family Paridae; genus Pseudopodoces; species Pseudopodoces humilis. Next base: position 79,989,214 of record NC_142200.1, on the reverse strand, counting down.
GTACAAAGTGAAATACAGGAGAACATCTGGGCAAGAAAAGTACACCATGAAGACATGATGACATTCTTGCTTCTAGATATTGTTAATAAAAGAAAACTAATTGAGGGCTGATTTTTAAGGCTAAGTGTTTATTTTCACATTAGGACAAACCTTTATGCATTTTATAGTTCTCCTCTGCTCTTCCAGTCTGCTACAGATTTTAAACAGGATGTCTTCTAGAAGTTTACTTACTGCTTAAACTTAATAGGTATTATTTTATGTTCATTTTACACTGGTGATATAGCACCATGCCTCCCTTGGCACAAAAAATTCCAGTCTTGTTCATTGTGGAAAATGAGAAAGGACTAATGATGGAATTAATATACCAATGGAAAGCATGGAGAGAAAAATGGCAGGCAGAAAAGAAAGATAAGATGAGAATGTTGGGATAAGAAGAGGACAAGGTGGGTACACTGAAACCAGCTGGAGGCAAGACAAATGGAATGTCTAGAAGCATCCAGGAAAAAAAGCAGGCTAAGATCAAGAAGGTGTTTGGTTGATTCACATTTGGAGGTAGTCAGTATGTTTTTAATCTATCAAAATTTCAGTGATTCAATAAACTCTATACCTTTCTTAGGGAATTAAAACCTATTTTATGTTTTCTCTCAACATATATTTATCACTAGACATATTATCCAAATATTTAGGAGAATGACATTTAGGATGAACTCCAGAACTGTTTTCTGTGAGCATTTTCTTTGTACTTCCCCAAACTTGTATTTGGGGATGAAACCTCCTGACAAATAGCTAAGTATAAGCAAAGAGCAAAAAGCATTAGGAGCTCTAGCACTCTTAGACATTTGATATTGTTTCTATGTCTGATTAAATCTTGTGTTCGATTTGACAGAGACAAGGTCTTATCTCCCTTTCTCCTTTTCCTTTTTAATACACTAAAACATGATTGAAGCTGATTTGTGGGTATTATTTTACTGACATTCAAGTGTTTACCCTGCCTTCTCATGTAAGTGAAAAAAAAACAAAACTGCTTTCTTAGATCAGTGTGCCACTTAAATAATACCCATATCATCAAAAGACTGCAGAATTATTCTTCTCAAATAGTTTTCTTGTCCAGCTAGTGTATAGAGAATAATAATCATGAGAGGGAACTGTTTAATTTGTAACTACTATTAACTTCTATGGTTAAAGTACTCTTCTGGCAGTTCCTTGAGGGTTCTTTTTTTCTTTGATTGATTTTCGTTTTGTTTTGATTTTGCTTTGTTTTGTTGTCTTGTTTTGTTTTGGTTTGGTTTTGGGTTTTTCTGCTGGTTCACAATTTTAAGTGGCACCTGCCCTACTGGAAAATTTTTGAAAGGAATTCTAAGCTTTGTTAAAAAAAGAAGGTTTTTAAGACATCAAGCAAGGAGCATGTTAATTTAATTCAATCATCCTGGCAGGTATAAAAAAAAACCTATCACTTTTATGACACCATAAATGGAGCAAAGATTTAAGTCAGTTTAGACTACAGAGCTCAGAAGTTTTACTAATTAACATCTACAGGGACAGCAAACAATGGTTGCAAAAGAGAAACTTGCTTTTTTTTGATCAGGGAAAAAATATTTCAGCATGTTTCTAGGTATCATTGAACAGCACATGACATCTTGCTAGGCCTGCAGCAAAATAAGCAACAACAATATGTTTGAAATAGTTGCCTCTGATTTCTGGGTTCAGCAGATTTTAGACATCAAAGAGCTGCACAAAATTAAAGATGATAAAGTGCACGTTAGTTTTTAATTACATTAAATTGATTAGGAAGAAGCAAACTCTTGATTGGGAGCACATTAACTTCTGTCTGTGCAGCACACAAGCTAGTTTGTGAGTGAAAATACCTTTTAAAAACATGAGAAGGGTAATGACATGAAAACTAACTCAAAAGTATGCGAGCCAAAGATTACGCTGCTATTTCACTCACTTGTTCAGTTTGGCAAAGAAAGGCAGTTCTCAGGTCTTTGAGAGGTAAAAAAAAAATGCATCCAGTCACAGTAAGGAGAAATAAAGTATTCCTTGCTATCACGGACATGAGCTGGAGCTGTTTTTCATTCTTTCCATCTGCTCATGAAAATTGCTTCTGAAAAAAAATATCTTCTTTTGACTAAAATAGATACCTAGTTGTGACTTCAACATATGCATAAATCATTTCATTAAACATACAATTTCATGTGCAAAATATATATTATATATGGAAACCAACTTTTTACATATTTGTAGCATTTTGCAGATTCAGTCAGAAAGGTAGCATTGTTCAATATTTAAAATACAGCACTTCAGCTAAAAGCACATGCAGGCCTGGTATTAGAGATGTAGTACACTTAATGAACCTGGGCAAAAAATATATGCTTTGTTAGCCACAGTTTTTCAGACTATTAAATAGCAGAGTAAATACTTTACTCTCTAAAGTAAATATATGCCTTGGGGGATATTGTGAGGTTGCATTTTCTTTAATGACTGAACAGGGTACCTTTCTTGGGAAGATGTAGAACAATGTAAGGTATATGACTGATTATTTTAGTCTTCTGAACACAGCTTGGTCATTTGCATTACTTGATATTAATTATTCTTGTTGTGATTTCGGTAAACAACTGACATTTTTCAGATTTACTATTACTCAACACTAGTGTGACCAATGTTCAAGACAAAATATGGAATGTATAACACTTTATGAAATGGATTTCACATCTCTAAGAAGCCTCAGTTTGACTGATGAGGAAAAAATGTCACCATGTTCCATTAAATCTGTGAGACTAGTAAATGCATTTATGCATTGGTGTCTCTCTAAACAGTCCAGTAAAGAAACTTTAGGCTCAGTCTTTAAAACCTCAAAGTGGAAGCAACTCATCTTATTATTTTTGTATTATGATTTGTTATGTAATGACAAGAATAATCTTTATCACTTAGTTCCTTACTTGGCATAAAATTACTTTTTGGACTGATCAAACACCTCAGGCTTCGCCTTAGTGTTTAATCAGTTTCAGCAGCTGTTCATAGCTTCAAATACTACAAAGCAATAAAATTTAATTGCTTAATTAAACTCAAACCACAGTTGTCTTTTTAACAGGCAGGGGCCTGCCTAGCTTTTGGATACTCAAAGACAATCAGAGAGCAAAAATGACATTGTTCTTCTCTCAAGGATGGTTGATCTAGGAGTGTTATGTAGATGCAAGGAAAAGCCAAAGGCTTCTTTTGGAAAACAATTAGGAGTCTTCTTGCCCATATTTTTTTAACCTATTTTATAGCAACACAGCTGCTATACAGACAAGTGCACATAAATGAATTGATCAGTATGCATAGATTAATGGAAAAATTGACCAGTGCATGTAAGTTAATTAAAAAACTTGGGGACAGATCTTTAAACAGAGTACACAGACTTGTTGAGTTTTATTTATCCTTGCCAAAGTTCTCACTCAATGGGGCTTTTTAATTTCATTTTCTGCCTCTGGTATTCAATGTCAGCAGTTCTAATAAGTATGAACTGAAGTGGGGTGACCACATTAACCATCAAGTTGGAAGAAACAAACAAATTTTGTCTTATTTTTTACTAATGTAAATGAACCATGTTGATATCTGATACCTTTACTTTGAGAACTTATCTATTTCTTCTCACTCTTACTTAAGAATTCTCTTAAAAAAATTAGTGTATCTGCAGGAATTCTGCTTTTTATTTAATGTCAAAATCTAGTAATACTATTAGTATAATATGTCAGATTTGTTTTACAATTTTGTTTGAAATTATTTTGTCCTCTATACATTACAATTAAATCATTACAGTTTGTGATACAACTGATTAGAGCATGGAGAAAGGGAAAGAAATTGCACTTAAGAAGCATAAAATTAACCTAGATAATATTGTATAGAAAATTTATATAGTGAATTGTTAGCCAACTTCCCAATTACCATAAATCAGTATGATTTGTTTTATTTCAGTGGAGCATTGCCAAGTTCAGTAATACTTTACAATCAGATGAGGTTCTATGTGTCTGAGGAAAAACACTTGCATTTTATCTGTTATCATACTACCTCATAATGCATATTTTTCTATTGAATACATTAAGTAGCAAAGTTTTATTTGTCTTTTTCATCAAGACAGTTATGATTCTGAAAGTTCAGGTAGTCACTTAATAGTATTGTCTAAAGTATGTGAATACCTTAATCTCTTTTAAAATATGTTCTGAAATTATTGAGCATGTCTACAGGAGATGCCTTTGACACAGAAAGAAAACTGAAAATACCTACAGAATTATTTAGGTGCAAAAAAGTCAGCACTAGATTTTGAATATGCTTTGGTTTTGCTTTGATATATTAAAATTCATAGGGTTTGTGGAAAATATTTACCTTTTTTTTTTTTTTTTAAGTTTCCTGTTAAAGGCCTATGGATGTAAATAGCACTTAAATATGCATGCCCAGGTAAATAATTCCAAATAATTCTCCACTTATCAATAGATTTTGATATTTGATCTCCAAATCTTACAAATATACTCCATGCTTTTTAAAAGACACCTGAAAATAATAAAACATTAATTTTTGATAATGAAGCTACCATCAATTGACAACTCCCCTTCAAAGAGTGTTCTTCATCCTGATGGTACTTCAGTTAACAAAGGTAATTGGAATATACCTTGAGTTGAAGAGGCCAGTAATTTGATACTAAAGCATGAAAACCCCTCCCTGAAAAGACAAAAACCTAGATGAAGAACAGTCTTCTGTGGTCGTCAGTGGTCCATGTCAGTGCCTTGTGGGGCTCACCAGTAACTTATAAATCCATAATTTCATAACATAAAGTTTCAGACAGAATTTTCAGAAATATATTTATCTTTTATTAATATTATCACTGTCTTTTCCATATGTTATGCTTCAACCACATTGTATACAAAATGTTAAATTCCTTTCTGATTATCTCTGATATTTTAACTTCAGGATGTTCTCTGAATTCCTTCTAGCCTTAAAGGCATTAACAATTTTAAATTACTGCTTGTAAATTTTATTACTTCTGAAAAGTAGTAATAGATTTGACAAATATTTCACTAAGGTGGAATTGTTAGTGTCTACAGCTTCATTTTGACTGCTTCACATTTCACGGAGTAGCTGTAATCAAAGGCCTCCATGGATAGCAAACTACATGTATATTTATACACACTACAATTACTATATTCCACCTCCCAAATATAGCAATCTGGAGCCATCTCTTCTATGAAGACAGAAAATGAGAGAGTTATGTTGCATACTGTATTAATTCCTTCATTCAGGCATGAAGTGCCACAAATGTATGTTCATAGACTTATATAGTCTCCTGAAATGTACTTCAGTGGTACTCAGAGCTCCGGGCAGGAATAAGAAAAAAGCAGCAATTCAAACCACATACCATGCAGTACAGGGAGGGTGTCATGTAATTGTGGCTGTTTCTTGTTTTAAGAACTGGAAATTGTCTGGAAGGGTTGTTGCAGGGAAACACAGGGGTATTTAGGGCTGCCAAAGTCTCACAATATAGGAACTTAGAAAGAAACAGTTTTCATTCTAGAAAGAAGTTTTCTGGAAGAACTAGAAGAAGGAAAAGCACATTTCTTATTTAACAGGGTTGGTAAGAATATGACTTCCATCCTGTAAGAACATGGATATTCTACAATCTGTTTTCAGCATGAATTCAAATGGGCATAAAATTTGTAAGTGAAATGTGAGAAGAATCCACTCAGAAACACTAGATAATCTATAAATACACTACAGGACTACAGACTGCAGTAAGGTAAATAATAGTATCTGAAAGTTTCAGCAACATAGAATGGGTGATATTTCATCTCCTGTTTCAGTGTGGGGAATTCACAAAACAGCCAAAATCAAACTAAAAAGTATATATTTTTCTTCAAAAAGGAGTTTTGCTATCAACTTTTGACCAGGCTTAGTGATTATTCTTTGGCATTGGGAGGCTAAGATCGAGGATCTTACATGGAGCCAGACTGTATTATGTTCTTGGCAGACCTATTAGAACTATGATGACAGGGAAAACAGATGGACTGCTGACAGCTGGAGTTACAATGAATTGTAGGACTTACAGAAATACTTCTGTTCAATATTCAAAGCCATTTTTCCCCTCCTTGGAGATAATGGAAAATTCCTCCTTTCCAAGTGTTCCAAAACCAGGCATTATCAGAAGTTACAAAAAATTGCATATAAAGACTGCCCTTTTTCCTGACTCTGTATCTGTGATAACCTGGCTCTACTCAATAAATGAGTCTTGATCTTCTTCAGTCTGTCTAGTGAACAGAAAATGTAGTCAGGAATTTGATCTGGATAGACCAACAGTTTATTATTAAGCATAGCATAGTTTATTATGCACCACTCACGTGGAAGTGGTATGAAGATCAGCTGCAGTTCTTATTGAAATTATTGACATTTTGGGAGCCAGCTTCAAAAATATGATGAGTTTTATAGATGTCTGAACTACAGACCTCTGTGGCTAAATTTAAACAGTTCTTCTTGGAAATTTTTACAGAACCTGTCCCTTATTTCTTTAAATAAACATTGGGGACCTCGTCAAGCATTTGAAGTTGTTCATAAATAGAAGTACAATATTAGCCAGGAGACCTTGTGAGGAATATGTTCAAAGTGCTGAACTCCTACTGAATTTTGACAGACTGTACACACTGTTAAAACCTTGCATGATGGTTGACTCCAAGAGAAATATGGAAAGATTCTTTCCAGAATGAAATTCATGCACACTCTTGCTAGCAGAATTATTTAAACTATCTTCCTACCACACATTTTGTTTCACCAACAAATTTTGTTATACCAACAAATACAACGTCAAAAGTATTATTAAAACTGATTAAAAGTTTGATAGGGAAATATATTTGGAGAGGTGGACAGGATCTGTAATTGTCAAACTTTCCTTTAAAGGGAACCCTTTTCTCTTTAATTTCATGGTTGACTGGAATTTTCAGCCTGAAAATATATCCAATGCTCCATGAAATTTACTTGTCTATAAAATGTCTATTCCTGTTAACATGAACAAATAGATTTTCACTGTACTTGGATACATAAAATTAAACAAGAAATAATTCTGATCTGTTCAGAATCTCATCCTTTGACCTCAAAAGAAGAAAATATGTAATGCTGCTTTTTAGCAAGGAAAGGTACAAATTTTTATACAGTGGCCTTTCTTTTTCACTTTTGAAAATTTTCCTTTCTCTTGATGTGCTTTAGCAATAACCTGGAAAAGTAGAAGCCCTGTAGACATCTAATATTGAGTCAGATGTTGGAATTTAATCTTATATCACTGTACAAATTTAACCAATAACGTTAGTTAATGAGGGCACAAATCCAATAATCTTTTTATGACAAAGAATGAAACATCCTATCTAGAAATCTACTAATTAAAGTGTCAAAACATCTTTAAAACTTCTTTTGCTAAGCAAGGGAGTCTAGTCCTGTCTTTTTGTGAGGCTATCGCAGCTGCGCAGGTAAGTAAAGGGTTTTCATCAAACTAGTCAATCAGAGAGCTAGGATCTCCCACAGATGTATTTCACCCATGCTTTGGTGATTAGAAAAATGACTATTAAGTCAGAAGAAGAATTTTGTTTCTCTAAGAGGGAAATCTATGCAGTCTTCCAATCTGTCAATGCCACTTGCTTGATTTTTGAGCTCTTTTATTGAACTCTTCAGGGGTAAAAGGGTTAGGATTACCAGAAGAATTTTTTTTTTTTTTTCATTTATTATATTGCCTGCTGCCTTTCTTCAGATGAAATCTTTGAACTTTCTAGTTCCATGAACAGGAGGAAATTGCCTTGGATAAGACATTTTAGGATTATAATCAATACATATTAACATTTCTGGATTAAATTCCTCTGGAGGTACTATTGTCATATAGTGAATAAATTAGTGTGTTACTTCTTTTGCACTTAGAGTCTAAAAATGTACCTACTACGAAGTTGCATATTAAGTACAGAATAGTGACAAAATAGATGTACTGTTGGATGAACAATAGAGAGAACACAGGCCCTTCTTGGTATAAAAACTTAAAGATTATCTATATGCTTAATTTTAAGTAGAGCTTGCCCTAAGTAAAATCAGTACTGGTATGCAGAGGTTTAAATGTGTGTAGGGCAAAAGCCTAAGACTGGATTGGTTATTCTTGGGTCACAAGATGTCTCTTTTTAGTGCTTATGTGCAAAACACCTAGCAAAGTTCAACTGCAGCTTTTTACACAAAAAAATCACATCACATAGCACTGTTCAAGCATTGTGCATGATGACCTGAAGAAGGTAGACACTTAAAGGTGATAAAACCAGAGACTGTAGTTAGGGATGGGAACCATATGAACAGATTTTCACATGGACCAGTGAAGAATTTTGGAGTAAACTTTACAATGCTGTAGCCCTGAAAATACATTCCTGACTTGAAAAAGATGAGCTTTCCTCCTTTCTTTTCCTTTTTCTTTTCTTTTTTCTTTTGGAGAATGCTGTTGCTTGCAATATTTTTCTTGCTTTGCAGAGTTTAATTAGAAACAAATAAACTTTGAGCAAAAGAAATTTTTTTGTGGTTACTCAGACAAGGACATCTTTGTCCTCATTAAATCACATTCTCCATTTTCAGAGAACTTTGTCTGTGCTTTGTTTTTGCCTGTAGTTTTCATCCCAGCTCATTCACTGGTGGCACTCTATTCCTTATGGTATACATTCTTTCATGTACTTTAGTAGAAGTGTAGTGAGAGCAAAAGACTAAGCAACAGCCAGAACAAGGAGCTATAATTAGACTCACAAATCACAATGGGAAATATTTTGGTTTATATCGTAGCATATATATAGGTAGAGAACAAAATTTAAATGCCTCTTGCCAAGAGAATTTTAAATCTACACAGAATATTTTAAAAGCCAATCTTTTCCCTGCTGTGAAAATTCCTAATTACTGATCTGATTAAATACCTGCTATACTATAAAAATTTCAGCACATCTGTTTTACTTCAGGGGTTAGTAACAATAAGTTAATCAATATAAAAATCACTGTGCATGTATTTTGCTCATATAATCCTGTTTTATTTCTTTTTTTGGCACTAAATATATTGGCAGTATTGTCTGACTTGGCAGAAACAGGGCAGAGAGTTCCAGACATAAAGCCGTACAGCAAATATTCACTGACACATGCACATTACAGTATGTTCATTACTATATGGTCTTTGCAAAATAAACAATGTGAATTATTCCATGTTTTTTTCTCCCTCATCTCTTTTTTTACAAGTACTGAAGACATTTGGCCACAAAAATTACTGAATACACCATTATTGACATTATAATCAACTTTCTGTTCACTGGCCCATGTTTTAATCTTGCCGTGCTCCACTGCTCTTTTTCATTTGCTTGATGCTCTTGAATGAAAAATTTCAGGAGAGTGGCCCTTTTATGTACATGAACTCTTAACCAGTCATTTTCCAGCCCCAGGAAAAAAATACTTTTTTTCATCATGCATTTTTCTTAAAACTACAGTTGAATTAGATGGTGTTACTTCTTCCAGCCCATCACTTGTTTCTTATTTTACAGTTAGGGTAGAAAGGTTGAATCCAGGATAATACCAAGCTAACAATTCTAGAAATAACAGGAAAAAAAAATGAAACAGAGCTACAACCAAACACCTACCCACCCATAACAATCCACTCTTGAAACTGCTTTGATGGAAACTCATGATTCTCAAAAATTTTGATTGGAATTTAACTGTTTATAAATATCACTAAAAACTTGGTCTTAGGTAAAACTCCATCTCTTTCTTGCAAAATGGAAACAACAGCACATTCCTTCTTTAGGTTCAGCCAGGTGACAGTACTGCCACAGGAGACAGCAGCTCCCTGGAGTCAGGCACCAGGAAGGTGAGGAGCTCCTTGCTCCTCAGGCCTGGTAACCAAGGCTCATCCCATTTATCCATTTTATCTTGAGAACATTGAATTCTGGGGGAAGAGCTCAGCTACTTCTTTTCCTCTATCTCAAAAGTGCAGAGCTATTAAATAACAGCAACAATTATGAACTTTAATATCATGTCTTTGTATTTCATTTCAGGGAAGTCCCTATGGTTTTCACAGGGACATACCAGAAGTAAAGGTAATAGTCTGCAGTCTATTTATAAGTTACATAGAGATAAAGAATGGATAGAAGAGTGTAAGAAATAGAGAGGCAGTGGAAGAATAGTAAACATGAAAATAAATCAGGAAGAAAATGGAGCTTAGTGAAACCGTTGGCAGTGAGAGCAAAAGATAGAGAAAATAAAGCATAAAGTAGAATTTTTCCACAAAAATAAGCTATATTAAATTTGCATTTATTCTTGTTTTCTTCTCTGTAAGTATTTCTGTACTAAATAGGAACAGTATTAAACTCAGCCATCCAAAATACTAAAAAATATATATAGAAAGCACATTGCAGATAACTAAATAAAGATTGGCAGAGTAGCTAAATATGAGTTTAGGCAGATGCACTCTCTTACCTTACAGTATTATCCAGAAATATCATTAAAGTTCATAAGCTCATGTATGCCCACTGATATCAGTGGAACTGGAGTTTTGTTGTTTTTTTTTTGTTGTTGTTGTTGTATTTTTTTCTACCAATGGACATATTCTGGGGAATAAAGAGCTGGGAAAAAGCCACTTTAGTACAATTCTCAAGCCCAGCGCTAGTAATAAAAAACATCTCAACACTTGCATGGCCTGGCTGAATGCTGCTGCAATGTCTCTGCTTTGTATCTATGGAAACGTTTTCAAGTTTCCCAACACCTCCTACACAGGAATCCTGGTAGATTCAGATTGAAGTAGATTTTTCATGAAACATGACCTAAGGATAGCTCCAAAAAAGAAAATAATCTTACCATGAAACACATTAAATTTTTCCACATCATTGGTGAAACACATGATAAATTGCAGTCAATGCTATTCTTAAGCAAAATAAACCTGTCTAATTCAAGACCAAGATTTCAGCTGCTGTTTTCATTGAATGTCCAACTGCAGAAAAAACAGAAATTCTTCTGACTATTTGGACCTTGCTTGGATTCGTAGAGACATTCATGGAGGAGGAAATTCATCTTACTTATAAAGACAACAACGTTTTGACTGCCTGCTTAATAACAGCTCCTTCCATAATTGATGGAATATTCCATTATAACTTCCATGGTGGAGTTATAATGGCAAGTCAGATGTAACATAGCACATTAAAAAAAAAAAATATCCACCAACTCATGAAGATGCAACCTTTCCCCTTAATAACATCAATATTAAAATAGCCAACATTCTCTAAATTTTTACTCATCTAGTAATCACAAACAGATCGAATAGAATCTTATTTGAGGAAAAGTGCTTTGATGTTGCTAAGACTACTGTTGTGGAACACAAAAAATATCCACCATTGAGTGATGTGGTGACTGATCTGATGCCTAATAGAAGGAAGATGTCATCTTCATCTCCAAAGGTGAGAAGGATTATCAAGTGAATTATGGAACTGTCTGTTTCACAGACAGAACTTAAAATTGTGTAAGTCACTTCATATTAATCATTTGGAGACATTTCTCTCTCTCTTTCTTAAGAAAACTGAGAATGTTAATAACTTTTGTCAACTTATAAACTTACATTTTGATGGCTAAAATTAAATAAAATTAAATATATCATCTAAATTTCCCATAAAGTCCAGGTTATATTTCCAGTGAAATATATGATTTGCTATGTGAGCAAATTCCTGTGTGCCAAGACTAATGAAATATATATATATATATATAGATGTTTGAACTAAGAAGTTATTCCTATAATTTGATTAAAATTGAAAGCAGACACAAAAGATTGTTTTTATCAAAACCATCAAGTAACTGCATGCTAGTAACTTCACTGCCCCCTTGGTTCTATCAGCTCAAATAAAAAATGAGCTTCCTGGAGGGAGAAGTTAAAAGATTATTCTTTTCAGCTTAACTGTGGCAAATTCATTCTTTCTCCTGCGCTCATGAAAGCAATATTGGTGATAGCCTCAATTAAGAGAACAACACAAAGAAACTTGTCTGACAAAAGCAGGAAAAATAAAGGAATTCCTATAATAAAGGACTTAAATTCTATTTAAGTTCTTGTTGCTGTTTCTTTCCTGTTTACTAGCTTTAGGGTAGGCTCTATTTCATGGCATTGTTTTGGTCATCTGAAATATTCTTTTAATGTCCTAGACATGAATGGATCTCACCAGTGAATACATACATTGATTCTGTAGATATTCAGACTGGATTTGGTCCGAAGAACTTGGAGAAAATTGAAGTGTTAGGAGGGAATGAATACTAAGAAATTATATAGTATTTCACAAAAAGTAAATATTTGCTAATCATCATCAACAAAAAAGACCTTTATTCAACATACTTTTATAGAAAAGATGTCTTATTTTGCTGAGTACTTGTGTTTTGATCTAAGAAGTCCTGGAGAAGTTAAGGAACGTAGACCAGAGATAGCTTATGATAGCTGCCTGAGCATGAATATGCACTGTTCTGTTAAACAGAATATAAAACCTCATCCTCACCTCTGTCAGAGAACATAGGTCTTTAAGTAGAATATGTGGACGGAAACTTAATAAACGAACACTAACAGATGGCTGGTAAAGATATGTGCAAGATCTACATATTGTCCTAACCTCTTATGAAACAAATTTTGTTCTGTAGAAGTCTTTCCCAAAAATTTCAAGAAACAATAGATCTTTGCATAAACTTGCAAGGGCTGGGAAACTCTTGATTGTGACGTTTAAACAGATATTAATGTACTATACACAAAATAATTTTATGTGTATAGAATACTGTCCATCGTTACAGATTCTCTAAGATCTCTCTATATATATACATGTTCCTGTGAGTACAAATGAAATATTGTACAGTGTACAAATAAAATATGTTATTACTTTATTGAATAAGGTTTGAGATTACTCTTTCTTCCCTGAAATCAGTCCTAAAAGAATTCAAATAAATAGTGACTTCCTAGGATATACAATTTAAATTCACTTGAAACAAAACACCATTCCTACAGAGTCTGCTAGAATAAACAGAGGATATTCTAACTAAAACATTCTCTTGTGATTTTGTTTTAAATCAGGACAAGTGCAGAGACAATTCTACAAACTGCTTTCCATAGGAAGCTGAAACTGAGAACTGAAAACTGAAGTGTGTATAGATAGTGGTAAGATTAAACCTTAAAGTGAATATTTGAGCTATGGATTTTGAAAACAGAGGTAACTCAGTGGAGGTCTCATTCAAACCATCTCTCCTCAGGTATTTTGGAGCATTGAACATTAATTCAGTGCACGAATAAATTGACAACAGGGAATAAACCTCACTGAGAGGAAAGTATACTTCGTCTTTTTGTTCTGTAATTTCTCCTAATCTCAGTCCACAGTGCAGGTGTTTCACAATTCTTCCCTTAAAAAATGTGGCTGATTGATAATTGTGCGACTTTATATCATTCCCTCCCCAAATGGTTGCACATAGCCAGATTGTTTTTCATGTGCTTCTGAACTACAGAAAGGACAAGCCACAAGTGGGGAAAAAAGCAGAGGAAAGAAAGAATTTGCCCATATAATTTCAGTTAATCCCATTATCATTTTGTACTCTTGACAGCTGGAAACTTTTTCTGTTCTCTTGCATGAAGAGATCAACAGTCTTTTCCACATGTTACCTTACAAGACATTTTATGAGATATGCATGCCGTCTGTCCAAAGCACCACAGTAAACATTTAGGAAACACAGTATGAAACTCCTAATGCTACATTTTGAGACAGACCAAAATACCTTAATAATAATGATAATAGCAGATAGAAAAATGAACATTATGTAGGAAACTAAATTTTGCTTGGATATTGTGAGAAGTTTAAATGAAATGTGAACTATTTTCAGTTAGTTGCATGCTTTCTGAGCCTTTGGGAGAGAAAAAATTACTCTCTTATTTTCCATACATTCAATACAGAGCTGTAGCTGCAATGCATATCCTATCTCTTGCTACAAAATAAAAAGGAAATAAAATATTTTGTTGTTTCTTTTCCAGGCTTTGTCCATTCCACTTGTTTACCCTGGGGCTGAATTTGGCCTGTATCTCATCAAATGATCCATATCAAATATAATGATCTTTTCAACAGTATCAGATTGTCATTTCAATTTCGTGCATGTTTTGTTCTGATTACTTTTCCCTTCCTCATGCGGCTTTGTATACTGATAGTGCAAGCTCATCTTGTCAGTGTAGTTTTCAGTTTTTAGTACATCTGATTGAGTAATAGTAATTGAAAAACAATTCAAATAACATCTTTAAATGTTCTTTTCATCTTCTCTCTCTCTTAGTCAAGCGATTTTTTTCATTTCATAATCACAGCCTGTGAGCCTCTGGGAAACATATGGATAATATAAAAGCCAAAATTATTCATTAATATTTTGTTCCATTTTTGGCAGCTCCAGGGAAAGAATGGGCCCAAACCTAAGAGCAGGAAATTATAGGCAGAAGCACCTAAAGAACACATCTCAGAAACAGGAAGTTCTGACTGTACTTCCTACTGTCCCATCCTATCCTGCAGAGAGTAAGGAGTTGCCAGCTGGCTTGCCTGCTGCTGTGAGGGACTGAAATGTTAATGGCTGAAAAGTGACTGGAACAATCCAAAGCAAGTACTTTGCTGACAATGTGCAAGGGAACAGCCCAGGGACAGAGGAGATGAACCTCCATCACTGGAGGCTAATAAATGGAATTTGAGCCAGATAAGGGAGGAGGTCGATAAGAAGATTCTATGAGGAGGGATAATGCTTTTTATCATGCCAATGTCCTCCTTGACACAACTGGTTTAGTCTTAAACTTCACCCCTGGCAAAGTACCAGGACACTCACATGTATTAAACTCTTCCAAAATTATAATTGTGTCAGCTAGGCTGACATGAGAGGCAACTGTAATGTCTTAAAAGGCTTCATAAACCATCAAAGACCCCTGAAGTGGCCCTAGACTCATTTCTGGGGCCTTCCACCAGAGAACTGCACTAGAGCCACAGCATTACTTCAGGCAGTGTAAAATTCCTGCTTCAGGGGAGGTACCTGAGCATTCCCACCTGAACCAAAACATAAATTAACCCACTGAACTCTGTGTTTCATGGGCTTTCCCCACATCAGACAGATCAAGACTGCAAGCATCCCTTCAATCAGTTAATGGATAATTAATTTGCTACAATCAAATCTTGTCACTTGATCCATGGGCTGTGATATCTTTTCTCCCTATTATCTACTCATATGCTTTCTTCTCCTTATATATTTTCTTAAGTGATACCTTTATACTTTTATATTGCTGCATTACTATAGATAATAACCAAAATTATGCCTACATACCTCCTTTCCATTGCATCCAAATTGTTCTAGAATAAGACCTACATATCTATCTGTCTGCCTATCTATCTATCTATCTATCTATCTATCTATCTATCTATCTATCTATCTATCTTTAGATGAACACTGGTCATTCACTGTTGTCTCACTCTAACCTGCACCAATGGATCTATTAACAAGAACCTGAGTTATTCTCCCCTTCAAGAGCTGTTTGTAATAAGCACCATCTGCATTACTGTGTGTTAGATATTTATAGCAGAATTTACAGATGGATTTAGCCTGGCATGTTTGTGCCATTAATGTCTCTACATCCAATCTCTTTGTTATTATATCAGTATCTTTGGACCATTAAAAAGAGAGAGAGAGATTTTGTAAGAATGGCTATTTCATTAAACTCAAATTTGGAGTAAATGGATTAATTCCAGAAATTGGAAGTATGGATTTCCATAATCATATGCATTATGATACTGCCAGCATGGCTCCTATGACAGCAGTGACTCATATTCTTTCAGGACACTAAGGCTCTGTGCTTGTAGAGATTTCCAATTCAACTTTCCACATGAACACAAAAATATCTGCTTCATCACTCTTGCAGTATAGTAGCAGAGTAGGACTTTAAATTAGTTAGAAACATCACTCTTCAAAACTTGAGAAGGAATCTATTATTAATTATCAGTAATCAATGTCTTACATTCATCATTTTAGATCTGATAAGGGATCTGAATTTCACACATATTTATAAAACCGACCTGTCTGGTTTTAATACATATACCATTTTTAAGCTAGAGTCACCACATACAAATTTCAAATTTATTCCAGAACAGTGTATTCTACAATAAAAAAGTTCAGGTACATGTTTAGTCAAGACCCTAGAAAAGAAAGATAAATCCTTGAAAAGTAGAGTGAAAACAGGGAATGAAAATGGAAAAGACAGGAAAAATTTGTTGCTGAAGATATCCGCCTAGAGAGAGATGGTTGTCTAAGCCTTTGCTTTAAAGGACAGCTTAAAGAGGTAGGAGATGAAAGAAACCTGAGAAATAAATCACAGTTACAAACATAAATGCAAACTTTTTTATTTTCCCCTGATTTGTCTTACTGAAGCTCAGCCTCTTTCTAACGTACACAATTTTCTGGTTTTAGTCTTCTTTAAATCTTGCTGCCTCACAAGTGGTGTGCACCAGGGTGGAGGGAGGAGGGTGGGTGGTGCAGGCTTCTCTCTAGATCTCAATGAAGAATGGCATGACAGAAAAAAGCATAATAAAATAGCTATTTTGGTAATGAGATAGAAATAGGAAGTAGGATAGTAAATCCTGCATTACTTCAGATATAAATGCTATAGAAAGCATAAATATTTTCAGGACAGTTACAGAAGAGAATCACATGCAGGAATGTGAGGTATAGCTGCAGCAGTGCTTGTTTCACCACCCCCTTTGTCAAATCCTGAGCTCTTTGGAAATCATGGGCTTGGAAGGAGCCCTAGGCACTTTCAATGATCAGACCTACT
This sequence comes from Pseudopodoces humilis, assembly GCF_049639895.1. Taxonomy (NCBI): domain Eukaryota; kingdom Metazoa; phylum Chordata; class Aves; order Passeriformes; family Paridae; genus Pseudopodoces; species Pseudopodoces humilis. The sequence continues at coordinate 79,972,353 of NC_142200.1, read as the reverse complement.
GAACATGAAAAAATGGTCTGATGATACATACATATGGGAAACAGAGTTTGTTAGAAGTATAAAAAAATCCTGTTTTTCTGTGTGAGTCAGATTGTCTTACCTGGACATAACATCCCTTTTGTCAAACACACTGCAATAAACGGTACACCTGTATCATTTTACTGCACTGTCAGTTCACAGTTTTTAAAGAATATGGCTGAGCCTCAGGGGAAAAGAATTACATGAGTGTGGGATGCAGCACCAGGGGTTAGATTTAGAAGAGCTGGGGGAAGAGGGAATTTGTGGAGAGTTACTGGACAAGAATGGAGCATGCTCTGCTGAATTACACCCCTGGAAAGGCTTGTGGAAATGAAGTGGGACAGAGATTCTGGAGAAGGAGCTATAAGCTCATCCATCACACACAGCAGATCTCATTGCTGAGCTTAGAGATGGTGGAAAGATTTCCTTAGCAACACAGAATGGGCCACAGACTCAGTAGTAACTGAGGAAGCCAAAGAAAGTTTCTGCAGTAAATCGAAAGATTGAAGAATAGGAAAAATATCTTGAGAAATTTTTGTCATACATCCAGAACATAAGGGCACTGCATTTTTGATCAGTTCATCAATTTTTTCTGTTGATTGGTTCTTTGTAAACATACCATACCCATTTTTCCCATATATCTGATAGTGATCTTCTGCTTTTAAGACTGTGATATATAAATCATTGATACTTGTCTTTTCATTTGTCAGAGCACCACGAGGGCAGGTGGCTCCCCTGGGTGTGTGATTGCAGGGTTGGAGGGAACTGTGGGCACTGAAAAGGAACAGTCAGAACTACTGATGCCTTCAGAGCCCTAGACACTCATTTGTTTTATTTATTCATTATGAATTTTAACATTTCTCAGTTCAAAGGATTATCTTGTTTGAGATAATTCTTTTTGTGCTCTAATAAAACATTTAATAATGTGTCCCCAAGCTATGAAGTTGTGTGGTCTCCTGGAATGAATGAAAGCTAAAGATTTTCTCATTTCAAAGCTCTGTTAAAACAGAATCTCAGTGGTATTGCTAACAATTTTGAATAGCATAATGACACAGGTTTATTGTCAAAAGGAAAGTACATTTTTTCAAAGATTGTGCATAGCTGAGGACACTTTCACGCCTTATTTGGGATAGTAGCACCCACTAGGGCTTCTAGATAAATCAAGCAATCATTTGATGTCAAAAAATCTTCAGAGGAAGCGAAGGCAGCAAATTTGTTCCCATGAAAGCTGAGGATCTGGAAAGCTATCTTAACAGCATCAGAGCTAAAGTGCATCTCTGAGATCTTGAGATGCTTTTTAAGGGCCTATCTATAGGTCCTTGTTACCTGTATGGTAAAAAAGGGTAAGTTTTAGAAGCTATAGAAACTGAACAGTAATGCCCAGTGCTGCACATCCACACATTGATGCTTCAGACCTCTGTAAAACAGTTTCAGAGAGAATTCCTTCACTTCTTCATCGTAAGATAAATAGCACAGTGCTTGCTGCCTCTCCCTACCTTTTTTCTTTCTCTTTGAAAGCTTTTGCACACTTATCTTCTATCCGTCAGGTGTAACATTTGGATACAGTTTAATTGCTGTATTGCACATCACACATTACCCCAGCTCAACAAGTTTGTATTTCTGGAAAAGAGGGATTTCAGGTTTTCATGCCTTCAAAAATTCTCACTTGCACAGATGATCTTTTCATTCATCTGTTGTTGAAGCATTGTGTCAGCTGTAATTTGGATCAATATTTTTGTGCTAGATATGCCAATGGACAACTACTTAAATATATGTACAAGGGAAAAAGTTACTCCTGTAACAAAGTACTAGGAAAACAGCAGGAGAAAACTGAAGAGATAGCCAAGTATCTTTAAAATCTGTCTTTTTGGAAGGGATGCAAGTGTTTGGGGGTACTTAGAGATCTAAAAAAACCCACCCAACCAAAAACACAAAAAAACACAAACCCAAGTAATTTTTATGGTGGATGAGCTCCATATTCAGTAGGAAAACTACATCTGGGAAATCAGATTCAAAACACATAAAATCAGTTAGAATAATTATATTGTAGTATAAAAAGTAGATTAGAGTAGCAGTAAGAAATTACTTTTATTTAATAGATACAATCCACATCATAAGATTACTCATCCTCCTGGCCTGTATCACAGCTTTTAATTGAAGACTCACATGGAAGAAAACTCAAAAGGGCAGCTTGATCTGCAGGTTCATTCTTCTCAGTTTCTTTGTTAAAGCTCCCAGGAAAGGAGAGCAGTTAGTGCTAGTGACTGATACAGAGATACAATTTTTTAATTTTTTTTGTTAGATACAGCCTGAAGTAGCATTAATTATTTTTTATTGTAGAACTTCAAGATATTTTCTTTGACTCCAGAAATAACTCAAAAGTATAGATGCAATAAAATAAATATAACAGGAAGTAAAATTTTATCCAAAATGTTTAAGATCATGAAGCTTGTTTTGAAGAATTGTTTACAGTGAGAGATTTGTCCATTTTAAGCCCAATGAATACTGAAGATAATTTTTCTGAACTCTATTTACAATAGTATCAGGGAAACACTGAATGGGTTTTCCCTAATATATCTAAAATAGCAAAAATATTAGCAATAAAAATGCACATAAACAAAAATTGATTCGAAATCGAGCTACTGACTGCTTTACACTCAGTGAGCAAATAAGCACTTGGGCCAAATACCATTGGTATTACCAGTCCTCACAGAACTGCCAATGCAACATTTTAAAATAGTACTCCACTTGAGTTATTTATTTTTATTCTTTAGTGAAAGTTGAGAAAAGAAGCAAAATTTTCCTTGAGAATAAAAAGGGCATAGAGTGGTAGTTTCTGCTGAAGTTATACTATATTTAATATTCATAAACAGATATACTTTACACTAATTTACTTAACTGCTCTTAAGCTGTGCTTTTTAAATGTTGAACTATTTCTTACTTAAAATGGAGTCTAGGACTTTAACACATAAGTTAAAAAATCGTACAAGAGATGAAGGATCAATGAAGCTTTTGAGAATGTCAGGAAACAAACTATTTGCTTCAGTTTAAATTTTGATTGGAGATTAGTTTGGCATATTAGGATTTGGAAATTTCCACCTTTCTCGGCTCACCAGATGCTAACTGACTTCATCTGACAGACTGCATGTACCTTGGATAGCAAATGACATCATGATGTGGCATATCCAAGGTGAATGTCACCACTCTCTAGCAATAATTTGTGCTAATGTAATACCTCATGCAAAACACCAGACACTCCTTCAGCTATAAATAGTGATGCCAGACTATGGTAGGCAATTTGACTGACAAGCAAGGACTTACGACAGCAGCAAGACGAATCAGCTCAGCAAGGGCACTGAAGAAAACTTCAGCAGAGTACTACTGTTATTACAAATCTACTGAATTATACTGGCAAGAAACTCTTCCAAACTTTGCAAGCAAGTGTAAGGATTGCAGTTCAACAATTTCTTTTCTATATTCTTGCAAGTAAGAATATATAAATTCTCGTGTGAAATTCAAGGACCTTAAAATAGGGATAAAGACCTATCTTTCAGCACTTTGTCCCTCAAGATCCATTTGTACATTTGTTCCTCTTACTAACTCTACACAGAGTTAGATGCCAAAACCTTTACACAAACCAAGGGAAGAGTCAGGTTCTTCATAATGTCACAGTACTGAAAGTGAAACGGTGTAAATAGTAGTCGATATGAAATTCAGTGTCTCAAATTCTGCTCTTCTCAGAACTTTAGTAAACTTATTGTGGCACAGGGAGAACCTATAAATTTTCAACAGTGTGAAAGCTGTTGATTAAATCTTTTCTTTTCCCTTAAGAAATAAGAAAAAAGCCATTCATTTCTTTCAAAATATTCACTGTTCTATGTACCTCTGGAAATCTTAACCTTCTATTTCTGTTCCATGTATGAAATTATAATAGCTATTGATTCTGACTTCAAAGCGTAGCAAAAAAAGAATCGGTGAAGTGCTCAGAAACATGGTGAATTTCATGTACTAATCAATTTGAAGTGTCATTCTTATTCCAGTATTCCCTCCCAAAATAAACACTTTCCTATACACATTTTCTTTATTCAATCCTGTAATATTAGAAATAAAAAGCCTAGTTAACATAGAAGTTAAAGATTCCATAGGATCAACAAAAAATTCCAGTATGCAACATACTTCAATTCTGCAAGCTTCATTCAAAACCTGAAAATCTACATGTATAGATAATTTAAAACTTATAAGGCTAACCTGTCTGCTCTGTGCGTTTCAGAAAGAAAAAATGAAAGGAATCACAAGAATGAAAGTATATTTTTCTAAATTTAACCTAACAGCCTTACCACTTCATTGATGTAGACTTTTCTTTTTACTAATGTAAGAATAAGAAAACTGGTAATGTGCAAAATGTGGAACCAATACTGGTTTTTGTGACACGTCCCTGAATCAGCCAGAGCTTTGCGGTGTGTATGTCTTTGTCTGTTCCTAAAAAAGAGTTAAGCATGGGAGATACATAGGGAAAAATCAAAGTAACAAGAGTAGACTAGAGAGAAATGAAGAAGGTCCAGTTCTGTGACTCGTTATCTTCTTACCTTTGTAAGTGGGACTGTGAAATCATTTTAGTGGGCTTTCAGCAGCTTCTTGAGCTGCAGGAAATTTTGCACAGGTCTCAGCTGAGTTTCTCTTTCTCACTCCAGTGAAGCCTGGCCCTCTGCTCTCTGTTCCTCCACGCAGCTGCTCTCTGCTCCTCTGCAGACTTTCAGACCCTTGATCTTTCTTGCTGATTCTTGTTTGTTCTCTCTTTCCCACTTCTTCTCTGCTTGAAGTGCCTGAACACTCTTCTCTCCAAGGAAGATTTGGTGACTGCCCAGGGAGGAAGTGCTCCACAGAGGCTTCCAGTGTTCTTGCACTTATTCCAAAATGGACTTTTGCACAAACACTGGAAACAAGACACAGATACCAGCCACAGATACCAGCAGTCACCCTCTGTAGTGGCAGTAGTTAAAAATCCAGTGTCAAATGAAGTAAAGTCTGTAAGTAAATGGATGAAAAATCTTTATCCATGTGAGTTATATTGTCTTACCAGAGGGAGCTTTCTGCTCGCTTTACAAAGAGACACTGGATTGCATTACATCCCTGAAAGGAAAAAAAAAAAAATTGTGTAAATGAAAGTTTACACTATATTGTAGAATACCTAAGTTGATTCCAAGAAATTATTTTAAATGGATGGAACACAACCTCATAGTTAAAAACTACTCAGAATTGCAGTGCTGTCCCTCATATGTCCATTGGTGTCAAAAAGTATCTCTGTCAAAACCTTTATGGCTGGTCTTAGAAACTTACATCCCTGTTGTCTGATTGTTATGTTCCTCTGGATACAGCGATCTTCAGAAAAGAAACTCAAAAGAGATTCCCCCCTCCCCACTCAGTTTTGCTGAAATAGGCCCTTTAATGAAAGCTCTGGTTGATTTAATAATCCTGACCTCTCATGCTGAGCACTGCCAGTCATGCTGTGTTATGTAACAGATGTAATGCTACTTTACATGTCAAATCTAATGCAAGGTTGTGCTACATTTCGGGGATGAACATTGCGGCTGAATGCAATGAAGGTTGGAATTTTTTTTAGGACAGAAACCTACAAACAGTAAATTTGAGATTTATTGACTTATTGAGACTTTTCATAAGAAATTTTCTGGGAAATAAATGTCTTATAGTGAACAAAGAAATATTTTTCAATATTTTTATTACTGTGTAGTGCTGATTTTTTTTTTATTTTCTACATACATATATAGTCCATTATAAAGAACATATGTAGAAGAAAAGGACACTTTTGATTTTAACAAAATTTATCCAATCTTGAAACAAGCTAGTGCAAATTCTGTGCTTTGAGAAAGGCTGTATCCCTCTCATTCAGTCTGGAATCCAAAAGAATGGAAATGAAATAAATTATTATCCTCATATATTGTGAGTATAGTCCTAAATAAATAAAATGGAGCGATTACTGAGATCGGCTTATATTAGAATTGATTCTATGTGACTGGCCATGGAGAAAGCTTCCTATTTACACAAATTATTGGAAGATTCATTCAGGATGTACATTGTAACTGTGAGCAAGTCAACAAACATGTCAGAAAAAAAAAAGAAAGTTAGGAAACCTTAAAATACTTACATAAAATACAATAAATCTCTTCCATGAATATTGGGAACATTTAAAGATATTTTTAATTAAGGTTCCAAATAAACATTTGGCTTCTGTTGGCTGATTAAATAGAGAAATTTAGTTTCTCTGCTACCCTTGTTGGTCTAGATTACATTTATTGCTGGCCTCAAGCTCCCATAGGTATTCTGCCTTGTGGCTGTCTACCAAGAACCTTGGAAACCAGTCAAATTTTAGAGCTATGTAATTTCACACAATTTATTCACACTCATCTCCCTGCCTCTTCCTCACTCCCTCTTCCAATCCATATCTAAACCAAAATGTAACCCATTCACAGTCTCATGCCATAGTTTCTCACCTGCTCCAGGACTCCATTTACCCAAACACAATTTATATTCTGCCAATCAGCTACTGACTGAAAATGAATGTTGTAGGGTGGCAAGAAGATAACTTCACCCTAAAAAACGAACTCATGGACTCCTTTGAGTACCATGGTATTTTTCTCCTAAACCTCTTTTATTACGATTGTGCGTTACTTTTAATGCCAGAAAAATAAACATATTTACTGCAAGGTTTGCAGACTGCTGGTGAGGATGGGCCCCGCAGTTCCCAGTGCAGGAGCCGTGCCTCTCCATACTTACAAGTGTCACGATGGTTACGTGCTCCAAAACTGCGGACTGATGTTGCAGCCCTGTCCCAAATATGTGACAGGCACAGCTTGCAGGTCAAGGGATAGGTGTATTCTATGGTCAGCTCTCCTGAGACCATGCCTGGAGCACCAAGCCCAGTTCAACTGGAGCACCACAAGTGCAGTAGGGGTCTGGAGCACCTGGCTTGAAAGGAGAGGCTCAGACAAGTGGGTTTTCCTAGTCTGAAGAAGACTGTGAGGGATGAAGTGGCTGCCTTCAACTACCTATGAAGGTGTACTGAGAAGACAGAGTCTTGGAGGTACACTGTGAAAAGACAAGATTTAACTGCTGCAAGTTACAGAAGGAAATTCTGATTAAATGGAAGGAAATATTTTGCAAAGAATGTAAAGCAATGAAACAGCTTGTCTAGAGACATTTTGAATCTCTCTCCTTCGATATGTTTAGAAGTTGGTCAAGGACTTGAATAACCCTATTAAATTAATAATAAACTAATATTAAATATTTAAATTTGAGATTGCCCCTGCACTTAGCAGGTGACACCCAGGCTTCCTTCTAAGCTCCCTTCTAAGCTCACTTCCCCTATGACTGTGTGTTTCCTTGTCCTGTTCAATTCCATGGGAGTAGGGAACAACTTAAAAGATTTTATTTTAGTGCATTTAATCCTGTAAAAGTGTTAACAAAATGCTCCTAGATGAAATATTGCAAAGTCTGTCAGATACTGGACTCTGTATCTTCTACTAAAGAGGTTGTCTAGAGCTTATTATGTGGTAGGAGCCAGTGGAAAAATGAGCTGAAGTATGGTAAAACATGCTATAATTCGTTACTGAGGGGCTATACTGACAATTTAGGTTCCCAATCCTGCTGCCATGTCCATTTCATAGAGGTGCTTGAACTTGGTGTGAATTTTCCTTGCACCAAGTAAATCTTACAAGCCGTTTTAATTTTAGCCCTGCAGAAAGAATATTGCAGTAATACATTTGGAAATGACAGGCACATAAATAATTGTGGTGATAGTTATATCAGTAAGGATGTTGATCTTGTAGTTTTTTGGTTTTTTTTTTTAATAAGGGTTTAAAGTAAAAAAATAAAGACAAAAAAAAAACAAACAAAAAAAAACTGAGCTAGAAAATATACTAAATTACATTTTCAAAGTGGAAAGAGGATCATAGAATCCCATTACTATATTTTATCTGAAAATCAATATAGCTGCACATTATTTATTTTTAAAAAATAATATTACCAAGTCTGAAGATAGAAGAAAAAATAGATTTCTTAGCAAGTCAGTGACATTTGAAGTATTGGCATGTGTACAGTTGTATTTGAATGAAATGATGTATCACTGGCAAGGATTGTCATTGAGTAACTTTTTGCCTTTTTTGCCTTTTTGCCCTCCTACTAAGCATGAGGCAGCTCTACAATCAAAATTGTTATTAGCAAATAAATAAAAAAATCCCCAAACACATAAGTAAAATCAAATATAACCTTTATGTCATGCTACTGACTTAATCTGAGAATCATAAACTATGAGTTTGAAAAGTAGAAATTAATTTAAACTTAGGTTTTACGAATGGCTCTGCAGAAGCCTCACATTATTATAAAAATGCCTTAATAGCACAAAATACTTTTCCATATGAGGATAAAATAAATAAATTTGTATTAAATAATAAAGAATGCAACAAAAAAATGCTGTTATGACAATGAAATGAAAATGTACACTTTATAGAAAGGGACTGTAAGTGAGGATATGTTCTGACAATGGAAGAGCAGTGATTGATATTACACTGTGTGCTCACCTAATGCATGTTTAAAGTAACTTCCATTAATATACTCAGTAAGAAAAAGAGTCACTCCAATTTATTTCAGCTAAAAAATGTTTCCACTCACTGTCAGTAATGTCGTTCTCAACACATTGCTAAAAAATAAGTCAGTAGATGCTCCTACAATACCCTTGCCTCAGGTCAGAATAACTATGAAATTATCAGTCTCTCTGTACTGCTGGATGGAAGATAACTTGGGTTGGAAACAAATGAATGTGACTGAGAATACACAAGCAAGAATTTTAAGCCAGCATTTATGCATTCCCTATTCAGTAAAATCATGGAATTATGCACTTACCCCCTGGCTCTGTTTGCTCCTGTGGCTGTTCATTGTTATCATGTCCTTTTGTACCTCAGTAGATAGGCTGTAATTTAAAAGCAGTTTTACCTTAAGAACCCTAGGCAATGTTCTGTCTTGAACGGGGCACCCTGCAACATGGGTAAATGTGCCACTAGTGCTAGCGGATATTTCTAATTGTACTTTGTCTGATGAACCATGAGAACCTCTGTAATTTTCACATTTTTTCTTATTCCATTAGGTTTGACTCAGCTGTGCTATTTACAGTATATTAATTCATACCAGTTGAGTATTTAGATCACACTAAGGTGTTTAGTCCAACAAAATTTGCAATTACATACTAATCAAAGTTTTAAAAAATACAACAAATAAAAACCTTCAGATTAGTTTGGTATTTAAAATTAAGCTAGAAGTTTTTTTCCTATATTCAGTAAAATAGTGCATTAGTAGCAGAAGCAATACTATTGACAGTGTTGAAATTTTAGCATCCAGACACCACTGAATTTCAGGAATTGGGGCAATAATGTACATATGCAAAGACATGCACATGTAGAGTAAAAATCTGGCTCTAATGAAGTCAGTACCAATAAAGTGAAGTGCCAGAATTTCAACAAATAGCTATAAAACCTTTCCAAGATAAGAGCAATTCAAATGTTCAATATTATATTTGAACTGAAGCTGTATGGAGTAGTTTTTGACACAGTAGAAGGTAAATAATGCAGAAAAATCTTTGAAATTGTTACCTGTCATTCAGTACATGTCAGCCAGGTATAGCAGCTTTTACCATATTTGATCTTCATATTTTTATCTTGTCATAGCAAAACAACTTTCTCAATGCAGGGTTAACTTTCTTACACCTGGTGAAGTATTAAAAAACATGGTAGAAAGAAAACTTTTTTTTTTTCCAGCATTCTCTTTGTAGTATGAAGTTTGAAAACAGGGCCCTGTCATGCTGATCACTGCACAAACATAGAAGAGAATGATTGCTTTTGAATAAGTTACAAACTAAGGAGAAAATCCAGTCTTATTCAGAGGGAAAGGACAATAAAGCAGAAGTGCTTTGGAGCAGAATAGTGAAAAAAATATTCTGCTCGCTCCAAAAATTTACTTATTTGTAGGTAGAACATGCTGAATGCCTACTTTCCAACATGTGCTTTCAAGTTGAAATATTAAAATAAATTTTAAAGCAACAAAACTATTATTTTGCCTCTATATGTTTTGCCATGTTCACTGTCAAATTCTTAACCACCATTTTTTTCAATTGGATTTTCATCCACAATTTTTAGTCAAATGGGAGGAAATCTTAGCATAAGTAGGTAATTTTTAAAATCCTGAAACAGAGCCAAGATCAATTAAAAGCATATTCTAAGAAAGAGATAAAATTATTATGTTTTCAGTTGAAAATATTCCTAAGTAAGAAAAAGAAAAAAAAATCTCAACCAAGAAAAAGAAACCATAAAATTTATATGTATTAAAACAACAGTGATGATGGTAAATTCTTCAATAGAGAGTCCACTTTTTTGTAGACTAAATAATGACTTTTGCTTTTTCCATAAATATATTTAACGTAGATCTTGAGATCTTGCATCTTGGAGACCTATTAGTTTCAGACAAATTTTGCAGAAGTTGTGTTTATACAGGCAGTGTTGACTGCTTTGAAGTAAAACATATTTAACGTTTTTCAGATTTAAATATCTTTCTCACTAAGTGGCTTTAGTTATGCACCCTCCCAGTTAATACCAAAAGATTAATTTGGCTTTCATCTTGAAACACTAATGGCATTACTGACACGGAAACAAGCCTGGACTCTTTTAGTAAGCTGGATGAGAGTCATTGGTATCTTCTGTCAAAAGCAAGCCACTGGAGCTTCTAAATCCACGGAAATAAATACATTCTCACCATGGTACTATTAATCTAATCAGGAGAGCCATCAGAGGTCCTGGGAAGTACATCTAAAGAGCAGAATTGAAATCTGTCAAGCGTTTCTGCAACAATATGTTCGTGAAAGCACCACTAAAACCTGCCCTGTGTTTTGGGTACAGTGTTTGTCACCTTGTGTGTTTATAAGTGAGGGATGCCAGAGTTATCTCATGTCCATCTTTCCTATCATAATTTCAAAGGTTTTTAGTCTGCCCTAGCAAATCATGTAGACAGTTGATATTTTTATTAAAACATTCACTTGCAGTCCTTTGCTTTCTAGTACAGAAAGGATCACTTTTTAAGGAGCAATTAGTTTTAAGTCTCTCAGTCAAAAAAATTATTAAAATTGTGACTGCTGACCTTGAAAGACTGAAGGATACAACTCTTTCTTTGCCTTGCTGTACCCCAAAATTCCCATTATGACATAAACCTCTGAAATCTTGGAGGCTTTTAAACGGAACCAAATTGGAAATTTAAAGGAATAAAAATTATTTTTGTGAGATTAATTTATTTCAGATATGCTTCAGGACTAGTGTTTTATCTGAAACTTGAAGTTAGAGTTTTAAAACCCTTCTAGGCTAAAGTGAGAAACAAAATAAGAGTATACAAAATAAATAGCTAAAAATGCTCATTTAAGAAAAAAACAAAACAAAACAAAGCAAACAAAAAAAAACAAGCACAAAACAAACATGTATCTTCCCTTGAAAACACTTAATGAGCACTTTGAGCCTGAATACCACAAGTTCTTCAGCTGCGAATAGTAAATCTTGTATATCAAAAGCCAGTTATTTGAGCAAAGACATTGAATTCATAGGCTGAAAAGTGGGGTTACATAAACTACATCCTTTTTAATGAAAGAATTATAAGACTATGACACTGTAGCAGCAACACTGGTTTCTGGGGAGGATGTTGTGAAGAAATTAATCTTTGTTATCCTCAGAGTTTAGCCTGGCTGCAGGGTTATTGTAGATATGTGACAGGCATTTTCTTTTAGATGGCCTACAAGGTTGGCCACAAACTAGTGACTGTAGGAAAATTAAAATGTGAGCATCTGCACCAAAATAAGGCTACATGTCTTAAAAATATCATGTATTGTTAGGTTTCTTACTTCGGTATTTTAAGTTGAAGAACTCGGGCTACGAAACAGTGCAGCAGATAAAGCAGTGAAGGATTCTCATTCAGTGGAGTTGTTGGAAGATTCTGTTACTGCTTAAAAAACATGAGCCTTTTTCTAGCTCAAATGTTCTAGGTGTCAATTTACAGAAATTCAGTTCAGGTGGTGAAACAGAAGAACCAGTGTGTGGACTGATAAATATATTAAGGTTATTCCTTCCAGAAATTGTGATTGGAAGCATCCTTGATAGATGCTTACTTAAATATCTGGTTTCAGGTAGACCATTGTTATAGATAGGTAATAGGATGATTTGCCCTCGTAATTAGGAGATGAATACTGTCTGTATGTTAGAGGAAGTTTTTCTGATGTATGTCTATGTTATTGTGATTTGCTGTCCTCTGATCTCTCCATAGTCCTCTTTCCCCTCCCCCATGTATTGTTGCCTTGGATGGCCTTGGTAGTCAGGGAATTTAGGAGGAAGGCAGGTTTGCTACTAGAAGACAGGGCATGGCAACACCTGACCTTCAATCAAGTTGCAAGGAAGCACTCTGCACCAGTGGATGGCAAAGAAAAGCTGACTGACAGACTTTGGGAGGGGCCAAGGTTGGCCAATGTAACACCAAGAGTATAAAAGGTGTTGCAGCCATTTTGTAGACAAGCGCACGGTGATTTAATGCCATGCTGCCAGCACTGTAATTTTTTCTTATTCAGATGTTTGTTGTATTTTGTTAAGATTCAATAAACCTTTGAAAGTTTTTAAAAGTAAGCATTGTTTCTCACACCATAAACAGGAGGATGAAGTGTGGCAAAGAAAGTAAAATAAATGAAGCCAAAGTAGCACTCTTATATTTATTTATCAATCAGAAACCATTCTGAAGTTTTGTAAATTATTTTTAAGCTGAATGTGTGCCTACAGCTGCACACAGTTCTACAGGCAATTTTATTTTTCTTTCTTTTTTTTTTTAGAAATAGTAACAAAGGGAAAGAATTTACTCTGGCTAAATATGTTATGGTGAATAGCTCTTCAGATGATTCACAGGAACATGCACTTAATAAAAAGCTAGAAGCCCAAATTATGATTTTTGACATAGCATTCCAGAAAAGAAGAACAATTATTTTCAGTCTGAGACTAACCACCCTTTTTGTTGCTGCTGTTGTTGTTGGTGGCAACAAAATTAAATTCAGTTGAAAATTTATTTTATTAATGAAAAACTTGACAGTTAATGTAGTTAATGTACAATTTTCCAGGTGTTCAAAAGTGAACAAGTAGAAGTGAAGTGTAGTACAAGAAAAGAAAATGGTTTAGCCTTCTCTCTCATATAGGGTGAATGTTTTTATCTCAATTTTTAGAATATGTATTCTTTTGTAGGATCATTCTCTTTGTGTATCTTATCTGTAGCCGTTAGCGACATACTAATGAGTGGATAACAACATAATATGCTTATATACCGGTCCTGTAGTTATGTTTGAGGATTTCAAACTTTTCTTCACTATCTGCTTGCATAATTACTATTTTCCAAGTGTTTTTCTCTTTTCCGAATAGTATTTAACTATTAATGTTCTTATTCAACTGTCAACCATAAATCAATGAAAAAACTTAGAATAGAATAAATTCCGTCAAGCCCGATTAAATGCATTCCCTCATGCTTGAATTATTTCTAACCATATTCTAATATAATTAACTGCTTATCTGAAATTATTTCATAATAGTGTTATGATATATTTGTTTTAAAAAAAGATTCCATTAAAATAATTTAAAGCCTGCTCTCAAAAAAGCAAATAGTTAAGAACACCTCTGTTCTGAGATACCCACATGGTGATTTACGTCTTTTCTTCTCACAAAACAGAGTTCTCTGACTTGCCTTTTTCTTCCCTTTTGTTCGGTGTTGGAAGTTTTGAGACAGAAAATTTCTTCCACTTTTACAACTGACAAAACTGGGGAAAGTGATTTAAAAATTCTCTACAGAAGACGTACACTTCCTCTATATTTTTTCTATTACTATTAAGTGTCCAGGATAAGGAATTATAATACATCACTTAACTAGCAATTTTTTTTTTTCTCCATATTGGCCTCTCCAGTTTCTATATCCATTTACCTTCAAGGAAAGGTAAATTGTAGTGCTCTATTTATCAACCTATTAATAAATCAACTTCATAGCTGAGAAATCTCATCTGTCTTTCCAGATTAGTTTTCTCTAAGAGAGCAGAATGAGAAATTCAGTGAGGAACACCCATCTCCCAGTTCCTTCTCATCCTGGGAATTTAATTTAATAGAATTCTGGTTTCTGTATATCTTCCATATTTAGATGGTGATAAGTTAAACTTCTTATTTAAACTTTTTTTATTTTCTATCTGCTTCTTCTTCCCTAACCTTGGAAGTGTTTTTCTGCTAGTATTTAATCACTATCTATGGAAAAAGTGTCTTTCCTTTCCCCATAGACATTTTGCTTTCCTGAAACACTGTTGTTTTTGGTTTTTTTTTCACAAAATGTTAGATATGGGGAAGTCATATTAGGAAAAGGAAAAAGCACAAGACATAATACACTAAAGTATTATTTTCCTCCTTGTGAAGTCAAGGCAAGGATCAAAGTGAGCTTACTAGGATTCTTAATTTTTTTAACTTCTTAGTTAATCTTCACCTAGTCTCTATCCTTTGAAAGATAATTCAATATTGAAAGCATGGTGCTTAAAATGCCAAGGTCATGGGTTCAATCCCTGTATGTGCCATTTACTTTAGTTGAACTCAGTAATCCTCGTGGGTCCCTTCAAACTCAGAATATTCCATGATTTCATGACTTATACACATTTATTCAAAATCATAGTGTTTACACTGATCAGTCAAGGATGAGGAAAAGAGAAAAAACACTAAAAAAGCTTTCATAGAGTTTTGCACTCTACATACCAGGTAAATTAAAACATTCAAACAGTAATAGTCCCATGCTTCCTTCCATAAAATGAAGAGTATACTGTAATTATCAGTTATTAATATTCCCCAGTTAGTCTTAGCTGACACTGAATTGACTAGATAACATTAGTTATCTAATCTAATTAGAAGGCTGATCTCATGTAGTTGAAACAGTTAGCAACTTTATTTCAAAATCCCTCAGAACTTGTCAGTATAGGTGTTCCTCTATCAAAATATCCTGCCACCAGGCAGTAGTGAAAAGCTGTGCAATTCACAGCAGCAGCAATTTTCTTCATAAATCACAGAAGTTACACTTATTTTCGAGATAGAATAAGCCTCCAGAGTTTATATAACAACCTCATTTAAGAAGCTGATATCTAGGAGTTTGCTCCAGTTCAGCCTAAGGGGAGTCTGATCTTTCTCCTTGATCATTGGTAAGAATACTGTAATAACTTAGTAAAAATAGTGAGAGGACTGGAGGCTTTCTCCTGACAAGTATTTGTACAGTGAGGAATTAGAATCCTTGAAAATATTGAAAGAAAAGAAAAAAATTTAGAACAAAATCACTTTGTCCAGTTGTTACTATACTCTCTCAGAGGAAGAAGAATGTTATTTTTACTTGTGATCCCAGGATTTCTGAATTTTTAAATTCTAAAGTTATTGGCTAAAATAAATGAATATATATATATTCATTATATATATATATATATATATAGGGACCCAAACACAGGTAATTTCCTCAGAAGCAAGGAACGTATTTACATTCTGCTACAGAAATATGTTTTTGCAATTTCTTTTTTGCCTTTCTTACCTACCATTTCTCTGTTACCAAAAGGGACAAGTTGAATACTTATCTTCAGGAAACACAGTTAATGTCATTCTGTCTGAAAATCCAGTCTTACCAGTTATGTCAGTTCTACATTAGTTATGGTTGATAGGATTTCTAAATAAGTCCCTAACAGGAAACTTGAGCTCTGGGTAGACCTACAAATGTGCCATGTTTCCCACTTTGTAGCAGGGAACATGGAAATCCTGCTGTACAGCATGGTTTCTGTGTGTGACCAAATGTGCTATGCAGATCTTAATGTGAGACAGACTAAGATTCAGCTGAGATAGATTAAGACCTGGGACAGAGTTGTCGAGTCCAAAACCTATGCAGTAACCTGGAACAAATAAAGGCACACTCCCACAGGAACCCAGCACAGTAGCAGCCATAACTTTTTCCCATGGAAACAGGAATACCATACACACGTGCCTTTCCTTGTTTTTTTTCACCTTTGCCTCTCAACATAGTAAATGTTGCAGGTAAAGGGTGATAAATTCTATATATATGTAAATTAAATATAAGGAATGCCAGCTTCATCTGAGAAATCCAGAGAGGACTATAACATATATAAGCGAAGTAATTATATTGTGAATAAAAAGTGTCCAGTATTCAGTTTTCACCAAACACTATTAACCTTTTTTTCACCCAGCTTTTAGAGCACAGAGTTGCAGCAAAACCAGTTATATTAAGCAAATGATAAGTGGTCTGTTTATCTCAAAACTAAATCAAATGAGTCATTAATGGTTCTGTATATTTGAAAGAACTGAGATTGTCTTTTTTGTTGTGAATGAATGTAGTTTATTGGTTAGAAAATAGTATATGAATTGTTAATAAAACAATTAAAGTAAATAAATCAGTGCACCAAAATATTTTTTAAAACCACCCACCCCAGCACTAAAACTGTTCTACATTTTTGCATTACTTCCCTACTATGAGATATGAGTCTTGTAGCTGTCTTCAGTTCATTGTGTCTCCCCAGCACTGTCACTCCTTTTAAAGTATTGAAGCCTCCCCCACATTCAAATTCACACTGTATTAATTTCTGAGTAATAGTCTTATCTTCCTGAGAACCAAATATTTGCAGTCTTCATTGAAGAATTGTCAAAGAATAGACTGAACAGGTTATGTCTTCATGGAATTGTGCTTCCTTCAATTTTTAATGTGGTCTGATCTTGCAACACATTCTGTGTGTAATAAGGCCTGAAAACTCAGGTCTTTGCACATTAAACAATCAGACAAGGTGACCCCAGTACTTTTTAATTTAATCTCTCTTTATGTAGGGATTAAATGTAAATCCAATTTTCATTTCCAGCTCCTAATTATCAATAAAATATTGAGTTTGCATAATAATTCAAAGATTAGTAGAAGCAGAAGAAAGAAAATGCATGTTAAAATACTTAACCTATCTTCATTCTCTGTGAACTATATCATTCCAGTCCACTGAGTGCAAGATATCCCAAGTTATTATACGTGGCAGTGATTAGAGAAGGCTGTTACATGTAGGAGCACCAACGAAGCCAGTAATACCTGTGATAAGGCAGCTGAAAGGAAAAAAAAACAACAATAAAATAATTTTTAGCTTGAAAATTTCCGGAAAACTCTGAGGTTACACTTCTTTCTAGTGTAAAAATACCTTGTCAGAGATATTACTGTAAAATAAAATATATGATACTAAATTCAGAATCAACTGCCTGTCTTTCCACTGCTACTGTACATACTAAAGATTTGTAGAACTTCTCCTAATTGTATTCATTTGAATTCAATGCTCCAGCTGGATAGATTACATAGTCTGTGTAAACAACCCTGTGAACATTTCCTCTTCCATAGTATTAATCAGTTTATTGTCAGAGCAATATTCTCGCATCTGAATTGTACAAGAGTAATGCAGAAAAACTTCAAGCTGTTTGCCCAGACTTGGGCTCCACGGGAGCTGAGTGTTGGTTGTTCACAAAGACCCAATGTGTGACTGATGAATAGAGCCCTTTAGCTTCAAGGGAGTAATGCTCAGCAGGAACAAAACTCTTCTCATGTTCAAAGAGTTTCCAATCTGTTTCTTTTTCTCCACAGCGTGTTCTGTCACTCTTTCACTCTTTCACTTCCCACAGATGGGAAGACAAACATAGACAAAGCAAGTAGATGTGCAGAATTTGGCTCCTGTTTAACCAGTAGAAATATTCGCTGGAGCCAAATGGAAACTATACATTTTGGTTCCTTGGGCATGTAGTTTCATACATTTTCAGACTGCACAAGATGTAAGGTTCCAATCAAAAATTCCAACACATGGGTAATTCTTTTAACATTTTCTGTTTTCTTTCAATCTTGCTTTTGTTTGTTGACTGTTTTCAGAAATAGACATTTGAAGCCTGTAGGCACATATTTATGCGTGGAAGAAAGATGTAAAACAGCAAGTACTTTGTTCTGCAAATTACTGAAAACACATAGGCTAAAGAAACAACAAATCTTAATGAGGATTTAATTTTTCTTTTTTTGACAAGAGAGACCTCATGAAGGAAGAAACAAGGCAAAAGATGATCAAGTGTATGTGCACAAATATCTGTACATGAGTAAGTATCAAGAGGAAATAGGTATTTTTATGTAGTCCAAAAAAATCCATGAGATTATTGGAAGAACTGAGATAGAGTTAGGTAGCTCTCACAGCCTAAGCAAATTTAGAGACAAGTGCAAGATACTCAGGGAGGACAAGATTAGGGGATTGTGCTATGTGTGAAGAAGCCTAAAATGTGTGATGTCTTTCCACGTGGTAGACGGTGATCTAGCTGAGAACTCAGGATCAGGATACAAGAAGAGGCCAGTGAGTGTAACAGGATGATGGGGATATGTTACAGACCACAGTTTAGGCAAAGCATGCTTTAAATTACCTGAAGGTATCTTGGGATCACCAGCTCATGCTTGTGAGGATCTTGAACCTCCATGACATCTGCTAGAATAGCAACATGGTGGGAAGGGAGCAGGCAAGGATATTTCTATAGGGTGTAAGAAACAGCTTCTTGATCCAGACACTTGAGCCAACTGGGTGTGACACACAGGAGACTGTGCTAGTCACTAGAAAACAGTTGTCTGGGGATATGGTAATCAATGGCAGCCTTGGCTGTACTTAACAAGGAAGAATGAAGCTGAAGATTTGCACACAGATTTTTCTTTTTTTGCAAAAGATGTCAAAAACTATAAAAGGACTTTCTATTGTTCATTAGTATTAGAAGGCTGAACTAAGAACATGTATGCATGTTAAATTGGCTTGATGATTCAAGCACAGTAGACAAAGCAAAGACTGATGTTTTGTATCCAGTATCTTCCTTACCTCAGACTTCACCAACAAAGTTTCCCAGGGCTTTGAAGGATTTTCCCATTTTCTTTGAAGGACTGTGGAGATCAGGAGAGGTTCACAGCAACAGGAAGGAGCCAAGTGTTGCACTCATCTTCAAAGAAGATTGAAGTTCAGGCAGTTAACCTTGCTTCAGTCCCTTGGGAAGGCTTTGAGTCAGACTTCTGGAAACACATTTCTTGCCACAGAAGGTGAAGTAGGTGTCTGGGTACAATCAGCACGGAAGAACCAGGACTGAGTCATCCCTGTCCAATCCTGATTACCTTCAGTGATGAGATAATTATTTTATGGATGGGTAAATATTAATTAATTTACCCATCCATAGTAAGGTAAATTATAAATAATTTACCTCAGCTTTAGCAAAGCTTTTCACACCAGCTCCCATGCTATTCTTCTATCTATAATGGAACTTTATGGTCTAGAAGGATGGACAATTAAATGGAAAAAAAATTATTGAGGTGGGAAAGAGAGCCCTATACTGGAAGCTAGCAAAAGTGGAGTATTGCATGAGTGTGGAGGAAGTGATGGAGTTCTTCCTTATCAAGCTTGGAACTTACATCAAACTGTGTGGGAGTGTGGATATGCAACCAACACACTCAATAGCAGAGCTGTCATTCAGAAGGACCTAAACATGCTACAGGAATGGGCAGACAGAAACCCCCATTTCTGCCAAAATGCAAAAATTGCACAGTTGTGTGCTGTCTGTGACACTGGTGCAGTGTCCTGTCTGTCTGGGAGCAGCTCTTCAGGAAGGGACTGTGAGATTTTTCAGCCTGGAGAAGAGACCAAACAACCAGCCCAGATTCCAGTGCTGGGGGGAGATCAGTGAATGGTGCAGCCTCAGTTCTCAGTGCTCCGTGCTGTGAAAACAAGATGCAACTGACTTAAACTGAAGCAGAAGTGTGTTAGGAAAAACATTTTCACCCCAACTTAGTCAAGTTGTGAAGCATGTTGCTCAAAAAGTGTGTGCGGTCTCCATCTGTAGAATATAAATCCCTGAGAAACATAATCTGACCCCACAGCTGACCCTGTTTTGGGAGACCTCCTGACTTTCCTTCCAGCCTGAGTTGTGCTGAGATTTTTAAACTATTCCATAAAGGCTTTTTTCTTTATGAGACTTTTGGCCTAACTGTGACGTCTACATGCACAAGTACAACTTTTCTCCTCTTTTTTGATGTGATGACGTTTTAGGAGACAATATAATAAATCAACAGATGAACAATAGGAGCCTGCAGGTCTTTCCATTGGTCCCTTCCACTGTTCTGCAATAGCTGTACTACATATTGAGCGATCTTCCTTTTTGAGCACCCTTGTGCTAGGTATTCTTGGAAAGGTAGACATGAAGCTTCTGGAAACTTTTCGTTTGCTTTTGTTGTTAAGCTCACCTCTATGAAAGGCAAAGTATAATGCATACTAAAAATTAAAAAAATGTAAAAAAATGTAAAAAAATTAAAATAATTTAAAAACCTAATACTTACCCTCCATTTGAATAAAGGCAAGGATCAAACTTGCATTAGCTTGAGAAATACCTGAGTAAAATAGCAGAATCATAAAATATCATGGGTTGGAAGGGTCCCACTAGGCTCATCGAAGTTCAATTCCTGTAGTAATATTGCTGAGGATAACTAGCACATCAATTTTAAGATTATCCATTACATTTAATTTCAAACCTTGTCCAGGCCTTTTTAACTCTGACCACAGTAATGTGTGATCTATGTTTATCTGCAAATAATAAACTTTCCAATGGGAACCAAGAAAAATGTAGCTAGTTTGGGTGTTTAGAAGAAAAAAGCCATCATTCTTCAGGGGGAGATTTTTTAATAGCTATATATAAGAGATGTTTTTGCATCCTGATTAATTCTTGAATGTGTGCAATTTGACATATTTAGGATGTAGAATAAGTGTTAGAATCCACTATGAAAACAACAGTAGCTGAGCAGTCTAATAAAGGCCATGAAATCAGAAGACACCTTAATAAGCCCCTACACTGGGTCTATTGTTCATACTCTATATTTGTACTTAAATGTTTATGAAACATTATTTTCGGACTCGTGATTGGCAAAGAACTATCTGCAATAACAAATACACTAGAGAACCAATAATAGGCCCCAACAGGGAGGAGTTTTTATGTGTCATCTAAGGCTTCCAAAACTTCTAAGGAACTTGAATGTTCAGTTGTAATTAAATGTAGGAAATGTGACCAGGTTCCTCAGGCAGCCTTAAAAAATTTATCTCAGTTAAAATACCTGATTTTTTAATTGGTTTTTTTTGTTTGTTTGTTTGTTTGTTTTTAGTTTTTTAAATTTATCTAATAGAAAAGAAATATAGTTGTAACTGCCTGGCTTAATATTTGGTTGAAATATTTTTCTCAAGGTAGTCAGTCATAAATGAACAAAAAACCCAACTTTTTTTCTTGTTTCAGTGAGCCAATTTTTACCACTAATAAAAATTAAGTTGGGTTATTTCATTTTTTGGAGTTTTTTTGTTTTTTCTGACATATTGACAGTAAAACTAATAAAGATATCAGTGGTGAGGGAAGGTAAAGGATAAGACTGTGGAAGTCTACAAAACTAAAAGAAAGTTATTACATGACAAAATGTATTTTTCTAGGACACAGTATATATTTGAGCATCCAGTTTGCAAAACATCACTTTATGCTTTATTTATGCAAGTTACTTGGATTTATTCCAAGTATTTTAAATACTAATATTCTATGTAAACCATGAAGTCACTGTGTTTCTTCATTATGCCCAGGAATCTGATAGGAACAAGTGCAGATCACATATAAAAATTATTGATGTAGTGTGATTGAAGAGGAATAATCATATTTGTGTGTGTGTGATGCTGCTCAATCCAAGTTACTGTTTTTCTGAGACTGCTTAGAGCCATGATGTTAGGTAAGATAATGGAGAGTGAGGTGAAAACAGCATTTCTCCTTTATCTGTTGTCTTCCTCCATATCCTTGCTCTGTAGTTGCACTTTCCCTGATCACCTGTCATAAAGCTCCTGTGTGGTGGTAACCTGTCATGTTATTGAGACATCAGCATCTATCTCCAATTATATTTTACAAGCTGTTTTCTGTACAATGATGTGGGGCTTTTTTTTGTTTATTTGTTTTTTGGGTCTACATTCATGGCATAAACTAAGTAAGTTATGGAGACTAGCTCATCCAGTATATAGGAAGATCACAGGAAAGCTTGTGCTAAATTATTTTCAGGCAGTCTGTTTGGGTGTCTGTGACAGATAGAAGCTAAGCCTGTCCTGAAATTCTCTTGTTCAATTTAGATGCTTAGTATAAATTCTAATATATGTTGTAGGTTGTAAACAGGAATTTTCTCCTACTCATTTCACAAGTCATGGTCAAATAAATTTACAATGCAACAAAAAGCAACACACTGTAAGGAGCTGGAGTTTTTTGTGTAACCAGTAAAAAAAAAATTGAAAATTAAACTTATGTTCTGAAGCATGCTGAAGAAAAATTGCTACATATTCATTTAAGTGAAATCAACTATAAAACACATTGAAATTTTTCATTCAGATTACATAGTTTCATATCACATAGTTCGTTTGTCTTAAAAAAATCCTATTGCATGCATCTGTTTATTCAGGTTGTACATTCCTAAACCAGTGTGATTTACATTTGAATGAAGTTTCCAATTTTACTGAGTGACATGGAATCTAATTAGATTCTGTAGAAGAGGAGTGTCAATTATAAAAAGTAAGGCTCTGGAAAATTAGCCTAAATAAAATTTTACTGAACAGAACATGCAATTACAATATACATCAGAGTGCTTCCATTATTACTTGTAGATGATTATTATTTTATTTTCTCATGAAGAAATGAAGAGTCAACATCTGGACTATTAGTAATGTGTTATTGATGACATTAGAACAAATTTTTATATGGTTCAATATGGTGCCCAGTTTTAGTGGTATCAAATCTGAAACATCCTTCTGCAGAGGCTTATTATTAATGGAACCTGAAATATACAAGATTTGATCAATAAAGTTAATACATAATATGTTCACTACTGTTGTGGTCATCTGCTACAGACTGCCTGATTGGGAAGAAGTAAATGAGACCTTCTTCATGAAATTGGATGAAGTGTCACAACTGTAGATCCCAGTCCTTATGGAGGACTTGAAGTTCCCAGCATATTCTAGAAGGACAACACAACAAGGCAGCAGTAACACAGGAGGTTTCTGATGTATATTGATGACACCTTCCTAAGACAGGTGATAAAGATGAAGAGGGGCGATGCTCTACTGAGTACGATACTCACAAACATAGGAAAAATGTTCGAAATGTATAGGTGGAGAGCAGCCTCGGCTGCAGTGACCATGGACCAGTTGAGTTAGGATACAGAGGGGAAAGAACAAGGCAAAAAACAGTATCACAACTGTGAACTTCTTTTGGCCTTTTCAGAGAGCTGCTTGGAAGAATCCAATGGGATGTGATTCTGAAGAGAATAAGAGGCCAGAAGAGTTGGATGACTTTTAAGGGTCATCTCCTCCAAGCTTAAGAATGGTCCATCTTGAAGTGTGCACATTTGAACAAGGAGCTGCTGACACCTCAAATATAAAGTAGTGTATGAGATATGTTAACATGGTCAGGTGACCTACAAGGGGTAAAGAGATACTGTCCTATGAAAGAACTGGAAAAAAGAACATGTCACTGATATCTTCAAAGAGGGTTAAGACAGAAAAAACTGGGACCTACAGGCTGATCATTTCAGTCCCTGGAAAGATGAGGGAGGAAGTATTCCTACTAGCCATTTCCAGACATATGAAGGATAGGAAGTTGACTGGAGAAGTCAGCAAAATTTTATGAAGGGTAAATCATTCTTTACCAACCTAAGAGCCTTCTGTAGTTAGGCAGCTGGCTTAATAAAAAACAAAACAGCAGGCTTTTTTTTTTCTTGATTTGACTATGGCTTTCAACCATCTCCCATAAGATCCTCACTGACAAATTGATGAAGTATGGAATAGATAATTGAATAGGAAAGTGATTCAAAAATTAGCTAAACTGTGAGGCTCAAAGGTTTTTAATCAGTACCAAAAAGTCCTTGAGCAGCTGGAGAAATGGGACAACTGGAATCTAACAAACTTTTGCAAGGCCACATGTCAAGACCTGCACTTGGGAAGAAATAATCTTATGTGTCAGTAAACACTGAGGATGGACCAGCTAGCTAGTCACTTTTCAGAAAAGGACGTGGAAGCCCTAATGAACAGTAAGTCAACCATATGCTCATGGTATCTTCTCTCTTTCTGGAAAAAAAAAGCTAAAAAAAAAAAAAGAAAAAAGCACAAAGCAAAAAGCAAAAAAGCAAAGAAAAGCAAAGAGAAAAGCAAAGAAAAGAAAAGTAAAGCAAAGAAAAGAGAGGAAAAGAAAAGCAAAGAGAGGTAAAGCAAAGGTGCGGGAAGGTGCGGGAAGGTGCGGGAAGGTGCGGGAAGGGAAGGGAAGGGAAGGTGCGGGAAGGAAAGGAAAGGAAAGGAAAGAAGGGAAGGGAAGGGAAGGGAAGGGAAGGGAAGGGAAGGGAAGGGAAGGGAGGGGAAGGGAAGGGAAGGGAAGGGAAGGGAAGGGAAGGGAAGGGAAGGGAAGGGAAGGGAAGGGAAGGGAAGGGAAGGGAAGGGAAGGGAAGGGAAGGGAAGGGAAG